>NC_056687.1:57030000-58230000 GCF_018350215.1 Panthera leo
GATCAATGAAACCAGGAGCTGATTCTTTGCATAAATGCCTAGCCAGATTGATCAAAAAGAAAAAGACACAAATAAATAAAATCACAAATGAAAGAGGAGAGATCACAACAAACACCACAGAAATACAAACAATAATAAGAGAATATTATGAGCAATTATATGCCAATAAATTGGGCAATCTGGAAGACGTGGACAAACTCAAAAACATATAGACTACCAAAACTGAAATAGGAATAAATAGAAATTTGAACAGACCTATAACCAGAAAAGAAATTGAATCAGTAATAAAAAATCTCCCAAAAAACAAAAGTCCAGGGCCAGATGGCTTTCCAGGGGAACTCTACTAAACATTTAAAGAAGAGTTAACACCTATTCTTTTGAAGCTGTTCCAAAATATATAAATGAAAAGAAAACTTCCAAACTCATGCTACAAGGCCAGCGTGACATTGATTCCAAAAGTAGACCAGGACCCAACTAAAAAGGAGAACTACACACCAATTTCCCTGATGAACATGGATGCAAAAATTCTCAACAAGATTCTAGCAAACTGGATTCAACAATACTTTAAAAGAACAAGTGAGATTATTCCTGGGATACAAAGACATTCAATATCTGCAAATAAATTAATGTGATACATCACATTAAGAAAAGAAAGGATAAGAAATACATGATCTGCTCACTAGATGCAGAGAAAACATTTGACAAAATATAGCATCATTTCTTGATAAAAACTCTCAAGAAAGTAGGGATAGAAGGATCATACCTCAAGATCATTAAAGACATATACAGAAGACCCACAGCTAATATCATCCTCAGGGGAAAAACTGAAAACTTTTCCCCTAAGGTTAGGAACACAGCAGGGATGTTCACTCTCACCACTGTTACTCAACACAGTGTTGGAAGTCTTAGCCTCAGCAATCATACAACGCAAAGAAATAAAAGGCATCCATATCAGCAAGGAGTAAGTCAAACTTTCACTCTGCAGGTGACATGATACTCTATGTAGAAAACCCAAAAGATTCCACCAAAAAACTGCTAGAACTGATCCATGAATTCAGCAAAGTTGCAGGATATAAAATCAATGTGCAGAAAACGGTTGCATTTCTATACACCAATAATGAAGCAGCAGAAAGAGAAGTCAAAGAATCAATGCCATTTATAGTTGCACCAAAAACCATAAAATACCTATGAATAAACCTAAACAAAGAAGTGAAAAAGCTATACATTGAAAACTATAGAAGGCTGATGAAAGAAATTGAAGAAGACACACACACAAAAATGGAAAAACATTCCATACTCATTGATTAGAAGAACAAATAATGCTAAAATGTCAATACTTCCAAAAACAATCTACATATTCAATACAATCCCTATGAAAATAACACGAGAATTCTACACAAAGCTAGAACAAACAATCCTAAAATTTGTATGGAACAAGAAAAGACCCCGGATAGCAAAAGCAATCTTGAAAAAGAAAACCAAAACTGAAAGCATCACAATTCCCGACTTCAAGCTGTATTACAAAGCTGTAATCATCAAGACAACATGGTACTGGCATAAGAACAGATACATGGATCAATGGAACAGAATAGAGAACCCAGAAAGGGACCCACAAATGTATGGCCAACTAATCTTTGACAAAGCAGGAAAGAATATCCAATGGAATAAACACAGTCTCTTCAGCAAATGGTGTTGGGAAAACTGGACAGCGACATGCAGAAAAATGAACCTGGACCACTTTCTTACACCATACACAAAAATAAACTCAAAATGGATGAAAGAACTAAATGTAAGACAGGAAGTCATCAAAACCCTTAGAGGAGAAAACAAGCAACAACCTCTTAGACCTCAGCCACACCTGGGTCTTCTTACTTCTTCTTGACATGTCTCCAAAGGCAAGGGAAACAAAAGCAAAAATGAACTATTGGGACCTCATTAAGATAAAAACTTCTGCACAGTGAAGAAAACAATCAACAAAACTAAAAGGCAACTGATGGAATGGGAGAAGATATTTGCAAATGACATATCAGATAAAGGGTTAGTATCCAAAAATCTATAAAGAAGTTATCAAAGTCAGCACCCAAAAACAAATAATCAAGTGAAGTAATTAGGGCAAAAGACATGAATAGACACTTCTCCAAAGAAGACATCCAGATGGCAACAGACACATGAAAAATTCTCAACATCACACGTCATCAGGGAAATAGAAACAGAACCACAATGAGATACCACCTCACACCTGTCAGAATGGTGAAAATTAACAACTCAGGCAAAGACAGATGTTGGCAAGGATTCAGAGAAAGAGGAACACTTTTGCACTGCTGGTAGGAATGCAACCTTGTGCAGCCACTCTGGAAAACAGTATGGAGATTCCCCAAAAAAGTAAAAATAGAACTACCCTACAACCCAGCAATTGCACGACTAGGTATTTATCCATACAGATATACTGATTCAAAGGGTCCCATGCACCCCAATCTTTATAGCAGCACTATCGACAATAGCCAAAGTATGGAAAGGGCCCAAATGTCCATCGATGGATGAATGGATAAAGAAGAGTGGTATATATATACAATGGAGTATTACTCAGCAATCAAAAAGAAAGAAATCTTTTGCAAGTCATTTGCAATTATGTGCATTTATCAATGGACAAATGGATAAATAAGATGTGGTATCTATACCTATATCTGTATCTATCTATATCTATCTATTTATATGCATACAGTGGAATATTATGTGGCAATCAAAAAGAATGAAATCTTGTCATTTGCAATTATGTGGATGGAACTAGAGTGTGTTATGCTAAGTGAAATAAGTCAGTCAGAGGGAGACAAACCATATGGCCCTCTTATACACAGAGAACAAACTGAGGGTTGCTCATGGGGTGTTGAGTGGGAGGTAGAGCTAAAGAGGTGAGAGGCATTAAGGAGGACACTTGTTGGGATGAGCACTGGGTATTATATGGAAGTGATGAATCACTAAATTCTATTACTGAAATTTTTATTACACTATATGTTAACTTACTTGAATTTAAATTAAAATAATAATAATAATAATAATAATAATAATAACAGAAGTTAGAAGTAAGTGCTGTTCTTTAGGGCTTGAGTCAAAGTCCACCAGAGCAGAATTTTTGACCCCCTCCAAAAATCGGTAATAGAATTTTATGCATGTTTGTTTATTAAATAAGTATAATTCATTCATAAGAAGTTACATTTTTATAGTGATTCAAGACAGTGTGTAAACTATTCTCTCAGATTGTGTGTGAAAAATAAGTAATATTTTTATTGAAACATTAAAATAAACAATATTCTGTATGGTTCTAAAAAATTGTACATTATTCAGTGTGTTTCCAAACACATTCCATTGTTTTATCTTCATGGCAGGAGGGACATAGATTCAATCCACTGTTTTTAAAGTGGAGAAGCCAATATTTAGAATAATAAAAGGTTTTCTACAACTCACTCACCATGGCATTGGTGAAGACAGAATCAGAAATTAGACCTCATCATTTTGAGTCCTTGGATCATGTTGTTATCTACTCTGCTATCCCTAATTAATTTATGGCAGTATTTAAGATGTATTCTTAGATGAAAGCATCCCAGGACAAAGTATAGAGGCATACAAGCAGTATATATATATATATATATATATTATACATTAAATATAATTTATGATGCCTGAGAATTTATTAAATTTCAGAGACAATAGAGTCATGTTTAGGAACACAAATGGTAGCTCACAGTCTGCAATCTTGGGCTATGCTCCCATTTCCTTGTCTGTGAAATAGATGTAACAATAGTATTTACCTAACAGAGTTCCTGTGTGGATCAAGAGTTAATACACATAAAAGATAAAGAACCGCTTGTGCAATGGCATTTTGCTTATAAGTGACATTTGTGTAAATGGTGTTTGTATAATTACAAAATACAACAATGTATTAACTAAAATTTAACTGTAAATTTTTAAACATGAATTATTTCAAGTACAGAAAATAATATAATGGCTATCTATATGTCAACTTTACCAAATGTTAATATTTTGCTATATTTTTTTCAGATCACTCTTTATAAAAAATATAAAAGTAAAACCTTACAACACAGTTCTGACCCCACTTCCTATTCCTTCTTACTCTCATCCCAGAGGTAACTACTATTCTGATGTTGATGTGTATTAATTTTAACTATATACCTTTTTAATATGTATACTGTTATTATATTTTTTAAATTTATATACATATCATCACACTATAAAATATCCTTTTATTGAGGTGCCTGAGTGGCTCAGTCAGTTAAGCATATGACTCTTGATTTCATCTCTGGTGGTGATCTCATGGTTCATGAGCCCCATGTTGGGCTCTGTGCTGTTAGCGTGGAGCTTGCTTGGGATTCTCTCTCTCTCTCTCTCTCTCTCTCTGTCCCTCCCTCCCTCACTTGGTTATGCTTTCTCTCTCTCAAAATAAATTTTAAAAAGATTAAAAAAAAAACTATATCCTTTTACCATTCAATCTAGTGACTTTTTTAGATATACATGTATTTTGCTACATGAATTTATGGTTGATTCATTTTACTTACTCTGCAATATTCCACTTTATCAGTTAAAATTATCCACTTATTAATTTCCCTATTAAGAGATGATTAAGTAGGTTGTTTTCATTTTTCTTCCACTACAGAAATACTAAAATGATTTTTTTCCTGCACATTTGTGAGAATTTTTCTGGAGTAGGTATCTGGACATTTACTACTTTAGATATCAAGTAGAAGCCATGGGCATATTCAGCTCTACTGAGTTCTGACAAATTGCTTTTCAAAGTTTTGGTAGAATTCATTCTCCTACCAGCCAGGCTATTTCCCCACACCCTTACCATATTATTAGACCCTAAATTTTGCCAATTAAAAGTGTGTGAAATGGTGTCCAATTACACTTCATTTGCATTGCTCTGATTACTAGAGGGATCAAGCATCTTTTTAAAGTTTCCTTATTTTTACATTTTTTATCTTTTGGTTGTTTTTTGAGGTGTTGTGTGTGCAGGTAAAGGCATAAGAGAACAACTAGTAAGCTACAAAAATAAGTGGTCCTACCTAGTTATAGACTGGAGGCTCGCAGTAACTGAATTGACCTCAACAATACCATTTATAAACAGAAAAATAATCTGTGATTGCTTACATTGTGCCATACTTGTATTACAGCACCCATCCTCACAATTATCATGTATTTCTGCCCTTCTTCATATAATTGGCAACTACAAAGGAAAACAAAATAATAAAATAAGAATATTTTGAAATAATGTGATATAGTCCTCTCAAAATTGACAAGAATGAGTAAAGTCCCACATGACTTAATGGTATAAAATGACCCTTTGAATATTTAAGTGAGTTGTGACTATCTGAAAAATTCAATTAATGAAAAGGTGAAAAACAAAGAAAGGGCAACATGGCCAAAGTCTCTCAGCTATTTCTGAGACAGAAAGACTAACATGATTATGAAATAGTTCTTATCTCATTTTTAATTAAGGTTCTATCAATCATATAAGATTTTACTGTGGGGCATTTCTCTAGAAGAAATCATCCATTGTATCTCATGGAAAATCTTCAGTTCTCCATCACTGGAAATACATTTTTTATTAATTGCCATAGACATGGATACCTCGAGTGGGATGTTTCAAACACGTACAATTACTACAACAGTTCTGGATTTTTTGACATTTTGTATTTTTCCTTGATTTATATGCTTTTAGGTTATCCATTAACATGCTTTGTTACATTCCATATAAAATAAAATGAGATCAATGCACATCTTAAACTCATTATGCTGATATTACAAATGCAAATTGCCTGCTACCTACAGAGTAGTTAAATATCAACGTTCAGTTTCCTGTTACTTATGAACAATTTAGAAATAACATCTGCAATTTTAAATACGTTTTCTTTGTCTACTCAACCTTGCAGTGCTCCCAAATATATGCCATATCTTGCAGAAAGACTTGCAAAGTCAAACAGACTATGATCCCTTGGCTTGCTAGATTATTGGGTTAAAAATAAAAGGCATTGTCACTTGTTTTCAAGTTAAAATACCAGGAAATTCTGAATTGCTTTATTGTACATCTGACATTTCCATCTGTCTGTTGAAATACCAACACAAACACCTTGCTGTCCATAGATGGGACCACACTTTCAAGGAAGCAGCTTTCAGTCTTTAGAGCCTTGCATGATAATGCAGCAAGCACTGGATGTCCCTGGGCACCCCAAAGCAATGCGTTGTGAAACTTGTTCCATAAGCAGCGTCACAAAATGGTGCTAATCAGGAAATGAATACCCAGTTCGGCCTCAGTGTGTAACAGCATTTTCCGGGATAACTTAGGCTTCAAAAGGACTAACTCTTATGTGCAAATGTGGTTGGAGGGGTGCCTGGGTGGCTCAGTAGGCTGAACATCCAACTCTTGATTTAGGCTCATGTCATGATCCCAGGGTCATGGGACTGAGCCCCGTTTAGGGCTCCGTGCTGAACGGGGAGCCTGCTTAAGATTATCTTTCTCCCTCTCCTCCTGCCCCTCTCTCCCCTCTAAAAAGGAAGCAAGAGAGCAAGAAAGCAAAAGAAGAGAAGAAAGAAAGAAAGAGAAAGAAAGAAAGAGAAAGAAAGAAAGAAAGAAAGAAAGAAAGAAAGAAAGAAAAGATAGGAGGGATGGAGGGAGGGAGGAAGGAAGGAAGGAAGAAAATGTCATGGTCGAAGTCTAAACGATTAGTATGAGAAGCATACTCTATTATTAATCATCAAAAAAAAAAAAATGTTTGACTTCTTTGCATCTGCTGGGCCTCACCATTCTCAAAGACTTGACTCAAGTTCCTGTTATGACTGTTCTCCTCTACAGGCTTAGGACTTCATTTGGTTTCTTAGTGAATCAGAATTTATGGCTGCTTTTTTTTTTTTTTTAAATCTCCACTTCCTTATTTTCACCACTTGTTTATTTGTACTCACTTCTTCCTTTAAATGTACACATTTGCCTGTTTTTGAACTTTTCAGAGCAATTGGCTAATCTGATAAGCTCATCCATTCCTCTGCTCCGGTGGATGGAGAGTGAAGAAGTAAAGATATTCACTGATGGCATATGTTATAAAGGTTACTTTGTGTGTTTCTTTCCAGTTATCCAAAAAAGGTGACTTTAATTGAAAATTTCAAACCAGAAGGAAAAGACAGTTGAAGAGATGGTTTGGAAGTCATATTTTTGGAAGGTCATGTTTTTGGATAGATTGGGCCTCAAACATAGTATATGAAATAGCTCTTTAATTTAACTGTAGTATATGTAAGGATGGTCCCAAGTATAATGATAATGCAAGTTGTATTATCCATTTGTTTCATCATAATGAAATTTTATATTTAAATTTACATAGTGAAATATTAATAAGGACATTGTGCTAGTTTGCTAGGGCCACAATAACAAAATACCACAGACTAGATGGCTTAAATGATTGAAATTAATTTTCTCACAGCTCTGAAGGCTGCAGTTTCTAGATCAAGGTGTTGGCAGGTTTGATTTCTCCTGAGGTCTCTCTCTTTGGCTTTTGTGTATAGCCCTGGTGTCTCTTTGTGCGTCCACATTTCCTCTTCTTATAAGAACACCAGTAAGATTGGGTTAGGGCTCAGCCTGACTGTCTCACTTTAACTTAATTGCCTCTTTAAAAGCCCTAAATCCAAATGCAGTCTCATTCTAAGATACTGGGGATTAGGGCTTCAATCTATGAATTTGAGGGAACACAATTCCATCCATAAGAGACCTGAGAATCATTACCCTCTATTTTGAATGCTCAAAGCTAGAAATGCTTTAAGAAGCATTTTGACAAAATGGATTATATACATAGAATCATGAGACAGTTTGAATTCTGGTCTTTCTTTCCAACAGAGTACATTTAGGCCAGTTGGTAATGACAAATACCTAGCATAAGTACTGTCACTTGCTGTCTCACAAACCTGACTCTTGTTGGTCACCGATTAGGCACATGGTTGCTGGGTTTCTTCCACCACAACTTTCTAAGCTATTGCTTTAGAGTTGGCAATAAAAACAAATGTATTTGCCCTACTCAATCTATACCTTAAACTTCAGAATATAAAATTAAAAGCAATTTTACAGATATATTTTAGTTAATATATTAATGTCATTCTATTTATCCCTAGACACTATTCTATTACTACAAACTATGATTGCAGTTGCTCTGTGTTTTTCCAAGATGGCATTATTGGCATGTTGGGTAGAACAACTCTTCATCATGCTGGGCTCTGCATTGTCTACTACGAAGTGTCTGCAATGTCCCCAGTATTGTGACAACAAAAATGTCCCTTCACATTTCCAAGTGTCTCTTGACATACATAGGTTCTGCTACCAATTTTGAAACACAGTGACTGAAGCAGCCATATCACTTAAGTGATATAACGTTGTCTCAAATCCTTCAATAGTATTCAAAGATAGTGCTTCTTAAACTGCTGTGCTTGACCAGAGTCTTGTTGGTGTGTCTGTTAAATTTTATCTTGTTGACTTGGCAATATTTACTACAATTTGATGGGATTTACCCTTTGGCCTTGCATTTCTTTTTTCAGAAATTTAAAGATATATACAGGCAAGTACATATAGATAAGGATACGTGGATGTTTATCAGAATTTTTTTTATAACGACAATAAATGACAAGCCACCAAATATTAGCAGGAGAAGATTGTTATTAAATGTGGTATATCTACCTTTTGGAATACTATGTAGCCACCATCAGGATGAATGAGATAGAAATTTATTAACATAGAAATATGACAATAATTAAGAAAATAATACAATAGAAACAGTATTATAATGGGATCTCATTTTACAAAGTGAGTTTGTATGTATATAAATACATATAAAAATCATAAGTATATATATCAAGTTTTATAAGTGATTGTTTCAAGCTACTTAAATAAATTAAGATATTTGTTAACTGGGTGTGTGTATTGTATGACACCTGGCATATAACTTTTTATGTGGCTCTAATTTTTTTTACAATAAGTATATGTTACCTTCATAATCAGGAAAATTTGTTTTCAAAATTTATCTTGTCACATTTAATCCATAATTCCACCCTAAGAACTTATGGATACTGTTTCAATTACTTGATATATTTTATATTATTTCTAGACCTGAAAAAGAAAGTCTACAAATTTTTAGCCAAATTTTGGATAAAAAGACTCAACTTCACAGGACTAGGGATTCAGCCTTAGTTTAAGCCACTAAAAACATCATTTTGGATAAGTTAACCAGTCATGTGGTCCACAAGCAGGTTCGTAGAGATTTATTTATGTTTTTGTTTTTACTTTTGGTGTTTTTGTTTTTGTTTTTGTTTTTTGAGAGAGAGAGAGAGAGCAGGTGTAAGAGGTGGAGGGAGAGAGAGAGAGAGAGAGAGAGAGAGAGAGAGAGAGAGAATCCCAAGCAGGCTCCATGCTTAGCTCAGAGCCACCCCCCCCTCAGTGGGGCACATTGAGCCACCCGTGGGCCCCAGGTCCACAGAGATTTAGTATTACATGCCTTGCCGAATTCCTAAAATGTATGTCAGCTGCATTTTCCTCATCCATTTACAGTAGTAGTAGTTAGGAAATGTTTTAAATAAGTAAGTAAATAGAAGGACATTGAATTAATAACTTGATTTGATTTGTTCTTTGTGAAATCATACTGATACCTAATAATCCTTCAATAAACTGTTCTAGAATCTTTCTTGAACGCCTAAAGCGCCTCTTAACTACACCATGCTCTTTCTTCCTTCAGGTCATGGCCTGCCCTATCTTTTCCTTCACAATAGCTCTCTCCATTCCCCTCCCCCAACTTGTCCTGCCTCCCTCCACCACACATCTTAATCTCTTAGCGGGACTTCTGCTAAGAGATTAAAATCTTCCACTTCAGGCTCTTTTGAGTTCCTTTTTGTGTTATTCATATTAATTGCCTATTTACTTGTATGTAATCTCCACTAAGTTATAAACTCTTTAAAAGTGATTGGCAGTTTCCATTCATCTCTCTATTTGCAACACCAAATACCATGTCTGGCACATCAGAGTTCAGTAAATTATTACTAAATGGCTGAATCCAAGAATTCATGTATGTATTGCCTACTGGTTGTCATCAATCGCTAGCAGCCTTGAGTTTCTGGAATCTTCCTACTTCTCCTTTTTGCATACTACAGACACACTGCCTGTTTGCAGTTTTCTGGAATCTTTTTCATTCTCTGAAGAACGCTTCCAATTCCAAACCAAGCCAGTAGCTTTAAATTTATTTAAAGGGCCCAAAGGCTCTCCTTTCAGGACTTCAGTTTCGTTTTACTAATATTACTTCATATATTTTTTTAAATTTTGTATAAAATCTAATTTGGAATTCATATTTAATCAATCAAAATCATGAAAGCCATTGTTATAATTTAAACTCCTATGAAATGAATCCTTGATTTAAGATTTTTTAAAGTAATTTTTTCAGAATGAATAAATACAAAGTCTTCGAGTCTTAGCATCTTGGAAAACAAAGGAAATTTGGCAAAGAAAGCTATCAACTAATTCCTGATAAATATTGACCAGAAATAATTAAATGATAATAGTAATAATCAGAATCACAAAAGTAACCAAGTCTGGCTTCTCTTCTCACATTTAAATGCCTTCAACTGTAAAATTCATTATACACTGTGAAATTACAATCCTTTCCTAGCAGAAGTGATCATTTGTGCTTGTGACCAATTTCTAATTTAAATAGAAATTTAAAGATCTGCCTCTGATTCATGGTATATGGAGAAAAACAGACAAACAAAACTGGCATTTTATTGTGTGCATTTTTCTGGGTCACAAACACTAGATTTTCTCAAATAATTTATTTAACATATCAACATTATCTAATAAGTATCGAACATTTTAGTGCCCAGAGGCCATAAAGGGGCTTGTTTGATATTAGCTTCATTTGCCCTCACAATTCTGAAGACTTTTTCAAAGGAGATAATCAGCATAGTGAGATGTTAGAAAGGAGCGTGCAATGCAGAGGTGAATATGAGGTCACACTAATGACTTTCTGAAAAAAAATATTGAAAGCAAAATGAGAAAAAAAGACCACAAAAATCTTTTAAATGGTCTTTAAATACAGACAAAAAAAAAATTCACTTCCAAAGCCATGTTATTTAACACTGCCGAGTTGGGAAGATCAAAGACCTAAATTCTGGTTCATAAATCATGAAACACACATCTTTATAATTTAAATATATAGTCCAGTTACTTCGGAAACACAAATATGTAAAATTTCCTCACAACACACCTAAAGAGTAAACACTGTCTTTTGCTGAATGTGAAAAGAGCCTTGAGGGGTTTCTGTGATCTGTACAACTGTACATCTTATATTCCCACACCAGGCAAGCTGGTAGAGTCCATAACAAAGAAAAACATTCTCAAAGCAACCAAACAAATATGAGTTTAATAGGATCACAATGCCATGATTTGTTTAGTCCTTTGAGGAATTTTGCATAAAAGAAAGTTGGGGTTATGGCTGACTATAATTTTCTATTTTAAACTTGTCTCTATTTTCCTAACTTCTTATAATTTCAGTTTATTATGTTTGCAAATATAAAACAAAAACAAAAACAATATTTTGCTATGATTGTTGGGGGTGGCACAGCTAGGCTGGGGTAAAGATTTGGACTAAATTACATTAAAACTTGTTCAAAATTTAGTCACAAGGAGATTGGAGAAAGAGAAATGTCATTGGTCAGAGAAAAAGTGACTTTTTTTTTTCAAAAAGTGGCTTTTAAAGAGCAAATTCCTGTTAGGGATAATTGATTACTTCTATGTGTAGCAAAGACAATGAGTGCAGTTCTTCATGAATAATTCTGGGATCACTTTTACCTAACGTCTTATAAATAACCTGAAACAGAGGCACAGAGTAAAATCTCACCGTTTGGAACACAGAAGTCTTTTTTTTTTTTTTTAAAGAAACTCTACACCCCACATGGGGCTCAGACCAATCACCCAAGTCCAAGAGTCATATGCTCTACAGACTGAGCCAGCCAGGTGTCCCAAGGAGCATACAAGTCTTAGACTGAAGTGACAACTGAATGAAAATAAGCAGTGGCAGGGTTTTCAGAGTCTAGGCAAGGGCTCTTGAGCTCTTTGAAGGAGTTACCCATGTAACTTCATTCACCTCTGTATCTCCAGTTCCAATCATAGGATATAGACCCTATTTTTTTTTTTTTTTTTTTTTTTTTTTTTTTTTTTTTGGTAAAAGGGAAAAGAAAAGTTTGTAAAGATGGACAACTAAGAGGTTAAGAAGTCAAATAGAGCAAATCAAGCAGGAATGTATAAACTATAAAACAGTCAGCTGGTATCCATGACCCTGCAAAGGGATGTGGGAATGGATGGAAGAAGTTGGCTCAATATGCCCCTGGCAACAAAATCAATTCAGTTCAATTCAGCAAACATTATGGAGCACATAAAAAGAGCCAGGCACACATAGACCTGAAGTAAAAGCAGGCAAACAGGCCTGGATTAAATCATTTTACTCTCAATTTGAGCATAATTTAATTTGTTATAACTTTAATTTTTGTTAGCCATTGGCTCTTAGTGTGTACTCTGATAAATCCCTGTACTTGTAATAAAGCAACTTTACCCAAGACAATGACCTAAATGTGTGTTGCTACAGAGACATCAGAACAAGAGATAAAGTGAAAGGCTGTTTCCATGAATGAAGCCCTGGAGAGTTTGGGTGGAGCCAGGAGAAGTGACAGTGGGGGAAGACAGCTACTGCCTCTCTTCCAGTAAGCATTAGGCTGGTATTTATTAAGACTCTATCATGTGCCCAGCACTGAGGATATGAAGGTAGAAGTAATAAGGGATTAGCAAAACTTCATCTAGTGAAAAATGCACCAGAAATCTTTATGTACCAACACATTTAATCCAATCTAAAGTAGTCACCTGTGATGGGGATGGAAAGGATAAAGGGAAAGAGAGGTTCCCAGCAGGAGACGAGATGTGACCTATCTAATGATGCTTCTAATGCAGAGGATATTTACAAATGCTCTTTGGAAACTCCCTTCTGAGGTAGTGGGCATTGTATTGAGTATTTTCTTTAAAAAAAAAAATGTTTATTTATTTATTTATTTATTTTGAGAGAGAGACTCCCAAGCAGGGTCCACACTGTCACTGTGAACCAGACACAGGGCTCAATCCCAGGATCATGAGATCACAACTGGCAGATCATGACCCAAGCTGAAATCATGAGTCTGATATTCAACTGACTGAGCCACCTAGGAGCCCCTGTATTAAATATTTTCAATTATGGTATGCTCCCTTCATTTGAGGACATAAATTAAAAAAAAATAATAATGTTTATTTATTTTTGAGAGAGAGAGAGAGAGAGTGCAAACAGGGAAGGAGCAGAGAGAGGGGAAGACACAGAATCTGAAGCAGGTTCCAGGTTCTGGGCTGTCAGCACAGAGCCCAAGGCAGGACTCCAAGTCACCAACTGTGAGATCATGACCTGAGCCGAAGTAGGGCGCTTAACTGACTGAGCCACCCAGGCACACCGAGGACATATATTTATTATTTAAACTTTTCATGGAAAATTTCAAACATACACAAAAGACAAGAGAATAGCATAATGATTCACCATGCACCCATCAGTCAGCTGCAACAATTATAAATCCATAGGCAATCTTGCTTGGTTTGTCCTTGACCTGTTTCTTCAACTTCAGATTACTTTGAGCCCAATCCTTGCATTGTATCATTTTATTTTTAATTTTTGCAGCTTTTGAATCACTAAAAGATAAAGATTCTTTACAAAAATATAACCACAATACCATAGTAATGGAACTTAAATATAATTTCTTAGTATCATTAACTATTTAGTCAGTGCTCAAATTACATTGTCTCATTTTTTCATTGCTTGTTATTTTTCAAATCAGGAATCCAAAAGATCTATGCTTTGGAAGTAGTTGATATGTTTCCCAAGATTTAAAAAAATTCTTTGATTTATAGGTTCTATCACCATCACCTTTTATTTTATCCTTGCAAACTATTTTTTGAGAAGTTCAGGTTTTGTTTTTGTTTTTGTTTTCGTTTTTTTCTTTTGTCCTGAGACTTTCAGGCTGGATTTTGGGGCTTGCACTCCCATGGCAATATTTAACACATTTCTCTGTCCTCTTGATTTCCTGTCGAGTGGAAGAGGCTTCAGCAGATTCTGGTTTCATTTTTAGGAAGAATAGTATTTGAGGATATATTTATTGTAATAAACACTCAATTGTTTTTCAGAGTCCAGTGTGATGAGAAAGATGGGGTGTTTGCTTGAATAATATAATTTTGTATCTTTGAAAAAATGTGACTCAAGAATAAAAAGCTTTGTTTACTCAAAAAGCAGAGACAGACCCATCAATACAGAGGACAAGCTAGCGATGGATGAGGGATGGAGGTGGAGGGAGGGGCAAAATGGGTGAAGAGGAGTGGGAGATACAGGCTTCCAGTTCTGGAATGAATAAGTCATGGGGATGAAAGGCACAGCATAGGAAATATAGTCAATGGTATATAATAGCATTGTATGGTGACAGTTGGTAGCCACACTGGGCTGAGCATAGCATAACTATAGAGTTGTCAAATCACTATGTTGTACACCTGATCATTGTGTGTCAACTATACTTCAATTAAAAAAAAAGATATCTTTACTCATTTTATTCAAATTATTCTCTCCAAGCAATTCCAACACTAGTTGCAAAGACTTTTTTTAAGCAATAGAAATATCATTGATATAAATATAAAATGGTCCCAAAATGATGTTACCTTTTTGTGAAGTATGAAGTTCCCTGTATGTTTGAAAATTAGTACTTTAGTATGTTTTAGTATGTTGCTTTAGGATGTTTTATTACCCTGACTCTCAAGAACTTTATTAAAAGCCTAGTTGGCAACATATAGCAGATACAATAAAACAATTAAAGAACACAAACTAATGCATGAGAAGTTATTATAAAATATATTGGGAAGAGAGAATTTTCACCCTCCAAAAAAGTATTTTTTATACTTGGGAAATATAAAAAATTTGGGAAACAAATTGGGAAACAAATAGTTAGTGGCAGGAAGAGGTGTTTAAGGATAGGGTCATTTGATGACTTTTGAGAGAAACAGAATGACAGGGGGAAAAAAATCATTAAAATGATTTGATTTCCCAAAATTCAAATGGTTAAACAAGTTGTACCTGTGTTTGATTTTAGATTTCTATCGAACAGACTTCAGTCAGGTGCAATCCTGTTCTGTTGAGTTAGCAAAATTAATAGTAAATAAGATTGTATTGGCTATGGGTACACAAACTGGTCATGATTTTAATAACTTGGGAAAACAAGTTAGAAAGTAATAGGTTAGGAAACATCCTTGTAGGTTCGCAGAATAATAGAGTCATTTCCACTTATAGAATCAGAGTGTGTGAAAATGTGCTTACAGGAAGTTATTAGCAAATTAAGCTGATCGTAATAATCAACAGAACTTCTCATCTAAAGACATTTCTCTATGGAGATTTCTATTTAGGAATTCTCACATAACACATTCTGAAAACAACAAAATATGCCTTAATGAGACACGTTGATTAATGGAATCCCAAATGTACCATATGGTAAAATATCATGTGATTTTACAGTATAGCTTGGTAAGATGACATATAACAATGAGTACAATGTAACTTGAAAATTGCCTAATGATGGGGCGCCTGGGTGGCTTGGTCGGTTAAGCGTCCGACTTCGGGACTTCGGCTCAGGTCATGATCTCACGGCCCGTGAGTTCGAGCCCCGCGTCGGGCTCTGTGCCGACCACTCAGAGCCTGCAGCCTGTTTCAGATTCTGTGTCTCCCTCTGTCTCTGCCCCTCCCCTGTTCATGCTCTGTCTCTCTCTGTCTCAAAAATTAATAAACGTTGAAAAAAAATTAAAAAATAAAAAAAAGGAAATTGCCTAATGAAAGTTTTGAGTGGATAAAATACAAACCGTGTTTGCGCTACCCTATCTCCCTCTCTCATCATGGGTCCTATGAAAAGCCCCTGGAGTTTCCACAGGATATCACCTTATACTATATTGTGGAGCACTAAGAGTTCCAGGTGTCAACCTACAGTAATCATAACATAAGAAGAAAGTATATGCATATATTTATGTGTATATGTTTGTATGTTTACCTGAGATGTAACTGTGACCAATAAATCTTACGCCCACTGGGTATTTACCTAAATTTTCTTTCCTACTTTTCATGTGGCAAAAAGATAGCAGGTGTTTAACTTAACCTGCTGACATTTGCTCAAACGTATTTTCCAGTGATCAAGGCAATGCATTTTTACTAATGCATCTTACTTGACCTACCAGCAGCATTTGACGGTTAATTTGATACTCTCACTTAATGAATTTCTTCTATCCGGGCTTCCAGGACACCACACTTCTCATTTCCCTTTACATTCTCTTTTTCCAGCCTCTCATCCCTCTGACCTCAGAACATCAAAGTGCCATAGGGATCAGTCCTCAGATCTTTTCTTTAAGGACACTCATTCTCTTGGCAATCTTATTCAGTCTAGCAACATTAAATACCCTTTGTATGCACAGACTCTCAAATTCAGACTTCCAGCCAGATGTTCCTCATACTCCCTCTTCAGCACCTTTGCTTGGTGCTACTGCATTCCTGGTTTCCAACCCCCACGTGTTTCCCCTGCAGTATTCTCCATCTATTAAATGTGGTACCACCTTTCCAATAACTCAAAGGACCCCTAGAGTCAGTCCTGACTCTTCTTTTCCTCCAAACTCTAAATCCAATCTCTCAGCAAATCCTGTCGGTTCTCGTTTCAAAGTATGTCTAGAATTATTTCTCTCCACTTCCTGGACCCTAGTTTGTAAACGTCCAGATCCAAACCACTGTCATCTCTCACCTGGGTTAATTCAAGAGCCTTCTAACTGGTATCTCTGGTTCGCATTTTGGCCACCCTCGTCCCACCCCATCCCAGTCTGTCCCCAATCCAGGAGCCAGTGAGATCCTTTTACATCTTGGCATGAAACTCATTTGCTCAAACCACCTTTGATCTTACCCAGAATAACCTCACTCTGGAGGAGTGAAGAAAGAGATGAGATCAGCGAGAAAATAGAGTTGGGAGCAAATTGTGGGGGCTTTGAACGCCTTGGTGGGAGCTTGGAATTTTACTGAGGCGGGGGGAGGGGAAGCTTCAAGGTGTTTGGATGATGCATCGAATGTCAGATAGTGATAAGAGCTCTAAGAAAATATAAACAAGGGAAGTGGGATAGACCAGTTGTAATATTACACTGGATGTGTCAAGAAAGTCTAAAAACCCATAAGGGAGCAAGTTGTATGGATAGCTGGGTAATTGTTCCAGGCAGAAAAAACAAACGTAAAGGTCCTGATTTATGAGCACGGCTTACTTATTCAAAGAAATTTTAGGGGCGCCTGGGTGGCTCAGTCGGTTAAGCGTCCAACTTTGGCTCAAGTCATGATCTCACAGTCTGTGAGTTGGAGCCCCCCCATCAGGCTCTGTGCTGATAGTTCAGAGCCTGGAACCTGCTTTGGATTCTGTGTCTCCCTCTCTCTCTGCCCCTCCCCTGCTCATGCTCTCTCTCTGTCTCAAAAATAAATAAAAAATGTTTAAAAAGAAAAAGAAACAAAAAGAAGTTTTAAGGACAATATTTTTTTCAAACCAGCCAGAAATCCAATGTTTTACCCACCCCCCTTGAATTACAGGTTAAAAAAAAAAATTTTCCCACTTCTGTATCCCTACATTCTAGAAAAATATCCCATATGATATACATTTAATAAATTGCTGAATAAGTGAGTAGATAGCTCTAAAGTAAGGTGTAATTACATAGTCTGATACAAACTTGAAAATTATATTCAGTGGTCTGGTTTCATAATTAATGAAGTCCCAGTACATATCCCAGAATGCACTGGCTTTCACATGGCACTAGCTGAAGAAAGCAGAGAATTCTTTGAGTACACATAAAATAATCTTTTCCTGTCCACCACAGTCCTAGTCCAGATGAGGTGCCCTTTCTGTGCTATTACTCCACTCTCTATTACGTTTAATCTTAGCACTAATATACTGAATACTAATTATAGCACTATTATATACTAAGCATTATATACTATAGCATTATATACTAAGTATAGCACTAATTATACTGTACTTGTCTCTATTCCCACTACTGAAATTTTAGGATTTAATAAATAGATTATTCTTTTTTGCCCAAGAAAGATAGATAGACACGGGAATCAAAGAGATGGACATTTTAAAATGTCAGTTTTATTACTGACTTTCAAAAAAGAGAAAACACTGGAATGAAGGGTATGGCTAAGGTATTTGAGCAAATGGTCATGATATAATTCACCACTGAGTTAGATATATGGCACTCACTCTACTAGTTGTCACAGTTGGACAATTATGGGCTTCTGCCTACGTGAAAAATGTCCCTTTTACATGACAGAGAGCAGATATGAGCGCTTGCTTTCTGCAAGCAGAAAGATTATAATCTGAGTGGTTCCAGTAGAGTGAATCCATGCATGCCCAGAACCCAATCCTAAACTCCCCATCAGGTAAACCATTTACCATCCTCTGAGGAAGATTGGTAAAAGGGTAGAGAAAATTCAAGATTGATAATTTTTTCTTTTACTTGAAAATATTAAAGCTAGAAGAAAATTGGCCCACCTAACCTCAAACACCCACTGAACTATAGACCATGGATGCTCGTCTGTCCTGTTCTCCATTTAATTCCTAATGCTTAAGACAGAGCCTAGTATACAGAAAGTGAAAAAACAAATCTTAGACAAACTAAATTGTTGAAAGACCATGTCCAAGAATCTAATATTACACCCCCTCCAAAAAATGAAATAAAATAAAATAAAATAAATAAACCAACTAAAATCATCCAGAGGAGGCAGGTAGAGAGAATATATGCTTAAACTTCTTGCTTGGTTTCCACTGGGCTCAGGAAAAAATGTTCAGAACTTACTTTTAGGTCTAGTTCAAAAGTAATCACTAGTATAGACTTTCTCATCCAGAGAATAACCACAACTGAAGACAATATCAAGACCTGGACTCCTGTTTTGGGTAAGTAGGAGCCAAAGACTGCCTACAGGGTATGGGATGGGCCATCAGGGTGATCCAGTACAGTATAGACAAAAGGGATGTACCATCCAACTGAGGAGCCATTCTAAAGAAAGTAGGCAGAGACACAAATACAATTTTAAGACAGCAATTTACAAGTTAGGGATACTAGAACACAGCACAAGAGAGGAGGCAAGAAGAAGAGGAGACAACGTCTGAAGAGAATCCCACTCAGATAATACAGGAAATTATTGTTGGTGCCCTCGACCCTTCCTTCAAGTCATTACCATTGTAATTAGCAGACTTAAATCCATATTCACTTGTTCCTCCATGAGGAGGAAAAGATCCAATAAAAAGTTCTTTCTTCAAAAGATCTTTCTTTTCTTTCCTCAAGAAAAAAAAAAAATCCACAAAGAAGGACATGTCATTTCAATTGAATGATTACTGACACAGTGGGAATCATTTTACATGTTTATGCATGACCTCTCTTCTACCATGTGGGATAATATTTATGACAGGCTGGCAGGGGTTGAGGTCTTAGCTTTTTTGAGTTTTATTTTTCATTTCCAGCATGTCTGCAACTAGGCATGTTAAGAAGTAATTAGGTAATCATCTCCTGGCATTCTTATCATTGCTATCCTCTGTGTAACATAGATTCTGCTTTCCTGCCTCAGCAACTTTAAGTTTTTCCTTTCATATTTTCATAATTTTGACTATGAGGTACTTCGCTGTGGTTTTTCTTGTATTTATTCTCTGCGCTTCATGGATAAGTGGGTTGATGGTTTTGGTCAAATACGGAAAAATTTTAGCCAAATATTCCTTGAAGCTATGTTTTGTCCCATTGTATAACTCCTCTTCTAAAACTCGAATTGTAGAAATGTTTCATCCCCTAAAATTGTCTCACAAATCACAGAGGATCTGTTTCCTTTGCGCAGTCTTGGTTTTTTCCAATCTGTGTTTCAGTTTAAATGAATGCTATTTCCTGTTTTGAAGTTTATTGATTCTTTTATCTGCTGTGTTCAATCTGCTTTTAATATCATTCAGTATACTTTAAAAGTTTCAGATGGTGCATTTTTAGATCTTTGATTTCACTTGATTTTTCTTTTTCTGCTTTAAAAATATCTCCTGGAATGTCCCTTCTGTTCACTCATTCTTAGTTTAATATACTTCTGACAGCTGTTTAAATTCCTTGATTCATAATTTCACTATCTGGGTTATCTCTCAGTCTGTTTCCATTGACATTTTCCTGATTTTTGTACTTCTTTTTTTTTTCCTCTTTTTTTTAAAATTTTTTTTAACGTTAATTTATTTTTGAGACAGAGAGAGACAGAGCATGAACAGGGGAGGGGCAGAGAGAGAGGGAGACACAGAATCTGAAACAGGCTCCAGGCTCTGAGCTGTCAGCACAGAGCCCGACGCGGGGCTCGAACTCACAGACCGTGAGATCATGACCTGAGCCGAAGTCGGATGCTTAACCGACCGAGCCACCCAGGCGCCCCTTTTTTTTTTGTAATTTAATGCTTAGTAGTGTATCTAAAAGAACAATAAAGGTCTGGTCTATGGCACACAGACTTCTAAGGTGGCCCCAATTATATCTAATTTCTGGCATCCTTGCCCTTGTATAATGACTTCTGTTGAGTATGGGCTTGAGTTAGTGACTTGCTTCTAAACAACTGAATTTCTGAAGGTAATGGGGTAGCACTTCCATGGAAAGAGTGTGACTTCCATCTTTATAGCTGAATTTATCTATTGGCTGCTTGTGTTGTACACTTGGATGAAGCAAGCTATTGTTTAGAAAAGGCTACTTGAGAAAAACACATGCATGTGACAGTGAACTGGGGATTATTTTGATGTTTGGCAATATTCTAGACTCAAATTCAATATTCAACACAGATTCATCAAAAGTTTGTGTGGTTTCTTTTTCTCTAAGCAAAGATAGTCTTTCTTCTCCTTTCTCCTCAGTTGGAACCAAACATGAAAACATCCCATGTTGCTTACTTATTTAGGAAGGGCTTGTCCCTCTTGGAGTTTAGCTACTTTAGACTTATTTGTGCACCTAGTTCTTGAGCGAGATTTTTAAATGTAGGATTTGTTTGTTTGTTTCTCTTTTGATTTTTATCCAAAAGCAAAGCTCTTATATTCACTTCTGAAATCATAAATTTATTAAAGTAAGTTGATTCTCTTTTATCTATCTTAACTATCTACCTATACAATCACTAATCGAAGTAGAAATTGAGATTGCCAAGTTAAAATCTTAAAACTAATATATTCTCAGTTTCCTGGAATATGTGTTAAGTATAATGATCTATTCTAGGTCAAAGTTTGTACTATTTTAGCCTAAATAAGGATTAAATGAAATTTAGTTTTCTATTCTTTTAAAAAACCTTACAGAATCCAACAGAGGTTTGTGCCTAGGATTTAAATGTGGAAAAGGGTCAAAAAATATCTTTTGTATGATTAATTAATTCCACCTATTTTTTGTATAACAAGACTAAACCAAACGTAGAATAAATTGGACTACTATAATCTAGTTTCAGAGTTTTTAAGTACATTACATTCTCAAATCAAATTGATAAAATCCATTTCAAAAATTTCTCTGTGTAGTCATGAAATTATTCTGGAAACAATTTAAGATTACACTTTAAGTGGTTTTCCCAGTTTCATATATTTATATTTATAAATAAGGAAGTTTTACATTTGTTTATTGAGAGGCAAAGAAGTTGATTACTATTTTGGATGAAATGTACTTATATTTTCTTTCTTTAATATAGTATCTTAATACCCTTTGATTTGACGTAATTATGGTGAACTTTCTTCTAAATGTAGTTTAATTGTAATTTTTTTTTCTTCAAAGGACATGGTAAAAGGGTAGGGAAAGGTCATGATTACGTAACTTAAATTGGAAGCTACTTTAATTTTAATTACATTCCAGCAGTGGTCAGTGTTCACAAGAAAAAAAAATTCTGTTAAAATATCACAATATGACATTGTTTTTTTCCCCTGTATTTGAAATCATAAGAAGTACAAAAAAGTATCAGTTATTCTGAAGGCTCTAAACAAGAGAAGAAGACCCTCCTACAATTGTCAGATAACTTATTTTTTAATTGCAGATTAGAACCGAAATCCTTATTAATAAACAGCAAACAAAACCAAAACAAAACACCCAGATTTGTCAATGTAATATAAAAAACAGTGATAGAGTTTATAAGAAATCTTTTCAAAACTTATACCAAAACTCCATTCAAAAGATCAGTTAAATGGTATCATGGAAGAACTTTGAGAAAGAGAAAAGAACAGACATGGGGGACTCTTTGAGAACTAATAGTTAAGTTTCTTGTGAATTGTGGAAGATTTACTAATAAAATTATTAAGGCCTATTTTATTATGATGTATGTTTGAGCTAAGCTAACAATAACAGAGAAACATGCACAGCCCTTCAAAGGTTTTTGACTGTTGAATGATTTATTTACTTCTTTTTCATAATTTTTCACCAAGTGAAATAATTTATTAGGACTTTATATCTATCAGAAACCTCATAAATAGAGAATACAAATATGGCTATCTTCTTACATGCATCATAAAACTCAAAATGAAAGCATCACAGTGTTCACTTCATTGTGTAAGTATTATGGAAGGGGCAAATCGCTATGGTGGCCTAAAGTTGATACTGTGAGTTGAGCTCATCAGAGTTGGCCCAAGTGGCAATTTCACAAAGCGGTCTATAAGGCTTTATACTAGGCAAGAATGGTTCATTATTCTTGGGCCCAGGTTGAGAGCAAACTTTCCAGTCTTAAGCCTTTTAACCTTCTCCATATGCTTTTTTTTTTTAAGTTTATTTATTTACTTTCAAAGAGAGAGAGAGAACAAGAGGGGAAGGGGCAAAGAGAGAGAGCGGGGAACAGAGGACTTGAAGTGGGCTCTGTGCTGACCGCAGCAAGCCCAGTGTGGGTCCCACAAACCGTGAGATCATGACCTGAGCCAAAGTCAGATGCTTAACTGACTGAGGCACCCAGGCGCCCCTAACCTTCTCCATATTTTAAAGGATATAATCATACTTCAGTTTTTCTATACTCAGTTTTTCTAAACTCACATACCAGGATTCAATACCTTGATATTTTAGCCTTACATTTACTATTATTTGCGGGTCAAAGAGCCTTTTACTCTCATTATCTTCTTCTTTTTTTAATGCTAAAACTTCCCCTCAACCCATGTCTAAATAAAGACTAACCCAGGCTGACTTTGCAAAAGGCTTCCAACTTTTTAAGAGTGAATAAACAGGGGCGCCTGGGTGGCTCAGTAGGTTAAGTGTCCGACTTCGGCTCAGGTCACGATCTCGCGGTCCGTGAGTTCGAGCCCCACGTCAGGCTCTGGGCTGATGGCTCAGAGCCTGGAGCCTGTTTCCGATTCTGTGTCTCCCTCTCTCTCTGCCCCTCCCCCATTCATGCTCTGTCTCTCTCTGTCTCAAAAATAAATAAACATTAAAAAAATAAAATAAAATAAAGTGAATAAACATTACCTTTGATCACAAAACATCCGGATCACAAAACATATAGGCAGTTTTAGATCAATGATTTAATTCTAATATATCCAAGACATATGCCTTCCTTAAAAAGTTAATCAGCGAAAAGCAAATGAGAAGTCAGGATGCACATTTGCATGTCACAGTAACAAAAGCAAGAAAATGTTTTCAGATGTCTCAGCATATACACCTCCTGTATTTAAAATGAAGTCCTACAACACAGAGAGCAGAAAATCTAAATTTTGCCACTACATGTTGATAGCACTATTGTAGGAAGCTACAGTTTTTCTTGATGGCCCCAAATTCTGTTTTCATGTGTCTCACACATTAATAATAACATAGGATGCACTGATGAAGTCAGAGGGTAATTTTCCTTCTAAATCGGTAGAGGCCTCGGATGCATTGTCTCTCTTCTGTAGTTCACACGGGCTACCTTAATCCTTTCCTATCAACTTTCATTTGTAAAGGCTTTTGAACTCCTGAAAAAATTATATGCTTCATTTTCTATCATTATAGTTTTAAAAAGATGGAATCACGTGAAATAAAAAGGACACTAAGTGATCCAAAATTTACAAATTGGTCATCTGAGAGGATTTTGTACTGATAAGACTTATACATAGTGTTATGCTGTGGAATTAGTATGGCATAAGTTTAATACCTCAATTAGCATTTTTGAAGCTTCTTCGGTTTGTCTGGTAGATCCTTTCTCTATTACATACATTTAAGTCAGTGTTATTTAATTTCAGCTAAACTCAGAAGAAATATATTGAACATCCACTGTATGCCACAGCAGCAGATAAACATGATACTGTTCTTGTCTATAAAATAGTTAATATTCAACAAAACACAAAATACTCTGTATAAGGGAGACTTCAAGGCAGATTCAAAAGCTGTGAAGATGCATCGGCAAGAGAGCCTCTTTGTACAAATTGACAAACTAAGACCCTATTGGGTTAATTCCTTGCAGAAAACCACCCTAAAACTTGGACATAATGCAAAAAGCAACTCCCTGAAGGTACTGGAAAGAAACAGAAACAGCTTCTCTCAAAAGTGCATAGTTTAACTTGAGGATAAAAGATAGAAGCTATCTATACTGGTAAGTAGGTCTACGAGGCTTTTATCCTTGAACTAAATTCTATTTATCTATCACTTGACTTTTCAACATTCAATTTTTATGAATATATTTGGATGCAAGTAGGGGAAGATCTGTATTTAAAGCTGGTTTGTTACATCACACTTTACAATTGGGGGCTGACCTCTTATATGCCAAGCAGTAATTTTCTTAAACATGAGGCTTCTGACATCAAAATTTGAGCCTGCCCTGGAAAAGATATAATTTTGTTAAAGGGATATAAAGTTTAAGATAATTATGTTATATGGAGTGACTAAGAGTTTTACAATGCTACGTAAACAGTCACTGGCCAGCTCTGACCCCATTTTCCTAATTTCTCCAGAATCCTGACAAAATACAATCTGTGACAAAAAGGAATCCGTTTTCAGCAGGTTCCCTGGTGATATTTTGTCTGTCATGAATTGCTTTATTAAAATTAAACCATTTTTTGTTATGAGGATTAAAATGACTTGAAATTAAAATTAACCTCCATGGAAAAAAGAATCTGCTATTACTTATATTTATAGGCACTGGAAATCTTGGTAGCTCGCAAACCCACACAATAATGCAAAATTTAAACCAACAAACATTTCTCAGAAGTTACGACTCAGATTTAAAGCTCTGTGGCTGACAGAAAATTTAATAGAGTTGGTTTTTCATAACCCATTGAGGTGAGAAGCAAGGGCCCAGAGCCTACTCTCTGCCCAAAACATACGTGGCTCTGTAGTTCATAAAACCTACGCATCTGCTATCAGTACAGAAGAGGATCTGTACAAAACATGCCAGAACTAGAAGGTGATTTTCCAAAGCATGATGGGAGCTTTTTGAGGCAAAGGTCTGTGTTGTAAGATTAAAATTTGACATCTAGGAACTTCCTAGTATGTGAATGATCTCCCTCAGGTAAGGGAAGGTACAGGCATAGATGGGAACAGACACTCAAACAGTGCTAAGTGCAAACACAGCAGCTATTCAGTAAATTTTTGCTTGCTGATGTATTCACTACACGGAAAGCATTCAAAGAAAAATGGAAAAGATAGAACCCTACATCTTGAAAATATCTCACTTTACCATGATACTTGCAAATAACTAAGTTGTGTATATAATATAGAAACATTTGCAGATTAGAAATTTTACAAAATAATCCTTTTATTAATTCTTTGCATAACTCTTCGGTAGCTTTTTAAAAATTTCATTTCCATTTGTACATGAAGCCATTCCTGGTCACTCCAGATTATAGAACATTTTAGGTAGAGATAGTTAAGGGGTTTAGTTTTAGAAGGAAAAATAAACCACACATTACTTTAAATACTAATCAATTATTTTAATTTGTTTTGAAATAACTTTGAAATCATTTGAAATCATTTGTTTTAACGGTAAGCTATCGTTATCCCTGGTGCCCTCTATAAATGTTAGCAGAATAAATTAATTTTTTAAAATAAGAAGCCCTCTCCTCCACTCCTTGACACCATTGCTACCCTAACTATATGGAAGAATATAATTTTCAGTGCATTTTGAAGTGCCTTATTTACATGAATCGATGAACTGAATTCTTCCATGCATCGTACTGAACACCTGCTCTGTACTGAAAGATACACCCAGGTGATTTTTAGGTACTTTGTTAACCGGTTATTAGAAAGGCAATATGCCAATGATAAATTGGAATTTATTTTGTAATAGTTTAAAATTCTTACAGGCCTTGCTCCTACCAGGCTGAAATGATAAATATATCAGACACCTCATGCTCTTCTCAGAGTCAGTCTTCTCGGCCCACCTTCAACTCCAGTGTTTTCAGGGCACCACCTTTGAGAAAGTGTAACACGATAAACTACTTTCAGCTCTACCTGAATTTCTCGCACCTGTTCTTGGGCTTCTCTGATTCAGCAGCAAGTGCTCACACAAATGCATGGGAGTCAATCCCCAAAGAGTCACTGCAAATCAGTGTTCCCTCTTCCATCCCTTGGGTGAGCATTCTGGGAGACAGCTCCTCAGAAGCTCTCAGGCTGATGAGCCCCTGCTGCCCGCTTGTACTGTACCCTGCATTGGCTTGTCTTCCTTTCCTAGTTCCCTCATCCCAGTCTCCTCTCCTACTTCCTAAAGTGACTTCTCAACATAAACCACCTCCATGCAAACCATGGTCTCAGCCTCTGCTTTCCTACGGGAACCAGGCTAGGACAGCGAGGTTTCACTAAAGTCACCAAGTCCAATGATGCACATAGCTGAGAATCCATACACTGCCGCAAAAGTTCGCCTCTTCCCCCAAAAGCTTTCATTAATATATTCTTCTATTCACAACGTATCCAATAAAAACCTAAATTTTCTGCCTGTAGTTAAAGGTCCTTGATATCTGCACCTTCGCCCCAGCCCCTTCCACTCTCAATATCCAAGCTTATTTTCACCTTTTTGCTCAGCTAGAACCTCCTTCTAAATATATTCCCACCACTAGTCAAGCATATCCTGACTTGACCTACTCTTTAATGGCTTTCATAGCCTATACTACCAAGTTTAAAACAATGGTATTGTCTCAAAATCTTATTAATTATTTGGTTTTTTTTTTAACTCTCTCCAATTATATTTTAGCAACGTGAGGGTAGAGACACTAGTAATATTCTGCTTTTGCACTTCACAGCACTGAGCAAAATGTCCCTAAAAAATATACACTGTTGATTGATTCACCTTCCAGCATACTTGACAGGATACTAAAAGCTATTCCAGTATCAATTGGCCAAGAAAGATAGCCTAGGTTTTCCCCAAGGTAAGACTCATCACTCTGCTTTTGCAAAAGATCAAGGATATGACCAAGTCTGATAGAAATTAGAATGCACACATGCATGTATACAGGCAAAAATAACTACTAAGTTTCTGCTTCAGGTTAAAATGTCCTTATTTTTTCACAAGAAGTTTTTAATCAGTGTCAGTAACTCAAATTGTTAGGGAGATACAACTTTTTAACCTTCTCGGGGAGTTTAGAATACAAAGAAAACTGTGTCTGTAGGGAATCACTACCCATGGGTCACACTCAGACCCCAGTAATGGTGCTGTTACTGAACCCCCCTTCTTCTAAGCTAGAACCTAGTAGTCTATCATGTAGTTTGGGGGATGACAACTTCTAATGTGCTAAAAGTTCCTGACAGGTTCAGATAACAAGGCCAAGATGGGTTTGCTTATTGCCTTAAGTCAAGCCCTTACTACTCATTTTCTGGATTAGTATGTAAAACTGCCTGGGGAATGCCCACTGGATAAAATCATCTCCTTATTATGACCGCCAAGGTCCTTCATGGTTTGTTCTCTGTATACTCCTTCAATCATATCCTTCACATGCTTCACAGAACCTAGTCATTCAGGGATGCCTGGATGGCTCAGCAGGTTAAGCATCTGACCGGCTCGGGTCATGAACTTGAGGTTCATGAATTTGAGCCCTGCATGGAGCTCTGTGCTGACAGCTGCTGGAGACAGCTGACAGAGCCTGGAGCCTGCTTCGGATTCTGTGTCTCCCTCTATCTCTGCCTCCCCCACCACTCATGCTCTATCTCTCTCTCTCTCTCTCAAAAATAAACATTTAAGAAAATAAATTCTAGTCATTCAGAATTAATTGCAGTTTTCTTTTAATTGTACCTTTTATATTCTACCTCCTCATTATGAAAGGCACCATCTTTTTTCATCTTCACTTAATTAAATCATTCTTGGTGTTCAATGCTCAAATAAGTCACTCTTCCCTCTAGAGACAAACCTCTGATAACTCTACCCTAGTTTAACAATTTATTGATATGTGCCTATTATTATAATTTTTATATCACACTAAATTGTATTTAGTTGTTTTTCTGTAGTTAAGTTCCATTAGCCTACAAGTTTCCTAAGGGTTTGGACTAGTTCATATGTATATTGGTTTCCTCAACATATAATAAGCCCTCAATTTTTAAAGAATAAATAAACTGATATTAAAAGATATTGAAATAAGAGCTAGTATGTCATTCCTGTGAAAAAGAAAAGTATAAAGCCAAAGTTCTTAATTATAAAGAGAAATTTGGGGGAGAAACGGAACTAAAATGAAGTGAAAAAAATACAGAGCAACAATGAGGGACTTAGGTGGTCATGTGAATCCATGACTGGTGTTACCCATGTTGGGCTGTCCAGGCTGTCCCATGGAGGGACAAAAAAGCTCAGACAAGAGATTAAGATAAAGAGCTCTATACGTATAGCTTGCTATATATGATTTATAGAATGGAAATTCCTTACACTGGTGAGTAAGCTCCTCTTATATACTAATTGACTCAATGATGACTAAACTTGGGTATTTGAACCACACTGACAGCTACAGATTTGGATCCAGCATTTACTTGCTGTATATGCTTAACATTTCTGAATCTGTTTCCTCACCTATAATGTGGGTGACTTGAATATGTGGGTTGTAGTGAGGGTTAAAATGATGCATGCAAAGTCTGTAATGCAGATCTTAATAGCACATTTATTTAATAAATGGCAGCTGTGTTAGAGTTCTCCAGAGAAACAGAACCAATAGGATCTATATATACACTACCAGCTGGAGACCCAGAAAAGCCGGTGGTGTAATCTGAACGCCTGAGAACCAGGAGCACCAAGGGCAGGAGATCATTTTCCAGCTCAAGCAGTCAGTCAGAGAGAAAATTCAACCTTTCTTTGCCTTTTTGCTCTCTTTAGGCCCTCAATGGATTATAGGATCCCCACCCACATTGGGGAGGGCCAGTTCACTACTCCAATTCTAATCTTTTCCCAAAACACCCTGTCGAACACACCCCAAAACAATGTTTAACCAGCTATCTGGGCATCCCTTGGCTCAGTCAAGTTGACACATAAAATTAACCACCACGATCAGCAGCAGTCACAGTGGTGGTTATTGCTTTCATTTTAGTAGTAACAATAATAATGTTATCTAAAGAAAAAAAATCCTTGATTCTTTAGGTGTCTGTAGCACAACCAGCTGGAGGTAAAGGAAAGAGAGAACTCTTCCACTGAGGTGAGTTCACTATGTATTTTCATCCTAGGATCTGGGTCACTTTCTTCTTTCCCAAGTGTGCTGTTTTCAATGGTCTGGGCTAGCACAAGCATACCAAATTGTTGTATTATAGATGAAGACGGAGAGGCTCTGGCTACTTTGAGTTCCTCGTTACCATACGACTGAGGAGATGTTTGAGCAATCCCCCTCATTAAGAGCATTCCAGCAAGTGAGCATCTTTTCACTCCTCCATTTTGGAATGACTTTAAGACCACCAGAGAAGAAGAAAGAATAAGGAAGTCACAGTAGATGGGACATAGGACTACTTTTCATTGCTCTTCCACCATGTTTTACATTCTCTCTCAGCCAGCCTGCCTGCCAGCAGCCCTGGATACCTCTAAATCCCTGAAGCTGGACAAGTATATTTTCTAAATTTTCTGAAAAGCAAATTATTTTTTAACAGTATTTCCATCTCTCCTTCCAAGCAGAGCGTACTACTAAGAAACCACCCTCCCTCCTGCTGACTGCCATCCCTCGCTCATCTCAGGATAAATAGACCACTCTCGCGTTGATAACCACTCCATTTATGTTGGGATTGCCAAATTAAAGGAACACACTTGAAGTTTGTGGGGATCCAATTAGCTTTTACTAACAAACATGATATTATTTTCGAGTTTGATGTGCTACAGGAGTTTATACACAAAGTAAATATCATTGCTTTGCCAGGATCTTTCTTGCAACTCTCCTTTAATCCAAGTTTGAGGCAAAATGTAATGATGAGACACAAGCCTACTGAACAACATTCAAATACTTGTCTGATGGTAAAACTCATTAAAAGCCACAGGGCTCTTATGATGAACCTGTTCTTTACACTTGACAACAAGACAATATGTGCATGACCTTCTCAAAGAACCAGTTGGAAATATACCTTACCAAAAAGCAGAGTCAGACTAAGAATTAGCCCACAGAGTGCACACAAAAATCACTGGCTTTCTGGGAGAGCCAAGAAACAACAAACCAACTGCCTACAGTAGCACCTATTTAATGATAAAAAGAAAACACTGCATTTCTGTGGTAATCCATCCTTACAGCTTTCCCAGCTACCTAATCCTAAACTAACATCTAGCAAATTCCAGAAATATAGAAGAAATAAATTTCATCTTTAATCTATGAGGATACTCCTTCCATGTTACTATGTTGCTTTAGTAAACAGTAGAAATATTTAAAAATAGATATAAAAAGGTATCTTCCCAGGGATGCATTTGAATGTAGTATGTGTATTCACATAGAGAGAGCACTTTATGGAAATACACTCACTGCTGTACAAATTAAAGCCCAAAATAGGACAACATATTATCAAAGACCTATACTTATTACTGTATATAATTCATAACGTAGCAGCTTTCAAGAAAATTACAGGTTTCCATAAAAAGCTAACCCACAGTCTTTGGTTGAGATTATTCCTTTGAAGCTGCATGTTCCTAAACCTAGGAATTTGGAGTTTTATAATACTCTACCTGTAAAATCAGGTACTGTTGCTGATGCTATTGCCCAACTAGGATCTTGAATGGTCTTTTTACCCAAAACTCCATTTATGCCAATGCATGTATATAGCAACACATTTTTTTCCTTCTTTAATTATAATCATGATTGTATTTTTTCTCATCAGGACTTGGAGACATTTATAGATGTACATATTGTCCCATTGTCTTGGTCAAATAGGTTGAAGCAGATTTTTCACTTTTCACCCAGAGAAATGAAAGTAAAAGGATTTTCCGAAGGTTGGTACTAATGGCCTTAGTATGACTACATCACGGGTTTTTATTATCCACAAGCTGAATACTTACCATTTCACTATCTGTTCCTCTCTCTGTAATTTAAATATCCAATCAGAAACAATTTTTTTCATACACACAATACCTATATGTGTAATATCTATGGTTCTTAACATATGGTTAACCATGGTTCTAAAACATATCCCCAAATTACAATGAGGTTTTCTGATGCGTATCTACTAGCGTTTTTCCTAACCTCTTTATAGCACCCACTACTTGTATTTGTCACATTTTTTCAAGACATAGCAGTTCAGTTTGAGAGGCTCGCTGAGATATCTTCAATGTGGACAAGCCATCGGAAGAGGATGCTTAGAAAAACAGGAAATTCTCCTTCTAAATACAAGGTACAGAAATATACACAGTCACACATTGGCGAAGGTAGCATACTGTTGCTATTGAAATGAGGTATGGTCTTTGGATTACATTGAAAGGAAGGCTTTTTAGATTGTATAGCTAGCTAGCAGATAGCAGTTGGAAGTGCTCAGTGTGGTTTGCAGATGAAAAGTTCACCGTGCCTTTACCTAATTTTTTCTCCCCATTCTTTGATAACCTTTTGAATGGAATGTTGAAAATAGCAGCCTTCAGAAGTGCGTGGACACATAGCAGGCTTGACTTTTCCTAATGACCTTTCAGTGCAAAGCAAAAGGTCGACAGTTAGTGTCACTCACACTGAGGCTGACGAAGAATGTGACGACACATAAATGACAAAACCTTAGTGGTGGAGGTCACTTATGAATTGACTTTCCTGACATTAATTCTTGTGATAACCCAGGCAACTAGTCGTAAAGTTGCGGTTCTCTCTTCAAAGTCCATCGTATTATAGGTACTTGTCAAAGACACAGGTCACTGCTTGCTTACTCAGTTACATGGATAGTCTATAGAAATTAACCTCCACATGTTGCTCATTCTTTCATATTTTGTCACATTTTATTTAAACTAAGTGGAGTTTCAAGCTACGTCTCTAGAACTTTAGGTCTTTGATCTCTGTCAGTGTACCAGGTGCGTTAATGCCCTGGGTATGTTCACAGGGTCTTCTTGGTTCCTGTGCTTTTTCAGGGGGTGCCGTGGTACCGTGGAATATGGATGGACCCTCAGATGACCAGTGCCCACTCTGACATTCACCATTTTTAAAATTAGAATTGCTTGGGAATTTGCTCTTAAACTCTGGGGCTTCCTAAAAGTTTATATAGGAGTCTAGTAGACAAGGGTTCCGTCACCCAAACTGCTGGGGTCTCAAGTTTTCTAATTTATAACTTTGGGATTTGTATAAATGATCCAAAATTGTGGTTGCACTGCACTGTATGTCTAGCATGTTTGTCTTCTTTCATCTTCAGCTGAATTAGAACAACTCAAACATTCAGCAGCTGCCGGATATTCACATTAGATTGAACACTCTGCTCTTCACCACTCTTTCAAATTTGGCAAACATGTTTTTAAGGTACTTCAGACAATCCAAGGCATGCTTACCAGAGTTTTCCAATCAGAGTAACTTCCTTTATTATGCTCCATAGAAAAAAGAACTATCCCATAAGTTCATGTTCAAAAAAAAAAAAAAAAAAAAGCATACCACCTTAGGCTAGAAGAAACCTCCAACTGTCACATATTTCATCTGTGTTACTCACTGACTGTTCAGATCAGCTGTGCCCCCGCCAAGAGGTCTGCTAGACTCGCACTGTCCAATAAGGAGTCACTAGCCACGTATGGATGTTTACATTTAAATTAATGAAAATAAAGTAAAATAAATATCCAGTTCTTGATTTGTACTGGCCACATTTCAAGTGCTCCTAAGCTGATACATGTGGCTAGTGGCTTCCATATTGGACAGTAGAAGCATAGAGTATTTCCATTATCATGGAAAATTCTACTAAACTTTAGTAAAGTGCCAGTGCAAACTAAACTTTAACACTATCATTACAGTAAACTCACCACCTCCAAGAGAAGCTATGATATTTTTAGAACATTACCTTTTTAGGAATTTTTTCCATATATGGGATCAAACTTCTACCCATTTGTCCTAGCTCCATTCCCTAAAATAAGCCTGCAAATCACATGCTCTTCCACATGGGATTCTTTCACATATTTCAAGAAAGTCGTCACGAACCTCCTCTACTGTTTTGTATCCTCCCACATGTCTATCTCCTGTACTTCAGGTTCATGATAAAATTTGATGACTTGCCCTAAAAAATTCTGAAGTATGAGTTTTATTCTGAGTCACAACTTTGCAAACCTAGGTGACAGCTATATAGATGCATAAACATTTAACATTAGAAGGAATAATTATGCATCCTCCAAATCCTCCACTCCCATCCTGATTGCCAGGCATAAAATGGCCAATCAATACATATCAGCTGAATTAATAAACGAACACATGTAATCAGAACATGTTACTCAATGCTTGCTTTTCATGTGTAATCCTCTCCATGTAGTAAATTAGAAACTCTCCTGATTATAGAATAATATGCATTATAGATAACCTTGAATATATACAAGAAAAAAGAACCAAGATGCTACTTAGACATAACTTCTGTTAATCTTTCTGTTGTCTAGTCTTTCTAAACAAAGTTGCAGTATACATATATTCATATTTTGTATATTTTCACCTCACATATCATGTGCATTGTTCCATGTCACTCAGGAAACTTCTAATGCCTTTTATTTCTTTATTAGCTACATTATATTAGATTATTTTATATTACGTCAATTTGGATTATTTAAAATTTACTTTTTGGACTGAACTGTGTCCCCTCCAAATTCATAGTCAAAAGCCTACCCCCCAGTACCTCAGAATGTGACTGTATTTGAAAATAGAACCTTTAAAAAGGTAACTAAGTTAAAATGGGATCCTTGGTGTGGGCCCTAATTCAATATGACTTGTGTCCTTTTTTTAAGATGTTTTTTTTTAATGTTTATTTTATTATTTTTGAGAAAGAGAGACAGTGCAAGTGGGGGAGAGGCAGAGAGAGAGAGAGAGAGAGAGCTGAAGCAGGCTCTTTGCTGACAACAGAGAGCCACATGAGGGGCTGGAACTCACAAACTATAAGATGGTGAGATCATGACCTGATGAAGTCAGGAGCTTAACCCACGGAGCCACCCAGACGCCCCATATGACTTGTGCTCTTATAAGAAGTGGAGATTAGGACACAGACCACATGGACTGAAGGATGACCATTGAGGACACAGTGAGAAGGCAGCAATCTGCATATCTGCAAGTCAATGGGACAGACCTCAGAGAAAACCACACATGCTGACATCTTGATTTTGGACTAGCTTCCAGAAGTTTCAGACAATTTTGTTTTTCAGGCACCCAATCTGATCATTTCTTAGGGCAACCTTAGTAAACTAATACACTTTATTTCCAGTTTTTCATTGTAGAAATAAATTTATTTCAAAAAAATTGCGTACATCTCTAATTTTTCACACAAACTTTTTACAAAAAATTGTTTTTGAAAATTCACGAAAAAACCTTTAATATACATTTTCAAATTATCTCATTAAAAATTACGCTTGCAAACTCGCAGGATTTTCCCAATTCAAGAAGCAAAGACAAAATTTATATTACTCTATGTGTTTAATTTTGCATTTTTTAAAAATTCCAGTGAAGTATAACATTTCTTTCAAACAGTTATTGGCCACTGTTTTCTGTGGCAATGTGATGTGCAAACTTTAGTCTTAATGCTCACGTAAATACATGTTGATTAATTTTGTGTGTATTTGAACATATACACTTATATATGATATATATTTTCTGCCCTTGCTTTGGCACTCAATGTTATTTTGATATTGATTTGCATGATACAGTTAGTTCATTTTCATTATTTTATACTATTATTCTGTATGACTACATCTCAATTATTCATCATTTTTCTTATCGATGGATTTTTAGGGTTTTTATTTTTAATTTTTTTGTTATCAACATAACTGCTGTAAGCATGCTTATCTCTTTACACTGTGAGCAAAATTTTACTATGGGGCATGTCGATAAGTGAAATTACTGGATTTACTAGTTAGAAGGGTCAGCATAACACAACAGTTAAGAAGATGAACTCTGAAACTGGACTGCCTGAACTCAATGCTGGGTGTACCAGTTAGATGGTTTTGATCTTGGTCAAGGTACCCAACCTCTCTGTGTCAGTTCCTTCATATATAAAGTGATTAAGATTGCAGTACATACCTCACAACTTTACAGATAGTATTTGTACAGTTAGGAAAATAGCTGGAACATAGTAAACACTCCACAATCTTTATTATATCTCCAACAGTAGGAGACAATAAATTATCTCCCTAAGTGGTCATATGAATTGATACTTTCACGGTGGTGCATATGAGTTCATGCACGATATTGTTGGACTTTTGTCCAAGATAATTAATTAGAAATAGTGGTAGTTTTCACTGTTGCTGTCATATAGCACTTGACTGTATCATTATATCTCAGTTTCATGATTCTCCTCTCGAAGGAATTTTAGATTGTTCTCAATCTAATCTCACTATCATAAACCTCACTGCTGTGAACATTCCTGTGTGTGACTCCTGTTCCCATGGGAAAAAGTTTCCCCCCGGTATATGCAAAATATAGGTATCTCATAAGAATATATCTGAAATTTGAGAGTAAATCTATTACAGAGACCTAGATAATGTATCTATATACAAGATTTAGCCTCTAATATCCAATTCCAGAAGACTTCTAGAATTCCTCTCCCTACCACAAATTGGTCTCGATAGACACAGTATTCCCAAGACGTAAAAACTAATTAGTTTTCTCTCCTGAGAAGGGATTCAGTTGTGGCTGAATCCTGGAAAGGAATGAAGGCTTTGAGAGAAGAACTTCAGAAATGGAGTAATAAGTGCCACAGCATGCCCATAAAATGTATATATCATGGATGGATAAATATGTTCAATAGCCTCAGGGTTGCAGAGCTGCATTAGCCCTCCACCAGCCATAGTTGCTGATCGATCCTTTGACGGACAGCAGCACCAAAGCACCACAGAATAAAGCAAAGATTCTAAGGTTATTTCAGAAGGTGCGGGTAAGGTACGTGCAGCATCTGAGACTGAGAAAGAAAAAAATGATATTGTTGTCTGCCTTCCCTCCCTGCTGGGATGACACCAATCATCCTCAATTTCTTGCCCTTTTATTTAGTCACTTCTTTAGTATTCATCTCTAATAATATGTAACCACAAGCTGTCATTACAATCAAAGGACAAAATCAAACATAAAAATGTGAATAGAGGCTACATAAAAAAAAAGAGTCCATTTGCTCATCACGGGAACCCCTGGCAGCTGCCTTAGTTCACATTCGGCTCCATTATCTCATTTGCTTTTCCTCAGCCTAGGATTCTCACCCTTTCTTCTGCAGTGACCACAGGCATTGGCCCTTTCCACCTTGGCACCTACAAGGTGGGAAAAGAACGGCCACGGGTGCAAATGACCTTTTAAATAATTACTAACTCTAAAAAAAAATGGCGAGAATCTTCCACAGGATTAGAGACTACAGTATGTCTTGCAACTTAATTCAGACCTAGGCAGAAATAAATCCAGAATAAAAACGTCAATTTTTACAAATACTGGAAATGTAATACAAAGTTAGTCCTCGTTTACAAAGTGCTTGAGCTCAATGCTGTCAAATTTCCCATAGTTATAATGCTAGAAGTTTTTTTAAGGGATAAAACCCACTTAGTTCATGTTAACATGGCCTAAAGCAACATCGAAAAGTGAAATGAGCACCAGAATGGAAGTCAGGAGGCATGGCTGATCTTTTATAGGCTGTGTTACTTTAGACCAGTCACTAAATTGTCTGATTTTATATTCTCACTTTGGTAATAATAAGCATGTAACTCCATAATTATTTTCACTCAATAACCTGAATTGTTGCCTCCTTGATCCTTGCAGGAGGGCAAATGGGCAGAAGTCTAGAATGCTCCCGTCCAGATTAACCAGAGCTAGTTTGATCTATTTCATATATTGGATTAGATGATCACTAAGGTGCTTTTCATCGCCTCTAAATCACTTTAGAAAACAGCTATTATCCTCAAACCTGGCTGCAAATTGGAATCTTCTTGGGAACTAGAACAATCCCAGTGCCCAGAACACACCCTCAGAGATTGTGACTTAATTGGCCATGCTGAGGCCATGCCAGGAGTATTTAAAAGCTCCCCAGGGAATTCTTTGCAACTAGGGTCAAGAAACCCTGCTCCCAGGGTTTATGCATACATGACTGGCTTGGGACTCCTCCTGATTTGTCCTTTTACATTAGTCCACATGCCAAACACCCAAAATTATTCAGTCGGCAAGAAATGAGGCAGCAGACTTGAAAGAAATTGAATAAATATTTCCTCTATTTTTTAATCTCTCTGGCTAGACTTTTCATGGACATAGATTGTTATAAAGTGAGCCTTAGCAGCAGAAGCTGGTGTATCCCTAGGCCACTGAGATGGTGAACAAGGGACTATCTGTCTGGGAAAAGCTAGACTAGGATGAATAGATTCAATGAACTTCAGTGCACTTGGTGGAAATTTGGTAAAGCTTTCAGAAAACCTGCAGGCTTCCTAAATCAATATCCCAGGACAGGTTTCAGCAATAACCATGCCAATCTTTCCTACCATGTGTGGGTGAAGCAGCAAGAATCCATGTATTAGTGGCAGTTCCGTTCATTCAATATACACCTGGTCTGTCCCTGGTTCAACAGCTGTGGCCACTCAGCTGATTCCTGTTGGCTCTTTTCAGCTCCAGACTTTGTGACCTCAAAAAAAATCTGTCTTCTGTAGATACATAGCAACCTGTTCATTAGCTCTACTAACATTCTTTCCAAGACGTGGGATCAATCTCCATTTCATGTATTACAGAGATGCTGTTTGCAAAATTTGCATCAGAAAGCTGAGTTAATTCCATTTCTATTGCCAAAAATGCAAAAATTTATTAATCCATTTTAGGCAAAAGTGAAGAAACAACAAAAATTTCTTTGTAATATGAATGTACCTATTATTACAATAAGCTTGATTAAAAGAAAAGCTGGCTTTTCATTACACTGTGAAAGCATACTCATAAGTGATAAGTGCGAATAATAATTTATTATTATTAATACGTATTACCATATATTAATTATCCATAACCTTATGTATATAATCTGAAAAATGGCTTTATAAAAGTAGATAGATGATAGCTAGAGATTGATAGATATTCATAAATGGGGTGAAAATCGCAGATAATATCATTAAAATTGAATAGTCTGGCAATGGCAAAAAACAGAATTATATCAGACACCAGTGCAAAAAACCTTGCTTTAAATCAGAAGCTACTTTCGGGCAATGATTGGGCCTTGTTAGAGATTGGTACATACAACGTCAATTTTTTTACTTAACATCTAAATGCTCACATTTTAGGGTAAATTGTCGAGGGGGAGGAAAAGGTGGTGTCTCCTCTTTATTTGAGAATATAAGTGGAGGAAAAAAAGCATGAAATAATAATAATAAATTAAACAAATAAAAAGCATAATAATAATAATGGCTATTACTTAAAATCACTATGTATTAATAGATAGATGTTTCACATACCTGACCTCATTGACTCATGGAAGATGTATATTACCATCCCTGTGTTACAGATGAAGAAACTGTCTCTTACATGTGAAATAACTAGCCCAACGGCATAGGAGTCCTAAATGACAGAGATAAGCTCGAACCCCGCACTGTTTTTACTCTATGTAGGTGTTAACATACATAATTATTAGAATGCATTCCAACTGATACACAAACCTAGGAAATGTTCTCCACAAATGGCACTGGTATTCACCCAGCTAGACACATGGAAGCCATCCTGGCCTCACACCCATGTCTAATTAGGCCATCAATTCCAACCATTTCCCCTTCTAAATAGCTCTCATATCCATCTCTTAATTTCTATCTCACTTACATGCATAAGTTCAAGCCTTAAGCAATTCTCACCTAGATTATTCTCATCATTCTTTCATCCATTCTTTTCCTTCCTATGTGAAAGATCTATCTAAAAGGCTAGTTTAGCAGTGCCTGGGTGGATCAGTCGGTTGAGCATCTGACTTCGGCTCAGGTCATGATCTCACAGCTTGTGAGTTCGAGCCCCACATTGGGCTCTGTGCTGACAGCTCAGAGCCTGGAGCCTGCTTCAGATTCTGTGTCTCCCTCTCTCTCTCTGCCCTTCCCCCACTCACACTTTGTTTCTCTTTCTCAAAATAAATAGACATTAAAAATAAAATAATAAAATAAAAGACTAGTTTGATCAGTTACATTCCTGTGATTCTACAGGATATATAGTATATACTATAATCCAGCAACTCCACTTCTATGGATAATAACCAACAGAAATGCATTCCTGTATTCACCAAAAGACATATACTCAACATGCATAACATCTCTATACAAATAAGCTAAAAATTAGAGACTACCTAAACGTCTATCTTTAGGATGGATGAAAAGATTGTGGCATATGAACACAATGAAATATTATACAGCAATGTGAAAAAGCAAACTAAAGTATATAGCAATAAGATGCTTGTATGTATAAGCGTTCAATCAGAATTCAAAAACATGTGAAACTCTTCGAAGTCAACTGTGGTTACTCATGGGAATTTGGGGTAGGATCTGGGAGAGGGGGGTGGCAATGTTCCATGTCTCTACCTAGGTCCTGATTACATGTAAGTGTTCATATGAATTTCTACAAAGACAATTAACATGCATAAATGTTTACTTTTCACTGTATGTGTTATATGTCAGTAAAAAATAAAAAGAACAAAAGAACAAAAATGATTTGATCATTCTCCATTGCCTTTCATCTTTTACTTCTCTCCTATATTTGTCTGTGTTAGTCAATTAATCTATTTCCCCAGAGAAATAGAATCAATAAAATGTATAGAGAAAAAGAGTTCAAAGAATTGGCTCATGCAGTTATGGAGCCTTGGAAAGTCCAAAATCTGCAGGGTAGGCCGGCAGGCTAGAGACTAGGAAGGAGTTGCCATTTGAGTCCAAAGATGGTTTGTGTTAGAATTCTCTTTTCTTCAAGGGAGGTCACTCTTTTTTTAATTAAGGCCTTCAACTGATTGGATGAGGCCCACCCATGTTACGGAGAGTACCCTGCTTTACTTATAGTGTAGTGTGCTGATTTAAACGTTAATCTCATCTAAAAAGTACTTCCACAGAAACATCTAGAATAATGTCTGGCCAAAAATCTGGGTACTGTGGCCTAGTCAAATTGACACATGAAATTAACTATCACAGTACCTACTCTCTTCTAAGCCATATTGAATTACTTGGAGATCCTCAACTATACCCATCTCTGTAATATCTTTCTATTAGAACATTTCTCCCCACTAGGAATTTCTCCCGAAGCCTTTGCTTTATCACTTTCTTATTCCCCTTTTCTGCTTCATTGATTTCCACTCATTCTTCAAGTCATAGTTCAGGTATTACTTCCCCTGGAAAGTCTTTCTGACCCTCTACTTTTTGTTTTGTCTTACTCTGCCATAAAGCTTACCACCACAGGCAATATTTTATCCATTGTTCTAGTTCTCTCTTTCTCCCTCTAAATCATTGAGTTTTGTAGAGGCCAAGACAGCACATACATCCCTAATTAAAATCAGAAGCACCTAGGGAGAGTTAGTTTGGGTACAGCATGCTATGCAGACACAGACGACTACATCTGATTAAACTAAGTGAATGAATATATAAATAGGATTTGTACCTGCTATCACAGATTTTGTACACTGTTATTGCTATACAGAGTTTTGGCCTCACCACCACCCCATACGTGGTCTTTCCATTTTTAGCTCACAATATAGCAAATGTCTAAGGCTAACCTCATACAATACTAAAACCATCACTTGATTCAGTCATCAGTGAAATCAAATACACATATCCTGATCACTTGTTTTTAAGATGATCATATTGTTACTCAAAATAACTGATTACACCATTGAAGTTTCAATATAAATTTCCAATTACTCCAGCACATGTAATCCTATTAAATTGGGAGGTAATTAGCATAAATTCATATCATTGGAATTTTTATATCCAAGATGGAATTATGTCACAGACTTGGAATGATCACTCGCTCAAGTTTTTTCCCCAAACAGTGGTAATTACTGGTTTGTACCCCATTCATTCCTCACAATTTCTGAGCAAATTAAGCTGCTTTAGGTCTTCCTGTCCCTCTCCCAGCACCTCATTAAGGATATCTTTGTTTTTGTATTTAATATAAAACGTAGTCCATAGGCTTTAATGAGGAATTTGTTCAAAAAGTCAAAAGGTCAAATTTAATAGCGATGTTGCTTTTATAAATTGTCACTTCATGCAAATTATGCTCTGCTCTGAAAATGCCCAAATTGAAGAAAATATTCATTTGCTTGCTGAATAAAATCTAATATTTCACTACTTAAAAATGCAGCTTATTACCAGCTTTTAAATCCATTTCTTTTTATAAATTAACTTAAACTTTCCAAAGTCCAAGAAGGTGTTTACCAAAAGCAATTCTGTGCTCAAACACCCTTCGTGAATGCTACATGCCACAGTACATCAAATCGATCAGATACACAACACATATTTTTTCTTAAATTTTTTGAAAAGTGCTGCTTTAAGGAAATCTGTTCAACCTAGTATTTTCTAAACCTATCCTGACCACAGAATTATGTAATTTTTAGCCCAAATAGACTATTGTATTCATTTATTTACTTTAAAATTTTATCATTACTAGTTAGCACTAATTTTCACTAATTTTTATTAATTGTTATAATGGCTTTCTCTGTGAAGAGCACTTATCTAGAATGGAAAATACAGAGAAGGATAAGCCATGAATACTAAACACAGGTGCAATAGAGAGAGAGAGAGAGAGAGAGAGAGAAGATGCATGATAATATTATAAACTCAAACAGACTTGCATTTAAACTTCAGATCTGCCACTTAAGAATTTTGCAAACTTGGACAACAATATTTAAATAATTTTTATATAAATGTCTTCCTCTGTAAAATGAGGATAATAATGTGTACTTCATATTATTATTGTAGGGATTAAATATTGAGTATAATATATTTAATACAGTATATGGTACATAGTAAGTGCTCAATAAATGGCACCGATCATGATAGTCCAAAAATGGAGGAGGAGAGGCAAAGAAGCAAAAGGATAACATGAGAGATTTTGTTAAAGGTCAAATTAATTATATAGTTACTCTGATCAACTGTGGAAAAGATCAACAAAGATGGATGAAATAAATTAACCAGAAGAACCAATTTACAAGTTAGGTAGAGATTTGTGGTTTATATTCACATTCTACCATATATACATACATATATATATATATTCCTATTTTATTTTATTTTAATTTATTATTTAATTTTATTTTAGAGAGAATGCATGCAAGTGGGGGGAGAAGAGAAGAGGGAGAAAGAGAGAGAGAGAGAGAGAGAGAGAGAGAGAGAATCTTAAGCAGACTCCCCACTCAGGGAAAAGCCCCATGGGGGGCTCAATCACCTGACCCTGGGATCATGACCTGAGCTGAAATCAAGAGTCAGATGCTCAACCAACTGAGGCACCCAGGCACCCCTATCTTCTCCTATTTGAATGCAGTGTTGATGCTAACAATTTTCATTATTATATTTTTTCTTTTATTATCATTATGTAAATTGTTACATGATATGAGACTTAAAACAAGCAGGTAGGGCAACTCTATTTCTGTTTTATAGAAGAAGCTGCAGACAAGAAAATAGCCAGTCAGAAACTAGGAGAGAATCTCCTAGTTCATGACTAGGGCTCATCTCTTAGACTTCACTAATTTCAGAATCTAATTCTAGCCCCACAACACAGATCCCTTACCTTAACCTTAGTCTCCTATCTAGGGACAAAATAACATGGCTTTCAAACTATTTGATGACAAGATTTTTTTAAGGCATCACATCTAATTAACTTTGTAAAGAGTAAATATCTGTAAAGGTCAGAATTTTTTTCTATAAAGAGCTAGATAGTAATATTTTAAGCTTTGCAGGCCATCTGGTTTCTGTCACAAATACTGAACTCTGCCATTGTAGCAAAAGAGCACACACACAGCACCACCACCATCACCACCACAAGCTGTTATTAATATGATCTTGAGCTTAAAAAAGAATGGTTTAATGGCACAATGTCTTTATTTCTTCTGAGGAATATGTTGCTGGCATACTGTTTTGTTTTTTTTAAGTTAATGAGTATTTACTACCTCTATGACTACATTTATTATCTTCCCTTATTTTAGTTTCAGGGATGTGATTTTTTTTTTTTTTATATTAGTCCTTCCTGGGATTTGGTAAACTTGTTAAATTATGGGTTTTCTTTCATTAGTTTTGGAAAATTCTGGACCATTCTTTCTTCAAAAATTGCTTCTTTCCATTTTCTTGTCTCTTTTCCATCTAGCATTCTACTTAAACATGCGTTGGACCTTTTCACATATTCCATAGTCTCTTACCTTTTATTTTGTATTTTCTTCCTTTTAGTCTCTCTTTAATTTTGAAGTTTTCTCTGGTCCTGAATTTCTGTTCCTTACTACTCTCCTCTTTTGTATCAAGTGTGTAGTTACATCACTTTTTAAATCAGTGCCTAATAATAATTATAAACTGATAATTTGTGGATCTGTTTATGTTGTCTGTTTTTCTTTATTGGTTTTCAGTCTATCTGGTCTTCCTTCCTGAAATGCATGGCTGTTTTGAATAAAGGATAGAAGGAGAAGAGAGAAAATGGAAAGAATAACAGTAGAGATTCGGGGGATTTTTATCTTCTTTCAAAGGGAATCTAATTTTGTTATGGAAGGCACACTGAGTATGATCTGAAACTATGGAAAATATAGATTAAGACTCAGGGATACGTTAACCAAACAAAAAATAAGCCACATTAATTCCATACTAACTCCTTAGCCATCACTAGATGAGGCTGCTTTGGGAGAGTCGAATATTCAGAACTTGCAGTTTCCCCACACATGAGACAAATGAATTCCCTCAGGAAGACCAAAATCTTAGGCAGAAAGTCACATATATTTTCAACATGAGTGTATTGGGGTAATTGGTGTGACACCAAAGGTGTATGCTATGACTTCTCTCCAAGACCTTGGGTCCTCAAGTTCTTTCTGACTTGGAACTACTTCCTTCATGGGCCTTCAAAAACTTACTGTTTTCTTATGTCTTATAATATCTATTTCACATATTCATTCCAGCTTTAATCATTTTCTTGGTAGGAAAGAAAAATAGCAGCCAGAATAGCTAGAAGTAGGGGCGCCTGGGTGGCTCGGTTAAGTGACCAACCTCGGCTCAGGTCATGATCTCATGGTTTGTGAGTTCGAGCCCCGCATCGGGCTCTGTGCTGACAGCTCAGAGCCTGGAACCTGCGTCTGATTCTGTGTCTCCCCCTCTCTCTCTGCCCCTCCCCCACTCGTGCTCTGTCTCTGTCTCAGAAATAAACATAAAATTAAAAAAAAAAGAATAGCTAGAAGTAGAAGCCAGCTGCTCCTTTTGTTTTTAATTTAAATTTTTTTTAATATTTATGTATTTTTGAGAGAGAGAGAGAGAGAGCAAGTGGGGGAAGGGACAGAGAGAGAGTGGGACATAGAATCCAAAGCAGGCTGCAGGGTTTGAGCTGTCAGCACAGAGCCCTATGCAGGGCTTGAACTCACGAGCTGGGAGAGATCGTGAGGCGAGTCAAAGTCAGATGCTTAACCAACTGAGCCACCCAGGCACCCCTTGTTTTTAACTTAAAATATAAACAGTGCTTGCATCCTCAGCATAAATACTAAAATTGGAATGATACAAAGATTAGCATGGCCTCTGAACAAGGATCACATGCAAATTCATGAAGCCTTCCCTATTTTTAAAATAAATAAACAAGCTTTTGCGATATAAACAGTGAGAGGCACCTGGGTGGCTCCATTGGTTAATCTTCGGATTTTTTAATTTGACTCAGGTCATGATCTCAAGGTCATGAGATCAAGCTTGGGCCGTTGGGCTCTGTGCTAGGCATGGAGCCCTCTTGGGATTCTCTTTCTCTCTCTCTCTCTCTCTTTCTGCCCCTTTCCTCTGCTCATGGTATCTGTCTCTGTGTCTCTTTAATAAAGGAAGGAAGGAAGGAAGGAAGGAAGGAAGGAAGGAAGGAAGGAAGGAAGGGTAATGTAAACAGTCACACAGAAGCTTCAGAATACTGAGAGATGAGTCCATGATGCCTTCTATAAAGTAATCCTGCAGAAGATGAGGTTTGAGGCTCAACAAAAATGAAAAAGTGGAGAAAATTCCCAAATATTTTGAAACCAAATAGCACATCTCTACGTAACACATGGGTTAGAGAAGGAATCAAAAGGAAAATTAGGAGTGTTTTGAGTTGAATGAGAATGAAAATGAATTGAAATTTGTGAAATTCAGTTAAAGCATTGCTTAGAGGGAAAATCATAGGGCCAGATGATTATGTTAGAAGAGAAGAAAGATTTCATATCCACCTATAAAATTAGAAAATTAAAACATAAAAAGAGGAAACATCAGAGGGTAAATTAATGAAAAAGAAAGCAGAAAAACAATAGAGAATACCAATAAAACAAACAAAAAAACTGATTTTATGAGATCAGTAAAATTGATAAATATCCAGACTGATTGAAGAGGAAAAATTTAAAGAAATACATATTATAAAAATTAGGAATAAGAGAAGTGATATCACTAAAGATTTTACATATATTGAAAAGAAAATCAGGAGATTTCACATACAACTTTATGATCATAAATTTAGCAAATTATAAGAAATGGAAAAGTTCTTTGAAATACAAAATCAAAAAATAAACCAAGTACCCTCCTGGTTACTAAGTACATTTATTTTACAGCAAAAAAAAAAAACTTGTCCACAAAGAAAACTCTAGGCTCAGATGATCTTATTAATGAATTCTACTAAAGAGTTAAGAAGGAAACAGTAGAAATTCTACCATGAGAACATTCACTGATACCAAAACCACACAATGACATTGAGAAGAAGGAAAATTATAAGACCAATATTTTTCATGTGTATAAATATTTAAATTATTTTTTAAATTTAGTAAATCATATCCTGCCATATATAAGTCATATCCAAGTGAGGTTTATCCTGAGAATGGAAACTTGTTTTAACATTTAAAAATCAATCAATAAAATTCATCATATTTACAAAATAAAAGAAAAACCACATGATCTTCTCATGAAATGCAGATAAAGCATTTGACAAAATCCAATATCCATTCCTGATAAAAACTCTCAGCACAAAAGGAATACAAGGGACCCTCCCCAATTTATTATGAATATTTACAAAAAAACATAAAGCCAATACCATGCTTACTCATGAAATATTGAATACTTTCCCCCTAGGATGATGAAAAATAAAAGAATATTTTTCTTTTACCAGCCCTATTCACTCTCTCCTAGCCAGTGCAATAAGTCAAAGAGAAAAAGACAAACAGACAGATAGACAGACAGACATAGATAAATGGCATCCAGTTGGAAAAGAAAAAAATAAAATTATCTTTATTCACAGACAACATGATTGTCTATGTATACAATTCTATGGAATTTACAAAAACACTACTAGAACAAATAAGTGAGTTTATCAAGTTTGCAGAAGAAAATTTTATTATACAAAATTTAATTATTTTTCTATATTAGTAAAAATCAGAAATTTCAGTTATAAAATATTATTTACAATAGCATCAAAAATCTATAAAATACTTAAGGATAAATCTAACAAAATAAGTTTAAGATCTGTACACTTAAAACTATATTCTTATTGCTGAAATTGAAGATCTTTATTTATTAAAAAAATTTTAATGTTTATTCATTTTTGAGAGACAGAGAAAGACAGAGCTTGAGTGGTGAAGGGGCAGAGAGAGGGAGACACAGAATCTGAAACAGGCTTCAGGCTCTGAGCTGTCAGCACAGAGCCCGTCGCGGGGCTCAAACTCACAAACTGTTAGATCCTGACCTGAGCCAAAGTCGGCCGCTCAACCGACTGAGCCACCCAGGCACCCCTGAAATTAAAAATCTTTAAAATAAAGAAAGAGACCTATACCATGTTATGTGTCAGAAAACTCAGTATTTTTATAACCAATTTTTGATAAATTGGTCTACAGATGCAACACAGTGCCATTCCAAACCCCAACAGCATTTTCTAAGAAATTGACAAGCTACCTTTAAAAGTCATGTGGCAATGTAAAAGGCTAAGAAGAATTAAAACAACTTTGAAAGAATTTTCTGGTTTTAAGCCTTCAAATTATATAATTAAATTTTATTCTTCAAGTTATATAATTGGCATAAAAATAGGCAAATAAATCAGTGGAACAAAATTAATCCTGAAATAGTCACGCGCCTAAATGGAAAACTGATTTTTGACCAAGGGCAAGATCAAGTCAATGGAAAACGAACAGCCTTTCAACAAACAGTGCTTGAACAATTGGACATGCTTATGCTAAAATGAAAACAAACAAACAAAACAAGAGAAAACCAAAAAGCAACAGAAAAAACTTGAATCTACACTTTATATAAAAAATAAAAATAAATCTACATGTAGAATTTAAAACTATAAAACTTCTGAAAGAAAACACAGAAGAAAATTTTTATGAACTTGGATTAGGTTCACAGTTCTTCGAAATGACATCAAAAGTATCACTGATAGGGGGCGCCTGGGTGGCTTAGTCGGTTAAGCGTCTGACTTCGGCTAAGGTCATGATCTTCCAGTTTGTGAGTTCAAGCCCCGCAGCGGGCTCTGTGCTGACAGCTCAGAGCCTGGAGCCTGTTTCGGGTTCTCTGTCTCTGATCCTCCCCTGCTCATGTTCTGTCTCTCTCTCTCTCTCTCTCTCTCTCTCTCTGTCTCTCAATAATGAATAAACATTAAAAAAATTTTTTTTAAGTATCATTGATAGAAGGCAGTAATACATAAATTAGATTTTATCAAAATAAAAACTTGTTTTCTGCAAGGCACAGTTAACAGAATGAAAATGTAAGCCACAGACTGGGAGACAATTTTTGCAAGTCATATATTTGCTAAAAGACTTGTGTCCAAAATATATTTGTAAAAGCTCCAAACTTAATAATAGGAAAACAAATGGCTCAATAAAAAATGAACCAAAGACGTGAACAGACACTTCGCCAGAGAAAATATGTAGATAGCAAAAAGCACATGAAGAGATGCTCATTTTTTTTCTTTTTCTCACCTTAATTTGTCATTAAGGAAAAAGGCAAATTAAAACCACAGTGATACACCACTGTCCACTTATTAGAATGACTAAAATTTAAAAAACTGATGATACCAAGTACTGGCAAGAACGTAGAGGAACTGGAGGTACTACATGTTATTAGCAGGGCTATGAAATGGTTTAACGACTTTGAAAAACAGTTTGACAGTTTCTTAAAAAATTAGACATACATTTAGCATATGATTTTGCCATTCCATTCCCAGATATTTATCCAAGAAAAATAAAGGAATATCCATACAAAGACTTAAAAATGAATACTCATGACATTCATGTATCTGTAATTATACTTGTAATACTTACGCATGTATAATTTACAAAAACTAGAAACAACTCAAATATCTGTCACAGGTGAATAGATAAAGTGTTGAGTATTGGTACTATGAAATACTAATCAGTGATAAAAAGAATGAACTGTTTATGTATGCAATAACATAGATGAATCTCAAAATAGTTATACCGAGTGACAAACAATTCTAAAATATGCAAACAGCAAATTGGTTGTTGCCTGAAGGGAGAGAGCTAGAAGAACAGAAGGGAAGATTACAAAAGGGCATGAGGGAACTTTTGCATGGATATGTTGACTACCTTGATTGTACTACTGATTTCATGGCTGTCTTCGTATGTCTAAACTTATAAAATTGAATGTTTTAAATGTGTGGAGTTGGTTTTGTATCTATTATTCCTCAATAAAACTACTTCTTGAATGGATTAACCAATGTGGTATGTATATTATACATACACACACACACACACACACACACACACACACACAGTGGAACATTATTCAGCCTTGAAATGGAAGGATATTCTGACACATGCTACAACATGGATAAATCTTGAGGACATTATGCTAAGAAAAATTAGCCAGTCACAAAAAGTCAAATCCTGTATAAATTTACTTACATACAGTATCTAAAGTAGTCCAATTCATAGAAACAGAAAGTAGAATGGTGGTTGCTAGGGCTGAGGGGAGGGGAGAATGGGGAGTTATTGTTTAATGGGTGGAGTTCAAGTTTAATAAGATGAAGAAGCGCTGGAGATTGGTTGCACAACAATGTGAATATATCTAACACTCCTGAACTATACACTTAGAACTGGTTAAGATAATAAATGCTATGTAATGTGGTATTTTGTACCAAAGTTTCTAAAAGCTGCCTTAAAAAAGTTCAGGAAGTTCAACGTATCCATTCACTCCTCCTCGCGTCCAGATGTGAGGTTCTTTTTTTTTTTTTTAATTTTTTTTAATTTTTTTAATATATGAAATTTACTGTCAAATTGGTTTCCATACAACACCCAGTGCTCATCCCAAAAGGTGCCCTCCTCAATACCCATCACCCACCCTGCCCTCCCTCCCACCCCCCATCAACCCTCAGTTTGTTCTCAGTTTTTAACAGTCTCTTATGCTTTGGCTCTCTCCCACTCTAACCTCTGCCTGCCACACTCAGCATGGTTCTGTAGAGACCACTTATGGAGGCATGATGGGCAGTAACCTCATTTGAGCCTATTACAGTGGGATAGACTTTTTCTAGTCTTTAGTATAAGCATTAACAAATGAAGGAAGAAGAACTTCGGTGCAAAGAAAACTTTTGCAAAAATATTGCTAGGATGACTTATATTTTGTAAAAAGCCCCATGCAATCACTTTGTCACATTGATTCATTCTATCTTTCCCAACACAGAGAAAACGCTTTTGATAGTTGCATAGTGAAAGTCAAGAAAGGGTTCTTTGGACTCAAAAAGGGGGCTTTTCCCAAGATCGAACCAAGAGCCAAAGTGTATCATCAACTGGACCTTAAACACCAATATTTGAGAAGGGAGAGGATATTGTAGCTGTGGAAACACAGTGGTCAAATCAGTTTTAAAATAAGAATAGTGAAAAATTCAATATTTTTTTGCAAATATTTACATTATCGGTTTTCCAACTTTTCAGATGTCTGTTGAAATGTCATCTCCTCCGGCAGGACTCATGATGTAACACTGCATGATGTTAGCCCTCAACCCTCTTACTCTATTGCCTTATGCAACTTCATTTGTTTTTTCCTTGGAGTATTGTCAGTACCTGACATTACATTATGCAATAATTGAGTGTTTATTTGTTTACTTTCTTTCCCATAATAATATCCATGAGTGCAGAGACATTGTCCAAATATCTCATTCACACTATGTCCTTAGAGCCTAAAACAATGCCTGGCACATAGAACAGACTGAAAAAAAAATTGTTGCATGAATGGAGTACCAACAAGCCATTGGATTTGCGTATATCTCTTGTTGTCACAGGGCTGAGAGGGGCTTAGGAGCCAATCAGTGAGCTAGATCCTATCCTACCATTTCTCACCCCAAACTCAGAGCACCTCATGGTCACAGACACTGTCTAACATGATCATTTGGAGTTAAGCCCATACTTCCTTTTTGTTCTTTTTTATGTGTTCTATATCCCAGGCAGGTGAAAAGGTCCCTTAAAACTCACATCCTAGAAAGATTCCCCGACATTATAGGCTCTCTGGATATTCTTGTAAATAAAAAGAAAATCAGTGAAAAATAATTAAATTTGCATCTCTGGACCAGCAGCCTTGTTTTATTTTCTATCATAAATGTGGCTCCTGGAAAAAAAAAATTCATTAGGATTTATGCAGGTCACTACCAAGAAATTTCACACTGAATAAAATTCTTAGATAAAATAAAAAGTCTTCATATAAGCAGGGAGCTGACAAGGCTCTATAAACCTTGGTGTATAGACCCAGACACAGTATCTGCTGGGTAGATTTGATGAATCACTGCACAAAAAGGTACCCTCTCCTTAGCTTACCTGTGTCCCATCCCTGTGATCCCTCCTCCACTCTGGACAAGCAGGGGTAATTGTCTCAGCCCCAAGACTTCCAAGTAGACCTGAAGGTGAAGAACTTATATGGGTCCCATTAGCATGAGTCTGATGGGGATATCTTGGTCCCATATAATTTAATAATGTGGTAACCTCATAAGAGGGAAGTCCTAGAACAAACTCTCATAACTCAGCTGAGAATAAAGCAATTAGAAGTAATATGTGCTTATATCATTTCACAGCCACACCTCAAAATGCTACTAACCTGTAATTAACCACAGCTCACCATGCTCAATCATCTCCTCCTATTACAGGTGCCAGAAGTTTATAATTCCTTAAGAGATGGCAAAAAAAGGAGGACTGATGAGAATCAATTTGTGCTGCAAAGTTAATCTCCTTTTGCAGGTATCACAGGATGCAGGAGGTGGAAGAACTGTAATTAATGAGATGTTAGATTCTGGTCCAATCAAAATGAATAAAGGGAGGTTCTGGAGGTTAAATGATTTTCCCACATTCTGGAAGAAGACAGAGTTAGAATATAGCTGTGTCCCCCAGGGCCCCATTTCAGTACTTTTTCTACAAGTACCAATAACATTCTGGATTTGTGGTGTTTAAACATTTTTATCTTTTGCAGAAGAACCCCTTCTTCAGCCAAATTCCAACTGAAAGTGTGATGTTAGCAACAGAGAAGTGAGTAGGTGACCTGGTGAGACAATGGGGGAACTACTTTGCTTTCCCTATCCACAGTTGAAGATTGGAAGGAACGTCTAAGAAGGGATTGTGAAGTTTTGAAATATGTCGTTAGTGCTCACAATGCCACTGTTCTATTTCCCTTTTCTCTCTTTGGGAGTCTGGCCTGTCCCTGTTCTCATGACGTTAGCCCCTCTGTATGCTCACCCTCTCTTTCATTTGCAGCTGAAGGTAGTCAGTATTACTTTGAATTGAAATTATTCACACTCATACTTATCCAATTGCAGTTCAATTTTCTTTATAAGGCTTTACTTTCTCTTTATTTGTGAGATATAGTCTCCTCTCCCAGTGAACATTTCAAACAATTGGGTTGGATAATTATTTTGGCAAGAGACGTCTGGTCTGGGGGGTGCAGTAGAGCTGTCTAACTAGCTTCAGCTATTGTAGGCATGTATCCCAGGTAGCAATCAAGAGACACTACATAATATTTTTTCAGCTCTCCGTGCCTGTGTTGTAAATCTCACTCTGCTAGTTACTTCCTGTGCAACCTTAAGTAAATTGCTTAACTTCTCATAGTATCAATTCTCTAGTCTGCCAATTAGGCTTAAGAATTCTCCCTCAGGGGCACCTGGCTGGCTTAGTCAGTAGAGTATTTGACTCCTGATCTCAGGGTCATGAGTTCACCTCCCACGCTGGGTACAGTGTTTACTAAAACTAAAATAAAATTACATGCAGAAGAAGAAGAAGAAGAAGAAGAAGAAGAAGAAGAAGAAGAAGAAGAAGAACAAGAACAAGAAGAACAAGAAGAAGAACAAGAACAAGAACAAGAACAAGAACAAGAACAAGAACAAGAACAAGAACAAGAAATCTACTTTGGAAGACTGTTAAGAAACATTAAAGATCATAAGGAGTGTGGTTTATCTTGCAATTGTGAGGGCAGCAAACAAACATTGATTCCATTCTCAACTCCCTTCTCCCTTTTGGAAGAGGTTGATTGAGGTGAAATGGACTGTGACTTCTGATGATCTATTCCCAGTAACTGGTGGGAGGGAACAGACCACCAGCTTTTGCAACTGGAATCTATTCTTCCCAAACAAAAGCTCACCCACCCTTTCCAGGCCCTTCCCAGTCTTTGCTCCTGCTCCCCTTTGCCTTCTAGAGCACAGACTGGTTCATTCATTCAATAAATGCATGGCTCTAGTCTTGCTTATGCATGTGTGTGCACACACACACCCACACACACACACGCACAAATAAAACACAGGTTCATCACCCCAAGAAATCTACATTTCAGTTGAGATTTTATATATATACATATATGAGCTATACACTTTTCCTTTAACCACACCTATGTAAGGGTTTCACAGGGGATCGGGGGGTTGTTGATTAGTAGGAGGTCACAGTAAAACAGTAGAATTATAGCAATAATCACAGATTTGTCTATAAAAGAGGTGGGTGCATATGGTGCATATCATGCTCATCTTAATTTAATAAACAGCAGCATATAGTTCATTCTGTAAAGTGACATTAATTCTCATCTTTTTGTGGTCTAAAACAACTTTTCAGAAATTAAAAAGAAAACACTACAGTAGATGGAAGCCAGCAACAAATGCAGTAGGACTTCAGTGTCGAGAGTGGCCAAATAAAGCTACAAGTCTTCCTGTCTCAGTCATACATCACTTGAAAAAGTGATGTATCAGTCTCCTATGTAATACCTTCTCCCCTTCCCCGGCTCTGCTTGGTTCCAGAGGAAATATTTTCCAGGCTCTTCTGCCCCCAGGGTTCTGGGAAACTTAGCCAATTGGAAGGCAGTGACCAAGGACTGAAGGACAAGACAAGCAAGCAAGGTGGGGTATTTCTCCTCCTTCTCTGGGTCTTGTGGTGTTTTTGGCAGTGGCTACCATCTCCTCTGTGACAGCAGCTCCCGTTGCACAGGCCAACTGTGTTTCAGTTGCTGTGGGACCACAGTCCATCTCCCTCGTCTCACTAGCAGGTGATAGGAGCTTCCTGCTGACGCTAACCTCTCTGTTGTCTTGCCATCTGCTTTTTGGATTCCTAGAGATTCTATCACCTGTGTAACCAATTCCTGATATTAAGTTTCTTCAGTTTTAAATGTTTACAGTGATAGCTGTGTGCCTGTTTTGACTTTGCCTTGTACATAGGGCTTGATCTCGCGTAAATGCACCATGCATTCAGATGTGCATTGTGTGTGTGTCTACAAGATACTGTGAGCACAGTAGAGACAAAAATTAACTTATATAGGATATCCAACACTAGCTGGCATGCAGTAGGTGTTTAATGTGCATTGCTTGTAAATTAACTGGCTATAGCATTAGGAAAATAACATAAAAAGTAATTCAAATATGGAAGATTCATAGCAACTATACACATTTCATGAATTAAAAAACATTTACACCCTTCACTGTATTATACATATTCACAGTAATATACATTATACATGTGTCAGAACAATAATGTTCAAAGTTTCATTTGACTAAGTATATAAATTATACATAGGTACTCCCCTTGACTCTTCATGAGTTACAGTATATAATCGCCTTCTCACTACTTAAATATATGTAAATATTTTTAATATATATTTAAATAAATAAATAAATAAATAAATAAATAAATAAATAAACATACATATATATCACTTGACATGCAGAAGATCCCTTCCTCTAAAATCCTAACCCTAACTCTAACCCATATCTGAGAGAGTGACTTCTTGAACAGTCGATTAAAAAAAGTTGAGAAGTTATCCTGGAGAAGACCCCAAACATTTAAGAACTGATAATATTTCCAAAAATGGGTAAGAAGGTAGAGAAAAAAACAGAAGGCCTGATTGAAAAAAATAATACTAATAAAAATTTTGATTCATATTTCGTTTGTAATCAATCAATATTTTTCATGGCATTATATCAACACTCTTCAGAGTTTGTAAAGCAAGTAAGAAAAGAAAATTTGTAAAAACAATATCATGATATGGTATTTAATAAGATGCACAATGACTAAAGAGAGTTCACATCATTGGAAGCTGTAAAAACCTGGGAAGCTTCAGGAAGAAAGTGATGTTCACCTGTGTCTTAGAGAATGGCTGGCAGGTTGACCTCTCCCACATGCTATTCTCTCCTTCCCATTCAACTACAGTGTTTCTGCTTTCATCTGCCTGATATGCTGAGCTTTTATATAAGGTTTATTATGTATCTAAGAGCAGGTGGATTCTTTGATCTGTAACATCCCTGTAAAATACAAATACTCTGAGTTATGGACACAAACAAATAGAAAACAAAACTTTGAAATAATTTGCCACGGCAGAAAGTAGGAAACTAAGTTAGAGAAATATTTTTAGCAAAGTGCTTAGAATATTAAATCAATATTTTTAGGAAGATTAATCAGAGATGTGGTAAGGTAGACGAAAACCATAAATTAGGGGACTATTACAATAATTAACGTGTAAGATAAAAACACACATGACAGTGGTCACCATGCAGTGAAAAGAAGCAATGGGCACTTGAAACCTAGTAAAGAACACATTTTTAAAGAGCAATGTCATCTTGATTTATAATGCTGACATGTATTAACATTTTAAATGACATCGAAGTTTCTAGTTGGGATGCCTGGAGAAATTGTCCTATCACTTAGAGAAATTTAAGGCAGAACGAGGAAGAGAGCTAAAGAAATGCTGGACTTGGTGGGTACAAAGTCTGAGATACCAGCAAATATCCCAACTGAAATATCCAGCAAGATGGGAAATTTCAAGCTTGTAAAACCTTCAAACTGGATTGAGTATTTGCTAAAAGGTACATTAAACTTAATTATAGGTGTATCACATTCTTGTCCAGCTAACTAGTTTGGCAAATACCTTAGGTGGAAAAAAAAGTCACATAAAAATGTCCATTAAAAATGGTTTCTAAAGCACCAATGAGGGGAATGCGTTGATTTGTTCGTATATTGACAGTAACGAATACTGATTTTGCTCAGCTTCAAGGTGAAGAAATTTAGGATTTCCACAGCAGTAGCCAAGTATAATCTGTTGGCTTCATCCATAATCTTCTACATGATAGTCTCTTTTGGAGAAAATTTACACTTCCTCCTCCGGCTGCCTTTATAAGAGACCGGAGTGCGTTGCACTACCTCCCCTTTGGCAGATTTAATTTTATTTTGTAATTAACAATAACTAGTTTGGGAATTATGCAGTGGTGTCTCTTGGTTTTGAATTTTCGTTGAGTCTTTTTATGAAAAATTACAAACTGCTCAGAGGGACTGCCGTAGTTTGTTGCCATGGATAATTGTCTCTAAATAAACTCAGGGTAGTTAACTGGAGATGAACAGATGGAAATAAATTGATGGAAGTTGACTATTGCGCCTCTTGGCTCCTGTTCGTCACCAGCGGCACATCTTTTTATCTTGTCATGCCTGGCATTTTACACACTTGAACTTTACCAATGTCAGCTGGATCCCTCCTCAGAGCCTGCATGATACTGAGCTCCAGGGTAGAGCCCACTACCAACCTGATCAGAGCCACACTAGAGACTATGGCCTAATCACAGCTCTCTAAGCCCTGTAGAAAGGAAGGCTACACATTTCGGTATGGCTGCCTAACCTTGGCCATGTTCAACTAACCTTAGCTAATGCAAGCAAGCTCTGTTTAGCATCACCATTTCTTTGCCTTTACTTTACATATGGGGAAAATTAAGCCAGGGGAAGGGAAATGATTCAGCTTAGTATCCAGTCATTTATTAAACTAATTCCACAATGAGTTATTAAGTGCCAATGGTAGGCCACCTACTATTCTGGACACAGGAAAGACCACAGTGACAGGGTACAGGCTCTGCCCAGGTGAAGCCTGGTGGTCAGGAGCTCCCCAGCACCAGGATCACGTACCAGTGACAACAGATGGAACCAAAGAACACCAGCCAAGGCAGCTGCTACTGGATTCCAGGGGGTCTGATCCTCCCCTCCTGGGAATATCATTTTAGAATAAAAAACTATAATATTTCGTGTTATTTTTTTTTCCCAATGCACACCAAAACTGAAAGAGTACCTTGTGCAGTTTTGGTCAGTTGATCAGTTTTACAACATCACATGGTTATTTTGTAGCATATTTTGAAAAAGAGAAACAAAGACAGGTATTCTATAACGGACGCGATATTATATAATATAACGCATCAAGATTGTAAGCATTGTAAGTAAAGTGTGTTCCATTATGTTAATATATAAAGGTCTGGGGCTGGGAGAGGGGCAGTGGCCAGGCACTCACAGGCATCCACCACAGCCACCACCAGGTGCCCAAGAAGAAGGTCCACTCCACCAAGGAGGCAACAAAGGAGGAGGACAAGAGGGAATCCACGCCGTTGTCAGCACCTGCTTCTGCAAAAGTGGAAACGAAGCCAAAAACGCAGCAGGAAAGGATGAGTCTTCAGACAAAAAAGTGCAAACAAAAAGGAAAAGGGGAGCAGAGGGAAAACGGGTGGAAGCGTGAACCACAAAACTAAAAAAGACTTATCTGCAGAAAATGGAGACGCTAAGGAGAGTCCAGCCTCTGATGAAGTAGGAGAGAAAGAAGCCAAGTCTGACTAATGTCATATGCCATGTTATATCAGTGGTCCTTAGCTCAGGAATATTTTTACCAACTGTTTTGTAAATGCAAGTTTTTAGTAGCTCTAGAAACATTTTTAAGAAGTAGAGAATCCCACCTCATCCAATTTTTTAAGTGTAAATGCTTTTTTTTAAGAAGTGAAATAAATCGTTTATTTGTTGTTTATTTTGTGGTGCAACCAGAAAAATGTAGGATATTGAACCAGAGGTTTTGATTGTCTTGGGTGTCAGTTTAACATTCCATAGATGGACGTAGTTTTTTATCCTGTAACACAAAGCATACTAAATGACAATTCAGTTGTGCATTTAATATGTCTTCAATATTTTAAATTATTTTTATTCCTGTGTTATTTTTGGTAGATTGTTCCCTAAAAAAACCTACTCCTTGATCTTGGTTCTTCTTGTCAGAATTTTGTGCACTCTGTAACATCTTTGGTTGGTGCTTGTTTTTCCTAGTAACTTTGTTAATGTGCTGGGATAGGTTGAAAATTTGAATATGTAATGTACATGATAATAAACTGTGAATTAGTGGGACTTATAATATCACAACGTATCAACACTTGAAGGTATTGGTACTTAATATCCTGTCAAGGAAGATTTGCCTCTAAATTTTAAGTTAGAAAGTCACAAAGAGAGGCATCTGGGTGGCTCAGTCAGTTGAGCATCCGACTCTTGCTTTCGGCTCAGATCATGATCCCAAGGTCCTGAGATCAGGCCCTGCATCAGCTCCTTGCTGAGCATGGAGCCTGCTTAAGATCCTCTCTCTCTCCCTCTTCCTCTCCCCTGTTCATACTCTCTATCTTTCTCTCTCTCTCAAAAATAATATTATATAAATAATAAAAAGTAAAAAGAAAGTCATGAATAACTTTGAAAAGAATCAAAGCTACATGGTTTTTTAGATGTTCAGCACATATGTTAAAAATTATATACAAATTGAAATGTTTGTGCGCTGATCCTCAGAATGACCAATAATATCTCAGTTATGAAATAAAACAGAAAAAAATATGAAATTAGAATGCCTACGAAATTTGCTAATTCAGCCAAGTAAAGATGAAAGAGATCATCAATACAAGAGGTAATATTAACAAATATGTGGGAGAATGTTCAGATTTGGTAGTTTGTGAAAGTAAATGTAAACTTTGGAATAATTTTAAAGTATTAGCAAATTGGGGGTGTGGGGTGGGGAATGTAACACTGCATGTTTAGGAAGTATTGTATTGTATTGCATTTGTATTGATGGTGACATTGTAAATATCCTGCCAGCTCTACTTTAAAAATCTGGGTGCCTCAGACTCTTGGTTTTGATTTTCAGGTCATGATCTCATGGTTCATGGGACTGAGCTCTGCACTGTCAGTGTGGAGCCTGCTTGGGATTCTCTCTTTCCCTCTCTGTCTCCCCCCACCCCGCTGGTGCTCGTGCTCTCTCTCTTTCTCTCTCTCTCAAAATAAATAAATTAATGTTAAAAAAATAAAAATATATGTGGAATCTGAGCACTTCCTATAAGCATCTCAGCTACACCATGGTCCAAGGCACTGCCATCTTACCTGAGTAATTGTAAAGCTTCCTAACTGGTCTCCCTGCCTTTATTCTTACCCCGTCAGACGCATTCTGCAAACAAGTCAATCCATATCATTTCTCTGTTTAAAACTCTCCAATAGCTCCCTATTTCATCTAAAGTGAAAGAAAGTCAGAGGCCGTACTGAATTTGTCAAAGCCTTATAAGATCTGGACTCTGTTACCTGTCTGATGTCTTCTCCCACTGTTCCATTCACGGGGACTGCTTGCTCTTCCTGGGACCACAGCAATGCTAGGCATGTTTCTGCCCCACGGCCAGATATCCCAGACTTTTCTCTCACCTTTTCAAGTCTTTGTTCAAATGTCACCTTCTCATCAGGCCTTTTAAACCATCCTACTATGACATCTGCCACCCTCTGTATTGTCCAGCCTCTTCCCTGCTTTATTTTTCTCCAATGCACTCAACACTTTCAAGCTTACAACATAATTCGCTCATTTATTTCCTGTGTTCTTTCACCAGGATATAAGGTCCATGAGGGCAGGAATTTCCATCTGTTGATGCCTATATTTTATTGCCTAGAATAGTGCCTGGGATATAGTAGGCACCCAATAAATATTTATTAAGCAATGTGATAAGCCATTTATCTTAGCATTATTTAAAAGAGCAAATTAGGGGCACCTGGGTGGCTCAGTCGGTTAAGCAGCCGACTTTGGCTCATGTCATGATCTCGCGGTCTGTGAGTTCGAGCCCCGCGTCAGGCTCTGTGCTGACAGCTCAGAGCCTGGAGCCTCTTTCAGATTCTGTGTCTCCCTCTCTCTGACCCTCCCCCGTTCATGCTCTGTCTCTCTCTGTCTCAAAAATAAATAAACGTTAAAAAAATTTTTAAAAATAAATAAAATAAATAAATAAAAGAGCAAGATAGTGGAAATCATTTACATGTTCAACAAAGGAATAGCTAAGTGAATAATGATACTTTTCAATAGAATACCATATACCCATTATGATCATTATATTAACTGCATCATCTGTGTAAATGTTTACAATAAAATAATTTTAAAAGTAGAAAACAAGCAATCAGGACAACTAAATCAAATTGCATGTGAATATGGAATGAAAAAAGTAAAAATGCTTTGTTAGAATTATGGGTACAGTTTGGGTTTTTAAAAAATAATGCTTAATGTCTTTGTGACCATAAAAAATCTTTAAATGAAATTGAGCTATATTGGAAAACTGAAAACTGAACTAGAGTTATATTTTTAGCCAGTTGGATTCATTGTTACTTTGTGGAATTTAAGATAATAAAAAAATTGGGGCACCTGGGTGGCTCAGTTGGTTAAATGTCCAACTCTTGATTTCGGCTCAGCTCATGATCTCACAACTCATTAATTCAAGCCTTGCGTCAGGCTCTGTGCTGACAGTGCAGAGTCTGCTTAGGATTCTCTGTCTCCCTCTCTGCCCCTCCCCACTCTCTCTCTGTCCCTCTGAAAAATAAATAAACATTAAATAAATAAATAAATAAATAATAAAATTTAAAAATCTAACTTTATTCTGATGATTAAAACTAACAGCTTTATGGGGCGCCTGGGTGGCGCAGTCGGTTAAGCGTCCGACTTCAGCCAGGTCACGATCTCGCGGTCCGTGAGTTCGAGCCCCGCGTCAGGCTCTGGGCTGATGGCTCGGAGCCTGGAGCCTGTTTCAGATTCTGTGTCTCCCTCTCTCTCTGCCCCTCCCCCGTTCATGCTCTGTCTCTCTCTGTCCCAAAAATAAATTAAAAAAAAAAAAAAAAAACGTTGAAAAAAAAAAAAAATTTAAAAAAAAAAAATAAAACTAACAGCTTTATTCTTTAGAACAGAAAATTAAGTGATTTATTGAAAATACATTGATTAAATAAAACTTCTCTGTCCTGGGATACTGAGTTAAACTATTACAAAGTTTACTTTTACTCTGTAAAGTATGAAAATAGAGTTTTCTTATTGGCACAAAAGTAGGAGGCTGTCATTATGCTGATGATACATATTTTATTTACATTATGTTGATAATACACACATCTATTTACATTCTTTGAGTTTACATTAGCTTAGGGAAATTTACGATTTTAAAATATCTTGGTGCGGAACCCTATGCAATAAAGTCTGACATAAACAAGGGAACTCAGGACTTCAGAAGAAACGTTGCTCGTGACAAGAAGTTCCCACTGATGGAGAAAGGCTGGTACATTTCCAGGTACATTTATGTCTAACACAAAGGTGAAGATGCTTTTTGGTTTTGCTGTAATTACTGACATATCCTCGACCTTCTCTAAATTCCAACAACACCCAACAGTCTTATAGTAAAGGCAGCGCAGAACCAAGTGCATCCTTAGGGCAACACAGAACAGAGAACAGAAAACAGTCACCAGAGGTCCACTGGAGCTGGTGTGTGCATACCATGGCACATCCGAGGAAGGTGATCCTTGGAAGGGGAAGAATTGGGGAACCTTGGACCCTACTTCCTTGTGGGCAGAGGCCATGCAGGTGGGGACACTTTGATCATACACAGTTCCTTTCTGACCCTCAAGGCTATATCTTGCTAAGGCTAATAAAAATTTGTGGGACAGCACCCATGGCAGTTAATTTTTTTATACAGATACAAAATAAGTAAAAATAAATGAGTAATTAATGTAAATAAATGAGTGAAAGAAAGAATGTGAAAAAAGGAAAGAAAAGAGGAGGGAACAAAAAGCAAAGAAAAGAAATACCATCCCTGAATGTGAAAATCAAGAAAAAGAAAAGAGTAAGAAATAACTGTAGAATATCCGAATGAAATAATTAGATAAAAAAAGAATTAGGAAAAGGGGGAAAAGATGAACTAAGCTAGGTTTCTAGGAAAGGAAGCCAAATGGGGCAAAAGAAAAATCCCTGGGGTGCTCAGCTAGCTCCATAGAGCACTTGACTCTTGATCTCAGGGTCTTGAGTTCAGACCAAGTTCAACCACACTGGGTATAGAGCTTACTTAAAAAAAAAAAAGACCCAGTTTTTGGAAGATAACATCAACACGTCTAGGTTTCCTCAAAATTCTGGAGGAATCACATGCAGAGGGAAGAATGTCTTCAGCCTGCAGGAGATTGGAAAGATGCCAATGGGAAGAGAAACATAATACATTGGTTTTAAAGGTATCCAGTAAATTTGTCCTCTTATCACTTTGTATATCCAGAATCAATCATGCTGAAAGGATATTTCACTAATATTATGTTATGTACTGTGCAATAAAACACTACTTCATATTTTAGAAATCACATTATATCCAGAGGTAGATATCAAGGAATTAGTCAACTCTTTTATGAAGGGCATCATTATTATTGCATTTAAAGGCCAATTAATACTTGGTGCCACCTGGGTGGCTCAGTCAGGTAAGCGTCTGACTTTGGCTCAGGTCATGATCTCATGGTTCATGGGTTTGAGCCCCACATTGGGCTCTGTGCTGACAGCTCATAGCCTGGAGCCAGCTTCAGATTCTGTGTCTCTTCTCTCTCCCCTCCCCTGCTCATGCTCTGTCTCTCTCTGTCTCTCAATAATAATTAAACATTAAAACATTTTAATTAAAAAAATAAAATAGATTATAGAGCAAGATCATAATGGTTCAGGGAGCAAGTGCTTGCTTATATTATGATAAATTTGGTATAAATTTAAATTGCTAAATCTAAACACCTATTCTAAAGCAATGTTTTTACATTTGTAAATACCTTAAAAGTAGGTAATGTGGGGAATTGTGAATGTAATAACATAGTTGCCTAGAAGATCAAATTCTGTAAAATAAAACAGAGTCTGCATCTAGAACCCACTAACTTCTGGCAGCTTGATAAATAAATGTCCACAAGATTCCAAACCTTAAAAATTCTTGGTTTTTGCTGTTTATCTCTGAGACCCATATGCTGGAAATCATGTGTATGCATGTTTTGTATTCTGCTATCTATCCCCAGCTCCTTATATTCCCTTTTTGCTAACCTAGAACATCCATGTATCTCCTACTTCTCTTATCAAGGGCCCAGGCAAGTGCTTATAGTTCTCTGCGTCTTTCTCCTTCATCAACAGTTGGGTCTAAGTTTAACTTCCTTGTTGTTTCAGAAAAAAGTCACCCATCAGATACTTAATTGGTAAAATGCAGCAGAAGTGTAACTGTGGACAGAAAATGATATGCTGAACTTCAGAGCAAGTCAGTACATTATGTATGTGGAGTGCAAACATAGGAAAATTCTCCTTTGTAGAGACCCTCCAGAAGTATTGAGGTCTTGATGTTACCTATACATAAGGGCATGAAAAGGTTCAACTCCAATGGGGGAGAATTTCATATCATAGAGAGGATGCTAAACAGATTTAGACAGAAAACTGCCAAAGGTGAACCCTGCTTCTCTCCCTTTCAGGAAGCCCTGCCCTAACTCGCCCAGGGAGTACTAATCAATGCACCGATCTATCTGAGAGAGGACAGAGGCCCCACCACCTAAGTCCTCTGCTATAACATAGATTATTATAAAAGGCAGACACTTGCACTTTTTGTGGCTTTTATGTAATGGAAACATTTAAATTGTAAGTACTTACACTTCCCCTCTCTCAGCCTTTTTTGAAATATAAGCCCCCGAGTATCTCATGTATATTTAGTTGAGTGAGGTGGATGCAAGGAAGAGAAGCAAAATCCAGCCTGGCCCTCTTTCTGACGGAAGCTGCCAATTTCAGTGTCTCAGAATGGGCTACGTGGGGACTGTTTACTGTTTTAAAGCATAGACTGGAAAGTGCCATATGGGAAGAAAGTCTGGGGTCACCAGATCTTCTGGATTGCCGAGGGCAGCAGAGGTATCTGGATTTTAACATGACATATTCTGACTTTCAAAGGTTGGCAACTAATTCAAATTTTTCAACACTCCATGAAGGCCACAAATACCCCTGGGCTATATTCAGCTTGCTGGCCATGAAGCGGTGACCTCAGCTTTTCATACCAAAGACTTGAGCGGCCAGAGGAGGGGCTAGGAGGGAAAGTTAAGAGAGACAGAGCTTTAGATATCTGTTCTAAGGAGTGGGAATTTGGAGAGAAAGAGATTCTTAAGGGGAAATTTCAGGCATGTTTTCAGGGTGATGAGGGGTATTACTCCATTTGTAAACACCTTCAGTGCTTTTAAAATTGGGTTTGTATTTTTTTTTCTTTTGGATGTGGTAACATGCTAATACTGGCCATAAAGTAAAAGGGAACCAGCCTGGCTATATATGCTTACATTTATAAATGATAGATACTGTAGAGCCAAGTTTTTGTGCAAAGATCATATTGGATTTCATGTCAGAGTTTATGATAAAACTACAGCTCTTGGGAATTTAGTAAGGCCTTCAAAGCCTTTCAAACACAGCACAAAGGTGTAATGCATCTCCAGGTTATTACTATTTCCAAATAGCAGATCAACCCAACACAGAGGATAAGTGCAAAAAGATGGACTGAAATGATTCCAAGACACCTGCTTCTTCTCTGATCTCCACCAGACACACGTGAGCATGTGCACACACATGTATGTGCGATTCACTGAAAAGGTATCCGCAAAAGGCTCTTCTTCCTCTGAGTATTCAATCTACCTCCACACAGAGGCAGAAATCTTTATCGTTTAACCAACCGACTAGAATACATTTTAAAATCAATCCTTAAATAGCGTGGCATCACAGAAGACCACAATTGACACTGTCAGCTATTTTACTCATTTAAATGCAGTTTTTAAATTTAGTTCTAGCAGTCTCCATAACACTATAAATATTACTTGTAAAATCTGCAATCTGCATCATGTTAAATGAGAGAATCCAGTTTAAAGAAGACAGGCTTTGCAGTTAGCAAGACCCAGGTTAAATGGTGAACCTACCACTCACTAACGGTGTGGCACTGGGTGTTTTATTTAACCTGTCTGAGAAAGGGATTCCAGCTTTCTGAAATGAGGATGCTACTCGCTACCTGATAAAGTTGTCAAAAATATAAAAATGAGATTTGTAAAACATCTAACACAGTGGAAACCATGAAAATTATTCTGCTATCTCCTCTTAAAAAATTAAGCTGGTGTTTCAATTCAACTACACTGACTTTTAGAATCATCCTTGGGTAGCGATGAGGATGAAGTTTTCCCTAGGGGCAGTTGCTAATTCAGGAAGAGGTAGCTAAAGGCTAATAAGCTGATCAGAACTAACAGGACCAAGGAGACAAAAATAAAAATAAAAGATTGGACTCCCGGGCCTGCACAAGTAAAGACCTCTTAAAAGCTACAAGCTTTGGGCCGGGACAATGAAGGACTCCCCATTAAGTAAGAATGAGCCAGAAGTAGATCAGTCCTTGCTGTAACTAAAGCCATCACTGAATTAGCTCAATCCCTGAAAATACGTTAAGGAAATTTTAGCTTTCTACTGTCCCAGATTGAAAAAAACAAAACAAAACAAAACAAAACAAAACATATATCCTCTATGGATGTAGATACCATGATTCTAGTTTGCAAATTATTTCTGCAATTTTTCACATATACTATCTAGTATTCAATCAAAAATTATGATGCCCATGATGAATTGGAATCGTATGAAAGAAAAAAAATAGCAGGCAGTAGCAATGATCTACAAGGGTTTAAGAAACAAAGTTACTTGGAAACAGCTTGATCCTTTTTGGTCTTGCTTTCTAAACAGGGCTGCTTCCTGAGCATGTGACCTTATGCAGGACCCAGTGCTTATAGAGGTTCTAGTCTTCAGCACTCTACTCTCACCAATTCAAAAGTCTTAAAGATTTTGAACATGGGATCTAGCATTTCCATTTTGCACTGTGGTCTGCACATTATGTAATTGCTTTTAAGATGTGTTAGGTGGGACCTAAAGCAATGTACTCCACCCCAGTACCCTGTGAAGAATCAGATTTTCCAGTCAAACTGGAGGGATCAGGTATTATGCCTCCCCTGTCTGAGTACAAGGTATTGCCCATCCCGCCCCCCCCCCCCAAGTATACTCAGGTGGTTCTTTCTCCTGCCTCAGGTAGTTTACTCACATGCATGCACTGATAAGTGTTCTTCTTAGTGCTCAAAAGGAACCTTCAAGATTCCCAGAGTTCTCTCTCTATGCAACTCTCTCCTGTCCCATCCTCACCCTTACAACTCAGGGAATCCTCCCAGGATCTCCCTCCTGCATCACAGACTGGAAACTCTCAAGGCAGTAATCCAGGGTGATCATACGGCCATCTCATGTGGTTCCCATCTCGGGGGAATCACTGCCCTTGATGGCCTGATCTCCAGAGGCTTGAAAACAGTTAGATATCTTGTCCAGTTTTGTTGTTATTTCAGGTGGAATGATTCATCCCATCCCGTTATCCCATCTTGGTTCCAAGCAGTAGTCCATAGTATTTTTTTAATAGCCTCCAAATCAAAACATCCCCAATGTTCATCAGCAGTAAATGCATAAACAAGCTGTGGTACGTTCATAAAATGAAATACTATTATTGAAATGAAAATGAATGGAATATAATCACATTCAGCAACAAGGATGAATCTCACAGTGTTGAACACAAGAAAGCAGACATAAGATAAGGTATGGTGTATGACTCCAAAAGCAAGCAAAACTAAACCATTCTATCAGAAGTCAGGGGAGTAGTTATCTTTGAAAGGAAGGGAGGGAGGGTCATGATGTGGAGGGGACCCACAGGAGGCTTCTATGCCCCTGGCAGTGTTATTTTCCTTGACCTGGGTGGTGGTTATGAAGCAATCTCTTTGTGTTAATTACTGGAGTACAATGTTTGGTGCACTTTTCTGTATACAAGATGAAGTATAAAAAGATGATATGAAAGTAACAGTAAAAGGAAACATGTAACAAACAACAATAATATGTATAACTTTCACAAAATTCAGAATCCCCCTGAGCACATTTGGAAAACATTTTTATCAGGAGGTGTGTAACATCTTTGCCAGGAATATTCTAAAATTCCTGAGATGAAAGCTGTAAAATGACTTATTGAAGCAGGGTGGTTTTTGACATTGATATACATTGTTATGAAGTATGTTACATGTCAAGAAATCTCTCTGCTAAAACAAGCCACATTTCATCAAATTGTTTCCTTGTTTATGGAGACTGTAAAGTGTATTTATTTGCAATCATTCCCATTAAAATATTCGGTAAATGACTAATACCTTATTTCTGGATTATTGATAGGTGGCTTGACATTCCCTTTGAAGTTCACAGGTACTGCTGAGAATGTAATTTTGTAGCCAATGCAGCTCCCATGCCCAGACATATCCACATCTGCAGCTTATGTGGCGGGGCTGGCAGCTAATAGAAAACATCAGCTCTGGTTTTATTTTGCTATCAAATCATATGCGATAATGTCATGACCAGTAAGTTTTCTTTTTAGATATGTGTTTGTGCTGACTTGACAGTGAACTTAAAAAGTGAAATAGAAATGAAGAACAAGAGAAATTCTAAATTCTCACCCTTTAGAAGTTTTGATATTTCCAATTTGCCTTTGTCACCTATAAAAAAAATCATACAAAAATAAGTCTCTTCCTTTATTACCATCATCCTTGGCATACGGAAGATGAAAACAGATCCTACATGAGCAAAATAGTGACAACACTAACTCAAGTTATTTTGAACTTGATAAGACGAGGTATTTGGATTTGTATTATTTTTGAGGTTTACAAAAAGATAACATGCAATCCCGTCGTCTTTCCACTACAGGTAGTGAAGCAGTTTGAGGTAAGAGTAAGGGGTGAGTATTTGAAGGTAGAAACTCAGAGCTGGTCTCGTCATCCCACACTTACTACCTGTGCTAACTCTATTAAATAGCCAAATTTGTTTAATTTGATTATCATTCTATGCATCTATGAAATGATGAAAACATTGACAACTGTCTCAGTGGGCAGATATAGCTTTAAGCTGAGATGAGATGTTCTGTGCCTGAACATGTGTGAATAGCACCTGTTCAACCAGACCCTCGTTTTACAAAGGTGTAAACTGAGACTCAGAGAAGTTAAGCGACGGGACCAAGGTCATGGTTGATCAAATCCCTGGCATTTGTGTTCCCTTTTACTGAGTAAATTGAATCCTTCTTTCACATTCCCTCATTGGGAATTCCCTGCCAGCGCTGTGCAGACCTCCCCCACTGAGCTCAGTGAGTGAGGTGTTTGTTCTGAGTAGTGTGGGTGAAGGAGGCTTTCTGATGAGAAGGCAGGAGTCATAGCAGCACAGCTTGAATTTTCATTAAATAATGAGGCTGAATCAATGCTGGTGGACATTATAATTTTCATTGCGAGTCTTCATAGCCTTTAATCATACCTGACTTACAAGCAAAATCTCTTCAACCACATGCTATCACACAATTTACTCAGATTTGCCTGATGTGATTCTCAGCAATAGCAGGTAAACAACCTATTTTTTAAAATAGATGGTAGAAACTTATTTACTTATTTACTTACTTATTTTTTATTTGAGTAGAGTTGACACACAATGTTACATTAGTTTCAGGTGTACAACATAGTGATTCCAAAACTCTATACCTTATGCTCAACGTAAGTGTAGCAATGGTAGAATTTGAATTGTCAACTTCCAAAGCCCACTGGGGTTTAGATCTACTGGAAGCTGCACCCAGCTTTCCATTCTGAGAGTCTTTTCTCATACACAGTAAACTCACCACATGTATGCTTCCCCTCGTCCCACATGCACAAGTACTTCCGGGTAATGAAGTAAGGCCACTATGTGGAATGAAAAGATCAGTGTTGATTAAAAATAGATGACACCTCATTGCAAGTTATGAAGTGCTATATAAATTTAAGCATCTATGAAATGAGGAAAGAAACCTATTGATTTGGATTATAAAACAATGTGCTGAACATCTACCTCTATACTATAGGAAATGGGAGGTAAAAAAAAAATTAAAATAACATTAAGAGAGGCTCTGACTTAATAGAACTCATAATCTCATTATGGAGAAATAGGTATATCCATAAAATGGCAACAATACTAGGCATTTTATGATTAAAGATGGAATTACTTAGAATAGTTACTTAAGGAACTACGGACTGGTAGAAATGGGACTTGAACTGGAATTATGCTGTGGCTCTGTTCCCTGACTCATGAAGAAAGTCTGATTTGCAACAAGAGAATATGTGAACAACAACCAGAAAAAAGCAGGCAGGCAAGATGGCAACAAAGAGAGAACCCTGACAGCAAGTAAAGTCCCCAGTTCTAATCCCCAAAGCTGCTTTTGTCCCCACCCCATTTTTTCCCCTATTACTTACGCTCCCATAACATTTTTTGTTGGATTTTAGTGACCAAAAGAGTGCCGAGTTGGGTTTTGGTCACCAGGAGTGCTGTTCTTAATATCTCGCTTTCTGATCCCAAATTTTCCAACAAATGTTTTCTCTTGCTATGGAAACTTAACCTAGAAAAGCTAAAATCTTTGCTGTTCCTTCTGTGTTTGAAAGTATAGCTATTCTTTTGACTTATCAAGTAAGAGAAGAGTAGAAACAATGGTCAATCCTTAAAATAAAAGAGAATGGAGACACAGGTATATGTTCATTACAGCTTTCTTTCTTTTTCATTCCCCACAGTCAGAGTGTTGTCAGGAAAACGATTCCTCTTTTTGAGTAAGGATTCAAAATTTATCACATTGTTGATGTCATGACCCCCAAAATGAAAATACCACTGCCTCCAGGCTACCTGCTGGGAATGGAAGTCATACTGGCAAAGGGTGACTTTGACAACTCCCAATGGAAAACAATTATAAAATCATTTCAGGAATGTGTGCTGAGTCCTTATTACAACCTACTTAAGGATTCTATGACACTGTGGAGTTTGATACTTCTGGGTTAGCTAACTCATTGGCAGGACATACTTATCTATAACCATAGCCCTAAATCCTCATTGGTAATAATAGGGCTGTGATCTTCAGTTTGTGACGGTCTCAATAGGGTCCTATGAAGTCCCCAGACCTACTAAAACAGAAGTGTTCTTTATGCAAGAGCTAAGGCAAATGGAGCTAAGAGGCCCTACCCTTTATTTTAGACCAGCGTCTACCTTTGATTGCCATCTCAGCAATGGAGTTACTACACTTCAAAAATGCATTTCCTGGGGCGCCTGGGTGGCTCAGTTGGTTGAGCGTCCGACTTCGGCCCAGGTCATGATCTCACGGTCCGTGAGTTCCAGCCCCGCATCGGGCTCTGTGCTGATGGCTCAGAGCCTGGAGCCTGTTTCAGATTCTGTGTCTCCCTCTCTCTCTGACCCTCCCCCGTTCATGCTCTGTCTCTCTCTGTCTCAAAAATAAATAAACGTTAAAAAAATTTTAAAAATGCATTTCTTCCATCTCTGCTCCCTACCCACCACTAAAATTTGGAAAGGAAATTCATGTTTTTCTCATGTGGACTTGGAAAAATAAGGCATAGAAATTAAGAAATATGAATGCCTTTCCCTACTATAAGAGTAAAGTAAGGGAGTGAACAGTGATTAATTTTTCTAATCCATCTTGCACAGGGTCTGTTGGAGAGTGTATCATCCTGAAGTCAGCTGCTGATCCACAGGAAAAGGATCAGCAATGGAATCCAGAAAAAATTTACTCTATTCGAGTGTGCAAAATGCTGATCAAAGTAGAGGGAAGTTTGTGTGACTAAATACAATAATTCAATTTAACAATATTTTTTGAAGGAAAATTATTAACTGAGTGGTGTGAGGAAATGAAAAAGTATGAAACATGGTCTCTACCCTCAAAGATAACATAACTGGGAGAAAGGAAAAAAGCCGAATGCAGGAAGCTTCTAAGGAACAATAAAAGATCGTGTGTAATTAGCTTCATGGAAAAGCTTAATACAGAACCATGAATAAATGCTGGTAATACACATTTTATAATTTTTAACTTCTGTGGGTTTCAATATCTTCACTGATAAGATGCGGACAATAACCTGCCCAAAGTCAAGATTAAATAAGATAAGGTATAAAGTGCTGATGACGTTTTGATGTAGAGCTGATCCTCAATGTGTGCGCTATTATTACTCTTGACTTTTTTAAAAGACTATACTGTTAAACCCTTTTCCCTACAGTCCAGGCAATTGAATGTGAAAGATCTAAATCTGTTAAAGCAAGATGATTGTTCAATAGAGATTATCTCACCGGGCAATCTATGTTAATAGGAATAAGATATGGACTCAGAAGCTTAAATGTAGCCAAAGAAACTTCCGGCTGTGGAGAAGGGAACAGAGTGTAAGTTGAACCATATTTCAGGGTTTAAATAACCTGAAAGAAGTTCATTAACTAATCAGAAAGAGATTACCTATAATGTGCTTAAAACAAGTGTAGGGTTCGGTAAATATTTGCTGTGGGGAAAAAAAAACCACAAAGAATAAAAATGGGAAAAGAGACCTCTATGAATGAGGAACCCACGATTTGAGGAGCTACTTGAATTTCAGTCCAGGCAAATAGCAAACCAGTAGCTATAGTCCCTCGCCATTTGATCCCGGGGATTCCCCAAAGAAACACAGGAACTAAGAAAAGAGAAAGTGCTAACATAGCAAACATAGCTTGAAAGTGTTGACAAAACTAAGACACCTCTATAAAAATTCTGGCACCGTCACTGTATGCGTGTGGGGATACAGAGCCCAGGCAGAAGGTAGAGGACTTGCCTCAGCCACTAAACAGAGAGAATAGGCTTTAGATTGTATGTATGAAGATACATATGAGAGAAGAAATTGGAAATGGAATGAGAAGTGACAGTTCAAGTCTGATCATTATTTTAAGCTCAGTGAAGCAGAATTGAATAACACGACTAGTATTTGCCATTTTAGAGGTCTGTCTTTGCAAGGTTTTTTTAGATTTGCAACATTATTTGCAACAATATAAGTGACTCTTACCAGTTGAGCACTAATCTGAACTACAGACGAAAACTACAGATTTAACCGTGGATTTTCCTCTCATTACCTTTGTAAAATGAAATCAGAACACTTGATTGAAACTGCTGGAAAAATATGTGAAGCAGTATCTCTAGATACTATGTTTGGACGAATATGGTATTATTATATAACCATTAATTCAGGAGAATTCAACTTTACTTGTTTCCTTACTTTTTATTTTGCCTGTCAGTAAGTAACAAAAAATAAAATAAAGAGATAAGAAAGTGAGAAAAATTTAAATATTAATATTTTAGTATTTTAATAGAAGATCATTCTGTTCATCATTACACCCATGTAACCTGCACTATTTAAATAAAGTAAAAACAAAAACTACAAAATGTGTGGCTTATCTCATTATTTTTCTTTAATTTTATTTATTTAATTTTATTTATTTATTTATTTTGTTGTTAAAATTGGTGTTGTTTTTTTTCGTTGTTTTTTTTTTAATATATGAAATTTATTGTCAAATTTGTTCCCATATAACACCCAGTGCTCAACCCAAAAGATGCCCTCTTCAATGCCCATCAACCCTCCCCTCCTCCCACCCCCCATCAACCCTGAGTTTGTTCTCAGTTTTTAACAGTCTCTTATGCTTTGGCTCTCTCCCACTCTAACCTCTTTTTTTTTCCTTCCCCTCCCCCACAGGTTTCTGTTAAGTTTCTCAGGATCCACCTAAGAGTGAAAACATATGGTATCTGTCTCTCTCTTTATGGCTTATTTCACTTAGCATAACACTCTCCAGTTCCATCCATGTTGCTACAAAGGGCCATATTTCATTCTTTCTCATTGCCACGTAGTACTCCATTGTGTATATAAACCACAATTTCTTTATCCATTCATCAGTTGATGGACATTTAGGCTTTTTTCACAATTTGGCTATTCTTGAGAGTGCTGCTATAAACATTGGGGTACAAGTGCCCCTGTGCATCAGTACTCCTGTATCCCTTGGGTAAATTCCTAGCAGTGCTATTGCTGGGTCATAGGGTAGGTCTATTTTTAATTTTCTGAGGAACCTCCACACTGTTCTCCAGAGTGGCTGCACCAGTTTGCATTCCCACCAACAATGCAAAAGGGTTCCCGTTTCTCCACATCCTCTCCAGCATCTATAGTCTCCTGATTTGTTCATTTTGGCCACTGTGACTGGAGTCAGGTGATATCTGAGTGTGGTTTTGATTTGTATTTCCCTGATGAGGCGTGATGCTGAGCATCTTTTCATGTGCCTATTGGCCATCTGGATGTCTTCTTTATAGAAGTGTCTATTCATGTTTTCTGCCCATTTCTTCACTGGATTATTTGTTTTTCAGGTGTGGGGTTTGGTGAGTTCTTTATAGATTTTGGATACTAGCCCTTTGTCCGATATGTCATTTGCAAATATCTTTTCCCATTCTGTTGGTTGCCTTTTAGTTTTGTTGATTGTTTCCTTTGCTGTGCAGAAGCTTTTTATTTTCATGAGGTCCCAATAGTTCATTTTTGCTTTTAATTCCCTTGCCTTTGGGGATGTGCCAAGTAAGAAATTGCTACGGCTGAGGCCAGAGAGGTCTTTTCCTGCTTTCTCCTCTAGGGTTTTGGTGGTTTCCTGTCTCACATTCAGGTCCTTTATCCATTTTGAGTTTATTTTTGTGAATGGTGTAAGAAAGTGGTCTAGTTTCATGCTTCTGCATGTTGCTGTCCAGTTCTCCCAGCACCATTTGTTAAAGAGACTGTCTCTTTTCCACTGGATATTCTTTCCTGCTTTGTCAAAGATTAGTTGGCATACTTTTGTGGGTCTAGTTCTGGGGTTTCTATTCTATTCCATTTATCTATGTGTATGCTTTTGTGCCTATTTTGTTATTATTTAAACTCAGGTTAGTTAACATACAGTGTCGTCTAGGCTTCAGGAGTAGAACCCAGTGATTCATCTCTTATATATGACAGCCGGTATTCATCCCAACATGTGCCCTCCTTAATGCCTATCACCCATTTACCCTATCCTCTCAACCACCTCCCCTCCAGAACCCCTCAGTTTGTTCTCTGTATTTAAAAATCTCTTATGGTTTGCCTCCCTCTCTATTTTCCTTATTTTTCCTTCCCTTCCCCTATGTTCATCTGTCTTGTTTCCTAAACTCCACATGAGTGAAATCATTTGATATAAGTCTTTCTCTGCCTGACTTATTTCACTTAGCACAATACTCTCTAGTTCCATCCCTGTTGTTGCAAATGGCAAGATTTCATTCTTTTTTGTTGCTGAGTAGTATTCCATTGTGTGTGTGTGTGTGTGTGTGTGTGTGTGTGTGTGTGTGTGTTTGTATGCTACATCTTCTTTATCCATTCATCGGTTGATGGACATTTGGGCTTTTTCCATTATTCAGCTATTGTTGATAGCACTGCTATAAATATTGGGGTGCATGTGCCCATTTGAATCACCAATTTTGTATCCTTTGGATAAATACCTAGTAGTACAATTGCTGGATCATAGGGAAATTCTATTTTTAACTTTTTGAGGAACTTCCATACTGTTTTCCAGAGCAGCTGCACCTGTTTACATTCCCACCAACAGTGTAAAAGGGTTCCCCTTTTTCCACATCCTCGCCAACATCTGTTGTTGCCTGAGCAGTTAATTTTAGCCATCCTGACTGGTGTGAGGTGGTATCTCATTGAGGTTTTGATTTGTATTTCCATGATGATGAGTGATGTTGAGCATTTTTTTCATTGTCTGTTAGCCATCTGGATGTGTTCTTTGGAAAAATGTCTATTCATGTCTTCTGCCCATTTTTCAACTGGATTTTTATTTTTGTGGTGTTTATTTTGATAAGTTCTTTATAGATTTTGGATACTAACCCTTTATCTGATATGTCATTTGAAAATATCTTCTCCCATTCCGTTGGTTGTGTTTTAGTTTTGTTGATTGTTTCCTTCACTGTGCAGAAGGTTTTTGTCTTTTTTTTTACATTTTTTATGTTTTATTTTATATTTGTGTGTGTGTGTGAGAGAGAGAGAGAGAGAGAGCATGAACAGGGGAGGGACAGAGAGACAGAGACAGAATCTGAAGTGGGCTCCAGGCTCCAAGCTGTCAGCACAGCCCAATGCTGTGCTCGAACTCAAGAACCGTGAGATTATGACCTGAGCCGAAGTTGGACGCTTAACTGACTGAGACACCCCAGGCACCCCAGAAACTTTTGGTCTTGATAAGGTTCTAATAGTTGTTCATTTTTGCTTTCATTTCCATTGTCTCTGGAGACATGTCTACTAAGAAGTTGCTATGGCTGAGGTCAAAGAGGTTGCTTCCTGTTTTCTCCTGTAGGATTTTCATGGTTTCCTGTCTAACATTTAGCTCTTTCACCCATTTTGGATTTGTTCTTGTGTATGGTGTAAGAAAGTGGTCTAGTTTCATTCTTCTGCATGTTGCTTGTCAACTTGTCCCAGCACTATTTGCTAAGAGACTGTATCTTTTCTACCGGAAACACTTATCTCATTTATCCAACACATAGTCCAAGATCCTCAGGTTAGTAGGATGATTAGGGCACAGAGACAGAAGGACAAGCGATGGGATCAAGCTGAAATCAAGCCAAGAAGGGCAGTTCTGATGGCAGTCTGCAAACTGGAGGTAGACCTTCAACACCCCCCTCTTTCCCTGAGATATGGTCCCAGACATTTCGTTGATTCTCTGAGCTGGAGTTTCAAGTCTTCTAAGCGAACTCCATACTGACAAGCGGCTGCAATTTATCCTCAAAGAGAAGAGGTATGAAGTCTTATAAAATCAATACCTTTTTTGCTTAAAAAAAGTATTTTAACTAAATTATGGACAAATGCCAACAGTTACGAAATTCTTTTTATCTAGTTAAAATGTTTAGAATGTCAATTAACCTAATCAATAGAAGTCTCAGGTTTTAGAATCAAACAAATACAGATTTTAATCCCAGCCTTTCCACTTAGTAGATAGGAGACTTTTGCAATTTCTATGTAAAGTCCGTGAGCTTCCATTTCCTTACCTTTTCATCAGGGATAAAAAATAGCTAAAGATTTGTGGACAGTATGAAATGAGAGAATACATGTAAATACTTAGGAGTGTGTCTGCCAAAAAGTAAGTACTCAATAGAGGTAATTATAATTATTATTCATACCTCTCTTTAATATATATTTTTGGGACACCTGGATGACTCAGTCAGTTGAACGTCTGACTCTTGGTTTCGGCTCAGGTCATGATCTTGCAGTTTGTTCCAGCCCCCACCTCGGGCTCGGCACTGATGACGTGGAGCCTGCTTGGGATTCTCTGTCTCCTTCTCTCTCTGCCCCTTCCCCACTTACTATCTCTCTCTCCCCTTTAAAAAATATTTATATTTTTAAGCTTTGTTTCTAGATCTCATCTGAAGCTAGTACAGATCATGGCAGAGACACGAACTTTCACATTCATAGTTTCAATTATTGAGGGACTAATTCCATATTTTTATACAAGCATGGTGCATCACCTTGACTTACTACTGCCCTAAATTTTAAAGATATTACATTAACATGAGCCAAACAACATTGATTTCTAACAACTTTACTGTAATCACACACTTGAGCCTTATGTAAACATGAGGAAATATGTAAATGATGTGTTATTTTCCTAAAGGGAAAAATAAGAAGTGATAGATTGAATTTTCAAGTACTTATTTATTTTCAAACAACGAAAAAAATTTAAGCCACAATATTTAAACAACTAAAAAAAAAGACACCAAATCACTCAATCAGTACATATCATACTGGATGCTGTTAGACAAAATCCAAGGACATATTTTCAAGGCATAAATATTAATAAGCCAAGTTTGACTTCAAATTTTAACATGATTGAATCAGCCAGATGTTCTTCCATTTATTTCTGTTATTTTGATTTCTGCACAGGTATTCATTCTACCATAAAAATGCCTTCAAAGATAGTGAAAATATCACTAGAAATTGAAAGATAGAAGTAAATGGAATGCAGAATGATTCCTGAACTTTTTATTGGCTGATACCTACTTTTGCTGTATTAATAATCCCATCCAGATGTCAACATTTAATTTTAAGAAGGTATGTGAAACAGTAGGTCATACAAAAGACCCACTGAAGGACCAAATGATATTCAGTCTGCATTACTGTACTGTCCTTTTCTCTAGCAAGCATAGAAAATCAGCAGCCCCTGCAAAATATTGTACCCTCCCCCACACATCCACACACAATATAAAGGGAAAGAATGTCATTACAGCATTCGTTAAAATGCAACATGACTTTCAAAACTTTGTGTTCAAAGATGCAGTACTTAACCTATGAAGCATGTCTCCTGTGTCTGTTTTTTCTTGTTCATTTATATGCAGGGACTCTATCTCCCTGTAGGCCCTTGAGTGTGTTTACCTTCTTTAACACTCTCTCTCTCTTTCTCTCTAGACAAATTAACAAGAGAAAAACAAACAGAAGTTCTGTAACATGTATATCACATATATACATGGAGATACTCAGAGAAGTGAGGAACTCTCAAGGAAGTGGCTTAGAATTCAGGCTTAAATACCATCTTCAGCTAAATCAAAGAAAAAAGGCTGTGGAGGAGGCCAGTTACAGAAAGGTGATCAGGAAAATGTATGGCAGACAAGAGTAAGGCCTTTCATGAAGATTTAAGAAAGTGCCTCTCCAACGCTAAGGTTCTTTTATGATTTAGAATCATCCTTCTCTTCCTGTTATCCTTACAAATGGATGTCCTTACAAACGGGAGATATCCTTGCAAAAGGGTAACTTCTACTTTGTTTGCAGAGTTTCTCCTGTGTCTGCTCTTTCTCAAAATATCCCTTACACCAAAAAGGTGTATTTGGGTATTCTCGTTCCCTACATAGTGTGGGATGGCCTATTCTGGTCTCCTACATTTTCATGAGATGAGAATCAAAACATGACAGATGGAAAAAGGCAGTGACCAGAAGAAGAAGTATTGATTACAATACTCGTGTAATTGCATTGTATTCAGCTAAGGACCAGAAACAAACGGTTATAACAGAAACAAGTACACATTTCAAGGACTCAATACATATTTACAGAATGGATATTGCATTTTAACCTCACTGGTAACCCAATAAAATGTGTACTTTTATTCCCCAAAAGTAAAAGAAAAATTGACGTTGGAATAGATTGGGTAAATCGTCCCACAGCAGAAAGGTAGCATATTGGAATGAAAGTCAACATCAATTTGGAAACAAAGCACCCATTCTTGCCATTATGTCTGTCACACCTGCCCTCCCACTGGTCTCTATATATTTATAGCTCTCTATCTGTCTCCATTGTAACATAGTTTCTTCCTATCTTTTTTATCTCTTTCTCCCTCAAAAAAATACCACTATGCAAATTTAAAAAAATTGTTGTGATTATTGAGTAACTGTTCTTTGGTTCCTATTTTAAAAAGGAATTGAAGGGCACAGAGGAAAATGTTGAATTTCTTTTGTGAAAGAAATAGAGTAAGGCAGAGAGACCCTATAATTTTTTTCTCCCCTATGGATCAGGTCAATGAAAAAAATAATAATTTTCTATCCCTCCCTATAACCTAGAACAATGTGTCATATTTTACTGCTACTAACACCCCAACTCAAAGCACCTCATATGTTTGAATGTTTATACTTAAGTAACCAACAATATAAAAGGAAATATGACAGATGTAGGAACAGACAAGATAAAGCCATTTTTAGCTAATTGCATTTTTAAGTGGACACTTATTTTTAAGCCCATTCTGTTGCATTTATCCTGGTCACCCCAAAGGCAAGGGAAAGAGGAAGAAAAAAGAGAGTGGGAGCGATCAGAGGAGGGACAGCAGATAAAAGATGTTAGGTTAGATGAGGATTGAGGGGAGAGGCGCTGAGAAAAGACTTGGGAAAATAACACTTCATATACAGAGGATTCAGATACATACTTTTTTTTCCTCAAAAAGATGTAAGGGGAGAAAACAGAGCCCCAAAGCATCATAAGCCTCCTGGCACCACAGGAAATCCATTCCTCTTGTCAGAGCGGCTTCTTTGCCATTTACCCTTGGTGTCTAAGGTCTGAACATCTGAGCCTGACTTCAGGTGTACTTTTCTGCTTCCTTGACTTCCCACAGGTGAGAGATACATGAAAGGATGCAAAACCACAGAGACAGTTCAGCTCCCCTCATATCCTAGTTTGTCATGCCTCCCTTCACTTCTTCCTTCAAAACTGAATTAGGAACACACCTCTCTCCAGAAGTTTTCCTTGGTGAGGCACACTCCATTCTAATCTGTCCTTCTTCACATCCTCCTTTGCATTCATATATTCCATTTGTGCTAGATAATCTAACATGGTTTCATGCAGTATCATAACACCTGCAGGGCATTTAAGGTGGAATTTGAGATCTTTTCTGGTAACCTTTCTTGTTTTGTTCAAATAAGGACTGCAGAGGTTAGGCAGCTTGGAATAGTCACTCAGACAATTAAAGGTAAATTTAAGGCACGCAAACCTCATTCTAGGACTCATTCTATTATATTACATTGTTTGACTCATTTATTCCTTCTGAAAAAGTTAGTGGCTGTGCTCTATTTTGAAGATTTGAAAAGAATCCTTTAGTCATTATTAAGCTTCTGTCATTTAAATAGTCTCACACTCCACGAGGTATAAAATTTCAGGTTAAATGCAAAATTCCATGTTTCAAGTATAATAATATTTTCAAATTTTTGAGAATCCTAGCATCCACAAAGCTAACAATTCCAATAACACTATTTCCTCTGAAACCCTGTTGGGGAAAATATTCAAGACATATATTTGTCCTAGATAAAGTAATACACACACACACACACACACACACACACACACACACATACACACACACACAGAATTAAAGAATCTTATACCATTCCCAATCTGGAAAAATCCTAAACTGAAATATTCTTTACCTTGACTGCACAAAAGGAGTCTGTTATCAGCCCTTTGATAACAACAATAGCAATGACTACCAAAATTTATACAGCACTGCGTGCTGCTAGGCACTATGCTAGTCATTGGAGGGAAGAAAAAGAAAGAGAGAGGGGTGGGGGGGAGAGAAAGAAGAAAGAGGAGAAGAAAGATGTGGATTTGCTGGAACAGAGGGACATAGAATCAGATTTTTCATGTAATATGGAAAGCAATGGCATCAAGTCACGCGATCTATCCATAGAGCACTCAATCAAATCTGAGGATTTAGGGAGAGGGACATTCTGGAGGTTTTCCCAGAGGAAGTCTTAAAGGATACATAAGAGAGAGGAAAGTAGGAAGGGCCTTCTAGGCCAAGCAAAGAACTAGAATAATGTGTCGTATGCTGGGAGCCATTAGCAATTTGAAGTTACTGGATTAAAGCATGTAACACGAAGAGCAATGGGAAAGAGGTTTGAGAAACAGACACAGGAAGTTCATAGAGAGCTGTTCCTCAGTGTAACAGTCTTTCCTGGAACTGATGGGAAGGAATACCCACACTCGTCTCTTAGTTACCTTATAATTATTGTAAAATTGAGTTGTTATATTTTCCCAGCCTTCCATCCCCACTGCCACTTTTCCTAACAAATTAAAATGAACACATATGAGACAGAGACTAATCTTCAGATTCTTTCAAAGAGAGCTGCCTTAAAGGCGCACGCATGAAATGTTGTTAAATGAAAGACCTGCTCAGAAAGACATGAAAATATGAGCGAATATTCCTAACAGCAGAAGTGACTACATGTCTCCCACATGGAGAAACCAATTTCCCCCTAGTGAACATAATGGTAAATACTTTTTTTTGGTCATGAACGTGGCAAGGTCATGCTTTTCCAGTTGCTTTTTCAATAAACAAATGGCAGCCAAAGCTTTTGAAAAGTATAGAGTTTCCCCCTAAATTATGAGGCAGCCAGGCCACACGGGAGCCCTCTGTTCTTGATCCCCTTCCAGGCCTATTGACTGTTTTCAGCCTTTGCAAAATGTAGAATTAACAAAACCCAAATCAAGCTGCTCCACAGCACGCGCCTGATCTCAAGTGGTCTACAGTTTCTTTTCACTCAAATACGATGGCTCCTTTCAAATCCTCTACTCCATGTAACACATGCAACCACAAGTGACATCCTGTGTTCACTTCTTTGGCTTTCCTGAGGAGCGTGCTCTGCTCTGGGCCTGCTGGGCTAACTAAATACATTTCCCTTCAAAAGGCCACCTTTTTTCTAAGCTCCAAGATTTATCCCAGTCAGCATCTGTCAACTTCCGAGTATTTGTGTATGTTTAGGGCTGTGCTGGGATGGAGAGATACACCAGTCAAAGAGGGATTCCCAGCGCCGCTCTCACCGAGTTCATGATCAGGTTCGGGGAGACAAGACTAACACACACAAGCGACGACTGAAAACAATTGGAGACAGGGTATAATTAAGTGCTGAATGGAATACTGACTATAAGTGCACAATTCTTCACTAATTACCAATTGCTTCAAGGAATTAATACTTAACTTCGGGGATTTCAATCACAATTTCTCTATAAGCATTAATTCTTGTAACCAGCAATTCGATTCGTTTCAAAGAGTTACAAACATACCCTAGTTTTAGCCCATTATCAGCATTGTTCTCAGAAATGTTTTTTCCATTAAGCAATTAATTTAAATCCTGATTGTTCTGACCTCCAGGGCCTTTTGGGGGGTGCTTACTCCTCAGACGTAATTTAATTTTTCAAATGAATTTTATTTTGGCTGGTACAGGAGTCTGAGCCCTGAGAGGAAGGAGTCTGCTTTCTCCCCAGAAGCAGGGAAACAAGAAACTTGGGCCCCTCATAGGCCACTCTCTCCTCCAGTGCTGGGCTTCTTGTCTTTACCCTGTTTTCCTTAATTCTCTTTGATTTCCTGTCTTTCCCCACCTTCTGCCTCCCTGTTTTGGTTCTCTTCTTCCCCCTCTTCTGCCTTTGTGTTAGTCTGACAGTCCCATCTATGGGGAAACCTTCCTCTGCTGGCACCCCTCAGGATGATGGGTAATGCTAACCCTGCCTCTCTTGCCAGCATGCTGGACATGGGCCCAGCAGGGATTGCAGCCTCAGAGAGCAAACTCAGTACATCTTTGGAATCAGCCAGCAGGGGTGCTAGAAGGACTGCAAACGTAGTTTTAAAATGTGCTTCCAGACAGAGGCCTCATTGGTTTCTCACACCTTCCCTGAGCTTTCCTGGGCGTCTTCATGGGACCTCCCCGGGGACAGCATGCAGGGCTCTGGAAAACAACCACAGGCAGGATAACCACATCCAAACCTGCTTTTTGTTTCCCTCTGACCAGTAAAGAGTTGGCAACTGGTATGCGTGACATGACACTTATCTCCTTATCTGAGTGTGGTAGACGGGAGGAGGCCAGTGCAAGTGACTTCACTTCCCTGAGTTCCAGTTCCTCCTCTATCAGAAAGTGACATGCACACCACAGCTTGCTGTGGGAATTAACCAGCATGATGGTATGGAGCTGGATTTCCTGGCTTCAGGTCTCAATTCTGCCTCTTCCTTGCTGAGTGACCGAAGCAAATTAGGTAACTTTCTGTGTTTCGATGTCCTCTTCTGTGCAACAGGAAGGATAAGTAATTACCTCACAGACTTCGTATCTCAGGATTCAATAAGTTGAATCATGTAATACGTACACAAAACACTCAATAGATATTAACTTTTCTTATTTAAAGTTATTTGCACATAGTAGATACTCTGCAAACATAACCTCTCCTTTCTGTTCATTTGTACCGAGTTAGTGGAAGGTAAAATACCAGGAGACGGACTGTTCCACGGTGTCAACCTGGAAATGTGATGTCTTGTGGCCAGAGCTAGATAAATTCCAGCCTTGCTGTACCATTCAAAACCCCTGTTTTACCGTCAGTAGAAGAATACGTTCTATAATCTGATAAACCTCAGCAATATGCGCTGAAGGATTCCTGAATAGAGCCCTGAAAACATTCAAAAGTGGTCAAAATAGGACAAACCGAGTGCCACCATCAAAAGCATTTTTGCATTTTGCTCCATAAGCTCTTCCACAGACTGTACAATTAGGAAATGTTGATCTGATAAAAATAAAAATACCCAAGAATGCTCTAACCATTTAGAAGGTGAATGTGGAGCCAAATGGATTTGGAAAGGCTCTACCATTATGCTACTTTCTGCCAAGTCAATAGAAAATAAAATTGGGGGGGCGCCTGGGTGGCTCAGTCGGTTAAGCGTCCGACTTCAGCTCAGGTCTTGATCTCAACGTCCATGAGTTCGAGCCCCGCGTCGGGCTCTGGGCTGATGGTTCAGAGCCTGGAGCCTGCTTCCGATTCTGTGTCTCCCTCTCTCTCTGCCCCTCCCCCGTTCATGCTCTGTCTCTCTCTGTCTCAAAAATAAATAAACGTTAAAAAAATTAAAAAAAAAAAAAAGAAAAGAAAATTGGGGAAATGGATGAATAAAGATAGTTTTTGTCTTAACATACAGCCCTACCATAGTTGTCAGCATTTCTCTCCTTCTACCTAGGAGAGTTCACAAGTGCTTTTGACTATGAGCACAGTATTAGATGGACCAAACTGATGTTAGGGATCAAAAGGACAACTCCCAGCAAGTCTCCCATCTTCTAATTACTAAAGTTCAGAGGAGCAATTTCTTTCCAAAATGAAATTCTTCAAGAGCTAAATGACTTAGACGATGATGATGGTGATGATGAGGCTGATAGTGATGGCTGAAACATATTGAGTGCTTGCTATAACTGTCCAAAACATATTACATATATTATCTCACCTAATCTACTCATATGGCCTCATTTCATCCTACCACAACTTAATACACAGAACCTATACTTATTTCCATTTTACTAATGAAGTTGTTCAGAGAATTAAGGGTCAAGCAGCCAGAAGGATGATCCCTGCTAGTAAGAAAGCAGACAAGGTAGGGACACCTGGGTGGCTCAGTCGGTTAAGCATTCAACTTCAGCTCAGGTCATGATCTCACGGCTTGTGAGTTCCAGTCCCACATCGGGCTCTGTGCTAATAGCTCAGAGCCTGGAGCCTACTACAGATTCTGTGTCTTCCTCTCTCTCTCTGCTCCTGCCCCGCTCATGCTCTGTCCCTCTGTCTTTCAAAAATAAATAAACATTAAAAAAAATTTTTTTTAAATAAAGAAGGCAGACAAGGCAAACCCAAAAGCACTTGGCAATGCACTTGGAAAGCAGTTGAATTAGGTCGAGTTTTGTCACTAGCAAGAGCTATCCATAGTATAAAAATCTGAACACTCATTAATTTTTATGGTAGTGATATTGACTTTAAATACCAACTACCTCCTTATTTGCAAAGTCATAAATTCTGCTCCTAGGAGCCAAAGACTAAGAAAGCTCACAAGCTACTACAAACATCTAGTTTCATTTGTGCTGCACCGGTTCCTTCCAATTCAATTTATAAACCAGGAACACTTTCACAATAGAAAAGATCAGAATACAACTTAATCGTTCCTTTCCTTTCACAAAAAAACAAGTGACCAGGAGGCTGGCCAGTTTATACAACAGGTACCATGGCCTTCAAATTCCTAACAGCCTTCTGCTTATCAAGAAAGTTAATTATTATCAAACCCCTAGCTCTCAAAAGGAGGCCAAAAGTCACCTTGCTCCAAAGCTGTTGCCAGGTAAAATAACATAGGAGAAAAATGGCAATTTTATTCTGAACCGAACTCTTGATGCTCTATAATAACGCAGATAAATTTAGGAAACCAGATAAAATTTGTAATAAAAGTTGCTACATGGGGCTGGGAGTGGGAAGGAAGGAGATGGTGGAGAGTAAATTACTTAAGAACCACAAAGAAAGATAATTCAGGGCAGATGATCAGCTATTTCTAAGACCAAATGATAGAGCTTGAGTAATGTATGTTAGAGCATTGCTTAATGAAGAGCTAATCTAATAAGATCGATTGCTCTCTTACTGTGCCTAGAATCTTAAAAGCTACCCAGGCAGTGTCTGAAGGAGAAATGCCTGCCCATACAAGATCTGAATGCTTTGGAATTAATGTCTTGCGGAATCCCTTCCATTCCCAGAAACAATCTAGAGCATAGGATGAAAATATAGTCCACCAGTCTACATATGCAAGGATATGAAAAGGGAGAGAAAGAAGAGAGGGAAAGAGAGGAGATAACAAAATAATAAATTTCAAAGAAAAACCAGTAGTCAAAATATGTTTTACTTTATAGAATCACTTGAAGAGGTTAAACCCTTGTTTGCACGGGATTTTGGAAAAATTGATTTTTTTCCTAAAGCCAAATGGATAGTGAGTTGTGTTTTCACAGAGAAGTAATCATGGTGGCCTTTATCATTCTCATAGATGGCTCTCTTGGCTTTGAACATATGGACTGATGTGGATTTAATAGATTGTAAGCAAATTCTAATTTATAAGCCAAATTTGTTCAGATGAATTAGGAAAAATAAAATTTGGAAAATGCAGTTGAGCCAAAAACAGAATTTGTGGTGACTGATAACATACATAAAGATTTTACTATAAAGCACTGATTGCATAAGCCACACTCAAAAGAAAAAGAAAAGAAAAGAAAAAGAAAAAGCCATTTTAATTGATGCATAAAAGCATATCATAACATACAGGAATAGTGTCACATATAACTTACATTTCCAAAGCATGATAAATAATGGTTTTCTGGTAAAAAGATCAGTAGAATGTAGATTGGGTTTGCAGCAAGGTCAGTTCCCTGAATGACATGGAAAGTGTATGTAGCACATACCATACTTCTTGAAACAAAGGAAATGCCTCTTTGAAATCTACAGCTTCCTGTTATCTCCTTTTGCAACAGTGATTACATTTGGGTTTTACATTATGGGTGCAATGAAGCTGGAATTTACTGCCTGAATAATAGATCAAAGCAAATCAGAAGATAATTAGTTGATAGAGCAAAGGGCTGCTTATCTGAATGACTTGGTTCACGAAACATAAAGGAACACAAAACCTTTGACTTAAGCGTTTGAAATAAAGAAGAGGAAAACTCTACCAAGCACAGTTTATCAGTAGAAAGGAAATCAACTACCTCTATTCTTTTCTCTTGAAAAATAGTTCCCTTTCTTCCTTGGTACTAAACTTCCTAATCTAAGAATCCATTTCCCCTTTCAGTATATGTTTCTCTGGAGGATGCATATTCATTTTCTAGATATTAGATACCCTATTTACCACAGCCTGTAGCCTGCAGACGTTTTCTGTACAAGCTTTTTCCCCTCCCCTTTCAGTGAAGAATTTTATAGTGAAAATTACTGATGAAGGAAGTGAGTGACAGACCCCTGATGGGCAGCCTGTGATCACTACGCATTTAGATTTTACATTATTATTATTTAGCATATTAAGTGCCTGCTCTATCATCATCGTGGGTGACTTCTCAGGGAGTAGCAGAGCATTCAGCTTGAGGAGGACAGAGTTTAATATTAGGTTGAAAATGGTTAACAACAGGCTGAAGGTCTAACGAAAACACATTTAGAAAGTCAACCAGAGGGATTTTTATTTTAATGAAAAAGAATAATGAAAATCCCTCTGCAGGGAGAGCAAATTTGACAAGGTTATTTAAACATATATGTGGGCTTTAATGTTTCAAAAGAGGTTTTTAAAAATAATGGGATTTAATCTAATTTGTGAGTTTGGGCCAGAGCCTCTGGGTGGCCATAAGATAGTTTTGGAAAGCAAGACTCCTTTGCCATGTGGGAGTTTAGAATAGATGTGAGGATGCTTGAGTTGGATGGGGACTTAGAGATGATCTAACCTAACCGCTTCATTCACTGGGCAAGACTCCGAACCTAAAAAGGTGGAATGAGTTCCCATGCAGGTGGTAAGGTGACAGAGCTACACTAATAGTGACCCGATAATGAGGACTTAGGCAGACCACGTCTGTGAGTAACTTTGCATTCTCTGTCTATAATCCACAGTGGACCGTGAGCGAATATTGTCAGTTTACAGATAAAGAAATGCAAACTCAGAGGAAACACCTTACTACCAAAGTTCGCACAACCAGAACAAGGTGAAGCACAGACTTAACCTGTATGATCCTGGGAGGTGCCTTCACTGCTTATTGCAGCAGAAGGCAGAGCTCTCTATGGTTTTCCATGTGGCCTTCACTCTCCAGTGCGCTGAGTGTAAATGTGGCCAGGTTCTGTCTACCAAACCTGTCCTGTTTTGAGTTACCTTCAAGCTCTTGACTTAATATCTTGAACCCACTCTAGTTCCCAGTTCAGCCCTAATTCTTCAGGTATTAGATCCCATTCCCTTCAGCTCCTGCCTGGGATGGCTCCCATCCCCCTCCTCCTCCACATCCAGCTCCTGAGACCTCAGCTCAGGCCAATGCCCTGAGCTCAGAATCAACCGAGGGGCAGGTCAGATGGAAATAAAATCTACCCAATTCCAAATGGGAGATGTAATGGAAAATGGAGTAAACGCCTAAGCCACTGTCAGGGGGCGGTCAAATCTTCAGCCATGACACACCTGCTACGTAACTTAAGAACTAAAGACAAAAGGCAAAGCTAGTTTCTCAACGTTCTAAGCAAAAGAGAAAGAAGGAGGTATAAATACCCAAGGAAGGGAGTCAGGAAGAAGGGAGAGATCAGGGACAAATCTGGCGACTCAGTGACTCAGCTATCAATTGTGCCACCAGATCCTACGCTTAGTGATCTAACATAATACTAAGCCCTGTCCCAGGGTGGAGCAGAAGCTCTCATTTTGAGGAGGGCAGCTTCAAAGAAATGGCAGCAGGGCCCCTCTATGATCCCAGCAGTGTGGAGCTATAACAGGAGGAGGCAGGGGGCACCCGAGGCGCGGCCTGAAGCATTGCCCCCCACCTCTCTCATGATGGAACAGACAGACAGGAACTGAGACTACCTTATCCTCATCAGTCACAGTTGTGTCTGTGATTGGCTTAGTCAATTGACTTCGAGGCTTTGTCTTTTGTTCTGGTCATAGTTAATCCCTTTTGCTTCAGGCACCTTATTTCTTAAGGACACCGAACACACCAGGGCAGAGTTACCGTGGCTCCTGAGCCCCTTTCCTGGTCAGTGCAGTATCCCTGTGCTAGATATGGCCTCCCTCAACACACAATCTATGTGCCTGAAAACTGCCATTAGTGTGGCACATATCATAAAAATATGAGAGCTCCAAAGGACTTTAAGAAACACAACTTGATAAAACTAATTTTCATTCTTGGGTAAGTAGATTGAGAATCAGATTAAGGGCAAGCCAGTATGTCTATAGCATAAGGTTTTATAAAATAAAAATTAAAAAAAAGAGAGAAGGAAAAAAGATCTGCCTCTAATCTATTAAATTCCCTCTATTTTAATTTTTTTTAATGTTTTATTTATTTTTGAGACAGGGAGAGACAGAGTATGAACAGGGGAGGGTCAGAGAGAGGGAGACACAGAATCTGAAACAGGCTCCAGGCTCTGAGCTGTCAGCACAGAGCCCGACGCGGGGCTCAACTCACGGACCGCGAGATCATGACCTGAGCCGAAGTCGGCCGCTTAACCGACTGAGCCACCCAGGCGCCCCAAATTTCCTCTATTTTAAATAAGATATAACTATAGCATACTATATAAGGGACCAAATAATTATATTTGCTCAGTTTTTCACAAAGCTTTTTGATAAGCTTCCTTATAACAGATTACTAAAGGAAAGAAGTCACCGGAGGGTAAAGGTCAGGATACTGTCAGTTGCTGTGAAAGTTATAGCAGCAGTCTTTGTGAACAGAAGTGGCCAGGAGTGAAGTTAATAATTAGACACCAGGCATCCAGCATTGGTTCTGGCATTGTGCAATACAACATATTTAATGTGAAGGAGTTGAAACTTAGGAGGTCACTTGGTAGGGACATAGAGTCTGATTGCTAAATCTGCCAATGACTCTGCTTTTGGTAAGTGGAGAAAATCAGAACCATGAAAAGTTATCACACAGCTTCGGTGCTTTGGGATTTTAGCAAAAATGAAAGCACTAGAAAGTCAACTTACACCAATAGTCAAAGCATAAATTAAGTCAAATTTCTCTGAGATTTTTTTTAATGTTTATTTCTTAATTTTTTTAATTTTTTTAACGTTTATTTATTTATTTTGAGAGAGAGAGATAGAGCACGAGCAAGGGAGGGGCAGAGAGAGAGACACACACACACACAGAATCCAAAGCAGGCTTCAGGCTCCAAGCTGTCAGCACAGAGCCTGATGCAGGGCTTTAACTCACCAACTGCAAGATCATGGGCTGAGCTGAAATTGGATGCTTAACTGACTGAGCCACTCAGGTGCCCTATTTATTTATTTATTTATTTATTTAGAGCATGTACAAGTAGGGAGGGGGTGAGAGGGAGAGAGAGAGAGAGAGAGAGAGAGAGAATCCCAAGCAGTTTCCATGCTGTCAGCACGAACTGTGAGATCATGACCAGAGCCAAAATCAATAGTTGGATGCTTAACTGATTGAGCCACCCAGGCACCTCTGAAATCTCTTTTGAGAAGTGGACTGGTTAAAAGAATATCTCATTTCTACATGAATGGACAAGAGATAAGACAAGAATGCAGTTGTAACATAAGCCAGTTGTTCAAATAAGAAATTTAACAGGTTACTTATGAATGTCTATAAAATTATGGTAACAAAGACAATTGTTTGTTGATCTTAAAAGGATTAAATAATTTTTGGTTTCAATTTGAAGAAGGAGTCACTTTGAAGATGGATTCAGGGAGAAGGGAAATAATTCCATGATACTGAGAAACAAAATCTTTGGCATAACACCATACTGAATTAAAGTTACTCAGTGATTGGTGGATATTATCATTAGCCTGCATTGCTCTGGGCCTTAGAAGCCAGTGACCCAAAAGAACACACATTAGCACTGATAGACAGATTTCCATAGCTAATATTCCACACTCACAACACTGCCTCCAAAATGTCAGGGTTTCCTGGGGTGGTGCATGTAAGACCAGCATTGTTCCTTTCCTGTTTCTGTATCTGGATCCCCTGTGATATCTTCTACATAAGAGCCAGGAGAAAAGCCCACCTCACGACAGGACTGGTGCCTGGATGCTGCATGAGAAACCTCCATGCCTAATATCTCCTCAGTACTTCTAAAACTCTTTAACCCTGATGAACTTCTGCCACCCCATGAGTCTTTACAGAAGATTGCATTTTCCAAAATTGGTCACAGCATAGCTTTTGGTCCAGTGTGCTCTTCCATGATTTTGCCACTCCCCCATCAAGAAGTAGATTCTACATGAATCTACTCCTTGAACCTGGGTAGCTTATGGATGTCTCGAACAATAGAGTAAGGCAGAAGCAATGCTGTGTGACTTCCAACACTAGATCACAGAAAGGACATAGCTTTCTCCCGGCTCTCTTGGCTCTTTAGGATTTGGGCACTTGGAACCCAGCCACCATGTTGTGAGGAAGCACAAGCCACATGGAGAGGCCATGTGTTTCCACCAGCATCCTTAGCTGAGGTTTCAGCCTACAACCAGCATCAATTCTAAGATGTGTGAAAAGAGACACCTTCAGGCCACACCAACACCCAGCTTCGGAGGTGCTCCGACACCTACTTGAGCAGCAATGAGTTATTCCTGCCAAACTCTGCTCAAGTTGCCAAAAAAGTTGAGTAAAGGAAATGCCATCATTGCTTTAAACTACTATTTGGGGGTTGGTTTGTTATGCAGCGCTACATAGCTGAAACAATCCTCCTTCGTTAGACTCACACATATTTCAACACAGAACTGAGGGGAATACCAACGTCCCCAACTCTATGTGGACCTTTGGACGTGAATTCCAAGCATATGCCTGCCCAAGTACTAGACATCCTTGCATGATAACATGCCTTTCAGCTTCTGCTGTAGACACCTCTAAATAAGAAGCAGCTGAAGAGCCTTGGCCAAGCACCACACTGCCATTCTCACTATTTCTCTGCAAGGAACATTAACCCTAAATTCCCTCCTAGCAGATTATCTCCTGCCTGCACTTTGAGTCATGTCAATAGATGCCTGGAGATTGGGGGTTGTAGTGAGGAAGTGGCCCAAACTTTCAGATGGAATAACCAGATTGACTCAAAAGCCACTTCTACTATTTTTTACAAACCACCTCTGCAAAAGAAACCTTCTGAGAGGCTGCGATTTCATTCTTGTTGTGTCATTTTACATGGAGTAAAGTGACCAAGAAATAAAAATATAAATAAAAGGAATCTGTGAGAAACTTTCTGGTCAGAAATATACTTGATGAAGTTTATAGGACTATCATAGTAGAAAATTCAGAAATTGTATTAGGCCTTAGAAAGTTCCCATACTACCAAGCTAACTCTTAAGTGAGGTGAGGTAGGAGAGCTGTAGAAAAAAACTCTATGCTTTAAGAAAAACATCGGCTAGAGGACAATTAAGATCTGAGGAGTGCCTGGGTGGCTCAGTCAGTTGAGCATCCAACTTCAGCTCAGGTCATGATCTCGGGGTTTGTGAGTTCCAGCCCTGCATCAGGCTCTCTGCTGTCAGCACGGAGTCCACTTAGATCCTCTGTCCCCCTCTCTCTGCACCTCCCCGGCTCACGTTCTCTCTCTCTCAAAATAAATAAACATTAAAAAAAGAAGCTAAAAGAATATTTCAAATAAGAGAACAAAAAGTGAACAAATCTCTTGCTGAGAAAGGAATGGGACCTAAAATCAAGTGAGAGCTCTGTATAACCCTTTGTCCCACCCTGTAAGATTGTGTATGCCTTTTATAGAAGAGGACTCCCGAGTTGCATTCAAGTTAATGGAGATATTCAGAATTTGAAGTAGGTACAGTAATTTTATTTTCCTTTTTGTTACCCTAATTCTACTAAAATAATACAAATTGAACAGTTACAGATTTATATTCAAAAGGAATACCAATTTGAAAAACATACATAAATATAATGCTTTATAATGTCTCATAAGTCCATTTAATAGTTTCATTTGAAGCTATATTTGCCCTTATAAGTCCAAAAAAATATATTTTTTAATTTTAATATCTAATTACAGCTAATAATAACTGTAGCTTCCAGCTATTTAGAGCTCAATGGAGAAAGTTGCCATACTAATCGCTGACAGTATCTTACTTCAACTTCACAATTATCCTTTAGGGTAAATATTATTATTATTTATTATCTGTAGACCAAAAAAGTTTAAATAACTTGCCCAGTGCCGACAGTTGGTAGAACTGGTCATACAAGGCAAATCTGCCTGGTCCAAAAACCTACGTTCTAGAGTCCTGCAATAACATCCTCCCACATACAGTCATGTGAACTGTAGCATCGAAACTTCTGTTTTAAAATGTCCTTCCCACTAGTTTAGGGTTAAGAAGACACTAGGGCTGAATCTGATTCTGATTTTTCCAGTTCTTGCACTCTCTCCCTCGCAGAAAAGAAGTCAGTTCTCTTCTCTCTCCCTTGTGACAGCCACACAACATTCTGCCTCAGTGGTCTTGATTTTCCTGGATCACAGGAATGTGATCTAGAACTCAAGATTTAAGGAGTGTCAAGAAGAGGAATTAATTATTGAGGGAAAAAAATACTATCACTTCCATGACAATTCTTACCACAACCACACACTTCAAAACTCTAAGAACCTCCAAACTTCTCTTTTTTTTTTTTTTTTATTTTCTTAAGAAAATATTCAAAATACATGCAAGCCAATGCAATGACACTGTGTTTTACTTTCCTCTTATTTAAAAGGTCAGGGAGGAATGCCTAGGTGGTTCAGTCGATTAAGCATTGGACACTCTAAGCGGCTCGGCTCAGGTCATGATCTCATGGTTTGTGCCAGTACAGACCCTGCTTGGAATTCTCTCTCTCTCTCTCTCTCTCTCTCTCTCTGCCCCTCCCCTGCTCATCAAAATAAATAAATAAACGTGTTTTTTTTTAAGTTCAGGGAATTTGGCTTTTAGAAAAAGAAGTAATAGTAGGCACATTCCAAACATAGAAACATCTAAAGGGTTTGGGCAGAAAAGACATTCTACTCTGTTGAACACTCAGCTACAAAATCACTAATGTCAGCCTTCCATGATCATCAGTGCCAGAGACTTGAAATTAATGCAAATGTGCATTTTACACATTATCAAGGTAACCATTGGGTCTTCATCTTGTCTATTAGCCAGAACAATTCATCCTTAATATGCCATATATTTTTATGATTGAAAATTATAGTAGCTAATGTACTCTCAGGCAACATTTGTAGGATGGCTGCTTTAATCATTAAGATACAACTAAGAATGGAAATTAACACATAAAATAATATTATCAAGCAACCTGTACAGATTTTCCAGGGGATGTGACTGAGGTTGACTGTTTACAGAGAGTGACCATAATCTTTCCTATGAACCTTTACTATACAGCCTTGCAGCTCTTTCCATCAAGAGAAGTCTCCTGTTCCCTCTCCCCTTGTGACTATACTGGATTTATGGTTTCTTTGACCAATAAAATGGGCAAAAGTCATGCTATGCTGATTCCAAGCCTATGCCACAAACAGCCTGGAAGCTTCCACCTTAACTCTTAGAACACGGCACTGTGGGGGTGCCTGGGTGGCTCAGTAGGTTAAGCGTCCGACTTTAGCTCGGGTCATCATCTCACGGTCCGTGAGTTTGAGCCCCACGTCGGGCTCTGTGCTGACGGCTCAGAGCCTGGAGCCTGTTTCAGATTCTGTATCTCCCTCTCTCTCTGACCCTCCCCTGTTCATACTCTGTCTCTCTCTGTCTCAAAAATAAATAAACATTAAAAAAAAACAAAAAAAACAAAAAAAACACGACACTGGGAAAAATAGCCCAGGCTAGACTACAAAATAATGAGAGACCCTATGGATAGAAAGGCCTCAGACTTCAGCCATCTCAGGCATATGAATGAGGATACAGTAGGTTCTCCAACTCCATCAGGTGACCTTTCAAATGAACGAAAAGCATGAGTGATGCCAGGAAAGAGCAGCAGGCCCCAGACTTGTGAAGCATAATAAAACACTGTTTTAACCCACTAAATTTTGAGACGGTTTATTATCCAGCAATAGATAATTGACACAGTGGGTTAAATTAATGCAACAGTAAATTTGACTCTTGTTTCCCTAACACCCAAATACCATTAACTAAAAGTGCTTTTTCAAGTTTTTTTTTTTTAATTTTTTAACGTTTATTTATTTTTGAGAGAGAGACAGAGCACGAGAGGGGACGGGGCAGAGAAGGAGGGAGAAACAGAATCTGAAGCAGGCTCCAGGCTCTGAGCTGTCAGCACAGAGCCCAATGCAGGGCTCGAACTCACAAGCTATGAGATGATGACCTGAGCCGAAGTCGGATGCCCAACAGACTGAGCCACCCAGGTGCCCCAAGAGTGCTATTCAAAGTTTAATCATGTCAGGAATAGTCTCCCAAATTAGTAGATATGTTTATGTTGCTTGGTCAATCAGCATTCTTGTTCAATGTTAGATAAAGACCAGGTATTAGACCTTACTCCTATCAATAATTAATAAAGAAATACCATTTTTTACTTTAGTTCTATATTGATTGTCTTGCCTAAAAGAATTAATTTATTGCTTAACACCATGTTTTGACTTTGACAAAAATTATTTTTTCCTCTCAAACACAAATGTCAGATTTCCCCACATCCTTTCAGTGGATGAAACAGAGACCCTTTATCCTTTTAAATCCCATCCTAAGCTTAAAAGCTTTGACTCAAACACCAGAGAGGGTGGGATTCAAAATTCAAAACCTTTAAAATAAAGCCATGTTTCATGACAAAGACAATAAATACTAGGGAGGAAAAAAAAAAAAAGACTTGTACCAAATCTAATTTACAGTCCATTCACACTTGAGCCACCAGTGTCACTTAAGAACTAAACACGACCTTGAGGGGTCACTGGTTCAGTGTTTTTTAAATGGTGTTTTTAATCCACAGATTTTTTCCCCTTTCCTTATGCCCTATTTTCCGCAATATCAAAAAAGCTAAAGAATTCCCCAGCTAGATAATGACTTGGTTAAGAAGTATTTTATTCAAATATTCAAAATTTTGAATGGGAGGGAATTGTATTTTTCTTTCATGTAATCTTTTGCAGTTGGTCAGCTGGTAAATATTTAATGAGGAATTCTCGGGAAAAAGAAATGTGTGCATATGCATGTGTATGGAATTTTACTATGAGTTTAAGATGTATAGCACACGATTTTCAAAAAAATAAGAACATATTAAATACTATTTATTACACATTCCGTGTCGCCAGTTGATTCTCACAGAATGCTGTCAGTGATTTTTGCCAGTCTTTTATGCATAGTCAACCTCTAGGGCAATTCAACCATGACTGGACAAATGGAATTGCATCCCGATCTAGGGATTTTTTTTTTTTTTCCCCAATAACCTTATTGTCATTATTGTGATATGTGATGTGCGGTGAAGCCAATTCTCACTTTTGTGCAAAAATATTGGCCCTACCTTTAAGGTAAACTGAAACTTCTGTCAGCCTCAGCACTAGACATGAAATACTTTGAACTCTAGTCTTCATTATTAACATTTTCTTCCTTGCTTTCTTAAGTCTTGACAATCAAAAAAAACAAAACAAAACAAAACAAAACCAATAAACCAAGATTTTATCATAGCATTTGCTGATTTCCATGGGATAGGTACTTTCACCGCGACGGTTCTCCAGCGACCAACATGACATCGTTAGTTCAGGTTTGGAAAGAATTGTGCAGTGCACAGCGTTAACTAGCATTTCTACGTTTGAAGGGTATAAATAAACTTAAGATGGCAGTGAAATAATCAGAAAGCAGTGTGGCTTGATAATTTATTACCTTTGTTTTTGGTATAATTTATTTAATTTTAACTATATAATTTCATTTTAAGTAATGAAATTGTGATTAACAGCTGATTTGTAAAGTCTGGTGAACCCGTACCAGCCGGGGTCAGTCAGCATACACTGCTAAGATGCAGTTGGGTGGACGTTGTTATTTTTGTTTTCGTCTCTAAAGAAACAAGTAATTATCATTAAGGCCACCTCTATGCTAAAGTTAGACCGATGCGGAAAGGAACACTGCCGGCAGACTAAATTCGGAGAAGAGAAATTCACGGCCTTGTAAGTGGTTATGGAAAGTTTATTACCTTAATATCTTATATTCCTATTTCCTTATTCTGTTCTTTGTGGATATGAAAAATAAATGAGTTTTGACATGCATATACAAAAATCTGTTCCATCATAAGCTTAATATCTGCTTGTCTATGATAGGTATAGCTCTTCAAATGTGGTTTCATTTGTCATTCTCCAATGTGAGAAATCCTGAAATAAGAAGATAAAGATAAGCGATTTGAATTTAGGAAGATGAATGATATTTAAAAGGGAATGGGGGAAAATGTTGAATGTATTTAACATTAAAGCATCTTCCCTGCAACCTACTCACAGCATAGATGCAGGCAGTGCTCATTCCTCACAAACAAGCAGCCTCCAGGCTGACAGACCCACAATTTGGGAAACCCTTGAACCCTTCTCCCTCCACCTGATCAGATAAAAACCCTCCAGATTCCTGGGGCTCCGCTCCATGAGAGAGGCGGCTGAGAGGACTGCCTTCTAAACTCAAGACCTACAGCTATGCTTAGAAGGACTTCTAAAGAATTCATTAGTACCTCAGGTTACTCTCCCATTTCGCTGCTAAAGTATGCCAAGAATGCTCTTCTGTATTTACTGTGTAGACTCTCAGAGGCTCCATTAAGAAAGTACATATTAAAGATTAAATTTTCCCACTTAACTCTGGCCAAGTTTCTGAGCGATGAACCAAGCACTGATTTTAGGTAAATTCCTTTATTTCATTGGCTTTATTTGGCTGCATGTACATGGTTTCTCTGGGACCCTCTTTGAATATAAAATGCTGTCTCTGTTTGAAAGCCATTTATAGGTTTATCTTACTTTTCTGTGTTTTGATCTTTGTGTATATTGCTAACCTCCCTTCCTAGACTGTAATCTCCTTGAGAGGAGGGACAGTGCTTTATTTTTCCACACAAGGTCTTCCTGTAAAGATCTTAATGAAGTGTATTGCACAAATCATAATTGATGCTCTGTAAATTTTGTTATAGGACCTACATAAGGTGAAGCCTGAGGTCTTGGTCTTCTATTTTAGAAGTTCACAAGACTGTGGCACCTGGGTGGCTCAGTCGGTTGGGTGACCGACTTTGGCTAAGGTCATGATCTTGCAGCTCTTGGCATTGAGCTCTGTGCTGACAGCTCGGAGCTTGGAGCCTGCTTTGGATTCTGGACCTCCCTCTCCCTCTGACCCTCCACCACTCTCTCTCTCTCTCTCTCTCTCTCAAAAGTAAATAAACATTTAAAAATTTTTAATACAATGAAAGTGAACAAGACTGAAGAATACCAGACTCATTAGTTCCTTTTATGTCTAGGTAAAACAAGTGTATCAATCAAGCAAATAAACCTTGTGTTTATTTAAAGGACTTTTCCCCATAACAAATAGATTTTTTTTCTTTTAATTTGACAAGTAGCTGGATCACAGTATCAGGGACCAGAAATTTCCAGCAGGTAAGTTACACCTGTCAAAAACAAAGCTACAGGAAAGCATAAATAACCCTTAGTGATAATTTAAGAGAGTGAATTTTTAAAACTTTTACGTGGCGAATATTGCCATTGATTAATTCAGGACGTATTTTAGAGACTTTTAACTCTTTCCTGTTAGCTTATATTCTGAAGAAAAAGAGTGCTTTCTATACATACTTTTCTCTTATGTGAAGTTCTGAGAACACAAAGATTAGGAGAATATTGGCCCTACCTCATCAAGATAAAAAGCTTCTGCACTGCAAAGGAAACAATCAAAAAAACTAAAACGCAACTGACGGAATGGGAAAAGACATTTGCAAATGACATGGCGGATAAAGGGCTAGTATCCAAAATCTATAAAGAACTCACCAAACTCCACACCCAAAAAGCAAATAATCCAGTGAAGAAATGGGCAAAAGACATGAATAGGCACTTCTCTAAAGAAGACATCCAGATGGCCAACAGGCACATGAAAAGATGCTTAACATCACTCCACAACAGGGAAATACAAATCAAAACCACACTGAGATACCACCTCACGCTGGTAAGAATGGCTAAAATGAACAAATCAGGAGACTATAGGTGCTGGAGAGGATGTGGAGAAACAGGAACCCTCTTGCACTGTTGGTGGGAATGCAAACTGGTGCAGCCACTCTGGAAAACAATGTGGAGATTCCTCAAAAAATTAAAAATAGAACTACTCTATGACCCAGCAATAGCACTGCTGGGAATTTACCCAAGGGATACAGGAGTGCTGATGCATAGGGGCACTTGTACCCCAATGTTTATAGCAGCACTTTCAACAATGGCCAAATTATGGAAAGAGCCTAAATGTCCATCAACTGATGAATGGATAAAGAAGATGTGGTTTATATATACAATGAAATACCACTTGGCAATGAGAAAAAATGAAATCTGACCATTTGTAGCAACGTGGATAGAACTAGAGAGTATTATGCTAAGTGAAATAAGTCAGTCAGAGAAAGACAGATACCATACGTTTTCACTCATATGTGGACCTTGAGAAACTTAACAGAAGCCCATGGTGGAGAGGAAGGAGAAAAAAATAGTTACAAACAGAGAGGGAGGCAAACCATTAAGAGATTCTAAAATACAGAGAACAAACTAAGGTTTGATGGGGGGCAGGTGAGAGGGGAAAGTGGGTGATGGGCATTGAGGAGGGCACCTGTTGGGAGGAGCACTGGGTGTTGTATGGAAACCAATTTGACAATATATATATATATATATATATATATATATATATATATATATATGTATAAAACCACAGTCAAATGGAAAAAAAAATATTGTCCCTGATTGGGAAGAAACCATCAATATTTCTGTGTCAAGCCGGGAGAAAAGCAACCACAACGTATTGAACATCTATTCTGTGTTTGACACTGGCTAGATACTGTGGACATATTTTTTCTCATTTGCTACTGTGCTGGTTGTGTGTGACACCATTACTGTGTTAGCTTACATGACTGTGGGTCTTATGTCCCCAGTGGGCTTATAAACTTCAGTCTTTAAATTCTTTATGGTGCCATGGTACCTCAGCAAAGTAAGTAAACTCTGGATGGAACATTTTCCAAACTGAATTTTATTTTCCAGTGTTCAAAGAATTGCCTTTTTTAGCTCCCTTAATTATTTTTATTGATCCTTCTCTATAGTTTCCTTATCAAGTCTGTGCCAGATTCTCCCTTTAAAGCCCCAATTTCCCACTCACTTCTTACATGCTCCTAATACTTGTACCTTCATGTACCTACATGCACTTTCATGTGTAGCCCACCAGCATTCCTATAATAGTAGACACCCATTTATTGATTATACCTACTTAGACTTCCCTATATATTTTTATATTTTAAATTAAAACAGTACTAAATAAAATATTTAAGGGGAGATCTGATACTTTTGTGAGCCTAGTACATCAGAAGTATTACATAGTAAATTAGCTTTTGCTTCTACAGTAACCTTGCATATCAAACCACCACAAACTCAGTGATTTATGAGTATTCATATTTCTTGACACTGGGTCTGTAGGTTGGTTGGGCCATCCTTGATTCAAAGTTGTTCAGATATACAAGACTTCCCCACATATATTCATTCGGGATCATTCTAGGCTAAGGGGCAACGTTTTCCGAGGTTATGTTCTTCTTAGGACAGGTCACAGGAGTGAAAGAGTAAACTCTAAAATCTCTTTTAGTTTGAAACTAACACACACTGCCACATCTGCTTTTATTCCATCCACCAAAATGATCCACATGGTGAAATCCAGATCAATGGGTCGGCAGTATATGTCACTTACCCTTATACATTGTAAGACCACACGGTAGAAGAGAATGAAGACTGGGGAACAGTTCAACCCACACAGGTGGTTTATCTCATTTATTTTCCATGTAGAGAGGTGTTAGAATCCCAATCATAATCATGAGTAAACTGAAGCTCTGATAAATTAAATAAAAAGCCCCATTCCACACAGCAAATGAAAGCATAAGCAGGAATTTGAATAAGGTATAATTTGACTTCATAGGTCCCATGCAATTTTCATGACAGCAACAATCTCTTTCATAGCACTCATGTTCCTAGTTTTAAAAAATAAAAAAGCTGAAATTTTGCAGGTGGTAGAGTCTTTTTGCTATAAAATGGATAAAGATGCAAAAAACAAATGAAAGTACTCACATCGATAGCATCAATTACTCCTCTGTTCTTAGCCCTAGAAAAGAAATGAAATTGGCCTCAAAGTGACTCTCCTTTCCATTGTTATATAAATTATCTATTGTGGCTGCAGTGACTGGACTCCACACAACATATGCTGTTAATTAGCCGTGTGTGGTGGCTTAAAATAAAGTCTTTCATGAGGCTTGTAAAGTTAATTTAACTTTCTCTTTCTAACTAAAGAGGGACTATAAAGAGTGACTACAATAACAATGATCGTCATTTTAATGCAGTTCTTTCGAAAACACTGAGAACCAAGAAAAGGTGAATTTTGGAACAGATTTGGTTTTTATTAATGTTCTATGAATTTGGGGAGAAAGTTACTATGACCAGTAGATTATGTTGGGTGACCAATGAAGTGAGGGTCGCGTTGGGCCAAGGCATCCAGCCAAAGTAATTTCCCTCCATAGACAGCTTATGCCAATGACTTTGGCTCTTAAGCAACATTCTCTTATCCCCTGCTTTCTAAATATGTCAGATCTTAAAAATTACTTTGGGATGCTTGTTAAAATTGCAGATTACCAAGTAACTTCACAGGAGAATCTGATCAGTAGATAGAGTCCATTCTGGAAACCTAAATTTTTAACACATACTCCTGATTATTCTCATGATCAAATAAGTATGGGGATTAATGCATTTTTAAAACCTGTGTATCTTTAAGGAATAAATTATACAACTTTCTACAATTATACAACTTTCTCTTTCAGAGGATGATAGCAGAGAGAATACTTCCTAACTCTTACTTTAGATGCTAGACTTACCCTAATATCAACTCCAGAAAATGATAGTCTATGTCAAGTTGGGAAAGCTCTCCTCTAGTCATAATTTACTATGAAATAGTAAGTGAGATAAGGAAAAACGTACCAACCAATATCTCTCATGAACATACCTGAAAAAACCCTCAACAAAATATTAGTAAATCAAATCTAATAATTTATAGAAAGAATAATACACCATAGCCAATTGGGATTTATCTCAGGTATGCAAAGCTGATTACACTTTTAAAAATCAATCAGCGTAACCCAGCACATCAATAGAAGGAAGAAAGAAAGAAAGAAAGAAAGAAGAAAAAGAAAGAAATCACATGATGATATAAATACAGGAAAAGTTCTTGACAAAATCCAGTGTCCATTCATGATAAAAACTCTCAGTAAACTATGAATAGAAGAAAACTTTTTCAACATGATATAGACTACCTACAAAAACCTTATGCCTAACATCATATTTAATGGTGAGAAACTCAAAGTTTTCAAACTAATATCAGGAACAAGGCAAGGATGTCTCCTCTTACCACTCCTTTTCAACATTGTGCTGGAAATCCTTTATAATGCATTAAGGCAATAAAAAAAGGTATACAGATTGGGATGGAACATACAGTATCTTTGTTCACAGATGGCATGACTGTCTATGTAGGAAGTTCAAAGGAATTGACAAAAAAATCCTAGAACTAATAAGTGATTATAGTAAGATTTTAGGATACAAAGTCAGTGTACAAGTCAATTGTTTTCCTATACTCCAACAATGAACAAGTGGAATTAAATTAAAAACACAATAGCATCTACATTGACACCCCCAAAAATTAAATGCTTAGGTATAAATATAACAAAACGAATACAAGATCTATATGAGGAAAACCAAGAAACTCTGATGAAAGAAACCAAAGAGCAAATAAATAGACATTCCATGTTCATAGAGATGAAGATTCAATATTGTCAAGATGTCGGTTCTTACCAATTCGATCTTTAGATTAAATGTAGACCCACTCAAAATGCCAGCAGATTATTTTATGGATATTGACAAAATGCTTCTGAGATTTATAGGGAGAGGCAAAAGACCCAAAATAGTTAGTATAATATGGAAGGAGAACAAAGTTGGAGGACTGACACTACTTAACTTCAAGGCTTACTAGAAAGCTCCACTAATCAAGATAGTGTGATATCCTATCTTTTTCTTTTTTTTTTCTTTTTTTGAAAGAGACACATTTGATAAAGGACTGTTACCCAAAATATACAAAGTGCTCTTAAAACTCAACAAGAAAACAAAAAACCTGATTAAAAAATAGGCCAAAGACTTTAACAGGCACATCACCAAAGAAGACATAAGAATGACAGAAAAAATATATATATATATGGATACACACACACACACACACACACATAAAGATGCTCTCATGAAAATATGTAGTCAGGGAAATGCAAATTAAAGTAACAATGAGATACCACTATATACTACTGGAATGGCCCAAATCCAGAACACTGCCAATACTAAATACTATCAGGGATGTGGAGCAACGGAAATAGAAATTCTCTCATTCATTGCTGGTAAGACTGCAAAATAATACAGCCACTTTGGAAGACAATGGTTTTTATACAACTAAACATACTTTAACCATATGATCTATCCATCATGCTCCTCAGTATTTACCCAAAGGAGTTGAAAACATATTCACCCAAAAACTTGCTCACAGATATTTATAGCAGCTTTATTCATAACTGCCAAAACTTGGAAGCAACCAAGATGTCCTTCAGTAGGCGAATGGATAAATAAACTGTGGGACATCCACACAATACATTACTATTCAGCTCTAAAACGAATGGACTACCAAGCCATGAAAAGAGGTGGAGGGCCCTCATATGCACCAAGTGAAAGAAGACAATCTGAAAAGGCTACATACTGCATAATTCCAACCATATGCCATTCTGGAAAGAGTAAAACTATTGGTACAGTAAAAGGATCAGTGGTGGCCAGACATAGAAGTGGGAGGAGAGAGAAATAGGCAAAGCACAGAGGACTTTTCAGGCAGTGAAAATACTCTAAGATTACAATGATGGATATACATCGTTACACATTTGTCCAAACCCATAGAATCTACACCAAGAGTGAATCTTAAGGTTAAAAATGGACTTTGGGTGATTACGACGTATCAGGGTAAGTTCACCCTTGGTAACAATGTACCCTTCTGGTGGGGGATATTGATAATAGGAGACACTATGTGTGTGTGAGGAAAGAGAACATTTGGAAAACGTCTGTACCTGCCTCTCAATTTTACTGTAAACCTAAAGCAGTTCTTAAAACCATAAAGCTAAATAAAACTTAAAAACTAAAAAAGAAAAGTAAAACGAAACAAAAAACCGAGTAGTCATAATTTCTGTTGAATGGTTGTTCCTCACATTTGAAATTTAGAGAGCTGATAGTTTAAAAACTTATCTCACATTATTCTTAAACACTACCTATTTTCTAACTTTAAAATTATAACGTAAATGCATTTTGAACTTTTTTAATTACTCATTATTTATCTGAATTTCAAATTTAACAGGACATCCTATATTGCTAAAAATTTTTAAGTTTATTTACTTATTTTGAAAGAGAGACAGAGAGGAAGAGAGAGGGGGAGAGGCAGAGGGAGAGGGAGGGAGAGAATCCCAAACAGGCTTCACACTGTCAGCACAGAGCCTGATGTGGGGCTCTAACTCACAAACTGTGAGATCGTGCATGACCTGAGCTGAAATCAAGAATCAGACGCTTAACTGACTGAGCCACCCACTCACCCCAGTGCATTTTGAATTATAATTAAATTCTTGTAATTCTATTTGGGGGAAGTGATGACATATTCAACTTTTCAAAAATTGTTTTTCTTTATCTCCAACTGTTTAAACTCAAACTTTATTCTCTACAGCTTTCTTTTTTTTCTCTCTCTTTTCTATAGCTTGATCCTTTATTCTACTTTATTTTTTTAAGTAAGTTCTATGCCCAACACGGTGCTTGAACTGAGTTCAAGAGTCATGTGCTCTATCCACTGAGCCAGGCAGGTGTCACTCTATTGCTTGATCCTTTATTCTTAGTCCTGAATCTCCCATAGCATTTCCTTGGTGCTTCTCCAAACCATATGGATGCAAGTAGCCATACATGGTTGGTCTCTGTCCTGTACAGTGCATCCCTCTTTCCAAAAACAGCAGCTGCCTTTCACTGAATTCTCTCTCATAAATTGGGGCCATGAGCTTCTTATAATGCCTATTAACTCAAAACTAATGGAGAAACAGGAAAACCTGATGGGATGACAGATAGTTCTATACCTGCAAAAGTTCTATCTCTGCAAAAGGAGTATCAGAAAATGCTATAATTATGTCAGGATTATAGAGAGATTAAATCTAAGGTAGGGCTCTGACTGGATTTATTTTTAAACCAAATCTCATGGCTATTTGCGGACTGTGTGTCCACTGAATGCCAGTTTGAAATGAGATTACGTATCTTTCATTAGCAGCGAATCCTTGAATTTGGCTTGTTTTATAAAATACTGATCAAAATAGCCATTTTAGGTACATAACCAGCTAGAAAGTGACCACACCTTAGTATGTGTCTGATAAATGGCAAATTACCTTGAATAACAGGAAGCTGAAATTTATTTCCCATCTTGGCTACTGATTGGTGGCCACTGTGGTCAAGTCCTTCAACTTTTTCTGCCTCGATTTGATTTTTTGCCTGCAACATAAATGAGCTGATGTAAAACACGTTCTCTATAAAACAGCTGTCTTCAAAATTCTAAGCATAATCACTTGTGATTGTTATCCAGACAGTTTAGAAGCAACTGAAAAAGTCAGTCTTATCCTTCCATTTTTAGCAGAAGCAACACAAATTAGTAATGATATGTCCAAGAAGGAATCTTGATGGTGTATCTTTTTTCCATTCCTTTTATACTCCAAAAGATTTTTCTTCCTTCTCATTATACTAAGAATTCGTAGAGAATAGGACATTCTTTAAAACTTTGCATCAGCATAAAAAAGATTGTTAAATCTTTGAAAACCCCCAAAGGGCATCACCTCAGTACCTATATCATTGTGGTCGTGGGCATATTGTGTGGAAACCGACAGCATCTGCCACACAACTAGTAAGTTTCATTGTTGTTGTTTTTCCCCTAATACTGAGAGAAAATCTGCCATACTGCTGGTTTCATTCACTGGCTATTTATGTGTTTATTTGATGCTCTCTCATTACTTAGGAAAATGTACACAATTAAATACCATAAAATAAAATTTAAATTGAACAAGTGAAAAATTAGAGAAAATGGAAGAGAAAATAAGGGAAAACCAAGAAGTAAATTATTGCATACAAGACTGTCCTTGATCCCGTACATTTGTTAAAAATGGGACATCAGTTTGCCTCTGAGAATTCTAACGGCCACCCTTTGGTCTGACTTTTGCTCCCTAACGCTACATATAATAAATCAAGTCCCTTTTCCACACGGAAGTCCCTCAAATATGCAAAAAAAATTTGAGTCCTCTAGGCAAAATAAGAATGAATAAAACTACCTATTGCCCAGAAAACATTATTAATTTACTTCACCTTTATAAGAAAATTCTGGTCTATTCTATTGCTTCTGTGCTAAAGGACTCTAGGGCATTTGACTGCCTAACCTCATTCCATTTAACTTTTTTTTTTGAGAAGAAGAACACATTTTTTACATGGAATTGAGCCATTTGTGGGTAAATGATGGAATTGTTAATAACAAGACCGTGGCGGTAGCAAAGTCCAACTTGAAAACCTTCTGCCCTGACCTAGGTGAAATCAGGACTCATTTTGGTATATCCTTCTAGTAATCCACAGAGCCTGCATAGATTGAGAGCCATTTTACTTCTAGGGGCTTGAGTAATTATTGATCTCCTTTCTTAGCTTGATAGAATTCCATTGAAACTATTTAACATCATATTTTTTAAAAAGCTGGCAAAGGGGATCGTGTGCAGGGATTGGATGTTAGCATAATCTGGCTTTGATATCTGCCACGCTTACAATGTCAGCATTGTGGTCCAATGTATCTAACTGGTAGGTGTGCTATGCTTTTCTCTCACACTACTCCTTCCAAAGCCTACCATCTGGTAAGACGCTGTCCGACAAGTACTCTCCCTCAGAAAAAACACAGGAGAATCTGAACTTCTGTATTCAAACCTCCATTGAACAAACACTATTTGGGCAAAAAAAAAACCTATGAAGACTTTTAACCTGTGGTCATTCGAATAAGATCCTGAACCCAGCTTTTAAGGTGAGAAAAGTTTTAGAATGCATCCAAGCCCATCTACCACCCCACCTACCCACTACCACTGTAGGCAGGAAACAACCAGGGTGTCTGTCTCCAGTGATCCCACAACATATTAGTCTGAAACACACACTGTCTGGCAGCCTTAATATGTTTAAATGTCCCTTGAATTCAGGTGGCAATTATGCCTCAGCCAGCTGTCGTCTTCATTTAATCCATCCCCACATTCTTTTCAGAGGTCATTTGCTTAGGTATTCTAGAAAGATTCAAGAGGAACCAAAGAATTCAGAGATCAGAGGTAAATATGGCCCCACAGTTGTGTCCAAGTAATTAGAGTTCAGAAGTCCTAAGAGACAAAATATTGGCACACCTGTATTATGAACTAACAGCAAGCCCTCTAAGCATGTTGCTATTATCATAATAGCTTTAGCACCAAATGTTTCACAATGATGTCTCCTGGAATCTATTTTCACCTCTGACCTCTTAGAAGTAAGTGGCTCAGAGTTCTATAGTGATTTCTGATAGGCTGAGTGGTGATGGTACCCACAGCAGGTAAGGCAGTACTCAGTTGTCTTGGCAACAAGATGCAAGGGGAGCCCAGATTTCAAGTATTGCTCTTGTATCCTATTTTTGGTCTTGGCCCCTTGGCCTTACTGAGCTGTTGTTCAGTTACTAGAGCATTAAGACCCCAGTTCTTCATACTGCCATATAAATATAACAATTTGAGAAATAACCACCATACCTCCGACCAAGAGAATATCAGGCTTTTAACACTCATCCAAAGCACTTTGAAAAATCCTGTAAGTGGGGCGCTTGGGTGGCTCAGTCGGTTAAGCGTCCGACTTCAGCTCAGGTCACGATCTCGCGGTCCGTGAGTTCGAGCCCCGTGTCGGGCTCTGGGCTGATGGCTCAGAGCCTAGAGCCTGCTTCCGATTCTGTGTCTCCCTCTCTCTCTGCCCCTCCCCGTTCACGTTCTGTCTCTCTCTGTCTCAAAAATAAATAAACGTTAAAAAAAAATTAAAAAAAAATAAAAAAGAAAAGAAAAATCCTGTAAGTGCAGAAACTGAAAAGGAATAAAGTAATAAGAACTCCCAGGAAAAGAAATACAGCTATACAAGCAAGGTATGGTCCAAGCAAAAGGAATACTATAACATAGCAGCATGAGTTTGGGTGATTGGTGAAACATATACCAAAAAAAACAAACTTGAAATTGATACCAAGACTGGTATATTTTGTGAGTCACAGACGTTGTGACCCTGGAACTGTAAGAAAAGATACATAATCCTTGTAGATGACTTGGGTATATAGTGAACAAGTTTTAATTCTCATTATGAGAATAAGCACACTTTTCCTTTTTTAAATTTTAATATCAATCTAGAGACAAATTGCAGAAGTCATCAGGCTTGACTGTGCATAGGTCATTATAAGTTTCTAGGTAAAAGTGATGAGAATAGGCAAAGGAAATAATGTCCTTATATTCCAGGGTGAATAGCAAAGTATTCTATATGATTGATGTCGTAAGAAATAAATATTTAAATTATGTGGATAGAAGTTGAAGTGAAGGAATGGAGACCAGTAAAATATACATTTAGCAATAAGTCAGAGACAGAGATGGGTCAATGAGAACATTTATATCTCACATAGTAGAAGGCAAATTTAAAAATAAATTCTAGGGGTGCCTGGGTGACTCAGTAGGTTAAGCGTCTGACTTCAGCTCAGGTCATGATCTCACGATTCGTGGGTTTGAGCCCTGTGTCGGGCTCTGTGCTGACAGCTCAGAACTTCAAGCCTGCTTCAGATTTTGTGTCCCTCTCTCTCTTCCCCTACCCCACTCACGCTTTGTCTCCCTGTCTGTCTCAAAAATAAATAAACATTAAAAATAGTGCCTAAAATGAACAAATCAGGAGACTATAGATGCTGGAGAGGATGTGGAGAAACGGGAACCCTCTTGCACTGTTGGTGGGAATGCAAACTGGTGCAGCTGCTCTGGAAAACAGTGTGGAGGTTCCTCAAAAAATTAAAAATAGATCTACCCTATGATCCAGCAATAGCACTGCTAAGAACTTACCCAAGGGATTCAGGAGTGCTGATGCATAGGGGCACTTGTACCCCAATGTTTATAGCAGCACTTTCAACAAGAGCCAAACTATGGAAAGAGCCTAAATGTCCATCAACTGATGAATGGATAAAGAAATTGTGGCTTATATACACAATGGCATACTCCTTGGCAATGAGAAAGAATGAAATATGGCCTTTTGTAGCAACGTGGATGGAACTGGAGAGTGTTATGCTAAGTGAAATAAGTCACACAGAGAAAGAAAGATACCATACGTTTTCACTCTTATGTGGATCCTGAGAAACTTATCAGAAGACCATGGGGGAGGAGAAGGAAAAAAAAAGTTAGAGAAGGAGGGAGCCAAACCATAAGAGACTCTTAAAAACTGAGAACCGGAGGGTTGATGGGGGGGTAGGAGGGAGCGGAGGGTGGGTGATGGGCATTGAAGAGGGCACCTGTTGGGATGAGCACTGGGTGTTGTATGGAAACCAATTTCACAATAAATTTAATATTTAAAAATAATAATAATAATAATTTCTAAAGTTAGAATATTGAGCAGCAGTTTTGGTAGCACGGTCAATAAAGTTGCTGCGGCAAACACCAGAGGAACTAAGTCTGGAAATGGAGTAGGAAGAAATCACTTCAGAGGGTGGAGGGCTGGAACTGGAGGCCAGAGTAGGGGACTATTATTTACCATTTTAGAATTTTTGCATTATTTATATTTAAGAAGCCACATAACTAGGTGTTTTCAGTGCATCTTTGGCTATTTACTCTGTATATTCCACAGAAACCCGGGTCAACAACTACCATTGAAGTAGAAACTGACCACCCAAGCCCTCTTCCTGAGAGTCCTAGTTCTAGTTCTATAACATTTACATTAAGTGCATGAAAAAAACTTCAGAGGTTTCTGATTTTTAATAAAGACAGAGTTAATTTTAGTTTAAGTTAGACATGCCATGGCATTTAGCATAAAACTTTCAAGATCTACAGATCAATTTGTGCTTCCAACTACCCTCCCACAACCTCTTTGCCATGAAATGTAATTTCACTATGTGAAAACCCTGACAAAGAAATGTGTTTAAGAACATAAGGACTGTGCGATCATTATTTCTTTGTTTATATAGTATATGGATTCTTAAAGACTCAGACCTCTTTTGGTTTGCTATCTTAATTTTAAGTGGAGGAGGTTAGAAGAGTGTAGTTATTTCTCTCAAAATTAAGTGACTTCTTACAAGGTAACATGCATTGGAGATTGCAGGCTTCAAATACAAGGGATGTGACTCAAATTCAGTGTTCAATTTGCTAGACTCGGACCCATAATAATAAAATCTACTCTTTATTGAACACTAACTGTGGGGTAAGATGTGTGTACAGCTCATTTATTCCATACCCGGTACTATTATTTTTCCATTAATAAAACAGGAACAGAGAAATTCATTTACCCTAGCAGGCTTGGCTAGCAAGAGATATACCTAGGATTTGAACCCAGAGATTACCTGAATAACATAGGGTTAGGTCAGTAGGGACCTATGAAATGATTTAGCCTAACTGCTTCATTTTATAATGGGATAGATCCTGGATCACAGAAGAAAATTAACTTGTCTAAAATTACACAGCTGGTTAGTAACAGAGCCAAGATGAGAACCCACGTATTCTGGCTTCCAGTCCAATTCTCTTTCAATCACAGAAGGTCAGAAAATGTTAAACTTTTTGAGACTCTGTAGCCCATCTGGGGTTTTGAAGTGCCAGAATTGTAAGTTTCAATACTAAGTTAATTTAAGATCTAAAGATATTTAATACACCACACCTTTCATATTTGGCAGAGCCTTGGGATTTCATGGAAAATCACTGTACCAAATGTACTACAATCTTCCATATATACAATAGCACCAGACACATACGAAAAAATTCAATTATCCCAGCGTGGTAGGGACACCTCAAAAAAATCAGATTATTTGTTGTTCAGGTGTCTCGAGTTTTGAAGAAACATTTCCTTGAATTTACTGATTGTTGGAACCCAAAGTGAAACTTGTATATAAGGAAATTCATATATAGGAAAATTAAAAAATTAAAATAAAAAGGGTCAAAACTGCAATCTAGGCATTTTCCATTGACTCGTAGCTGATGATGCTCTTAAACTGGTGATTAATTCAACACAGCTCACACTTGTGGCTTTATTTACTAAAGTATGATGTTACCACATCAGTAAAAAAATTGTGGTGCAGTAGAAGACTTATTTATACATAAGAATTTGAAGCATCAAAAATAACAAATAAACACAAGGGAATCACAATGAATTATTCTTTCAAAAACATCTTTAAGAGGCTCTTTATTGACAATATTAACTACTGCAATGCTGAGGCACACTTCCACTGTAAGAAAAGATTTGTGGAAAGAAAGTTTGCAATTAATTAAGCAGTGACATTAAAGTAAGATCTTGGGAAAACCACTCATTGGTAAAAACCAAAAGAGAGAGAGAGGGGGAATGCAATGGAATTAAAAGAGATTTCATGCAATTGTCTCTCTGTTCTGGGGACAAATGGATTGGAGTTTGGATGGAATAGCCAAGGAAATGCATGAAGAATCCCTCAGCGAAGTATTTACAGTAAAATAGTTTTTCCTTCAAATATCTCTGCTAGGTTTTGGGTTATGTTACTAAACATTTACAGCTCAGATGTCCATGTATCTGCTGCAGATTGCTTGAAGGAAAAAAAGAAAGAGACTGACAAGGTTGGATATGCCTCCAAGAAAGCAAAGTAAAAGTATTTCCACACTGATTGAAGTGCAGCTTCATGGAACATGAAATACTAGATAGTACCAAGTAGCCTTCTTAAAAAGTCAAGGCACACCTTTTACTTCCAAACACACAAGTTGGTAAACTAATAGTTTCTCTTCGTTATTATAGCATCCTATGCTCTTATCTTACATCTGATTAAAATCATGTTTGAGATATCTGGCTATGTGGAAGATTCAATAAAAGGGACTTAACCAGTAAACGAACAAAATAAGCCATTTACTGCTTCCAATTCTGTGAATATTGATTTGGAAATTGTAGGATGTCTTGTGAAGTCTACCCTTCAGCTCAGGAAAAAGAAAACAAAATCAGTTGCTACTCTAACTATATCCATCCACGTGAAGTAACAATTATTGAAAGGAGGCAGTAGGAATTGGTTGGTTCACCAGCCAAATTTGTTCCATGGAAAAATATTTTATTGGGTCTATAGTCTCCAGTTCACCACTGGCCTCACCAAATCCAATCCATATTTTCAAGCCCCCTGCCTGGTACCTACAGACAATTCCACTGGTGATTTCTGCTAAAGCAATATGCAGACTTTCTCTGAGTTCTAGATTTCAACACTCTTAGATCAATGAGGTTACTATATACATTTCTTAAATTCAGGGAAAATGGTCCAGAAAATGAAATCTTAAGCCTATAAGCGTATGTACATTTTAGGTGTGTTTTCCTTTCTATCTCAAAATACCCAGATTCCAGGTACCTTGATTTTGGCCTTTCTTGACTCTTAGATTCCCTATAAAGCTTACTGGACCATTGTCCTAATCCCTAAGCAAACTAAACCCCTGGTTTCCAAAATGTATTCAGATTGATACATTAATATACAAGATATTAATACATTGATGTTGTTCTCATTCAGTTAACCTAGTTGAAGTAGAACAGAGGAACTTTAGAAACACACATCATTACCTCAAAGAACTTCCAGAATTTTGGAAATTGTGGCATAAGAAGCAGGCTTATCCTTTGGCCAACCCTGGTTGGGTGAGATACAAGAAGAAGGTTTCAGAATAATTACTTTCTGCTAATGACAAAAGACCAAATCAAACACTTTGTTCATAATAAGCAAGATGGAAAGTTTCTCAGGATAATTTCATTAAAAAAAAAAAAAGACTTATACCACAGAAGTCACCAAGTGACTTATTTTAAGTCCATATTTGGTGAAAATGTCTTCTCATGTATCTGCCCCAAGTGGAAGCTCCCTGCAGTGGTATCAGTGTGTTCGGTGGGGGAGACAGGGAAACACAAAGACAAGTTGCTAAACTTAAGAGACACAGTTCTTTCACACCAAGAAAGAAAAAAATATCCAGGTAGATTTTATTATAAAGGCCACACATTTCTTTGAATAACCTGTTGACCAGTGAAGGAAGGAAGAGTTCGTTCACAGTAGAAAAACCAAGTCTTTATATCATGTTGCAATTTGTTTAGTATTTTTCAAATATTCCATATCCAACAAGACCACCTGGGTCTCTACTATGTATGAGACTGTATTGTGCTAGATGCTGAGGGGAGGTCTTTGTTCCAGGGGAATTTACAGTCTACCTGGGGAAAAAAGATTATATTTGGAAACAGATTATTCTGTAAGAACTTATTTAGTTCAGCCTGGTGCTGCTGAAGTTCAAAGATGATATGAAGCAGTGTGGCCTGAAACCTTCATTCACCTACACTAAAAGTTGAGGACTGACAGGTCAATACACATATGAGAGTGCTCAGCAACTAAAAGAAGTTCTGAACTCACAGTTCATGACTTGCTTTTACCCACATCCTTACCCCTGCCCCAGTGACTTCCATCCCAATCAGGGCTTCCGGTTCTATTTCTTCTGGTCTCTCTTCTCTACTTAGTATTTTCATCCTTGACACAGGCTCCAGACCTAGCTGGTAAAACTAACATGAAGTAACTTTTATGTCTAGTCATTGTCTATGTATGGTATGGACATATAATTACTCTGTGCTATATACAACCTACAGTTATTCAAACTTTAAACAAACAAACAAATGTTTTGTGTAAGGTAATACAGCCAGAGAGACAGACCTAAGATCTGAACCCTCTCTTTTGATGATAAAAGAAATTTTTTTTCCTGGTGCTTGGGTGGCTCAGTTGGTTAAGCATCCTACTCTTGATCTCAGCTCAGGTCATGATTTCACCGTTTGTGAGTTCGAGCCCCACGTTGGACTCTAAGCTAATTTTGCAGAGCCTGCTTGGGATTCTATGTCTCCCTCTTTCTGCTCCTTCCCTGATTGCTCTCTTGTTCTCTCTCAAAATAAATAAATAAACTTAAAAAAAAAAACAACGATTTTTTCCTACTATATCATGACACCCTCCTGATGATACAGAAGACACATTATTCCAATGTTCCTCCAAATTCCCGCCCTAAAGTCCCCTTAATGTAAAAGAGAGTAGGAAACAATCCAGAGAGGACTAGAAATGTAGCCAGACGTGATAGCAAGTTTTATCTTAAAAAAATTTGCACAGATTTTGCTTCCTACTTCATAATACATTCATATTTGTTTTATTATACAAGTAATTGTCTTTATGTAAATGGATGTCCTAGAGCATATGATGTGTTTACACTGTGGCTTTGCATAATTTCTAGAGATCCCCTTAGAGATACAGAGACCCCAATTTCAGAATTATGATCATTGGTAGAATGTGGAAATGGGAAAAATTGTAATTCAAGGTGAAAGGAAAGTACTTTTTCAGTATGGCTTTTCATAAACTAGAAACGACAACATTCCACAAACTCTTCCAGAGTTTGAAAAAGTGCAAATACTTCTTAACTCTTTTTACTAGTAAACCATAACCTAGATTCTAAAATCTGCTGAAGGCATTAAAGAAAAATCTAAATCAGCAGATTGATTAAGCAAACTTCAAGGGTCCAAGATGCTCTTCTGAAGAGAGTCAGTCTCCAGTATGACCATTAGAACTGACTGTGCCAAGAAGCTGGGGGAGAAACGCATAGACCCAGGGGCTTCCGGGCATAGCAGCAACAGTGTCCATAGAGGCACCCCACCAAGAAAATATCCAAGTGGCCATTAGGCAGATGAAAGAGTTTTAGCTGCATCTGAAAAATACCAATTCAAACTCAGTGAGATCCCATTTCACACCAACAGAATGACTAAAACAAAATAGACTAGAAATGCCAAGGCTCAGCCAGAATGTGGTGGACTGTGGTGAACACACATACTGCGGCTGGGAGTTTAAGTTATTAGAAAACTGCTTGGTGGTAACTACGAACACTGAACCTAGACATCCTCTTTGACCTTGCCATTGTGCTCCTGGGTATACGTTCTACAGCAATTCATAAATACTTTTACCAAAGGCATGTCCATTAATGCTTCTGTTAGCGCTATTCATAGTAACACTTAACTAGGCAGTGTTACAAATGTCCATGGAAAGTAGAATATGAAACAGTGACATATCTACATAAGGAATTCTGTACAATAATGAAAATAAATGAACTATTGCTGTGCACAACCACGTGGATGAGTCTCACACACATAGATTGATTCAAGTGACACAGTCAAAAAAGAGTAAATACTGTGTAATTCTATTTATAGAAAGTTCAAAGACATGCTCACCTAATTGTAGGGTTAGAATTATGGAGAACTTCTGAGGGGTTTCCTTTGGAGAGGGTGGGGGACCAAGAGGAATTTCTGCTATAATAGCAATGCTATCTCCTGACATGAGTCATGTTGAGTTGATATGCTCTTTTTGTGTATCTTAAGATTCATACTTAGGATTTGTATACTTTTTTTTTTGTATATATGTTATACTTCAATTAAACTTATTTAAAATGGGTAACTTTGCAGAAAACTTTAACAGAAAACAAAGCATCATATGTTCTAACATTCTTGTAATTGACTCATGAAAACTTTAAATTATTAAGTTACCAATGAAATTGTTGACTGACTAAAAATATAGAGCATACGTGGGAAGAGAGGTTTTTGGATAAAATTAGTATGAAATTTGATATTACTGAACATTAAATTTGGCTCTGAGTGTCATGACTGCCAAGAGAGAAATGGAAACATGATGGTTTATATATTTGCATTTCTTGAAAAATGTTCGCAAAGCGTATCAATTCATCAGAAAAGATGATGATGGCATTGATTCCAGAACAAATTTATCATATTATTAATATATCTTGAACATGAAGTGTTCTAAAGCTTCAAGAGCAAGATCCATTGCTTTCTCATGATGAAAAATTTTCAACATATTGATGTCATATGATATAAAGGATTGGGGGATATTTTTTATCAAAATTATCTTCAACTTGGTAATTATCAATATTTAGAAAGCAATCCATATTTCTTGAGCACCAGCATATTCTGACCATGCTATCAAAAATCATGGCAACTACAGATAAATGTAAGTTATCACCGTTGTCTTCTTTGAGTATTTAATTAGACACACAGGAATAAATTTTAAAATAAAAACAGATCCTACCTCTATCTTGACCATACTTATGCTGTACAACAACCACTAAGTCTCAGCAGCATTTAGTGTAAGCATTAGTTAACTCACAAGTCTGCAGGCCAAGGGCCATTGTGTGATCTGAGATGATTTGCTGGAGATGTCTGATAATTAGTATTCAAAGATGACCCTCTCATCAATTCCAACTCTTGATTTTCTCACCCTTGTAAAAACTCTCCCCTAGCATCTGGATTGGACCTAAACTTCAGCTTTTTACTTAAAACAAATTCTAGTTTCATAAGATGTTGCAAAGAAATGTACAGAGCAATGCCAAGCACCCCTCTCCAGCCTACCCCAGTGTTAATGCCTTATACAACTATAGTTCAGTATCTAACCCCCAAAATTGGCATTGATACAATCCATAGAGCTTATTCATTTTTACCAGTTGCACATGCATTGTGTGTGCATTTGTGTTTATGTGTGTATACATATAGCTCTATACAATTTCATCAAATGTGTTGCCCTACATAACCACCACCACAATCCAGATATTCAAACGTAACATCACAAGACCCCTCATGTTATTCCTTCATAGACCTACCCATTCCCTTTTCCCCCAGTTCCCAACCACTGTAAACTATAAGTTCCTCATTTCCATAATTATGCTGCTTCACAAATAATACATACATGGAATCGTGAAGTGTTTATCCTTTTGAAATTAGCCTTTTTCACTCAGCAGAATTTTCTTGAGGCCCATCTAAGTTACTGCGTGTATGAATAATGTGTTCCTTTTTATTATTGAATTGTATCCCATGATAGGGATGTACTATTTAACCACTGACCCATTGAAGGACATTTGAGTACTTTCAAGTTTGAAAAGTTATGAAAAAAGTAGGTAGGGATATTTGTGTACAAGTTTCTATATGAAAGTCTTCATTTCTCTAGATTAAATGTCCATGATATAACTGCTAGGTCTTGTGGTAAGTCCATTCTTAGTTTTGAAAGATACTGCCAAAGTATTTTAGAGAGGGTATAGTATTGAAATATCCCACCAAACTGTATGTCTACATCCTTGCAAGCATTTGATGTTCTTATTTTTCATTTCAGTGATTTTATTTATTTATTATTTTATTTATTTATTATTTTATTTTATTTTTATCTCACTGTGACTTTAATTTGCATTTCTCTAATGGCTAATGGTGTTGAACACCTTTTCATGTGCTTGTTTGCCATTTATGTATCCTCTTCAGCAAAATGTGCATGTTTTTTTCCCCTGTTTTCAATTTTTTTAGATCACCCACCTCCAAAATCTTCCCAAGAAATAACCCTCATCCTGAATTTCTTTAATAACCACTCCAGGTGATTCTGATGCACCCCAACATTTGAAAATTAGGACCCCAGGGACAGAAAGAAGAGAGGGGGAGCCTGGGTAGATAGCCAAATGATCTGTTCCAATCATTGAAAAGACACCATCAACTAACGGTTTGGGGAAAGGGGAATGAGAAGATGGTAAAGGGTTTCAGAAGGGAAGTGAAAGCCCCCAAAGATAAAGGTAATTCCCTTTGCACTGTAGTTCAGCCAACTGTGCTGCTACTGAAAATCACCCTGCAGAGGCTGCTCCTTGAGATTGTGCTCCTGAGGACCTGGCAGAGTTGGACCATGACTTTGCTGAAGGCATGAACCTGAGCCAAGTAGTCTTTCAAGATCTTTTCCATCTCTGTGTCTGTGACAGCTATGGAAAATTGGGGTAGAGGGTGTACTGAGCCAGAGCTGTTAGTGGGAACTGATGGCTGCCAAAACTGGCACATTAACCTTAGAGTCACCTCACACTCTGTTGAATCTCACTTTGCTCCTACAACAAGAGAAACTTACACCTTGCACTGAAAACTTCACTGACGTTCCCAGCTGTGAAAAAATCGAAGAGAAAGGAAGGGGCAAACTCTGAAGTCTCCTTCAAGTGTCACAGGAAACAGAGTGGCACTTTGGGCTGCAAGAAGTTTGAGTGAGCAAACTGCTGCTCTGGTCTTGGACAATTAGTAACCGAGAGAGCTCCCTGTGCGCTTGACACGCCCTGGCCCCTGCCCATGGCCAGCTTCTCCTTGTTCGAAGTGGTAATAAACTGGGCAGTTTCCTAGAGCGCTTTAGCGAAGTTGACAAGAGCCAGTCTGGAGAGCCTTCCGGTGGTACTTTAAATAGCTGATGTGGATTTCACCTAAGGGTGCTAACCTGCAGAGCTGAGATCTGCTATTTCCTTCATCAATGCTCTTTCTGGCTCTATTGGAGTTGGGCAGAGTGTTAGGTCCCATAGCAGATGGGACTCACCTGGGCAGCCTTGGGAGGGTCTCAGCAATTCACAGGCAGTGAAATGTTCTGTTTTTCTTATACATTTCAGTCAGGGAAGAAAAAGTAACCTTTTAGGAGGCTAACACTCCTAAAGACAGTATAGACCCAATGCCCCTCTCACACAGTAATCCCCAGCTGAATCAAACACACTTCAGAAGTTGTTTCAGCAGAGACTTAGAATAGAGCAAATCCTCAAGCCTGAGGGAATTGCATATCAAAGTTTAATGAGAAGTATGAGAAGTGAAGGCATTTCTTTTATTAAATTTATGCTTGAAAATATTCTGATGACTCCAGTTTCTTTTTCTTCTTTTTTTTTTTTTTTTTTTTTTTTTTTTTTTAACAGCCTCCAGGTTTCCCTGGTTTCATCCAACTGGCCGTCACATTGACCAAGTTCGGCATAATTGCCACAAGGGAAGAAATGCCTATAGCCATCAGCAGCATGTATTAATTCAAACTATAAATTTTCAGGAAAAAGTTATCACCATCATGTAGGGCAACAACCTTTGTTTCTTTTTAAGGACAAATCAGGCAATGACTGAGGGAAATGTAAATCTAATCAATTGATGTGAACATTGCTTATAGTCAGAAAGTATTGAAAGGGAAAGAAAGTACAGACAGAAGATGAGGGAAAAAAGAAAAAGCAAAGACAAGAGAAGAGATCAATTTAAGCATTGGAAGTTTGTGTTAAATAGATCATCAGTTTCCAGGAGTCTTGCAAATCTCCACATATTTAACAGGCCTATGTTGTGTATCAATAGAAAACACATACCCATCTCATGCCAAGGTTTCGTTAGAATATCAATTATCTATCTTCTGCCTCATATAAAGAACAAGTGGAACCCATTACTACAAACACATTAAATGGGTATAACTGGGGAGGAAGAGAGAGTGTTGTTTTAACGGACATGTTAGCCATTGATCAGAATTGCAAGAAGCAATTCTTCTTCCAAGTCAAAATAGACAGCTGGAAGGATAAGAGACAAGAAAAGTGATAAGCGATGCCCTTTCAACAGAGTGACCTTAAGGAAAGTGGTTGTGCCATATGATCCTCTGTTCAACAGGAAGAGCTACTTACCATCATGGCTTCCTGAAGATAAATGTCAAGAGACCCGGCTCAAGGAGGCAGGATCTGGGCTGGAAGCCCTAGAGAGTAGGGGCGATGGACATCTGCCTTCACTACTAAATTCCTGGCACATAGAGCAGGACCTGGCATGCCATAAATGCACAGTGGGGAAGAGGGTTTGACTCAGACAAAGTTAAGAAATAATTCCTCTAAAAATCAGTCCATACTCATGAGTCCTAGGAAAATTGAAAGGATAGAAAAGGTGAGAAATAGATCTCCATGCTATTCAGGAAAAGAAATTAAGAATTACTGATTATGAAGTGATGATTCGAATAGTTTTTACAGACTGAAGTCCCCTAGATATTATTAATGTCTTCCTGCTTTTGGTATATTTCAAATAACATATATATACAACTTATATATGATATATAATATTAGAGTATTTTTTATTCTCTGTACGTAATATAGAGTATTACCTTAGAGTATTTTTATTAATTAAAACTTAATACTATTTTGTGGAAAGACTGCTTGCTCTGTGTTTCAAATGTTACCTACTTTTGGGAAGTTGATTCTGTCACCCTGAAACACACCATGGAACAAATTGCCTGGAGAAATGGATACAAAGTCACATGGATTACCAGGCTAAAAAGATATATTTAGAAACTTGGAGCCAAGGGAAGTTAAATAGACTTGAAAGTGAAGACAGGGTAACTACACAGAATACGAGGTCATGACCAGCAAATGCACACACTCACCACCTCCCTTACAATCTTAGTGATGGGAGAGCGAGCGGTGGGTCACAGTACTCTTCCCTATAAGTTTGCATGCTGCCACCTAACTCCTCAGCCAGTGCTGCAGATATCTATAAAGAACTGACGGAGGCTGCCATGCAGGACGAAAATTCTTCCCATCCCAGACTTCCACAAGAGGTGTAAGTAGCTGCTAAAAAAAAAAAAAAAAGCAACAAAGACAAAAAAAGCAGCAACAACAACAAAAAAGCAACTCACATATTTGAACTTAAACTTTTAATAGCCTAAGCAAAAAAAAAAAAAAAATTTTGAGTTTTTATTGGTGAAATGAAAGCCATCCTTAAAGGAAGCAACACATTTTCCTAGTACTTTTTCAATAAAAGGAAATTTTCATATAGTCTCTTCTAGAGGGACACAGTATTCTCAAAATATTTCTATAAGAAATGTGACAGGTTTCATGTTTTCCTGGAGGATCACTCCGTGAACCCAAAGAGAGAGCACTGATGCCCTATTGGGTGGAAACAGTGGTCCAAGAGGCCAGCATTTTGTCCTCTGGATCTGGAGGCTGTCCGGATCCAAGGAGAGAGCAGAGAAAAGGTAGAGAAATGACTGGCCTATGTGTCCTTCAAACATTACTTCCCTCACCATACCTTTGATAATACTTGGAAGTTGCCATATCTGGAAGAGCAGTTTTCTGTGTTTGTATTCTCACTAGAGATCAGGTTGTTATTCTTTCATAGAAAATAAAGAGCATAATCAAAATTCCTCAAGGAATTTTGCCCTTGGAGGAAAGTGGGTGATGAAAAACTTTATTGATTTTAAAAAGATTATTGAATACCTAAGTCAGACAGAGAAAAACAAATACTGCATGATCTCATTTATATGTGGAATCAAACAAAGCCGAACTCATTGAAACAGAGCAGAATGGTGGTTGGCAGGGGCTGAGGGTGGGGGAACAGGGAGGTGCTGGTCAAAGGATACAAACTTCCAGGAACAAGATTAATAGATTCTGGGAATCTGATTACAGCATGGTGACTAGAGTTCGTAATACTGTATTGTGTACTTGAAAGTTGCTAAGGGAGTCGATCTTAAATATTCTCACCACAAAAAAGAATCGGTAATTACGTGAGATAATTGAGGTATTAACCAACGCTACCAGGGCAGTCCTTTCACAACACGTAAGTGCATCACGTCAACGCACTATACACATTAAACTTACACAATGCTATGTGGCAATTATATCTCAACAAAGCTGGGAATAAAATGAAGACAATGAGAGCTAGCATTCTGGAGTATATCTTTCTTCTTCTTATATGTATGTTTATATACATACATACATACATATGTCTGTATATACACAACTACGCACACACACTTGGAAATAAAATGTACAAACTTAAAGCTCACTTTTTTTCATTCAACAATATAATGAGCATTTTCTCCAATTTTCTAGGACATGATTTTTAACAGCTACATTAATATTCCACAATGTGGGTGCACTATAATTTATTTACTCAATGCTATATTGTTGAAAACTGCATTTTTGTTCTTATACATTGTTGTAATAGCCTGGTTCTTTCCTTAAGATGTTATCCTAAGTATATAAGAAGTAAATTGCTGATTCACAGGATACAAATAGTTTTAATTTCTAAATTTCATATCCTTACACATTCTTCAAGACGCACATCGCACATCGTGACCTCTGTCACCTCCTTACAGCACACTTTCACAGGCAGAAAAAACACCGTTTTCTCTTCTCTTCCACTATGTACCTGGTAGCTACTTCAAGATGCTATACATATAATACAGAATTGTACTGTTATTTCTTAATATGGCAGTCTCCTCTCTTACCAGAGTGTGAGCTCATTTAGTAAACAACAGCTATGTCTTATTTTCCTCTGTATCCCCAGCACAGTATCTGACACAAAAAGAGCATTTAATAAGTACATTTTGAAAGAAGGAGTGATGAATGAATGAACAAACATAATAAATGAAAGCATGAGTCAAGAACACTATTTGGCCTTTGGACCACTGAATTTAGGTTTTCCATTATCCCTACGTGGAAAATTCTTATCTCCCATATTGTGAAGGAAAAGACAATAATTTTTCTTGCCATTCTTCAATTTTCCCCAATTCACCTGCTCTCCAAGCCGGCTGAATGACAGAGCATTACGTCTCAAAGCTCAGAACACTTTTCATTGCATAGGAGTAGACTCAGTTAAAAATCATTGTCAGTGCGGGATCTGGGCAGAGTAGCCAAATAAATAGAGATGGTGTCCTCTTGCATTATTATGCAATAGAATTTTCTCTGACCAACATGGTAATCTTTGGGGAAAGGTAGCGAGACTGCCTTGCCCTGGTTATAATCTTTTATTCCCTTTCCTCAGATGTAAAGGCCCACTCTATAAATATGATAATATGATATGAAATTTAATTATTCATTAAGCAGGAATGAATGCCATTTCAATAAGCATATCGAGCCCCCACTTTTCACTTTTCACCACGTTTTTAATTTAACAAACCGAGAAGAAATTACTGTTAACAATTGGAAGGCAAGATAAAGGGCCATCAGCTATTCAGGGCCCACCCCATCTCCAAATACACAGATAGATTCTTCTCCTTATCATACCAGAAGCTGTGCAAAAACAGAAACATTGGTTTTGTTCTCTGAGATCAAAAGACAAATATATCCATCTCTGTGATCTCCGCTGCCTGACAGAGGCATCCCTGCCTCATCTCAAGATAAGAAAAGAGATGATATAGTTGGCTAATCTCTCTCCATTTTTCTACATCACAAGCAGATTTCCTCACACAGTCCTGTCTCTTTCTATATGTACAGGGCATGCATTAGCATCAGAGTCACTGAGGAAACTTGCTATGGGCAGCAGAAGCACAGAATCAGCCCCCATGCTAAGTGGTTGCCATGGATTTCCACATCTGGGTTGTCAAATCTCCAAATACCTGCAGATGTGGACAGGCTGTTTACTGACCCTGGGGGTACAGAGGGGCAGAATGGTGAAAGCAGAAGGGGCAAAGGTGACAAGGGAAGGTACTTCATGGCTCAAGAAGGATTAGCTCATCTACCCCATACCTCCAGCCCCGCAGAGGAAACTGCAAACATTTGGAGGGTCTAACACACTCCATTTCCAAGGACGACTAGAGCCAATATACTTAGAAAAACATCTAACCTTTATTTTTTAAGTTTTTTAAAGTTTATTTTATTTCTGGGGGGGGGGGGCTTGAGTGCAGAAGGGGCAGAGAGAGAGAGAGAGGGAGACAGAGGATCTGAAGTCAGCTCTGCTCTGACAGCAGAGAACCCAATGTGGGACTCGAACTCACGAATGACGAGATCATGACCTGAGCCAAAGTCGGATGCTTAACTGACTGAGCCACCCAGGTACCCCAACATCTAACCTTTTTAAACATCTCATTCTTCATATGAAGAAAATACTAACAGGGGCACCTGGGTGGCGGACTCGGTTGAGCATCCAACTTTGGTTCAGGTCATGATCTCAGAGTTTGTGGCTTCAGGCCCCACGTCTCAGGCTCCGTGCTGACAGCTCGGAGTTTGGAGCTTGCTTCGTATTCTGTGTATCCCTTTCTCTCTGCCCCTCCCCCACTCACATTCTGCCTCTCTCTCTCTCGTTCTCTCTCTCTCTCAAAAATAAACATTAAAAAATTTTTAAAAAATGAAAATAATAACAATCATTGTATTTGAATATGGGTTTATATTCAGCAAAAAAGTTGATGTCGGTTCAAACTTTACTATTCCAGGATATAGCTACTGCAAACAGATATTTTTGATGGGATAAGTAGGAAAGGACCAGAGGCATAGAATTAAGCATTCTTTGGAAATCTTTGCTTTCAGTCAGTGAAGGAAAAGCTTGGCAAAGCATGCTATACCATATTGAACCTGCTGAAAATCATCTTTAGCTCTTTTGCAGGGCCCATGTGCAACCTGATTATTCTTCTGAACAGAGCTACCTGTACAAAGCAGTTTATCAATCTCCATTTCAGTTAATAAGTTGGAACTTCTGGAATTTATATGTGATTTATTCCTGTGACATTAGGAAGGGCTCACTGTCGATGGGCTCATTCTGTTTCTTTCCTCAAAGTCAAAAAGAACAATATTAATCCTGGCCATTATCTAAATCCTAAAATGGTGCTTAAAGAAATCACATCTGACTTCATCTCAATTTTGAATATACCATAGAACCATTTCTCAATAATATTGAAAACTTGACTCGAAAGAAATAAGATAAAGGATATTCACTCTCTTTTTTTTTTTTTTAATATAAAGTATTCTTTGAACCTTACGACTCTTACTTCCTAAAGTAAAGATTAGGTATTCAAAGACATTTGCCTATGTTTAAATTTCCCAACATAACAGGGATATTTTATATATCATTTGCCCCACTTGTCATATACCAGAATGATATAGAATCTTCTAGAACTTTGCTACTCAAAGTGCAATCCACACATCAGCAGCATCTTGTAGATAGGGGAGAAGGGCTTGTTAGAGACATAGGCCTCACCCCCATGATCTGATGAATCAGAACCTTCATCTCCACTAGACCCAAGGTGATCATATGCATATGCAAATTTGAGAAACATGCTTTAGAATCAAAATATGTGCCTTAATCATTTTAGGCTGCTATAACAGGATACCACAGACCTGGGTGGTTTAAAGAACAAACATTTATTTCCCAAGGTCCTAGAAATGGAAAAGAAATGGAAATAGAAGTGGAATGTACAGGACGAAAATGCTGGTCGACCCCATGTCAAGTGAGGGCTGGCTTCCGGGTTTGCAGATGGCCACTTTGGGTTATATCCTCACATGACAGAAAGCATCCTCTTGTGTCTCTTGTGGTGCTAAATTCCATTCTTCAGGGCTCCACCCTCATGACCTAATTACATCCCAAAGGCCCCACGTCCTACTGCCATCACACTGGGGATTCGGATTTCAACATATGAATTTTGTGGAAACACAAACATGTAGTCTACAACAATAGGCAAGTAAATCCCACTGTTGTTTTTGGCTACACTTCAATGAGATAAAAGCAAATATGTGAAAGTCTATAAGGACAAATAAGAACTGATTTTACAGGAAAATGAAGTGAAAGCAGGCTATGTGGTGTGATTCAACTTTCTCACAACAATTAAGCCACAGTTCTTCTGCTGGAACAAGCCTAAGACAATAGCTGTCGCATATATTTGCCTTTTTGCCAACCTCATGCCATTGAAGCAGAAACAACCAACGGTACTATTCTAAAACCTACTACACCCTCTTTGAGGAACTCTTTCCTTGTGCCTAGCTCTGTGTTATGGATTTTATATGAATTATCCCATTTACTTTCCTTCAAATAATCATTCTGTGGTACTCCAGTTTTATATCCCTATTTCTTCTGAGGATACGGAGGCTACCAAAAAGTATACATGACCCAGAACCAATCTGAATGGCGGTGGATGAGTAGGAAATCAAGAAAAATGTCCTAGGGCTCAGGTTCCATATTGGCAGCTACTGTCAGTAGAGACTTGGCACATTTCTGGTAGGCGACTCAGGGGGGCCCACGGTTGTACAAGAGCAAATGCCAATAGATCAAGTGTTGAAGGCCTCCAACACCAACGGAGTGTGGTAAAGATAGTGTTGATCACAGGACCAGACAAGGCAAGAACCAAGGAATAAGCTAGAATAGGGATGTGAATTTTATGATAATAGCATCAGGGGCCTCTTGGAATCAGGTAGAAAGCTGGATTGGAAGTTTGTAGAGCTCGATGTTGAGGCAAAACTGGACAGTCGTTGCTCTTGGCCACAGCTCACTGTTTGTATCGGTCTCCATCCTGTCTTCAGCCATAAACTTTTAAAAGCCACCATCTGATAAAAAGTGGACTCTGGTAAAATGCTATTTGTTCTGTTGGTCATCCTGCATAACTTTTAACCGGCATTAACCTTAGTGGCAAGGGTCCTCAGAAGTTTGAGTTCTGAACTCCAAGTTGTGCCAAACAACGTTAAAGGGCTCCAACACATGCAGGCATATGCACACTTTAAAATATATAGTTAATTATATTTATGTAATTATAATTCTCCTCACTTCCAGGTGCTCTAAAGAAAGTTATGCTCAGATGATATGATAAGTGTTAATGACAGCTGGGCTGGCTGACTTATCACTTCTATAAATATTGCCTTCTGGTAATGCTGATTCTCTGGGCACAAATATTTTTTTAAAGAACTGAGGGCTGGGATTTGGGGAAAAAAGGTTTATATTTTTACATGTCCTTATGGTTTTAGGTATGCATAGTTAATAAGAACAAGCTTTTTAAATTCTAGCAGCTATCTTTTTCAAAAGAAAACATTGAAGGCTTTTTTTCTATTTTAACTGGGTTTGGTCTATATCTGCTGTGCATGAAAAGTTAAGAAAACTTTTTCTTTTTACGATTAATGCCCTATAAACCATGTAAATAAACACAGGAGAAAATTAATATGTCCTGTCTGCAAAGCAGCATCATTTCTTATTGAGTTTGAGGGGGGGGGTGCAAAGCTTGTCCCGGACTGGCTCCACAGGATACCATGTAGATGCCAGGAAGAATCCTAGAAAATCCTCAGAATTGAAACTTAAATTATATGTACATTTTGAGTTATCAGTTCTCATATCAAGTAGCAATATATTCTGCAATGATAATAACTGGGACAGATCACTTTATGGAATATTGACGTGAATTTTGCTAGTTTGTATACATTATCTCATTTAATGCTTACAGCAACCCTAGGGAGAGAAACTAACATTCTTATTTGGTGGTCTGCTGCATTGAAGCCTAGAGTTTATTTCCCAGCACAACACAGGTAAGAAATGGTGGAAACTGAATTCAAATCCAGGCAGGCTGAGTCTGAGCCCAAGCCCTTAGCGTCATACTGTGTTGATCCAAAAAGAGGAAAGGGGTTTCCTTAACTCCATTCCAAGACAGCAGGGGAAGCTTCCAGCAGGTCCACTAAAGGAAGGCAGAGGGTGAGGAATTCTCTCCAACATCAGGTCCCTCTGCATGCTCAACCTCTTGAAAGGGAAACCCAGAACCCAGAACACTCACTGTTTCTTAAGAGGATGAATTTGTTGTGGGTTCAATGCAGAACGAGGGAAATAATAATTAACGTTCCTCAACACGGGCACAGCTGTGCTATGAATGGCTACCTGGCAGCTCTCTGTTTTCCAGAAAGCTGAAAGAGGGAAAAGAGAAAAACCTGGACCAAAATGACAGCAAAAGCAATTAAAAGCAGGCTTCCTGTTATCAGGAGCTCAAACTGAACTATCTAGATAATGGAAGATGCTCTCCTTCTAATAGAGCTAAAAAGCCAGGACAGTGATTTTTTTTTTTTTTTTTTTTTTTGAAAAGCAAGACCTGAATGTTTCCCTGAGTAAGTTCTGAGAATAATTGACATCTTTATGCTACACTTGTTTTACTTTACAACCTATACACCTCCTACCTCCCTAGCTAATTATCAGCTCCTCAAGGTCAGGGGAACAGTTCTACGCATTTAGGTATCTCTTATCCAATACCAACATGCTAAAAGAAACGCGCGGGCAGTAGTCTCTCCTCTCCCCATCTTCCTCCCCCACCTTGCTCTGCTCAGTCATTGCTTGCAGCCTACTCCACCAGAAATAAGATTCATTAAAACAGCATTTATAAATGAGAGCAACTTACATGGTTTTTACCATTCTTGCTCTCAAAACCTGACTCCACCAGTCGAGAAGATTCCCCAGTTTCGGTTTCTATATGGAATAAGATTTGAAGGTATCTTTAATTCAAGTCTCTGGTGAGATGACTGAAGACTATGTCTTCATAGCAGAATCACACATTTTGACATGTGTTCCAAATGCTCTGCACCTATGAATCACTATCACCGTAAAGAATATCCAGAGGGTTCCTATTCACTAAGAAACTTAAGGAAATGGTTCTTGTTCATCCTACACTTTTGTCCTGTGGAGTGCCTGGGCTACAGTACTGTGCCTCATGCTGGCTTCTCTATCCATGTTAGCATGTGTGCTTCTTGGGAATGCCTCAGGAGATGTGAAGAATAAGCCACCTGACCCCCAGCACTAGCAAGAGTTAAAAGGCACTACCTCAACCAACCATGAGCAAATTTTACCTCTTCCCATGAACATCTGGGACACCCATTCCATTCAGAATAAATGCTACCCCTAAAGCTGGGAAGTCCCTGGTCTCGTGACCTTGGCAAGACAGATTGAAGTTATTGCAACATTTGTTCCTTTTCAGGACTGCGGATTATTTCCATTTTCAGAAATGCGGATCATCCCATGATCTCTGTATCACACCTTCTATGGATTCTTATTACCAAGCTTAACCTTAACTTCTGTACTTTCCAGAAGCACAGTCGTTAAAAAACATGTTGCTTCCCTCCAATAAGCTTAGTAAATATTAACTGATGACTTATTTCCTTGTTAGCTCACTTAAATACCAAAGTGAGTAAGAACCCAGCCTGAGACTTGCAGGCCATAAATCTCAATTCTGTGAGACAGTAGAAATGTTATTTAACTCCTCTCAGCCTGGGGGCGCCGGGGCGCCTGGGTGGCGCAGTCGGTTAAGCGTCCGACTTCAGCCAGGTCACGATCTCGCGGTCCGTGAGTTCGAGCCCCGCGTCAGGCTCTGGGCTGATGGCTTGGAGCCTGGAGCCTGTTTCCGATTCTGTGTCTCCCTCTCTCTCTGCCCCTCCCCCGTTCATGCTCTGTCTCTCTCTGTCCCAAAAATAAAAATAAAAAACGTTGAAAAAAAAAAATTTAACTCCTCTCAGCCTGTACCTTTACCTAATTTGTATGGAAGTGGTTATTTCAGAGGGCCAATGGGAAGATAAGATGACACATATGGGGTGCCTAATATAGTGTCTTACGTACCGTGTACAGTCAGTAATGGCTAGGCTTTATTATTATCTTTTCTTCTAACCCCTTTAATGCTTGAGTTGCATTTATCATATCTTTCTTTGCCAGCACCGTGAACCTTCCTGGATACCATCTTAAAATGGTACCCTGGAGTGAGTTGCTTCATACCGAGGTATTAGAGAGAATCATTGGAGACACTGCATTACAATGTCACACTAAGTGTCCCTAATGTACAATTTCTCTTTCCATAGAACTTCATTCACTTCTCTTCATTCTAAAGTTGACCCCACCTATCTCAACCCATATTTTATTTTGTTTTTTTTTTTTTTTTCCTGTGCTCACTGCAGCTTGAAGGCAATCCCATCAATAGGTTTTAGTCTTGCTCTATCAGGTATGATTTATTGTATATCTGCAGGGCCTGGGTTGAAATAGTCTAAATATGATTAGCTAGGAACAAAAGCAATACACGATAAAGAATGACACAGCCACTGTCTTGTCCTTCAGGGCATTAAGGGTGATCACATTTTCCTATTTCATTGGAGAAAAGCTCATTGTGCTGAAGGTATTAGAACAATGTGATTAAATGTTACAGTGTATAATTTGATATTAGGTATTACCTGCATAATACCTATGTCTTCCTGTCACTGAAGCTAAACCATTTGCAAACATTAATGTTGTGCAGTTGAATGCAAACCATTTTCCTTTGTGTCTCCTTGGCTATAGTGAAGTTAAAATGATAATAATAATCATAAAATGTGTTTTGTTTGCAACACACATGATTAGAAATAAAGATGAATAATAACTTTGATTAAAAATTAGAGCAAATAACAGATGGTTGAACCCTTGGATACCCCAATAGGAAAAATCTGAGGTGTTGTAGCTCGAGCACTTTGGGAAATGTGTATGGCACTTACTTTTGGTAACAGCATGCAGCACTGTTAAGCTTGATTAAGCAAATTTAATTAGCGTTAGTCAATGCATTTTTGTAAGTGGATAAAATATATTCCAGCTTAGGCATGACTGTTAATATTTAATTTATGAGATAAAAGTTAAAATGTAGCTGTAAAATATTAAAATTGCAATAAACCAAGAGTGGAGCACCTGGGTGGCACAGTCGGTTAAGCACCCGACTCTTGATCTCCGCTCAGATCATGATCTCACAGTTCATGAGTTCCAGCCTCACATCCAGCTCTGTGCTGATGGCAAGGAGCCTACTTGGGATTCTCTCTCTCCTTCTCTCTGCCCCTCTCCCACTTGCGCACACACACAAGTTTCTCTCTCTCTCTCTCAAAATAAATGAATAAAGGTAAAAAAAAATTGAATAGCAGTAAACCACATTTAAGGGAACTGATTTTTTGGTTAAATTTCCTCAATTATTTCTTAACGTTACAATTTAAAGGAAATCACCATAGTGTTTTTCTGTTTCTTTCATTTTGCTACTATACAACAGGTAGTAGAGGTAAAAATGAGCCATGCATTTCCAGTTAAGGATACCTAATTTCTAAATGATCTACGACCACATTACACTAAAACCAGGCTTTATAGCATTCTTCAAACCTGGGTTTATTAATGTATAGGATTTACATAGTTAGAGCTCTTGAGACTAAAGACAGGAGGAAAATCTAAAATCAAGATCTTACCTTAGAAAATAAAATCACTGTAGGAATAAAATTTTAATGATCAATTAATTAATTAAAAAACTCAGAAACTATTTAAGTAAGATATTCTCAGTGCTGGAGGAAATGATATCCCAAACTAACTTGAGACTTTTCAAATCTAAATTAATACCTTTAATGCTAGTCATTGATAATTAACTAGACTCCGGCAAAGTACAAGTACAAGGCTCCACACAATTCACATTCCTGAAAAATGCTGCAGCCTGATAAGTACAGGCACAAGATTTTAAGGGGTTTTCTAGAATTTATATGTCACAGTCAACCATGCTAGGAGAAAGCTTTGGAAAAACACTGTTACATAACTGTGTTTAAAATTATTCTGTCTCTCTGACTTTTGTTTTCTCAGACTCTCTTTTTCTTTCTTTCTTCCTTCTGCATCAGCTGCTGTGAAGTTTAAAGAAAGCTGGTTTAATAAAGTGTGTGCATGTGTGAGTGTGTATGTGTGTGTGTGTGTACACGGGGACAGGTGGGAGGAGAATTGAGCTTAGCTGCTTTATAGGAAAATGGAGTGTCAACTGTTATCAACCTTATCCCCAAAAGAAATATATCAAATCTCAATAGGATTTCTAAAAACAGTAGCCATATACATTGTTCCCAAGAGCATGCCTTGCCGTACAGGGAGCCCCCTCCCTACTGGAGTAGAAGCTGAGACTATAGACCTTACAAGTCCTTGATTAAGGATATAGGGAAGAAGGGAGTGTGAAAAAAAGGAAAATTATATAGCTTCATGGTGATGAGGTGAATATAAGGTCAGAATGGGAGAGTTGTCCACGTTCAGGACACTCATTTCATTCATTCATTCAGTCAATATTTGTTCATATTCCAGGCACTATGTTAACTACACAGCTTACAACACTGAGGGAAACTCACACAGTCATTACTCTTCATGGAAACTTTGGATGACAACCTCACCAGAGGTGAGAGTCAGGAAAATCCCAGAAAATCTCTCTTTTGTCTTATCTCTCATCACTCTTGACTCCCATCTATAATCTATACTAAATTAATGGAAGCATCACCACGTGCATCACCAGACTTTCTTGACTTTATCACCTCCTCCGGGAAGCTCTTTGATTTTGCTTTTTCAGGTTTGGTGCAAACCACATGATCTTATCCTCTTCTGTGAGTAAACACAAAAAACTATGTGCATGTATGTCTTTGTCTGTATATATTTCTTTTCTTCTCTTAATTTCTTTAAAAGCCACATGATACTTAAAAGCAAAAATCATCACCCTGTATTGTGGGTATAAAACTATACCTATGTTTTAGAACTCTACAATACTTCACTGTAAGTAATTCAATACTAACTTTTAGTATTCCATTTTATTTGTCTTTATTTGTCTTTATTTGTCTTTATTATTTATTTTAGTATTCCATTTGTCTATAATAATTTTTGACTGTATCTCTTTGTATTTTTTAGCAGCTGTTTTAGTAATCATAAAACACATAATTAACTTTTCACACTCTATTTAAAATCACATTTTGCTATTTCAATTGTAATACAGAAATCTTACACGTTATACAGGTCCTATTATTCTCCCTTCTTTATATTATAGTTGTCATATATGTTGCATTCATATACATTGAAAACCCCATCAGACAATATTATTCTTCTTGCTTTCAACTGTCAAATGCATTTTAAAGAACTCAAGATTTTCCCAGTATAGTTACTAATTCTGTTTCTCTTCCTTTGTTCCTGATATTCCAAAATATTTATCAGTTTTAATACTTTTCAGTTCAGAATTTCCATTTGGTCCTTCTTTATACTGTGTATTTCTTTGTCAATCCTCTGAATTTTAACTTACCATTTCAAGAATGTTTGTAGTTACTCTTTCCAAATTTTATAATAGCTGCTTTAAAATCTTTGTCAAGCAATGCCTATCTTGCCATTGGCATCTGTTAGTCATCTTTCCCCATGAAAGTTGAGATTGTTTTTTTTGTGACCTTCATGTGCAGAATGATTTTTTACTGTATTTTGGATGTTTTGAATATTTCCTGGGGTGCCTGAGTTGCTCAGTCGGTTAAGCGTCCGACTCTTGATGTAGACTCAGGTCTTGCTCTCATGGTTCATGAGATTGAGCACTGAGATTTTCTCTATCTCCCTCTCTATCTCTGCTCCTCTCCCTCTGCCCCCCACCCACCTTTCTCTCTCTCTTCCCCATATCTCAAAATAAACAAACATTTAAAAAGATGAATATTCCCTTATGAGAATTTCTATCATGTTTAAACCCTGTGGAAAATAGTGATATTTTTGTTTTAGTAAGCATTTGACTTTGTTAGTGGCCTATAGCTTCAAAGCCAGCTCAATTATCAATGTCTTTGCAGTTAGAGCTGCCAGATGAAATACAGAATGCCAAATATTGCATGAGATATACATATACCTAAAAAAACACATTCTTTGTTTATCTGAAATTCAAATTCAACTGGCATAACTATATTTTTATTTGCTAAATCCAGCAACCCTATTTGCAGTACTATTGGGATTTTTCCTACATGTTAGCTACTCAGTGGCAGTCTGTATCTTATTTCTCAAATAAGAGAACTATATTTGAGAAATATCTCTATATCTCTATCTTAGTTCTCAAAGCTATTGGTGTGCCAATAATGATCAGACTTCTGCAAATGCAGGTCAAGAAGGAGCCCAGGAGTGCATCTCCTTATGCTTCCCTCTTTCTGCTATTTCTCCAGTAGTTTCTGACTTCCTGTGGTTCCTCTGACCAGAGACTGCTCATGTCTATAATTGTACTACATCCTGTCCCATGTGGAAGGAGGCCACATAGACAGGAAAGTAAAAACCGACAGTCTTTGGCCATGTCCACATGGAGCCACAATTCCACCAAAAGAAGAGGAAGATTGCTCTTTCTGGCATATCTCTGCCTTCATGGCACAAGAGACTTGTCCTGGGGATTTAAGAACAGGAAAAAAGGAGAGGGAAAAGAGACTGAGTACTATGGCTTGAATGTTTGTGTCAGCCCAAAATTCATATGTTGAAATCCTAACTTGAAAGGTGAGGTATTAGAAGATTTCAAGGACGGTATTAGGAACCTTGAGGAGGTGAGTAGGTCATGAGGGCAGAGTCTCACGAATGGGATCAGTGCCCTTGTAAAAGAGACCTCAGAGAGCTCCCTTACCTCTTCCTCCATGTGAGGACACAGAGAGAGGTCAGGGGTTCACAACTTGGAAGACGGCTTTCACCAGATAGTAAATCTGCTGGTGCTTTGATCTTGGACTTTCCAGGCTTCAGTACTGTTGTTTATAAGCTGCCCAGTCTATGGTATTTTTGTAATAGAAACCTAAATGGATGGAGATACTGGGGATTTCCCCCCTCCTTTCTCTGAGCTTTAACATTTCCATTTTCTAATTCTCACGCCAGCACTCAAGGATTTCTCCTAGATCCTTCCTTCTATGTCCTTCAGTGTTCACATCAGGGTTACAGACTGATGAATTCAGGCTGGGAGATAAGGGAGGGGAAAATGGAAAACTCTTTGACAGTTCAGTAGGACTTCAGAATCTGGTATTCTTTCCCAATGTACACGCTAACATTTACTTCTCAGAGTTCTGTTCAGGGAAAGCTACCTGCGCTTTCTCTCAAGTTTTCATAGCTGCATTCAGTAGAAGAACATTAACACATTTATTCCTTCATATACAGAACCAAAGCCTTCACTGCTAAATCTTGGAGATTATAATGAGTTAAAGTTACATACTATAATCCCTAAAGAAACCAACAACAGATAATGAAAATATATATAGGAACCAAGCCAAAAATAAATTACAATAGTACACTAAAATAATTTTTTAACCTAAAAGAATAGAAGAAAGGAGAGGAGCCCAAAACAGAGGAACCCAAAAAGAAATGACAAAAAAAATAGCAAGACAGCAGACCTAAATACAAGCATATCAATAGCTACATTAAATGAAAATAGGCTTCTGCATAAGTTACTTGGTAGGACTAGAGATTAGCAAAGAACATCCTGCCAGCAGCTCCTCAAAATTTAATTTAGCATGAAGCTGAGAGAATGGAGGTCAAGAACAGTCTTAAGTATTCAAGATGGTTGTCTGCAGGAGAGAGAAGTTGAGGAAGGGAACTACCTGAAAAAAGTCTGGGAAGAGACCATGCCTAGGCTGGACATGGAAGTCATTCTTGGAAAAAATGGAACACTGATGACTTTAGCTACTTCTGGACCTCCAAGTTTATTTTCTCAAGCAACATTTGGACAATAGATCTTCCTTTAGATCAGACCCTTCTTAGATAGTAAAAAATCACTGAGACTAGCCAAAATCTTTGGCAACTGGACCCTAGTTTGAGTAAAGTGTTTACACACAATCAGGTACCATGTTTTGATAGAAAATAGAAATAGATAGATGATAGATAGATACATACATACATAGATAGTCATCAAAAATCTGCAAAGTAGCTATTACAGTCCATTTTGTAGCTGGAAGAAACACATGGTTTAATGGGGTAAATGATTTTCCCCAAATAACACAGCCAATGAAGAAGTGGAGCTTGGATTTTGAATCCAAAATTTTCTTTAAATCAAATCCATGTTCTTTTCTTAACCAATGCTTTCTTCTTGTTAGCAGACTTTAGCAGCTACAATAGATAAAGAGAAGATATTTTATTTTTGGGAGCCTGTGTAGGACTAAAGCAAGACAAATTTAAACTCCAACAACCCAAAGATGGATGAAAAGAGAACAAAAGAGACTGAGGTTCTTTTTAACTTACTTCTCAATGTTCATATCATATTTCCAGCTTCCAAGGAAAGGAAGAAATGCCTGGTTGATGACTAAAGAACTAAACAAGTGAAGCAGATATCAACATTTCATAAACAACCACTCACTGAAGACATGTCAATGAGCACGAGATCATTTACCTGGAAATTATGCAATTAAAATGGATCATTCTTTAAAAAGCCATTATAGGGGCGCCTGGGTGGCGCAGTCGGTTAAGCGTCCGACTTCAGCCAGGTCACGATCTCGCGGTCCGTGAGTTCGAGCCCCGCGTCAGGCTCTGGGCTGACAGCTCGGAGCCTGGAGCCTCTTTCCGATTCTGTGTCTCCTTCTCTCTCTGCCCCTCCCCCGTTCATGCTCTGTCTCTCTCTGTCCCAAAAATAAATAAAAAAAAAAAAAAAAAAAAAAAAAAAAACCAACGTTGTAAAAAGCCATTATAGCTGCTGAAAGCACAATATTTGACATTTCTAACAAGTGTTAATAAATAGTCAAAAAGCAAAGGCCAATGTAAATAAAACTATATTAAATTCAAAATCAAATTAAAATCTAGCGATGCAAAGTATCTGGAAGTGGGCTTTTTGCAGGACCTTAAGTTAATAAATAGAATTATAAAAGTATTCAATATTTTTAAATCTTCTAACAAGAATTCTGCATTCCGTTTTTTAAATAAATAGCAAACTTTTTAATTCAATCATATTGAGAGTTGTTTTCTTTTCTGTGCTGAACATGCAATAAAGACATAACACCATTCAATTTATTTTGGAAGAAGAGAGCTTGAAAGTATACATACATTTAAATAGAAATGCATGAATGATCTGACCTATGCTCCCACATCATATATAAATGCTGGGGACTCCACACTTCAGAGTTAGCATTAATGCATCTTCGGTGTTCCTGTACTTAGGTGCTGCAGTGGTTTAAAATGAAGTTAAGCCAGATCACATTTGCAGCAATAAAACTCTCTTTTTGTTGAAGACCTAGTCATCCTTAACTTCCCTGGACGTTAGTCAGTACCACCCCATGTGTTTGAGAAGGGGATATTGTTACCAAATTACTCAGCAACAGTAGGCAGTGTAAATTCACTCCCAAGAATTACTGGCACACAGTGAACATGGCTTCTACTGAAGGAATCTTGATGGCCAGCTTCTGAGGACATATGAAATAATCCATCTGCCTGATGTTTAAGATTCTTTAAGAGAAGGAGAAAAAAAACTCTAATATTCTATGAAGCACTCAAATTATTTCATGAAATTGAAAATTTCAATGAAATTATTTCATTTAAACTTTATAATTAAGCCCTTTTGTACCGATGAGGAAACTGAGACTCCATGCTGTTTAGATAATATAACAAGAGAATTCCACCCATCTTATAAAAAAGAAAACCTCAGGTCCCTGGTTATAGTATACTATGAAATTCTAAATGTTGGCAGGTGTTAACACTGCCAACATATGAACTTATTCCACCCACAAGTAAAGCACATTGTACTAAGGTCCTGCAGAGAAACAAAATTAATTGGATGGAGAGAAGCTTTGTGGGGAGAGGGGAGAAGGAGGGCGAGAGAGAGAGAGAGAGAGAGAAGAAGAGGAGAGAGACAGAGAGAGAGAGAAAGACAGAGAGAATAAGGAATCTATTCCCATGATTATGGACACTGACAAGTTCCATGGTCTATAGTCAGCAAGCTAGAGAGCTGATGGTGTAGTTCCAGTCTGAAGGCCAGCAGTCTCTTGACCCAGAAAGAGACTATATTTCCATTCATGTTTGAAGACAGGAAAAAGCTGATGTCTCAACTCAAAGGCAGGTAAGCAGGTGGGCCAGCAGGAGCAATTTCCTTTCATTCAGACTATTTGTTCTTTTTATGCCCTCAACTGATTGGATAAGGTCCACCCACATTAGGGAGAGAAATCTGCTTTTATCCAGCCTCCTGATTCAAATGTTAATTACATTCAGAAACACCCTCACAAACATACTTAGAAAAATGACCAAATATCTGGGTGCTTGTATCCCAGTCAAGCTGACACAAAATTAACCATCAAGCACATACTAGATGTGAGGGATCATTAACATTACACTGTATCCTTTCAGCCAGTGTCCCAAGCTGTTGATTTTACTAATAATATGAACAACTGCACAGAAGTATTACGGGTTTTATTGCAACCTGTCTCAACACTAACATAGAGATTGTCTTAAATGTGATGGTTACCATAACTTTCAGTGGTGCCTACCAGCAGTGGCAGATTTGGCATTTAAGGAGTTTAAAATCTATCCTACAGGAATGCACAAGGATGTTTACAATATATATGTGGATTCTTCTTTATTTGCAATATTGAAAATTTAAAGCAAAGTAATGAGTTAAATATCATGCAGCTATATCATGGAATACTACACAGTCATTAAAATAATTCAATCTGTTTTATGGCATGTAAAATATTCATAATAAATTATATGATTATATTTATATACACATTTTTGTATATGTACATGCACAGATAAAAATTTGGAAGTTTACAAATTGCAATGGTTTTCCCTAGGAAGAAATGTGCTCTTATTGCTGTGAGAAGGCAAAATTCCTGCCATGTGGCTAGGAACTGAGAGTGACCTCTAGGAGAGGAGAGTGACTCTTTGTTGACAGCCAGCAAAAAAATGGGAACATCATTCCCACACACACAAAGAATTGTATTCAACTAACAACCTGAATGGATCTGAGAGGACTCGGAGCTCCAGATGAGAATGCAGTCAGGCTGATACTTTGACTTCTGCCTTGTGCACAAGGACCCTGAAAAGAACACCCAGCTAGTCTGTACCTGGACTCCTAACCCACATACCTATGAAGTGATCAATGTTGTGTTTGGCTGTTAAGTTTATAATAACTCGCTACACAGCAATAGGAAAGAATACAATCATTTAGCATAATACAGAAACACTTGTGAATTCCCAGTGAAAACCTCATAATATAATAAATAGTGGGAAAGGTAGATTTTCAAAATAATCATTTGATTTACTATGTTGAATCGTGTTATTAAAATATGTTCCTGAGGAGAGCTTTAATCCACATATCGAGCCAAAAAAAAAATGTATTAAAGGTGTACAGATTTCAGATCACCTGCATTTTTAGTTTTAAAAATATGTGTGAATATCTTCAATTAAGTAACATGAAGGATAAAATAATAGATTTGATTGAGGATTGGTAAATTGTGATTGAATAAACTAAAAACTTTCAATGTTTCAAAAACATTCACTTTTATTTCAAAACATCTCAAAACATCAAAGTAAACTGTGGAGTCTTGCCCGACAATGTTCTCCACAATTGGATTCTGTTTTTCTTCCCAACCTGTGACCTGACCTCACCTATTGACCTCATCTTATTGACTGTCTACTTATTGTTTTCTTCCTTTTCAATGTGTCTTTGCTCAAGACGCTCCCTCAGCCTGCCTCTCAGATAGAAGTCTTACCAGCTAGGCAAGACCCAGCTCAATTCCACTCTGAAGTCTGGCTTCCTTCTTACTTACTCACTAGCAATAGAACTGTTCTCAACCTCCCCACATTCCAAATTACTTGTTGGTTTTTATTATGATAAAACATACCATCACCTGCTTTGTTTTACATTTGTATATGCATTGATGTCACCATCACTAGGCTGTGGGTTCCAAAATGCCAGGGACTGTCCTCTTCCTGATCCACAGTGCCTGGCAGAGGGTTATATATTTAGTTTATGGCCCAGAAGTGACTACTGAGTTTTCTAAAACTTTCATCATATCAATATATAAGAACAAGACACACACCATAATGTACATCATTTTAATTTAGAAGAGGCTGAGTCAAATAAAAGTCTGATGAGAAACAGACTAGGTTCTTAAAAACCTAGGTTCTTAAAAATGAGGTGAATGATTTTGCTTAGAGACTGAACAGATCATAACAATTGCTAAGTGAAATTGGAAGCACAATAAAAAAGATTCAGAACAGGAAGAAGGTCATATCTAAGACCTAGAAATAAAGCACATTATACATAATATTCATTACACCTCTACAGTTTCTGCTGTAATGCTTTACATTATTCAAGTCTTTTTATCACTGCTTATGACAATATTTGCCTCCCTTATGAATTCATTTTCAATACAGTCTTGTACTGTGGTTGAATTTGAAAGATATTCTAATTTAAGATGATCAGAATTGGACAGAGGACTATACTGACTGAATAACAGTTAGGGAGTTTAATGCATATAAAATTCAAAATGCCTCAAACATAACTAAAATCACTGCAAGCCCAAGGGAAATATAAAATATTATGTACTAGTAACAGTTTACTATCTCTAGTTCACATGCAATTATTTTATACTTTCTGAAAATAATATTGATGTACTTGTACAAAATACAAATAATATGAAATTCTTCTTAAGATGTTCCATTCATTCAGCTAACTGCTCATTGAGTACATACCATCTACAAGATTTAGTACTATATTCTGTAAAGAATACAAATATAAAGATACAAATACAAGGAGGAAAGGTAGGAGAAAAGAAACACAAAGTTAACTAAATTTATTTTGTGCTCTACCTATGCTAGGCCCCGACTTGGAATAGTAACAATAATAACTAATACCTACTGAGTGTTTATTGTATCTAGATATAATTGTGAGCGTTCACAGAGATTGCATCATTTAATCTTTAGAACAAATCTACAAAGTTAGAATTATGTTTCCCATTTTCAGATGAGGAAATTGTTGCGCAGCAATTAAGTAACTTGCTAAAAGTTGCAAAGCTAGGAATTTCCAAGGTGAAACTTGAATTTAACAGGCAACACACTTTGTACTTACCGTCTATATTATGTATTTCTCCCTGGGTTGCATCATCTCCATGTTACTGAGCAGGAATTAGAGGTTCAGAAGGTTAAAGGGGTTTGCCAACCTCATATCTCTGATCAATGATAGCACTCACAATCAGGTCTGTCTGATTCCAGATCCTTTGCCAACTCCTCTATATCACCTCCAAAACTACACAAGATAAAATATTAATGAAATATATTCAAACTGTATTCTATCCTTTCTATTATTTAAATCCAACTGCATTTCTTTCTGACTGTGTGAAGTTAGGCAAGTCGCTTAATTCCTGTCTGCTCTTATTCTCTCACCTTTTTATAAATCATTTTATAGATGAGTATAACAATACTTCATGCCTAAGATAATTTGAGGTTGGGGGGATTGAATATGATTGGTAGTGCGATTGAATAGTACCTAGCACAAATGTATTATCATTGTTATTATCATTATCACTACTAATATTACTATTTGTAAATCATTATACTTGGGGAGATAAGGACCATATACAACTACTACCACTATGGATTGAGCACTGAGCTAAGCATTGTTTCAGTATTATCTCCCTCTAACAACCCCATGTTACAAATGAAGAAACAGAGGTTTCAAAAAGTTAAAGAAGTTTCCCAAGATCACACAGCTGATGAGTGGTGGGCCAGATATCAAACCTGGGTTTATTGACTCCAAAGCCCACAGGGTAGCATGTGATCAGTGTCAAAAGAAAGGTGTAATCCAAGTGTTGAGGATGTTCAGAGAATGAGGACCACTTCTTGCTTAGATGACCAAGAAGGGTCTCCCTGTGTGGGTTGACAGTTGAGCCAAGCCATGAAGGTAGGCAGAATTTCAACAGGTGAGAAGTGTACCCTTTGAAGGACAAAACGAGTTTACCTGAAAAAGCATGAACAAAAGTCTGGGGATAGGGTATAATCCATCTGACATTGCAGGGAAGAGGCAGAAGAAAGAGCTGGAAAGGTGAGTTAATGTAAACTCCATGAAAGCATGGCCTATGCTTCTAGAACTGTGCAGTTTAATACAGGAGCTGTGAGATATACATGACTCCTGAAATGCTGCCTAGAGAGACTAAGGAACTGAATTTTAAATTTTATTTCATTTTTATTATTTATTTATTTTGAGAGAGAGAGAGAGAGAGAGCATGAGCAGGGGAGAGGTAAAGAGAGAGGGAGACAGAGAATCCCAAGCAGGCTCCCTGCTGTCAGCACAGAGCCTGACATGGGGCTTGATACCATGAACCTTGAGATCATGACCTGAGCCGAAATCAAGAGTTGGACACTTTAACCAACAAGAGCCACCGAGGAGCTCCTTTAAAATTTTATTTCATTTTAATTAATTAAAATTTAAATCTAAAAACTGATACTCAATTCAGTTACAGAAAACACAATCAGTAAGTTTGGAGCAACTTAGCGGTGTGGGTCTACTTTTCCAACTATATATCTTATGAGATGTAAATACCAATTAAGGGTTTTCGATGAAAATTTGCCATCTGAATTAAGATGTGATATAAGTATAAAATGCATTCTGGATTCCTGATATGTATTTAAAAAATAGTGTAAAGTATCTTATTAATAATTTTAATATTAATTATATTTTGACCTTTTATATATTTTGTATATGTTGGATTAAATCAATGTGTTATTTAAACTAAGTTTACCTATTTATTTTTACTTTTTTATATGCCTCCTAAGGAACTTTAATTATGTATATGACTCACATTATATTTTTGTTAGAAATGTTCTAGCCTGTTCCTGGCACACAGTAGGCACACAATAAAATACTTGCCAACCAACTATAGTAAGAACCAGACCGTAACCTCAAAGTCAGGCTGGAGATTTTGTATTTTTTCTTCAACAGAAAAGAGAACCACTGACACTTCTCAGTAGTGGAAGTGATATGCTCAGAGGACTATTTTAGGAGGCTCCATCTGGAAGAGTAATTAAAACAGAGGAAAAACTAAAGTTAGGTTAGAAGTATACTGCAGTAATAAAGTAGGACCCGAAACCCCTCAAATCCTTCCAAAGCAGTTCAGCTCAGCAGCATAACATTGTGTAAATGTTCAGTGTTTCTCATGAGAATGCTCAATACTTGCAAGTAAAAGACAATTCCTTCCTGAGTCAAACCTTACCCTTCGACGAACCTAATCTCATCATTGTTACTTTGAAAGAGAATCAAACTCAGAATCAATGTATTTATCTCTGCAAAGAGTCATCTGGGAGAGAACTCCCTTTATTATAGTAATAACCAAATACAGCTTCATAACACAATTAAGCCCATCTGTGAAATAAGCACAGATGAAACAACAGGTATAAAAAAGTTTGAATATCGCTGTATTTTCCATCCAGTAACTAGAGTTTTCTTTGGTTCAAATGTCTGTGTCACTGCATGTTGAAAAACTTTAACTATAGGCCCAAAGGATGAAACCCAAATTCAATTAATAGTCCCCAACTAATCTCATTCAGCCTTAACTGTCTCTAGCGCCCTCCAATAAACAACTAACTCATTCAGGCCTCTGTCAGCAAATGACAGGACCCAACCCAAACTAGTAAAGGAATTTGTTGTTCCCACAACAGGTAAATATTAATAGAGAGATAGACTCGTGTATATATGGGTGAACAGCTATCTTGATTCTGTTGCTTCCTGGTGCAGGCCACATTCACTCATGCTGCAGACAGGCTTGTTCTATGTGACAGAATGAAAGTCCACCATCAATCCCCACCTCACTTTCTTGCAACCTCTTGGCCCAAAATGCAAAGCAACATTTCCCCACCCTAAAGAAATAAATGAATGCCACCACATGGAGAGTGTGTACCATGTTCCAGCCACTGTTCTTCATGCTTGTATATATCAAGTGATTGGATCTTCACAAAAACTCTATGATCACCATCCCCTTTTTGGAGAGGGGGAGAGTAAAGCACAGAGAGGTGGAGTAACTTGCTCAAGATCACTGAGTTAAGAAATGGCAAACAGGCAGACTCTGGTATCCAAGCATCTCTACAAGAATCACTGTGGTCATGGGAAAAGAAATTTTGATAGGCTATGCTTAGTAATTGGTCCACCCCCATGGTGGAGTCAGAGAGTACTATGATTGACAGCCCCACTGGGATCACAGGACATGATTTGAGCAGGAGCAACCGGGGGTGCCAGCAGGTCAAAAGAAGACAAGGTGTGGTATATATTCTATATTCCAATCACAGCGGACAGACAGGTCAGCCTATTTCAAATTCACCTCGTATTTTTTTTGCCCATAATCTGCCATTCTTACCACTTCTACCTCCCAACCCTCTCCTAGGAGAACTGCTATTTATCAATCTGTGAGACAAAGCTCAAGGAACGAACCATCTCTTTTGCAACACTTTCTCAGTCCACACAGGCAGAATAAATCACTACCTTCTCTGTCTTCTTTTATTGTCCCAAGCACCCAGCATCAATTGGGCAGACAGAAGTTCTCTGTGGAAGCCTCATCATTCTTGCTCCTTTCAAAGGAGTCTGTGGTAGCAAGACTCAGTCAAATAAAATGAAAATAGGTCTCCCACACATTTTTTTATTTACTCATAATTGTTTCTTTGCATCATTTTAAGATCTTGAGATGAACATTGTTTCACTCCACTCATGGGCTTTCTCTGGTCCTCAGCATTGATGGTCTCTGTCAACTCTGCTTTTGCCTACCAGTGTTTTCTATACTTAACTAATTTCTTTAGTGAGGACATTTGGCATGGTTTTAAGGGATTTGTCTCTGACATACCATGCTCTGGGAATATCCCCATTATGGTGCTCATTTCATTGATTTCCAGGTCTGTGTTTTGACGTCTGTCTCTCCCATAAGACTTTGAGCTCCTTAGAGTAGGGATTATGACCTAAATCTCCTTGTTATCCTTGATGTTGAAAGAAGTTTCTGCCACAGTGGGGACTTAGTGGATCTATTTCCTGAGCTGAAGAAACAGAGAGAAAGAGGAAAGGAGAAAGAAAGGGAAAGAAGAATGAAAGAAGGAAGGAAAAAAGAAAGAGAAAAGAAAATTAAGATAATTGCCATGTCTACATTTTTTTCTTGGGAAAGGATAAATGGAAATAGCATGATCAACTCACACTTAAGTCAAATAACCTCCTCTTAAATTTATAATGATAAAAATTAAATAAATGAATGAAACAATGAAAGAAAAATGGCCGGGAAAGAAAATCCTCAAAAAATAAACTTTTCCCTTAAGACCTTGGGCACATTTGCTTTTTTCTCCTATGACAACTTGAAGCTATTGTGGTAATGCAAGAAAATTGGGTTGATTGAAGTAATTCTTCCTTTTCTCAGGTCCAGAAAAGTAGTTTAGAATAGAGGACTCCTCATCCAATCATTTTGTCCTAACCTAAACCTAGCCTCCAAAGAGAAGAGGGATGGTATTGCATGGTGTTTAGAATTGGCATTGACCTTGGCAAGTCACTGAGTCTGTTGCCCATTTTCTTCTTTTGCTCTGCCCTGGACATGGCGGCGTGGTTAAAAGTGGTTGATGGCTGTACCTCTGACCAAGAGAGCTCACTGACTCACATGTGTATTTTCCTTGACTCATGTTTCGAGAGAGCCTGTTTTTTACTCTATGGGGCAAGTATTGTGAGAGGTAACTTCCTAGGAGTAATAGCTGTAACTGTTTCCAAAGTGAAGTTAATACAAGTATTTAACACTTCAGAGCGGTTAAAGCATTAACTTTGCAGCAAGATGATTTGGGTTCAAATCCTGGATCCTCCATGCAACCTTACTGATTATGCAACCTTGGGCAAACTATTCTAATCCGTCTGTGCCTCAGTTTCCTCAACTGTACACAGAGCTAATAGCATTTACCTCATATGGTTGTGGGGATTAAATGAACTCGTTTCTTTTTTTTAAAGTACTGTGCCTGGCACACAGAAGGCACTATGTGTTTGTTAAAGATAAAGTAAATTCGGCAGATAAATACAAAGTATATTACCTAAAGTTACTGAGTAAAGACAAATCTAAACAACAACAATAAATACATGTTACCATCTATCGGGTATATATGAAGTAACATGGAATAAATTTCAGATTTCTTGAAAAACTTAAATACTGTGGGTACAAGAGTTTGATGGGGTTTTTAGTCAATAGACTATTGCATTATAAAGTATTTCATTGGATAAAGTTCAAAAACCCTCATGATTCCTAGTAGAGCCAGTGTGTCTTCCCCAAAGTTAAGTTTAACGTCTCCAACAACCCATGAAATATTGCTTAAAACCTTTTAAGTAAACCGTTAATTGTATTTAAAGCATTCTAAGAGAGAAGTGCCATATACTGTCACAGAGAAGAAAAATTATAAGTTCTATAAATCCTACGAAAGTGTAAACGGCCCAGAGATCAATAAGTGCTGTGCCCCCTAAACTCTATCACTTTCTTCTCAGCTTACAGCTTCATCAGATGTCTGCCTCTATCTACCAACAAAAGATCATGGTACTCTGTTTTTAAAGAACGAATAAACCCTAACAGAGATATTTTGATGGTTGTGCCTTACGATGACCTTATTGGTTGGTTGTCTGCTTGTTGCTTTTTTTTTTTAACGTTTATTTATTTTTGAGACAGAGACAGAGCATGAACGGGGGAGGGGCAGAGAGAGAGGGAGACACAGAATCGGAAGCAGGCTCCAGGCTCTGAGCCATCAGCCCAGAGCCCTCCGTGGGGCTCAAACTCAGGACCGTGAGATCGTGACCTGAGCTGAAGTCGGACGCTTAACCGACTGAGCCACCTAGGCGCCCCTTGCTTATTTTTAAAATACGGAATGAGATTCAAGTTTTGAAGTAAATTAGGAATCAAATCAACACAAAAAGAAAAGGGGCGGCAACAAGACACCGTGTCCACCTGCTTTAACCAAAGTATCATTGTAAATTCTCAACTGTCTCCGTGATGATTAGATGTTTGGAGAAGCCCTCCAAAGTGCAGAGACTTTTCCTCTTCCCTGTGTTTTGGGGAATATATTTGAAAACCTCAAATATTACCCCCCCAAAAAAAATCATCACATGATTAGTGAGGCCAAAAACATTAGGTTTGGAAAAGGAGGTCCTTGTTATTGCAGAGTGAATAAAAAATATTTTTCCATCTGTACTGTCACAAAAGCAGAGGGTGAAGAGAGTGAAATGCTCTTCATTGTCAAATAACTCAAATGATCACAAGGAAGTCATCTCCTAAACCTGTTCTCCCACTGGTACCCTTCTTTCCACCAACAGGAATCAACAGCCAATCTAATTCATGTTGTTATCACATAGGCCATCCCTGGGCTTAGCTGTTCAAGAGGAGAATAGTTCAGCCAAGGGAAGATGAAGCAAACTTTATAAAAGAAAGGATGTTGAATGAAAACCCTAAGCATACCTAAAGCCTAAACTCACTGACTTGGTCACAAAATGACCTCAAGGGAAAAGAGGTAATTTATTGGATACATACAGAACTATCTCCTGAAATCCAAGGTCAAAATATGCAGCTGGGTCTTTGAGAGACCAAGACCAAGAACAGAAAAGTCAGAAGGAGCCAACACAGCTGTTATTTCCAACGTTTCTGTTTTCTTAGGGAAACAAGATCTGACATCTCTCTTTCTCTCTGCAAATTGGCTTCATTTTTCAATCTTGACATGGACCCGCTTCCTAACTCCGCTTACAAATTAACCACCTGACTAATGTCATCATAAATTCTTGGAGGGAGACTCTGATTAGAGGAGAAAATCTTCCAGGTTGGTTCTCTTGGTCCAGTGAGTGTTGGCCATTGGAGTTATGAAAGCAGTGCATGATGAGCATCATGGCAATAGTCTGCACCAAGAGTTGGCAAATTTTTTTCTGTGAAGGGCCATATAGTAAACATTTTAGACTTTGGGAACCAAGTGTTCTCTGTTAAAACTATTCAACTCTGACATTATAGCACAAAAGCAGCCACAGACAATGCATAAATGAATAGGTACGGCTGTGTTCTGATAAAACTTTATTTACAAAAATAGGTTTTGTGCCAGACTTGTTTCACAGGCTATAATTTGCTGATCCTGGTCTAAGCTGCAGTGTAAGCAAGAGAGATTTTTTTGTAAGAAAGGCCGGGGGCAGGTTGGAAAGGGGAATCATCCCTAATATACACACCCAGTGCTGAGCATTGGAAGCAGAGCCCTATAATAGATGGAGGAACCTGAAGCCTGGCTGCAACTATTAACTGTTAAGTTATAAAGCATCATCATCATATTCAGAAAAGGGTTCTCATTCTAACAATAAGATCCACACCCTGAGAACATGCCTGTATCTCCTCATAATAGTTAGGGAAGAGATTGCTCAGAAGGAAAGTGGCCTTTTCAGCAGACTGGGAATGGAGAGAACCATACTATTGCAGAAGGGGCAGGTTTTCAGAAATATATGTTTGACAAACTCATATCTAGCTCCAGCATATCTAGCTATGCTGAGAGTTGTATACTGTAGGGAAAGTGGTAGATAAATTCACATGGTGAAGTTAGAAAACAATGCAGTAAGCAATTTTAAAGTCCTATTTTGAGCTAAGGAAGAAAAGATGATATAAATATTACATGAAGTAGTACGCTGAAATGATATTCTGTCCGTTTAAGCAAACCAGAAACTCAATGTCTAATAGCAGCAAAACCAGGTGTGATAAGTTTGAAAGGGTGACGGGGGCCCCACTGGAGCAGCCATGCCAGCTGCACTGGAAAAGCTAAAGGCAAGAGATAAACGGCATGTTTGTTCAATACTTTCCCTAAGTAACTAGTGTGACCCAAGGGGTTCTGCAGAAATGGATATGCTTTCTTCAGCACTTTGCAGCCCAGATATGGTCAGAAAGACCCAGCTCTGCAATCACTGAAGGAGGACAATCAAAGATGGGTTTCAGTGACCTATCTCAGCAGCAGTTTTTCTCTGTGCCCTCAATGACTTCAATCAATTCTCCAGTTTGCAGTTATCTTCTTGGCAGAACTACTCTTTCCCTCTCTGCCATATTGATGGGCTGGAAAAGAGAGGGTGGTAGCAACTACTGAAGCAGGTGGATATTACAAGTATTTTTAAAACTTTAAGTACTTCAGGGTGCCTGGGTGGTTCAGTGGGTTAAATGCCTGACTCTGTAAGTGGCTCAGCTCAGGTCATGGTCTCACAGTTCTGGGATCCAGCCTCGTGTCAGGTTCTGCACTGATACCGGGGAGCCTGCTTGGGATTCTCTCTTCCTCTCTTTCTGCCCCTCCTCCACTCATACTTGCTTGTGTGCACATTCTCTTTATCTCTTAGAATAGATAAAAATAAAACATTTAAAATATTAAGTACTTCATATTAAAAATAAAAAAATTAAAACCAGATGGCTTCCAAATATAGGCTTACAATCTAGAGGCAATATAACATAATGGCTAAAAGCAAGCCCAGGTTTTATGTCTGAGTTTTTTATTTTCTCTCTTTCAGCCTCATTTTCCTCATCTGGAAAATGGGAATAAGAGTAATTACTACCTCATGTTGTGCCTTTTAAATGAGATAAAATACATAAAGCTTGACATGAGCTTAACAAATTTGTACTTATCATAAATGTTAGTCATTATTATTATGTTGTCTTAATAACTAGGTAGCTAGAGAGGAGTTAAAGTAATATAGAACTATGACTGATGTGAGGGGTGCCTAGGTGGCTCAGTCGGTTGAGTGGCCGACTTCAGCTCAGGTCATGATCTTGAAGCTCATGAGTTTGAGCCCTCCGTTGGGGTCTGTGTTGACAGCTCAGAGCCTGGAGACTGCTTCAAAATCTGTGACTCTGCCTTTTCCCCTGCCCTACTTGTGCTTTCTCTCTCTCTCTCTCTTTCTCAAAAATAAATATTTAAAAATTAAAAAAAAAAAACAACTATGACTGATATAAGGCAATCAGGGCTCAGAAATGTTGAAGAGCATTTTATTACTCCTTGAGTTGGTGCTTAAGAACTCGAGAGTCTTGGCTACTTTGGCCAGAAGGAAAATGGTGATAACTAGTTTCATTTGTCATTGTCTTAAATGCTCTCCTTTACGTAGTAAGTTTCATTTTACCACACCATAAGATTCCTTTGGACCCAAAGAACATTCATTATTTAGAAAATGCACCTTCTATGGGGGCATACTTTGTCACTCACTTGAGATGTATAATCATGGCAGAAACTCTGGCCCTTTCCTCCTGGGGGATTCCTGTCTAATGCACGGGTATATCCTGTTTGTCAAGTACCTTGGAGCGCATCTGTTTACTGGGAAAAGATGTTTCCTTTTCCCCAGGAAAGATGAGCATGTGTTTACTCACTCAGCTGTTTCCAGCAAAGATGTTACAGTGGGTATGTATATTTCGGACCACAAATTCAGGAGGGATCAAAAGAAGGTAACTTTCTTTTTCTACAAATTAACTTAGTTTCAATCTTGAGACCTCATTCTAGGTATCAAAAAGTAATCTTTGTTAGTTTGGAGGGAAGTCTCCATACTCTCATGGTTTCCCCCTTCACTATTTTTCATGGACTTTCATCTCCTTCCCCAGACTTCATAACATTAAGCTATGTGGGCAGTAGAGTTGTCTGGTCCCTGCGAGCCACCTCTCCACTCTGGCATTCTTTGAAAGATTGAGCGTCACGTTGTCTCCCCCGACATCACTATGCCCTTACAGCCACAACTATAGGATCACCCACTTTTCCATCTGATAGACACCTACACAGTCATCCTTCCCTTGAGACCTCATCAAGTAGATAAGTTTGCCCCCTCAGCCACTGTTTGCACCATTCCCAGATTTACAAGAAATATTGTCTACTCATTCGGAGGCTGTCTCAAGACGTCTCAGTTCATTACCCCTTGAAACTCTCTTTCCTGGAGAGCTGACATCATGAAAGTGCAGGAAACACTGTAAGGCTGCCATGCCCAGGGCTCCCAGACAAAGGAGCACAGGTCTCTTACTTTCAGGTCACCAAATCTCTATGGGAATTCTATTGATCTCACCCACCCAAAGCAGCAGAGGTAGGGTCTCCTCTCAGAGATCCATGCCTTCTATTGCTTTCATTTCCTCAGTTTCACTATATTACACTCCTCTAGAGCTCTTCTCTTTCTCCCCAGATCATAGAATTCTCATCTCTACTCAAACAGGGAAAACGTGTCTCAGGAAGTATTTTTCCAGTTCTGTTGTTTTAGACAAGGTCCTTTCCTTCTGAAGTTCCAACGTCGATAAATAAATAACTGAAAATTTTTTTTATCTACTTGGGGAGTACATGTGTTATGTCTAGATATCCCAATGACATAGTGACCTAGGGCAAAATACAGTTCCAAGAATGAAAGAATAGCAAAATCTTATTCTGCTACAATGTTAAAAGGCAGAGTCTTCTCAGAGGAAATGGGGTATGTTTGAAAATATCTGCAGCCACAGGAGCCAGGTCCATATCTTCATGTAAAGTTAATGGGGAGATATTTCCTCAACCCTGACTCTAGATCTTAAGTGCAGTCTGTACCGACCGCTATGGGTTATTTGTGTCTTCCAAAAACATATACTGAAGTCCTTGCCCTGGAACCTGCAGATATGACCTTATTTGGAAATAGGATCTTTGCATATATATTCAAGTTAAAATGAGGCCATTAGGGCAGTCCCTAATCCCACATGACTGTTGTCCTCGTAAGAAGAGAATAGACACTGAAACACAGGCACACAAGGGGAGAACACCGTGTGATATTGGAAGCAGATTGACGTGCTGAAGCTGCAATCCAAAAAATGTCAACAACTGACAGCACCACCGGAAGCTAGGAAGAGGCAAGGAACAATTCTCCCCTAGAGCACTTAGAGAAAGCATAACCCTCCTGACCCATTGATTTCAGACTTCTAGGCTCCAGAGTCGTAAGGCAATAGTTTTTTTTATTCTTTTAAATCACTCAGTTTTGGGTACTTCGTTATGGCAGTCCTAAGAAACTCCTACAATGACTAAGCTCTGCACTTCAAAGGGCGCTCATTCGAAAGGATATAAGGTTAAAGAAATTGGTTCATTCCATCTAAGTTCTCTTCACACTAATTTCCAGAAAACTGAAAAAAAGCTCTAGAAATCCAGCAAGCTGACATAATGATCTCTCCTTGGGACTACATTGCCTAGAGTTCTATGCTTGAGTCTCAAGACATCTGAGGAAGACCAGAGAAGGGACAGAGCCAGCTCTGGAATGCAGTTGAGTTGCTCTAGGTTGCTGCAGTTTTTATGCCTGTGAGAAGGTGCGGAGAGTATGTCTGTAGTAGCAAGGGAGGGTGCAAAATTCAATATAAAGGGAATGGTCTAAATAAAAAATGTATAACCCGTCACAGACCAAAAAGAGAAAACCGGTTTAGGAAGCAAATCCTCCAAATATACTTTAAAGCAGATATCAGGTAAGGGAGAGACTTCACCTGAGCCTGCCGGATGGAGGCAGCTGTGCATCTGAGCCCTTCCGGAAAGACTCATTGGCTGAGTTCCGCCATTCACTGATGGCTCCTTCAGCGAATCTCTCAGATTCACAGCCTGGACCTTTGGCTCATAGGATCACACAGTCCTGAGAAAATGTTCTCATGTTTCCTGAGCTCCAAAGATGAATTTCTACAAGAATTCCAGTTTCTTTATTAATTTTCTATGAGAGATATACTGCTAAATGATGCTTTCTCTTCCCACTGGGAAAAACTACTTGAGAAACTAAATTTCCAAAGCTATTAGTGAATAAAAACTAAAACACAGGAAATTACATGGCTTTAAGGAATTTTTCATCAACCTATAACATTCTGATGAATTATCTCCCTCTGCCAAGATATATCTGCCAAGAGAACAGTAACAGTTGTGATAGACCCAAAGATCCCTCTATGAAAGCCCTCCCCTGACTCCTACTTACCAATATTGGATACAGAATCCATGTTTTTTTAAAGCATGTTTCTTTCCCTCTGTTGCATATAGACTTCAAGAAATGACACAGATATTTTTAATTGCATTTATTTTTCATGGATTATATTTGGAACATGTTAAACACATAAGCATCAATAATGACAGTAGACCTTTCCAAACTTAGTTATGTTGTGCTTTTATGACTTCATAGGTGGTCTTTTGGATCCATTACATTCTTAGAACCAGTTCTTTTTTTTTTTTATGTAACTATCAAATATGGGCAGAAGAAATAAGGAAGATGATCAGGGGTAATTTTCATCTTGCTACTGTAGCTTGATGGGTCACCTCTTCCATTCTAAAGATAGAAATATTTGAAAACCAAAGCTGGTCACCAGGAATTTGAATGCACTCTCTTCAAGATGGTTCCAAATAGTCCTTAGCTAATCCTTATTTTCAGTCTGAACTGAAGGAGTCATTTTATTCATAAGTACTAAAATAACATCTAAATGTTGGAGAAACTCACGGCTCAGTCCTGGCTCTTTTTTCACTTTTTAAGCTCTCTACACAGGTAGTCCCATCACTGAAAATATGATCTGCATGCTGATGGATTCCAAATATATAGCACTATGTCCAACCTCTCCAGTAAGGTCAGACTTCCATATCCAACTCTCCCATTTTCATTTGATTGCTGCTTTGCAATTCAACTTCATAGTTCCAAATCAGAAAACCTGGACCACAGATACTCTACCTACTAAAGCTGTACTTTTTTTTTTATATTCCCCATGTCAATAAATGATACCTCCACCCATCCATTTTATCTACAACACAGATAGTATCCACAAATAATTCCTGTCAATTATATTTCTCAATATATCCTCTTCCATAGTTACTCCCTTTCTCTGTGATACTATCATTTATTACCTGGACTTCTATAATAGGCACCTTTTTAACTTATTCTCTATTTTCCACTCATCCACCAGAATAATCTTTTTTTTTTAATTTAAAACATATGTCATTACTAAAATCCTCCAGTTCCTTCCCTTTGTCTCTAAAATAAAATCATAATTTCATACCATGACTTAAGCCTTACTTGACCTGGCACCTGCCTATCTCTCTGAAAGAACCTCCTTTAAAACTTATATTCTTGATCACAATGAGCTTGTTCATGCTTCAGGACATTGATACATGCAGATTCTTTAACTGAGAATGTCCTTGCTATGGGGTTTATATGATTAGTTTTCCTGTTTTCTTTTGGGTTGTTTTTGTTTTATATGTAAAATGATTTTGATTTATTTATTTTAATTTAAATTCAAGTTAGTTAACATACAGTGTAGTATTAGTTTCAGGAGTAGAATTTAGTGATTCATCTCTTCCATACAACACCCAGTGCTCATCCCAACAAGCGCCCTCCTTAATGCCCATCACCCATTTAGCCCATCCCCCCACATATCACCTTTTCAGTAACCCTCAATTTGTTCTATGGATTTAAGAGTCTCTTATGGTTTTCCTCCCTTTCTGTTTTTATCTTATTTTTGCTTCCCTTCCCCTATGTTCATCTGCCTTGTTTCTTAAATTCCACATTTGAGGGAAAGCATATGCTATTTGTCTTTCTCTAACTGATTTATTTCTCTCAGCACAATACTCTCTGGTTCCATCCATCTTGTTGCACATGACAAGATTTCATTCTTTATGATCACCAAGTAATATTCTGTTGTATATCTACTCTACATCTTCTTTATCTATTCATTAGTAGATAGATATTTGGACTCTTTCCATAATATGGCTATTATCTGCTGCTATAAACATTGGGGTGCATGTGCCACTTCAAGTCAGTGTTTTTGTATCTTTTGGATGAATACCTAGTAGTGCAATTGCTGGGTCATAGGGTAGTTCTATTTTTAATGTTTTGAGGAACCTCTTGTTTTCCAGAGTGGCTGCATCAGTTTGTATTCCCACCAACAGTTGAAGAGGGTTCCCCTTTTTTTTGCATCATTGTCAACATCATTGCCAACATTGTTTCCTGAGCTGTTAATGTTAGTCATTCTGACAGGTGTGAGGTGGTATCTCATTGTGGTTTTCATTTATATTTCCGTGATGATGAGTAATGTTGAACATCTTGTCATGTGTCTGTGAGCCATCTGTATGTCTTCTTTGGAGAAGTGTCTATTCATTTCTTCTTCCCATTTCTTTACTGGATTATTTGTTTTTTGGGTGTTGAGTTTGATAAGTTCTTTTATGGACTTTGGATACTAACCCTTTATCTGATACGTCATTTGCAAATATCTTCTCTCATTCCATCAGTTACCTTTTAGTTTTGTTGATTGTTTCCTTCACTATGCAGAAGGTTTTTATCTTGATGAGGTCCCAATAGTTCATTTTTGCTTTTGTTTCCCTTGCATCCAGAGACATGTCGAGTAAGAAGCTGCTGCGGCCAAAGTCAAAGAGGTTGCTGCCCGTTTTCTCCTGTAGGATTTTGATGTTTTTTTGTGTGTCACATTTAGGTCTTTCATCCATTTTGAATTTATTTTTGTGAATAGTATTAGAAAGTGGTGCAGTTTCATTCTTCTGTATGTCGCTGTCCAGGTTTCCCAGCACAATTTGCTGAAGAGACTGTCTTTTTTCTATTGGATATTCTTTCCTGCTTTGTCAAAGATTAGTTGGTTATACATTTGTGGGTCCGTTTCTGGGTTCTCTATTCTGTTTCATTGATCTATGGGTCTGTTTTTGTGCGGCACCATACTGTCTTGATGGCAACAGCTTTGTATTAACACAGCATGAAGTCCAGAATTGTGAGGCCTCCAGTTTTGGTTTTCTTTTTCGACATTACTTTGGCTATTTAGGGTCTTTTCTGGTTCCATACAAATTTTAGAATTGTTTGTTATTGCTCTGTGAATAATGTTGGTGTCATTTTTGATAGGGGTTTCACTGAATACATAGATTGCTTTGGGTAGTATAGGCATTTTAACAATATTTGGTTTCCCAATCCACAAGCATAGAATGGTTTTCCATTTCTTTGTGTCTTCTTCATTTTTTTTTCATAAGCTTTCTATAGTTTCAGCGTACAGATCTTTTCCCTCTTTGGTTAGGTTTATGCCTAGGTATCTTACTCTTTTTAGGGCAATTATAAATGGGATCAATTCTTTAATTTTTCTTTCTGCTGTTTCATTATTGGCATATAGAAAGGCAATCCAATTTCTGTACATTGATTTTATATCCTGTGACTTTGTTGAATTAATGTATCAGTTCCAGCAATTTTTAATGGAGTCTTTAGGGTTTTCTACATAGAGAATATCATGTCATCTGCGAAGAGTGAAAGTTTGACTTATTCTTTGCTAATTCATATGCCTTTTATTTCTTTTTGTTGTCTGATTGCTGAGTCTAGGACTTCCTATACTATGCTGAACAACAGTGGTGAGATGTCAGTTTTTCCCCATTGAGAATGATATTAGCTGTGGGTCTTTCCTATAGGGCTTTTATGATGTTGAGGCATGTTCCTTCTATCCCTACTTTCTGGAGGGTTTTTATCAAGAAATGATGCTGTATTTTGCCAAATGCTTTTTCTGCGTCTATTGGGAGGACCATATGGTTCTTATCCTTTTTTTTTTTATATTAATGTGGTATATCACATTGATTGATTTGTGAATATTGAACCAGCACTGCAATCCAGGAATAAATCCCACTTGCTCATGGTAAATAGTTTTTTAATGTACTTTTAAATTCAATTTGCTAGCATTCTGTTGGAAATTTTTGCATCCAGGTTCATCAGGGATATTGACCTGTAGTTCTCCTTTTTAGTGGGGTCTTTGTCTGGTTTTGGAATCAAGGTAATGCTGGCTTCATAGAATGAGTTTGGAAGCTTTTCTTCCATTTCTACTTTTTGGAACAGTTTGAGAATAGGTATTACCTCTTCTTTAAATGTCTGATAGAATTCCCTGGGAAGCCATCTGGCTCAGGACTCTAGTTTGTTGGGAGATGTTTGATCATTGATTCAATTTCTTCACTTGTTATGGGTCTGTTCAAATTTTCTATTTCTTCTTATTTCAGTTTTGGTAGTTTTTATGTTTCTAAGTATTTGTACATTTCTTCCTGATTGCCCTAGTTTGTTGGCATATAATTTTTCACAGAATTCTCTTATAATTGTATGTATTTCTGTGGTGTTGGTTCTGATCTCTCCTCTTTCATTCATGACTTTATCTATTTTGGTCCTTTCTCTTTTCTTCTTGATAAATCTGGCTAGGGGGTTATCAACTTTGTTAATTCTTTCATAGAATCAGCTCCTTCTTTCATTGATCTGTTTTACTGGGTTTTATTTGTTTGTTTCTATATCACTTATTTCTGCTCCAATCTTTATTATTTTCCTTCTTCCGATGGCTTTAGGTGTATTTGCTATTCCTTTTCTAACTCCTTTAAGTGTAAGGTTAGTTGTGTATTTGGGACCTTTCTTGCTTTTTGAGATAGGCCTGAATTGCAATATACTTTCTTCTTAGGATTGCCTTTGCTGCATCTCAAAGGGTTTGGCCTGTCGTGTTTTCATTTTCATTGGCTTGCATATATTTTTTTATTTCTTCTTTAATTTTCTGGTTAACCCATACATTCTTTAGTAACATGTACCTAGTATTAATAGCTCCATGTATGAGTGGTCTTTATAAATTTTTTCTTGTGATTGACTTCAAGTTTCATAGCATTGTGATCTGGAAATATGCATGGTATGACCTCGATTTTTTTGTACCTGTTAAGGGCTGATTTGTAACCCAGTATGTGATCTATTCTGGAGAATGTTCCATGTGCATTTGAGAAGAATTGATATTCTCTCTGTTTTAGGGTTAAATGTTCTGAATATATCTGTTAGTCCATCCAGTCCAGTGTGTCATCCAAAGTCATTGTTTCCTTCTTGATTTTCTGCTTAGATGACCTGTCAATTGTTGTAAGTATGGTATTAAAGTCCTCTACTATTATTGTATTATTATCAATAAGTTTCTTCATGTTTATGATTAATTGATTTATATATTTGGGTGTTTTCAAATTAGAGACATAAATATTTATAATTGTTAGATCTTCTCAGTGAATAAACCCCTTAAATATGATATAATGTCCTTCATTTCTTGTTACAGTCTTTGTTTTAAAATCTGGTTTGTCTGATATAAGTATGGCTACTCTGGATTTCTTTTAACCTCCATTAGCATTATAGATGGTTCTCCATCCCCTCACTTTCAACTGCAGGTGTCTTTAGGTCTAAAATGAGTCTCTTGTAAGCAGCATATAGATGGATCTTGTTTTTTATCTATTCTGATACCCTTTGTCTTTTGATTAGAGCATTTCACCCATTTACATTCAGAATGATTATTAAAAGATATGAATTTAGTGCCATTGTGTTACCTGTTTCTGGTGATATTTTCTGGTCCTTGTGTGTTTTTTTTCTTTTTTTCCACTCCTTAAAATTTTTTGCAGGGCTGGTTTAGTGGTCAGGAGCTCCTTCAGTTTTTGTTTGGGGAACTCTATCTCTCCTTCTATTCTGAATGACAGCTTTGTTAGATAAAGAATTCTTGGCTGCATATTTTTCCCATTCATCACATTGAATATTTCCTGCCACTTGCTTCTGGCCTGGGAAATTTCAGTGGACAGGTCTGCTGCTAACCTTATGTGTCTGCCCTTGTAGTAAGCACCTTTTGTCCCTAACTGCTTTCAGAATTCTCTCTTTATCTTTGTATTTTGCAAGTTTCACTATATGTCATGGTGTTGACTTGTTTTTGTTGATTTTGAGGGGAGTTCTCTATGCCTCTTGGACTTGAATACCGGTTTCCTTCCCCAGATTAGGGAAGTTCTCAGCTATAATGTGTTTAAATAAATCTTCTGCCCCCTTTCCCTCCTCCTCTTCTTCTGGGACTGCTAGCATATGGATATTGTTTTGTTTTATGGAATCGCTTAGTTCTCTAAGACCCCCTTGTGATCTAAAAGTTTCTTTTCCCTCTTCTTTTCAACTTCCTTATTTTCCATAATTTTACCTTTTATATCACCTATTCTCTTCTGTTTCTTCAATCTCCATGGTGACTGTATCCAGTCAGTTTTGCATGTCAGTTACAGCGTTTTTTTTAATTTCAGCCTGACTAGTTTTTAGGTCCTTGAACTCTGCAACAAGGGCTTCTCTGGTGTCCTCCATGTTTTCTAAAGCCTAGCTAGTTGCCATATAACTGTTGTTCTGAATTCTTGTTTGGATATTTGCTTCTATCTGTTTTTATCAAGTCCCTGGCTGTGATTTCTTCTTGACCTTTCTTTTGTGGAGAATTCCTCCATCTTGTCATTTTGTCTAAGTTTCTGTCTTTTGCATGTTTTAAAAGCTTGTTATGCTTCCTGCACCTGAGCTTAATGTTATGTTAAAATAGGTCATACATTGTCCAGGGCCTGGTGCTTCAGGAAGTGTTTCTGGTGTCTGCTGTTGCGTTTTGGCTGCCTCTTCCCACTGGTCAGTCCTCTGCAGAGCTCCTCCTTGCTCGCAGTGGGCAGTGTTTGGACCTTTAGCTAGGTGTGCTTTGATTTGTTTGTTAGAATAAGCCTGGAAAAAAAGGGAAGGGGAGCCTGTTTCCAAAAAAAGGATAAAAGGAAGGGAATGAAAAAATACAAACAGACAATCAAAAAATCATAAGGCTGATTCCAAACAAAACAAAAAGGGAAAGAAAAAGAAAGGAAAAATTGAAGCCTGATTCCAAAAAGAGAGAGAGAGATTAAAGAAATGTAACAAAGAAACAAGAAACTATGAGCCTGATTCCAAATGAAAAAAAAAAGAAAAGAGAGAAAACACAAAGAAAGAGAAAATGAAAAAGAGAAAGAGAAAGAAAAACAAAAGTAAGCCTAGTCCTATTTCCACCAGAACTGTAGGTGTTGTTTTGAAGCTCGCTTTTCAGTATACTTGGTGTATGTGGGGTATTACCTGTGCTGGTCTTCTAGAGGAGAGGCCCACCGCATTGACTCAGAGTTAGTGTGTCCCTAGTATGTCAGCAGTTGCCAGGCACAGCTGAAAGGGGTTTACTGTAAGCAGGTCCCGCATCCACTGGGGACCTCTGTGCTGTTCTCTGAAGTCCCACCGTGTGTTGGTGTTGGGGGTAAAATGGCACCACCCCCGTCTCTCCTCCAGGGCCACTCATGCCACCTGCTGTTCAGGTAGCCCTCAAAGAATAGTGAGGGCAGTCAGCACACCCTGCACCACAGCTCTCTTGAGTTTCCTTTATAGTTCACAGCTGGGATTCAAAACCTGAAGTCTTAAAGGACCTGGCACCACGCGGACCCACACCCCTTCTCCAGAGTAGAGCCTATCTATGCTTTGTCTGAAGTCTTTTGTCCCAGAAAAACTGCCCCATGGCTGCACAGTGCACAGAATCCACAGTGTAGCCCCACCAAAAGCAGCAGCATGGCTTATATTCCCGCTGGGTGTGCTGTGTCCCCTGCTGACGAAAGGCCTCTTGCTGGTGCCAGCAGGGTCTTTTGTCCTTGGAGAGGCAATATACCCTGTTCCAAATGTACTCCAGAAAGCGCAATATTCTCCCCCAGTGCGCCCCAGAGATCTCTACACCATGCTATGCACTCCAGGGCCAGCTCCCTCCTCCCCAGGACTGTGAGTCACAGCTCCACTCTGGGGAAAGTTGTGCACTTCAGAACCTCAGAGTTTGAGCTCCAAATGCTGTTTGCAAAAAAAAAAAAAAACAAAAACAAAAAACACCCCTGTGACCTTCAGTACTTCTTGCTCCCCAGTCCATGGATCAAACAGGTTTTCCTCTGGTGCAGACCTGACACTGCACTCACTCAACCTCTCTCTTTCTCTCCCTTTTGTCTCTCCACAGCACCGCCATTTGTCTCTCCCTCAGTTCACTTCCATGTACTTCACACCTGTCACTCTGTCTGCCACCAACCATGTAGATCCTTCTGCCATTCTTCAGATGGGTTTCCTGGGTGTTCCAAGTGATTTGACCTCAATACAGCTGTGTTCGAGGAAAAAGGAACCCCAGGGTTCCCTTACTTCTCCGCCATCTTAACTCCTCTCCTTTTGGTTTTTAATGGCTGGTTTCATCTCATTGTGGTCCCAGTAAACTTATCACCTTCCCAGAGATCCCTTTCTTTTCCACCTTTCTAAGGTAGTTTCAATGACAACTTCTTTCCTACCTTATTCCCACTGGCTCTATAATAATATCCATCTGTTTTTGTTTTTTTTTAAATACAATATGCTACTCTCTAACCTGTTTAACTGTTTATTGTCCGTTACTCCCAATCTCCACTGAGTTCCATGAAGCAGGAAACTTGTCTCTTGCTAAATCCCTCTTGAGGGTGACAGCTTGTGCCAATTTGTCTGGAACTTCCCCAGTTTTATACCAAAAATCATGTGTTTTGGGAACTGTCTCAGGCCCCAGCAGACTGGAAAGGTCATTTGCCCTATGAGTATATGCCCTCAACAAATATTTCCAAAATAAATGCATTTAGTGACAATTTCAGTAAAAGTAATTTTGAATACCAAGCACAATAATTTCCTATCATGGAAAAAGAAGGTATATAATTTTATGAAAGTTCCACGTTTCCCAAAATATGAAAGAGATTTTAAAATATTTTGCAAAGATAAAAGTTAAACTTGTTGGGTACAGCTTCACTGGGAAATGCAGAAATTAAAATAAATTTAGAACAAAATATTCAAAGTTAAAATGTGATCTTGGGATCAAGGAAAGCTAATGGGGGAAAAACAACCCATCAAAATGTTTATTTTGGAATCTATAACTAGATATGCACTTCCTAAAATGTAGTCTGGTGAAATGGTCCTATAATATGCAAGAAGGGGAAGAAAGTTGGGAATGCAAAATATACAATATTTCCTTCTTGGGGGTTCACAACACATATAAGTATATTTCAGGGCTCTGAGAAGTCAGAGAGCAGAGACTCCTAACACTGATTATCCCAGAGTTTTACATATTGGACCATGGGATACTTTTTTTTTTATTTGTAGCATTTTAATATAATATAGCATTTAGGAACATGTTTTGGGAAATGTGGCCATAAACCACAGTACTCTAACCATTAACTGGGTTCCACCATGACATTTCAAATGCTAACATGGTAGATATCCCAGCTCTGTCCCAATCTGTCTCTTCCTGGTCTATAGAGATTGAAAGCAGGCAGAGGAGTGCTAATGGCAGTGCCGCTCCTTTAGGATAGATGGCCTTGCTGTCAGCACTTCCAGCCCCGCGATCCGAGGTCCGAAGAGAAATGAAGGCAGCTCTTCATGAAAAGTTGGCAAAATGGAACACTCACCATCTGGAATTGATGAAAAAGGAAACAAACGCCATGGAACCTATAAGCAATTAGCTTATGAAGAGGCAGATGTTTGGCTAAAGCTCTATCGAGAGGAGTTAAAAGTCGATCTTCAAGATTAAAAAGAAGAATGAAATTATAGCGTTTACTGCTCAGTAATTAGGTTCAAACTATAGTAATGTGATAGGTTATTTTATTGTTTATTAAAAAATCATTGAACCACATAGTCTATTAACTGAGCATCATCAAAGACTTATGGCGGGTCACCAAAAAAGATAGAATGGTCATTTGGAAAAACTTAGTATTCCACTTAAAAAAAAGAAGAAGAAGCAGCACATAGCAAATCAAGATATAAGTAATCTTGAAAAAATCTAAAAATGTTTTTAAAAAGATGTAAGTAATCTGAAGGCAACAGTTTTGGGCATTTAGCAAGTTAAGCTTTGATTAATAGAATACACTTACCTCAGGAATGTTGGTTGGAATAAGGCACAGTTTAAAGAATTATACCTTGGAATAAAATAACATATAGAATGTACAAGGAAAGTTTGTGCTGAGTGTAAACACTTCCTGTTTCCAAAGGAAATACAAAAAAATTTTTTTTTGTTTTTTGGGGTTTTTTTTTTTGGTCTTAAGGCTGAAGAATAAAGGGCACCTGGGTCGCTCAGTCGGCTGGGCCTCCAACTTTGCCTCAGGTCAAGATCTCTTGGTTCATGGGTTCAAGCACTGCATTGGGCTCTGTGCTGACAGCTCAGAGCCTGGAGCCTGCTTCAGATTTTATGTCTCTCTCTCTGCCCCTACCCCGCTTGCACTCTGCACTCTGTCTCTCTCTCTCTCAAAAATAAATAAACATTGAAAAAATAAAAAGAATGAAGAATGAATAGTGGTAAACAAAATTATTGAGGAAGTAAATTGATATTTCCAAGGAAAGCTAAAAGCTTTAAAATTCAGAATGAATAAGATATTGTTATACATATTTTAAGGGGCAAAGGTGGGGGGGAAGAGTACGTGTGAGCTCTTTAATAAATGAGGACTATTAAATCCATGATGGGTAAAATGCTGAGCCATTGAATTCATTTTAATTGTCCTTTAGGTAAAAAATCAAAAGAGGCTTTCAGAAAAGGTAAGGTGTGAATGAGAAGAATATGGTCTCTTTAGGAAGATGAGGGGTACATACTCAAGAAAGAAAGGTGATAGCCAGGAAGGGAGTCAGTGGGGTGTGCTTAGCACAAACTTCATTTATTTGGCTCTCTGAAAACTCTTAACTTTTGACGGATAAAACTGATTCACAGTTGCCCTGTTTCATACAAACTATGTGGAGTACAGAGTTTGCTAAGCAAATTACTCCTGTAAACACAATTTAAAAAGTATTGTTTAAACAAATCTGGCAGGTACTTTGCTTGGCAACCCTTGGTTAGCCATTAGTTGGTGTTACTAATTAACCTACTCCTTCTGCCATCTGCTCTTTTTCCTTTACAGTCTCTCCCTAAGAGAATGCATCTATTCTTGTGACTTTCACTATCACCTCTTTGCTAATGATGTCCAAATTCACACAGCCATCTCTCTTTTATTTCCAAGTGTTAGCCTCAGAGTTTCAAAAACCAATCAAATTCTGTGTGCATAAAGCCAAACTCATTGTGTTTTTCCTGAAAACTGCCACCTGCCGTAACTTTCCTGTTTTTGTCAATAACACCATCTTTCTTCCAACCATTCAGTCGTAATATCTAGAAGCAACTTAGAATTATATTCTTCATAGCCCACATGTACGAAGTTCCCAATTTCTCCATGACAATAACTCCACTGTAGACTACAGAGGCATTAACTCATACTGGAATGCCACATGGGGGCCCCTGACTCCTACTCTTCCCCAGTACATACTTCTTTATACACAGCTTTGATTGCGTCCATCTCCTGATGGAAAGCTGCCATTTCCTACCTGTACCACTCCTTATCAGATAGTTAACAGAGGTGGTAAGAGCATGGATCCTAGAGCCAGACTGCTTGCCCTCAAATCCCAATTCTACAACACTGTAACTATAAGCCCTTTGGCAAATGATTCGAACTGTCTATGCTTCATTTTCTTCCCCTATAAAACGGGGATAATACCAGGATTTATAGCATAGAGTTGTGACAAGAATTAAATGGGTTAGTATATTAAAAGCATTTAGAACAATGCCTGGTACACAACGGGCAATATATAAACTATTATTAGCAAAATATTAACTATTATTATGACAAAACTTCTCTGTTTAATTTCCAAGATGCCCTAAGTAAACTTCACCTCAACCTAAAAATATACTTCTTTCAGATGTCTTTATGATATGAACTTCCATTCATTAGCTTGGGCCACTTCACCATTAGACAAGAACATCTGATTTCCCACCTCCATGCCTTCCCTGCAAGGAACATCTGTGTTTCCCATCTCTCAAAGCCCCACTGGACTTTATTCTCCCCCCACTACAAGCACCTTCAGCCTAATTGGTCAATGTTTGCTGAGATTCCTCAAGTATTTGTGGTAACAGTTTGGATTTCATTTATACATTATTTTATAGAGTTCATTCTTTTTTGCTTATGTTCTTGTTTTTCTTACTATAGAGCATGTACATTTAAAAAAAAATAAAAAGTCCTGTACTAGAGTCAGACAAACTAATTCTATGATCTCAGCCAATAGTTCAAGCCCTGTGTTTCTTATTGCTTCTTTTCATCAAAGTACCTGGCACATCACAAGCACTTAATAAATATATGATAGATAAATGAATGAATGAAGAAAAACAAAAGGGAAGACTTGAAGGGTAGATTATCAAAAAGGTGCACTTCTTTCTCTTAATGTTTATTCATTTATTTTGAGAGAGACAGAGAGAGAGAGAGAGAGAGAGAGAGAGAGAGAAAGCATGTGCATGTGCAAGCAAGTAGGAGTTGGGCAGAGACAGAGGGAGAGAGAGAGAATCCCAAGCAGGCACCACACTGACAGCACAAAACCTGATGCAGGGCTTGATCTCACAAACAATGAGATCATAATCTAAACCGAAATTAAGAGTCTGATGCTTAACCGACTGAGCCACCCAGGCACCCCCCAAAAAGGTGCATTTCGACTACCATCTAATAATTCAAATCTGTAGCCTATTTTTTCCTTTGTTGTATCTCTTGCTGAGAAAAGCAAACGAGTAGTGGCAGAGAAGGGATTGATCAAGGACTTTATGATGGGCAGTTTACTAATGTGATATCATTTAACCTCCGATGGAGCAGGGATTATTAGCATCATTTTTAGAAGACAGAGTTTATATTCAGAAAAAATGAACAAAACTAAAAAAGTGCACTTCATTGGAGAATTCCAAAGCTTGCTCAGGTTCAAATTCAGAACAGGTGGAAGGAAAACCCATTTCTTTTCATTGCCCCTCACTACCTCTCTACAGTAGACACTCAGTAAATAATCCTGACAGTTCCATTTACTGCATATACATGGAAATGAGTCTCATTTATGTTAAATATGCGTATTTTATCATGATAGACTATATGCCCTATCATATTTAGGGAACTAATGTTTTATAATTCAGAAAATTTAACAATTTATTCATAATTTCCCAATATTTTCCAAATTGGTAGATATTCAGTTTGACTTCATAAGCCACAAATGTGCATCGGCTTATGGTCTTTTGTGTCCTGGGCTAATTTTCTTCAACATCTGCATCTGATTTACTAGGCATCACTAATTAGGATAGCAGCTATCACTTAAATAAGCTGATCTTTAAGTTGCAAACCTGAAACAACTCATGGGCAAATTACCAATTTAGTGATTACTGACTAAATACAGGAAGTACAGGTTTTGAAGAAATTGTTTAATTCACTCTATAAGCCACAGGCATCCTGGAATTTAGAGCAGAAGAGAAACAAATGCCAAAATATTACAAAAGAGAAATGCAGATAAGCCACACAATATATTGAAAAGAAAAGCAATGGCAGAAGTTACCATTAGACAGAATGATGTAAGCAGAAAGAGCATTGGTCATAAAGGCCCACCAGCTAGCTGAGCCATTTCCAAGCTATGTGACACTGGACAGTCACTTTACCTCCTTCACTAAGTCTCCAGTCTGCCATGTGTAAGATGTATTACCTAATTTGCATGTGTGTATGTATGTGTAAACTGTTTACCCAACTTACCTCGACATAAAATATATTAATAATATTCCATGCATCATGTTGACAGGTTTGGTTTGTAAAGTGTAAAGGGATATTAAACAGCAGACACTAATATAAATATTAATTGAAAGACTAGAGTTTCTAGACGAGAATGATATAAAAGCTTTATATGTCAATGAGATGCTTAAAAAAAAAAAGAAAACAGAAGAAATTTTCACAGACATTATTAGAAAGTAATGAAATTACCTGAGGAATTGTAGTATGTTTTAACCAAGACTTCTTGAAACAGTGCTACCAAACGTTTACAGGGAAATATTCAGTTTGACATGACAACACTACATAGCTTGAAAAACATTTAAAAGAGATATTTACCTTCTGAGAAATAAAACTAAAAAAAGGAAGAATTCCATAAAATATTGTGAACCATAGAACTCGGTCCAACCTCTGTTTGACCTTCAAATAATCTTAAAGAATACTGCCAGATTGTGGCCTCAAATACAAGGAATACCCATGTAGATAATAAGAGAAAAATAATTAACGCCTTTTGCATGCAATGTCACAGCCAGAAAAAGCACAGAAGAGTCCTCCAGATTCTATGTGCCTCTTTAAATGATTTGATATGAATCAATTCATACGAACTTCAATTCAGATACTGAAATATTCTCCATAATTCATCTTTGTGTCATTTCTCAATATGAACCACCCTATTTAATCTCATAATTTCTTCAGCCTATGCTTTTGAATGTTTCCTCCTTAAAAGTAAGGGGAAAGGAGGAAATTAGCATTCATGTCTAGATCCCTCATCTACTGTTAACCCTTGAAATTACGGTAGTCTTTGAGTTCCTTCATTTACTGAATAGCAAAGACTCGTGAGAATTAATTGTTTATGGAAAGTTCACAGTCATCCAGAGTGTATATAACCTTCCTACTTGCCCTGGAAATCCCACATATGTGAAAAAAAAAAAAAAAAAGATAGTTAAGACAAAGTCTGCTTGATAAAGCTCATGGGTATTTTTGTGAGAAAAACAGTGACAGAAAGATAATTTGCATTCATTGAAAAGAAGTTTTTTATAATGTATCCTTCCAAATTTCAGATTTTTGTTTCAAATTTTATCTAAAGGGGAAAAGGACTAGCAGCCACCTCAAGCACAGTTCAGTGTTAAAATCGTGCCCATACGGGTACAGGAGAAACACCAAATGGCCTGTCTATGAAAAATAGGGGAAAGGGAGGAGCAAGAACATGAGAAGAAGCTCGCAAAGCAGAGAAGAAACTATTGACCGAATCTCTTCCCACATATTGCAGTTGAGCAGCCGCTGATGCCCTGTTTTCTTCCACGAGGAAAAGGACCCTTTGCTCATTACATCATCTACTGGTGGCTTGGTTATTACTTCAAAAGAAGAAAACTGGTTTGTGTTGAAAGTCATTAGACGGATTCGTGCAAGGAGAATGGTTTACCTGAGTCTCTTTCCAGAATGCATGTGGAAAGCAATATTCTGGAAGAGTAGAACACAAGAACCAATTCAATAATTCATGATTTAAAAAACTGAAGCATAATGTTTTTAGATTTGCACAGATGAGCATATCAGTTCTGTGACACCTTTGTTGAAAAACAGCAACATCTTTTATAATTCTTATGCTAGGTCTGCCCCTTACAGCTTCTTGCTCATCTATAATTTCTGCTTTGCTTGAGCTGTGACCAGAAATTGTCTAGAACAGCATTCTCTTCGTCTGATCGTAAGAACCCCCAGAGCAGCTTCCTCTGCCCCATTCCAAACTACTCAATCAGGAACTTCCCCAGAATTTTTAATTTCCAAGTAATCTTGATGATCAGTAAATTTGAGCCAACTGTCACCAAACATTTCTGTGACCTTTCCTCACCTTAATACTGTATCTTGTTGTCCCTTCTCCTAACATGTACATATCAAGGTGACTGAGCCAAAAGTGTGTCACTTTAATTAAAGTTGGTTATCTGTACTTTAGGAATAATTGTATTGCTATTTTCCTCTCACCACATAATGTCAAAGAATCTTAATATTAGTATTATATAATGTATAATATTATTAAATATGAAATGTCAGTGTCACCTGGGTGATTCAGTTGGTTAAGCATCCGACTCTTGGTTTTGCCTCAGGTCGTGAGGTCACAGTTTGTGAGTTCAAGCCCGGCATCGGGCTCTGGGCTGACATTGCAGAGCCTGCTTGGGATTCTCTCTCTTCTTCTTTCTCTGCCCCCCCCCCCCCCCCCGCTCACCTGTACTCTCTCTCTCAAAATAAGTAAATCAACTAAAACAATGTCTTATAAATAAATAAATATCAAGTGGTATTTTGTAATTCACATCCTTTAAACCATTCAAGATAAGGAATGAGAAGCAACTCATGGGAAGAAGACAAACAATCACAGACCATGTTTTTCTCTCTGTTTAGCATGAACCAGAGGCCATAAAAGCCCATTCCACATCAGAAAGTGAAATTATGCATGGTCAAATGAGCTTAAAGTTTTGTAGAAAAAGTCTGGTCAGCTAAAATGATAAGGAGGGAATACAGATTTCTGGTACACAAATAACTATAGACAGCCCAAGAAACTACCTGCTTCAGATGCCAATCTATACTAATGAAAGTCTCTAAGCCAAAACAGTAATTGTCTCTCCTAAAGGTGTCCAAGGCCAAGGACTCCTTGGGATTCCTGTCCTACCACCTCTATATCATGTGTAAGGGATAAATAATCTCTTATTCAAGTTCAAAATTAACTAGGTTTGTTCATTTGGACACATTATCATTATAAGGTTGACAATGAAGAATTTCAGAGGACAAAAAGAGCTATAACCAGCTATCAGATCTAACTGTGCATCTGAATTCTCCCTACAAGAGTTCTTCAAAGCAGTCATTTAGCTTTGGCTTGGATGTTTTCAGCGAGGCAGCCTGTGCAACTTTTGCCATTTTTGCCTTTCTTGCTCTTAATTGAACAAATCTGTCTCCCTGTAACTTTTGCCTGTTGTTCCTAGTTCAACTCACTGAAGGCATCCAGACAAAGCCTGGTTCTTCTTCCATGTGACATTTCTTACAAACACACCCATCAGATCAATTTGAAGCTTCTAGTCTCCTGGTTAAATTCCTCTAGTAACTTTAACTCTTTCACATATATGATGTTGCTTGCTGCTTATCACACTCAAGTTTGCTTGTGTCCTACAAGTTGTGAAAACCCAATAATATCCCAAGAGAGCTGATGGGGGAGGTCGTTGAGAGACTGTGACCGCTGGTTGATGCACAAGCTGGACCCAGGCAATTGAAGGCTCTTCACCCCCTTCCCTGTCCTTGGAATGTACATTCTGCCCACCGTTCCCATAGCTATACCATTTCAAGGACGTAGCCTTGAGAGAGAAATATGTTGTTGATACCATCTGTACTGAATCTAAGACCTCTGTATAAACTTTTAAGATTCTGGCAGGCAGACATGGAGATCTACTCATCTTGTGGCTGCCCAAGACAACCTTTTTTGTAAGTTCCCTTGTTTATTAAACCTGCCACCTACCAATCCACGGTGGACACGGCTTACAAAGTCCCACAGAAGGATAACTTGGAGCCACCAATCATTATCCTTTGTGGGTAGTACAACCAGTTACAAATCTTCTAATTGTACTCTCATTCATCTCTATTTCTTCATCACCTCTAGGAGGCTACCATGGAATACCTCTTCCAGAAGGGATGTAGCTATAGAAAATTTAGAAAACCATAAAAACATTATGATTGGGTGGGAATTTCTATATCACCTAATATCCTTTCAATCAGACCTTTTAAAAACTCAAACTTCAGTAATCCTAATCTATAGATGCGCTATTGCAAGTCTTCTGAAGAAAAAAAAATCTCCATTCAGTGTCATTTGTTCATCAAAGAAGTAGACAATTTTTTCTTAAAAAAAAAGAAATCTTATTAAACAGCAAGCATAGAAAGCAGAAATGGGTTGCTGTTGATATTAGCAAACCAAAGACTCCTGAAAGCAGTATGGTGCACTTTCCAAACCTATGCCAGGAGCGCTGTGCATTATTAGCAGGTAATGAAAGCAAGATTTCTAGATAAAAATGGAATTTAGAACGGTTTCACCATTTGCACATGTGACGATGTGCTCTCAAAACCAAGAGAAACAAATTCCAGCTGGCAGTGAGTGGAGGACCAGGCAGCTGGAGAAGCTAATGGTTCCTTCAGGTGGGTCTCTTCCTGACATCAAGTTCACACATTTCAGCTGGCTTTGAAGATTTCCCAAGTTCCTCAGAACCTGGGGCTCCAATTCAGAAAGCCAGTTCATCCATTATTCATCATTACTTCACACCAAATTTCCAAATTAATATCTGACCTGGAAAAAGAAAAGTCTGTTCCTTTAAATTTGAGGAGTTGTGCAATAATGTGATGGAAGGCAACACAATGTGACAGATCAAAGGAAGGGCACCAGTTGAGATTTTGAAACTCAATTTGAGATTTTTTTTTAACCCACACATAAAAAAATCTAGTTGCCAACCATTCCTAAATACTCCAATCTCCATCTGTCAGAATGATAATTGTCAAGGAAAAAATGCATTAGAAACTGTTGTAAATTCCCACCATGCTTTCTAATACAAAGTTTGACATTCTTTCCACTGACTTCTTACTATGGACAAGAGCTGAGTTTCTTATAATTTGGGTTTAAAGAGAAAGCCATTTTGCTGAAATAAATGAAAAATGAGACCAGACCAAGATAATCCCATGGGGCAAATATCCCACTTCTTTCTTTTGGTCCTAAGAAGTATATTTCAAGGAAGTCTAATAGTTATATAACCGATGCCATTAGGTGGTTTTCAGCTGGATTTGTTTCTATGATGGGGTCATGCTCAGCCTGTAGCAGCACAAGTAATGAGTGAAATGCAAATGTTCGAAGTATTTGCTGTTGCAAGTCAAAGAGAATATATTTACAGAGAGGATAGCTGGAATGTGGAGCTCAGAAGAAAAGAGGGCTCACTGAGTGTGTAGAACCTAAGATTGCTGTTGTCAGTTCAAATAATAGGACCACACACAGGTGTGTTAATTGCCAGAAGGCAGGTCTGAGAGGTTCTCTTAATTAGGATGAATGGATTTCTACCCGAATTTTTCAGCTTACTGTCAGGGTTTCCATTGTATTCACTGAAGCTGGCTCGTTTAAGAGGCAGGTTTGAATGCTGTGTGCAGTGAATGTAAATGAGCCCAAGCTGAGGGACCTCTGCAGACAGACCCAGGTAGTCTTATTACCAATGCTAATAACACTCGGCTTGTCAAGTGTTGGGCTGCATGTGTCCTGGGTTTTGACATCTCTGCATTTCTGCACATTGTGTACAGATGTGCTAAGGGTCTTGACTCGCAGGGAGAATATCAACACCGAATCTTAACAGCAGGACAGAAAGTTATGCCCACTGAGTGATAAACATGGTGGTGTGTGCTGTGTAGATGAGCAGAAATGTCTACCGTACCCTGTCCACCACACTAGAACCTGCATGAATGAATGATGGGAAGTCAGATGAAGAATCAGCTAAGGGGTCTAAATAACACATAGGGCCAAAGTGATGGAAATAAAGCAGATCCAACGGCATCTCTTCACCAGCAGCTTGCTATCCTCTTTAAAATGAATATATAAATAATCACATGAAATAAACACTGCATTTTCCTTAATAGGCAAAATTACACTACAAATAATAGAAAGGTTCCTTTGACACCTGATCGGTGAAATCGGTTTCACCAAACTACCTCTCTAACCTACCACTAACATGATTAGGGGCACTGTATTTCTAGCATAATACTGGGTTGAAGGGGTGATACAAAACATAAATACAACAGGATCTTTGCCTTTGAGAGGCTTAAAAACATAATTACACTACCTGCACTAAGTAATCATGGACAAAGCAATGTTCTGGGTTCTGGAAACAAAGGAAGAGGAAAGTTACAAAGTGAGAACAATCCTCATCTCCCTAGTGCCCTCCCTACTGGGAAAAGAGATGACTGATTACAACTCAGTGTAGGAAGTGGAACCTGAGGTCAGGGAAGAAATGTGTCCTCAGATGGAGGCCTTGGGTTTTGTCTTTAAATAAATCAATTCCAAATTATGATTCTGCTGCTTGCTACCCAAATCCTTTGAACAAGTTGCAGTTGTCTCACGTTTAAAATAGTGATGGCAAACCCCAACTCCTAAATTGTTGTGAGGTGAAACATACACATAACGCACTTGAAAAAGGACTTGCCCATATTAATATTCACATAGAGTGTTTCCATCATCTCAGAATAATGTCCGCACTCTACTCAACATTCCAAAAGAGCCTTACAAATGACTGATAGAAACATCTCTCTGAGAAAAGAATATTACCACTTTCCATTAGGAAACATGATAGGGTTGGAAGTTAAAAAGCTCTGAGTACACACTTGGGCCACCCCATACACAAACCAGACCAATGATTCCCAGTCACGGGTCCTGAACCCACATGGACAGTCAAGATGGACATGGGGGCGTTCAGTTATTTCAAATCTTTTTGTGCCTTTTTTTTTTATTTTGGTAAAATGTCAAACATAAAGAAAAAGTTATAAAAAATTCCTGTGCACCCTTTGCCTGGTTTCACCAATGGTTTACATTTTTGCCCCCTTTGCTCTATCATGCTGAACCACTCCAAAGTATGTTAAAGATATAATGTCCCTCTGCCCCTATATACTTCAATATGCATTTCCTAAGAACTAGGACATTCTCTTGCATAGCCACAGCTCAATGATCAAAATCAAGAAACGTAACATTCATACATCACTATCAGCTAATTGACAGTTCACACTCAATTTTTAAGAGTTGTTTCAATAATATCCCTTACTATGTTTTTCCTGGTCCAGAATCCAGTTCAGGATCACACATTACATTTATTGTCTCTTTAGTCTCCTTTAATCTGGAAAAGCTCTTCAAAATGTCTACTTTGAGGGGCGCCTGGGTGGCGCAGTTGGTTAAGCGTCCGACTTCAGCCAGGTCACGATCTCGCGGTCCGTGAGTTCGAGCCCTGCGTCAGGCTCTGGGCTGATGGCTCGGAGCCTGGAGCCTGTTTCCGATTCTGTGTCTCCCTCTCTCTCTGCCCCTCCCCTGTTCATGCTCTGTCTCTCTCTGTCCCAAAAATAAATAAAAAATGTTGAAAAAAAAAAAAAAAAAAAAAAAAAACCAAAATGTCTACTTTGAAAACAGAGAGTTATTTTTGTCATATATCTCTCAACTTGACTTATTTGATGTTTCTCCATAATTCAATTTAGGTCAGATATCTTGGACAGGAATAAGAGGAAGGGTGTTATTTCTTCTTTATGTATCATGTCAGGAGGCACGTGAAATTCATTCCAATACTGAACACCCAGTTTTGATCACTTAGATAAAATGATATCTACCATACTTTTTCTTAAAAAGTTATTAATTTTGGGGGCGCCTGGGTGGCTCAGTCGGTTACCTGAGCCCCGACTTCGGCTCAGGTCATGATCTCGCGGTCCGTGAGTTTGAGCCCCGCGTCGGGCTCTGTACTGACAGCTCGGAGCCTGGAGCCTGTTTCAGATTCTGTGTCTCCCTCTCTCTGACCCTCCCCCGTTCATGCTTTGTCTCTCTTTGTCTCAAAAATAAACAAACGTTAAAAAAAAAATTTAAAAAATTATTAATTTTTTCTTTGTAACCAAAAAAACCAAAAAAACCAAAAACCAAAAACCAAAAATCCTATGGGGAGATAATCATTCTAATCCTCATCAAACTTTCCCTCACTAGTTTTAGAATCCATTGATGATTACTAACCTCATTAACTACCACTCTACAGTCCGGAAAGAGCTTTCTCTTCTTCTTTTATTTATTTAATTGTTTATTGATGCAAATATGAACTCATGTATTCTTATTTTATTTAATAGGCTATAGTCTATTGCTATCACTATTGATTTTAATGTTTTGATTTTTCCAGATTTGGCTAACAGGTCTTCTCAAGATGGGTCATGTGTCCTTTTAATATACCTGCACGATTGTTTAAGCCTTTTTCCACTTGCTGGCACACAGATGTTCCAGGTTCTTCTTGAACTCTTCATGTCCCAGTCCCAGTGTTAGTCACTTTCCTAAAAATCCATGGTTCTAATTAATGCAGAATTATATGGAGCAACTAATACTTGGGCACCAGTTGTGTTCATTGTTACTGTTTTGTCATTGTTTCTGGGTTTTCTCAGCAGCAGACAGTGCTAGAAATATATATATATATATATATATATATATATATATATATATATAATAAATATGTACATATTCATTCAAAATTATGGATTCATACTATATCAATTCCAATCCAAAACCATAGTATACATTCAAATCTTACCCCTTTAAATGTTTGTAAATCTGTTATTAACTGTATAAAACCTGACTACCATTATTATTCTCACTGTACTTACTCATTTGCTTAATCCTAGAAACACAGAAAGTAGTTTCAGAACTGTTAAATCATAGCACTGCAAAAAGGAAACCCACCAGTTAGAGTTCAATATTTTTATGGGGGGGTAGGTAAAATTTATAAATAATGAAATGCATAAATCTTAAGTGTGTAATTTGACGAGTTTTGACAAATGCAAATATTAATGTAACCCAACACCCCTATCAATATATAGAATGTTTCCATCATTTCAGAAAGATCCCTGTGCTCCTTCCATATCAACCTCCCACTCCCAGAGCAACCACTTCTCTGCTTTTATTTACCATGAATTAGTTTTTCTATTCTAGAGCTTCACATAAAAAATTGCACAATATACACTCTTTTGTGTTTAGCTTCTTTTGTTCAGTGTTTCCATGAGTTTCATAGGTGTGGTAGTTTATATCAGCAGTTTATTCCCAAGTAGTATTCCATTATACAGTTACACTATAATTTGTTTCTCAATTCTCCTGTTAATGAGTAGCTGGAGTATTTCCAGTTTGGGGCTATTATGAATAAAGCTTCTATGAACATTAATGTACAAGTCTTATTTTGGAAATATGCTTTAATTTTTTTGGAGAAATAGCGAGAAAAGAAATTTCTAAGTCATAGAGTAGGTTGTGTTTAACTTCATAAGAAACTGCCATACCTTTTTGCTAAAGTGATTGTATCATGAAGCACTCCCAAATGATACTTCCATTCATTTCCTCTATTTTCTCACCAAATTCTAAATTCTCACCAAATTTGATATTGTCAGTTCTTTTCATTTTAGCCATTACAATGGGTATGTAGAATCATCTCATTGTGGTTCCAATGTTCATTTCTCTGAGAACTAATGATACTGGTCACCACTTTGGGGGCTTATGTCCATTCATATACCTCCTGTTTGAAGCGTCTGCTCAAGTCTTTTGCTTATTGTCTATTCAATTGTCTTATAATTGTATCATAGTAATATTATTACGTTTCCTAGATATAAATCCTCTTTGAAACATATGTTTAGTAAATACTTTCCCAGTCTCTGGCTTAACGGTGTCTAGATGAGCATATATTTCTAAATTTGAGGAAGTCTAACTTACTAATTTTTAAATGTTCATTGCTGCTGTGTCTGGTCTTAAAAGAAAACTTATGCACACAAGACTGCTAAGATTTTTTTAATGTTTTCTCCTAGAGTGTTTACAGTTTAAACTTTTCCGTTTAGTTAGATGAGCCATCAATTTTTATATTTTGTGAGACATACCGGTTGAGGTTCTGTTTATCATTTTTGATACTGATATCTATTTTTTCCAGCAGTGTTTGTTGAAGAGAATTTCCTTTCATTATTGAAATGCTTTGTGATTTATTTTTAAAAAATTATTGAACAGAACCACACTGGCTTAATTACCTTATCCCGATAGTGACACCTGAAAACAGAATGTAGGTCCTCCGCATCTGTTCTTCTTTCACAAGATTTTTTGCATTTCCAAAAACTTGTGTAATGATCTGATAAATACTACTTAAAACAAACAAACAAACAACAACAAAAACCCTGCTGGAAATGAACTTCTACTAATAGTCAAGATGGAATGGTAAGGACCAATTTACCCTCCAACCTGAAGCAAATGAAAAACGCAAAATATAAGATACAAATTTTTAAGATATGAAACATCAAGCAATGAAGGACAGTAATCCTGGAAAAGTGAGAAATAAATGAAGTGAACTCTAAATTTCCCCAGCTAGCTGCCTTGAGAGAGTGTCCAGGCTACAATGGTAGAGGAGACTACCTTAATTGAGAAAATAAAGTGAGAATCAGGGGAGACCAAGACATCTAGAGCTCACAGGGAAGAGTGCTGGAGGCAAGAGAAGCACAGGGAGAGAACTCTAGATATCTGTAGAGGGTCCCCTTCGAGTATTCTACAGAATAATGATCAGTGCGTTGCATGTAAGGAAACTAACAAAAACTGGACAAAATTTTCTCAAAAGGATTAAACAAAACAATCCTCAAAGTCTACATAGGAATGATAGTAATACCTCTTCTCACTAACCAGACTACAAAACCTTCCTGGGGACATTAGGAAGAATAAGGTCTTGCTTCATTAGTGAGAAATTAGTTCTAGATTCAATACTGTTCTGATCCACCTAAGAAATTTTAAAAAGTTAAGAGGCAAAAGGATCAACCTGCTTCCAAGTAACTTAACTTCACCCCAGAATAAAGGTCAAGAATATTTTTAGGAATACAAAAATATCTAGCATTCAACAAGTAAAAACTCACAATATCTGATATTCCATCAAAAGTTATATGACATAAGGGGTGCTGGGTGGCTCAGTCAGTTAAGTCCAACTCTTGATCTAAGCTCAGGTCTTGATCTCAGGGTCATGAGTTCAAGCCCCAGGTTGGGCTCAATCAAAACTGGGTGTGGACAATGGAATACTACGTGGCAATGAGAAAAAATGAAATATGGCCTTTTGTAGCAACATGGATGGAACTGGAGAGTGTGATGCTAAGTGAAATAAGCCATACAGAGAAAGACAGATACCATATGGTTTCACTCTTATGTGGATCCTGAGAAACATAACAGAAACCCATGGGGGAGGGGAAGGAAAAAAAAAAAAAAAAAAAAAAAAAGAGGTTAGAGTGGGAGAGAGCCAAAGCATTAGAGACTGTTAAAAACTGAGAACAAACTGAGGGTTGATGGGGGGTGGGAGGGAGGGCAGGGTGGGTGATGGGTATTGAGGAGGGCACCTTTTGGGATGAGCACTGGGTGTTGTATGGAAACCAATTTGACAGTAAATTTCATATATTAAAAAATAAAAAAAAATAAAAAATAAAAAAAAAAAACACAAAAAACCAAAACTGGGTGTGGAGCCTACTTAAAAAAAAAGTTACATGACATGCAAGAAACAGTAAAATATGACCCATAATGAGAATAAAGTTCAATCAAAATCAAAACAGAGCTGTCATTTACATTAGAATTATCAGACAAGGACATGAAAATAGTTCTTACAACTGTATCCTGTTTGTTCAACAAGCTGGAGGAAGGACAAACAGAGACATAGAAGATATCACATGGCTAAAATTTAATATCTTGGGGTGAAAATGACAGTGTCTCAAAGCTAAAGTTAAAATACACTGAATGGAATTAAAAACAGATTAAATATTTCATGATAAAATATTAATGAACTTGAAGACACGATAGAAATTATCTAAAAAGAAACATAGCGAAAAAGAAATTCCAAATATAAACAGAGTATCAATGAGATATGGGACAAATTCCAGCAGCCTAAAATAAGTGTAATTAGAGTAACAAAAGGAAAAAAAAGAGAGAGGAGGGGGTAGAAAAATATCTCTAGGCATAATGGCCAAAATTTTCCAAATATTTAAATCCACCAGTCCAAGAGCTCAATGAAACCAAAACAACAACAAAAACATGAAAGGAATTACACTAAGTCACAGCTTAGACAAATTGCTCAAAATTAGTAATAAAGAAAAAAATCCTAAAGTTATCCTGAGAAAAATGGCATAATACATAAAGTGGAAAACACTTTGAAAATACTTTTTAAAAAATTTATCAATCTATCAATCATATCTACCCAGTGAAAATTTCTCTCAAAAGTAAAGGCAACTGTCTAATGATGAAACACACACACAGACACACACACACACACACACACACACAAACACAGCAAATTCCAATAGACAGGAATTTTACAAAATACCTGACCAGTACCCCTCAAAACTAGTAAAGTCATCAAAAATAATGAAAGCCTGAGTGTCACAGCCAAGAGAGTCTAAAGAGACATAATAACAAAATGTATTGTGGTTTCCTGGATGGGGCCCTAAAACAAAATTTTTAAAAAGCATTACCCAAAAATAAATAAAATATGTATAAACCTTTTTTAATGGTAATGTATGATTATTGCTTCATTGATTCTAGGAAATGTATCATACTAAAGTCAAATGTTAATAATAGAGAAAACTGGGTGTGGGATCTGCAGGAACTCTTCATAATATCTTTTAATTCTTCTGTAGATACAGAACTTTTAAAAAGCAAAGTCTATGAAATATGAAGGCAAAATAAACACTTTCAGACATACAAACACTGAAATAATACGTTACCAGCAGACCCATATGACAAAAAAATTTAAAGAAATCCTCCATTCAGAAGGAAAATGATACAAGACGGAAATATGATTCTATGCAAAGTAATGGAGAACACCAGAAATGATAACTTCATGTGTAAATATAAATTTCTCTTGTTATTTAAAGCCCTTCAAAAGAGAATTGACTATTTTAAAAGCTAACTGAAGAAAAATAACAATATAATCTCAGGATTGTAACAGGAGAAGTAAAAGTTTGAGACCAATAGCTCAGAGACCAAGAGGAGAAAAATGAAACCACTACTCTATTGTTACTGAGGCTCTGTTTTCTCTTTGCCCTTAAAATTGAGTAATTTCTATTGGCCTCTTTTGTTAAGCCCATCCAGTAAATTTTTCCATTTTAAATATTGCATTTTTAAGTGCCAGAATTTCCATGCGATCCTTTTTTAAGCTAAAATTTCTCATGTGTTCATTGTGGCCATGGTTCCCTATATATCTTTTTCATACTTATAAAAGCCACTTTAAAGTCCTTGTCTATTAATTCCAACATCTGGTTCAGCTCTTCATCTGTCTCTACTGACTGTTATTTTCCTTGACCATGGATACCATTTTACTATTTTCTTCTTTCTTAATATGTCTTTCTCTATTTTACACTAGATGTTATGGGTATTACATTGTAGAGATTATAGGTTATATATCCTTTGAAAAAGGTTGATTTTATTATCAGAGGTGGTCACCTTGACTAAATTCGAATTCCAATGTATACCTTCCTGTGATCATCTTTAGTCTTCCAGCTACTTTGTTTCCCCAATCATCTTCTTATAGTCTTTCCTGTGTATCTGCATTTTAGGAATCAGCCAAAATTTGAACAAAGTTTATAAAAAGATTTTGGACTTCATCCTTTATGATCAGCCCATCTTCCAAGATTTCCACCCGCCCCCCCCCCTCATTTTCCACTACTCTGGCAGCCCTGAATTCCATGCTTTGGATCCTCAAGCCCGTATGACTGTAACTTGCCACTGAGTTTTAGTCACACCATGACATTTGAACTGGGGAATATCCTCAAGTGAAAAGCCACATAAAAGTCGGACTCATCCAGTTCAGTGCCTCTCTTTCAAGGGTCAACTCTGCTACAGTTTCCAGGTGTCTGTCACTCTCTATTGACTTCAAATAGTTATTTATGTGTTTGTTTAGTTTTTTAAAAAAAATTTTGTCTTAAGTTTATAATTATCTGTGAGAAGTACAGACTAATAGAAGCTACTCTACCATTATTGAAAGCATCACCACTCCAATCTGTTTTAAACATGTAGAAAGCACACATTCTCTGCCATTGTATTACATAGGAGAGTTGGAAGAGGTTTTTTCATTCTTTAAGCTAAAATTTTCATGAGCTAAGTATATATAACCTTGAGTTATGACCTACTGTTCTCATCCATCTTCCAATATTCATTCAAAATATTTATTGTCAACTGTGTGCCAGCCACTCCTATAAGGAGTATATATTATAAGAAGTATAATAGCAAATGAGACAAAGCCCTGATGTGTATAGCTTATATTGAATAACCATGATATTAAGTTTTAAGCTCAAAAAATGCTATAAGACCAAGTTAATAGAATAAAAAGTGATGAGGCAATAGGAGGGGTGGAAGTGTTTATATTGGATGGTTAGAGAAGACCTCTTCTGGATAGGTAATGTCTGAGCTAAAACCTAGGTTAAATGCCGAGAAAGAAAAGCTATGAGGAAATCTAAAGACAGGTTTCTCAACCTTGGCAATATTGACATTTTGGTGGCAAATATGAGAGATATGACTGTCATGTGCACTGAAAGATGTTTAGCAGGATCCCTCATCCTTATACTCTAGATGCCAGTAGCATCCCCAACCCCAGTAATTATGAAAAACAATGTCTGAAGACATTGCCAAATGTCTGCTAGGGTGCAAAATTGCCCCCCAGTTGAGAATCACTAATCTCCATAAGGAATATCCCAGGCATAAGTTACAGCACAAGCAAAAATTTTGAGGTAGGAACAAGTTCAGTGACTCAAAGGAGAAAAAGAAAAACAGTAAAGCTAATGGATAATAAGGAGGAAAGTGGTCAAGATAGGCTCAGAAAGGCAGGGAGAAGACCATATACTTGCTTCATTTAAAAGAAGGAGAAAATCAGGGCACCTGAGTGGCTCAGTCAGTTAAGCGCCCAACTTCAGCTCAGTCATGGTCTCACAGTTCATGGATTCAAGCCCTGTGTTGGGCTCTGTGCCAACAGCTCAGAGGCTGGAGCCTGCTTGGATTCTGTGTCTCCCTCTCTCTGCCCCTCTCCCACTCATGCTCTCTCTCTCTCTCTCTCTCCCTCTCTCTCTCTCTCTCTCTCTCTCTCTCTCAAAAATGAATAAACGTTAAACATTTTAAAAAATAAAAGAAAATGAATTATTATTCACAGAATGCACTTTGATTAAAAATATATATATATATATATATATATATATATATATATATAAAGGTCCTTGATGATGAAATATTTGTGGACTATTTTAGAATGCAGAAGATGTGGCCTAGAGGCAAGGAATTACAGTATAAAATTCAGAAAGCTGGTATATACAGGAATTTGCCTCATTTTCTACAGATGCTCCTTGTTGCTATATAAAAATCCCATATAGTTTTACTTATAGAGCAGCACATGGTGACAAATTCTGCACAGCCAGCAATCAAAGGACCATTTCTTTGGTTAACAACAGGATCACACCCAGTACATAAAGGCAGACATATAATATAAAGACAGATATATAAAGGCAGTTCTATGAAATACCTAATTTGGATCCAAATCGTCTTTTGATAGGCATTGTATGGTAGCATATTTCTGCTTAAAAATTTTGAAGATCATAGAGATGAGAGTTAAAGAAGAAAAGAAAGAATGATTTATAACTAGTATTTCTTAATTTAAAATACTCTCCAATTCCATTCACTCCTAGAAAATACATTTCTAGTTTGTTTCCCTTTGCCTTATATTGATAAGACTCTTCACAGGCAGGATTCTTTGTTTAAAAAAGAAATTCTACTTTTGGGGAAATACTGACAGATTGAAGATTATTTTAAGTTAGTGAATTCTGCTATAAATTACATTCCTGCTTTCACTCTATGAGATTTCAAGTTCAAGTAGTATAGATATCAATGCATTTTCTCATCTGTTAAATGTAAAGAACTTGTTTGAGGAGGCTGAAATGCTATTATAGCGATGCTATGGATATGTTCCAGCATGTATAGTAACAAGATATTCTTCCAAATCCCTTTATCTTATGTAGAAAGGATGACATGAGTTTTTCCATGTCCTAGCAGTATTAAGATGTCAGTCAGCATCAAACGCTATTTTAAATTTCTAGTATCCATTTTCTCACTTGAATTCCCTTAATGCTGTATGTTTAGGGTACACCTGAACATGCCATCTTATGAGCTTATGACAGAGAAATACCACACATTCATTTATAGCTTCATCAAACTATTTAAGTCAAATACAAAACTAAAAATAAAAATGATTCATAGTTTCGTGGAGTCGCATGCTCTGTACATAACAGGCACTTAAATATGCCTGGATGAATGAATGAAGTGTTCTAGAGTTCAAGGGTTCTTAAAGGTCCAGTTCAACCTTTTCAATTTATCAAATCCCAAGGCCAAAATACTTGATGCAAAGAAATTAATTTTTGCAAACTTTAATAATAGAAACATCTGATAAGCTCCTCTGATTACTTTTGCTCATGTTAATATTTTTGAACATAGCTATATCCAACTACCCACATATACCCATTCATATAGTAATATATTTATCTATACACATAAAAATGAATATTTCCTAACTACTAGGCATGGCCCTTAGATATCGTGGATACAGAAGGGAATAAGACATAGCTTTAATGCTTCAGGAGCTTAGAATCTGGCAGAGAGAAACATATGTAAAAGTGATTTATAGAGTAATGCACGCTATGACCGAGAAAGACACACTTTTATGAGCGCCCAGTAAAAAGATCCATTGGTTCTACTTGGGAAAGGTGGCAGATGCTCTTTCAGGTGAATTGTGGCTGTGTCTCAAGGTTGAATAAGAGAATAATAGACTCAGAACATGAAACCATGCTAGCAGAGGAGCGTGTACATACAAGCCCCAAGGTGTGAAAGCTCAGAGCATATTTGAAAAGCATGGAGTCCATGTAGAGGAGTAGTATAGTTGAGACCAGAAGTGGGCATACAAGCTAGGCTGTGGATAGTCTGGTAAGGAGCCAGACTTGAGAAAAAAATATACACTTCAAAGGATATTTCAGGAGCACAACACAAACAGTTTAGTGGTTTGAAAGCTATCAGTGACAGTGAGAAGGATGGATTTGAGATAATACAGAGACAGAGGCATTGAAAGGAGTTAAGAGGTTAATGCAAGAGTCCAGGTGACAGATGGCAAGGGTCTGGACCAAAAGAGTGTCAGAGGGGACAGAGAAGGGAAACCTAGCTCTGGAAGCTGGTTTGGAAAAGATGAAAGAAATGAAGGCCTGAGAGTTTTCTGGGACAACTACATGAATTAATTTTCTTTGCTGACATTCTTTAAACTATTATAAATAAATTGCTATATTTTGAGTAAAAGTCAAAATCCTAAAAAATGCTCTATAAGGTATGTAGGATAAGATTCCTGTTACCTCTTTGACCTGTCCCCTTTGACTTAATCCCTCACTACCAGCTCTGTCCTAGCCACACTGGCCTCCAGGCTTTCCCTCAGGAATACAAAGCACTCTCAGTTTAGGGGCATCCCCACCCCCACTGCTTAAAACCACAGCCCGCTCCTTGGTTGTTACTCCCTATCTCTCCCCCCTAATTTAAGTTTCTCTTTCTGTGTGGCACCTATCATCCATCCCCATAATTTTATGTTGTGCATAATTATTGCCTTTCTCTCCCTACCACGTTGTTAAACACTGAGAGGTCCAGGGTTATTGTCAGTTTTTACTCCCCCCGGCAAGAATCTCCCCCATTATCCAACAGACGTTCAGTAAATATTTGTTGAATAAAATAAAGTGTGCAGGAATGAATGAATGATGGATTAATCTCGCCTTAAGTAGAAACATTGATAAATGTTTTAAAATTTTGAAGCCATGTTTCTAAATCTTACAATTTATATCTTTATTGCAGAAAAAGATACAGGAAGGAAAACATTTGCCCCTGACCTTCTTCATGGAATTCCAGACAATGTATTTGATGAATCTATTTTTAGTTTAGTTCAAGTATTCACCTTCTGTCTCCTACACGGTTTCTAGAATATGAAAAATTTTGAGTAGGCTTACGCCATTCATTTTAAAGGATTTTATTTTTTATTGTCATGGAGTCTATCTTACATCTTTACCCTTCATAGTATTCTTAAATTATACTTTTGATCTCTGTATAAATCCATTCCCATTTCCGCCCCAGAAATTTTTCAGGAGCTCATTCTTCCTTCTTCACTTCACTACTCCTGCATCTACTCTCTAGAAATCTGAATGAAGGCTGATCCTCATGTATTCTCCCACCAGTGTCCTTTTCCATCCAAACCCCTACATCTGATCTCATGGCTACTCTTACATCCCCAGAATAAAGGAAAGAAAGGGCTATGATAAAAGATAGTACATCTTATAACCTTATTTAAATGATTCATGATGTAACTATTTTAATTTAAAATTGAAACAAAGTATGTTTTTATACAATTAAAAAGAAAGGAAAAAAAAACCCCACAATTATTAGGCTAATATTCTGTTCCAGGCCCTGAGGCTAAGCACTCTCCTACATGTTATGTTTTTACTTTGCACAGATCTCTAAAGATAGGTATAATTGACCCCCTTTTTTTTTTTACAGATGAGGATATTTAGGCTAAGAGAGGTCCAATGACTCACCCATGGATGCACAGCTACTATGGGCAAGGCAAGAGTTTGAAGGCAATTCTGATGCTAACATCTATATACTTCATTAAGATAGGAGAAACTGTCCTGACAAATGAATTAGGCTAACTGATCCCTAAAATTGCTCTCAGCGCTAATATTCTATGGGTCTAGAAATCCATACTATGATATCTGTCTATCACAACAGTAACTTCAGAGCAACCTCCAATTTATATCCATTTTAATCTAACAACTAAGGGTAAGCAAAGATAAGCAAAATCATTTGAAAATCTCTAAGAAGGCAACAAAAGTATGACTTCAGCTAGAAAAGTAAAAGGTCCAATTCTTAATTACTTTCCACGTCATCCCAAGTCTATTCATGACAAGTGTTTGGAGGTGAAGTGACAAAACTTAGACAAATGGACAAACCATGGTTTAACTTAATATTGTATCAAATATCAACAGTATGCATAGTATAAACTTGGATATTCACAGCATGCCTTGTCATCAGAAAAGCACGCTATTATTACCAAATTAAGACACGTAAGTATGCTTGTGCCCTGCCCTTCAGCTTCAAAGCCTAGTTGCTGAGGATCAAGACACCAACATTACAGTCGTTGGTAATCCCAGTTAACCCGTGCAGTCCAAGGCCCCATCCATGTATGGCAATGGCATGTGCTGTGGTTAACAGCCAAGGGGCTCAGCAGAAAAATCAGGCTCTGGGAGACCACAGGTCACGAACATTGAGCTCCACATGGGCAAGAGAGCAAATGGCTCATTCTTCTCATTTGCCAAATGTGCTTATCATGAAGTAAGAGATCAAGTTCCCTTTGGGATAATGTCCACCCCATTACCACCTCTAATAAATCCCAAGGTAAAGAAAAGTGTGGAATGTTTAAGCTCGAGGAGCTGTCGCACTGATGTAACGTGCTCTCCTGATCCAGCTGGCCATCAGAGAGTAAGTGGCCCACACAAAGGTGGAGTGAAGGCAAGGCAGATTCCAGGCCCCAATTGTCTTTCTTTCCATCTCTTTCTAAGGGCAATAGTACAGAATGGTTAAGAGCTCTGAATCAGACTGTGACTGTCCTGCTTTGAAATCCTGCTTTCTGCTTTATGTTAACTTTATGTGTGAATCTAGGTCACTTGACTTGAGCCTCAATGCTGAGGATTGAATAGGACACTGCATGACAGGTATTGCCACCTGTCCTTACGCAGTGTAGGGGTTTAATAAATGCTGGCTATTTATATACAGTATATTATTTATTCTCAAGGTCAATATATGACATATATGAATTACCATCAATAATCAGAAGGGATAAAAATAGGAAGAGTGGGCTATTTTAAGTAGTTTATACATTTGTTCTTTTGGGGGATCACCTTATTCCATATGTGTGGTGTGGAACTCCCCACCTCTCCCCCTCCGTGTGACAATGAATTATTTGACCCATCATATTATCATTAACCAGCATCACTCTCTCTAGAGGCAGCCTCTGAGTTTGACCTGAACAGGGATTTTTCTTGACCTGCCTCACAACCTGCAGATTCTTCAATTGTTTTCAATTCCGGTAATTTCAACTTCAATTAAATTAAATTAAATTTCAATGAAATCAATTGGAAGGACTTAAGTTTGTAGAATGCAGTGACTAGATTTATCAAGCCATCATAATACACGGGACACAGCCTTATAGTTAGGACAAATGAGGTTTGGCAAACACGCCTTCTCTTTCTTTTTCCAAAACTCTGCTCCCCTCTTTGGGTCTGCCTACGGATGTCTCACACTGGCTCAGGTGCCCCTACCTTCCATGAATATTTACAACTTCCCTGGACATACCTCACTGGCTTTGTACAGACAAAAACATCAGTGGTCTGAAAAGGAATCTATTGACTTAGATGTTGTAACAGAATTACATGTGACTGCTCCCAGGGACATTTACATTCAAAAGGAGTTGAGAGTTTAACCAAGAAATTAACCTTCAGCTGCAGAATTTTAAGTAAGAAAAAGACAATGTTTTCAGCCACCTGGTTTTTCACTAGTTCTTTCCAGATCATGTCATTTCAAGATCTGCATACTCTGTTGATGGAAAATATTCGGTAAAAACTTCTTTAAAAAATATTGTAAGGTTAAGAGGAAATTACCTTGCTGACTATTTAATCTTAAAATGTGCTGTTTTAATGTTCAAGCCCCCAAGAGAAATTAAGGCGAGCAGGCATCTATCTCAGAAACAATACAAAAGGCCTTCTCTATCCCACGGATGATGGCTCAAACGTCTGTACTGGTATAATTTTGTCTAACAATTGATTACCTCGTATGTGCAAGACATACTACTAAACAACATGGGAATAGAAAGAGTAATTTTTTTCAGTCAGATGCCAGGCACTAAGCAGCTTCTCTCAGTCAGAATTAACCTTATTTGCCTATTTGCCCCCAAATTTCTTTCTTTATTGTTCAGCACTAGTACCTACCACCTGACTTGATTATGTGATTAATTGTGTTCATGACTGCCTTCTTCATCAGATGAGATCCCTCTCTATAGAAAGGACCATTTTCTGGACATTTCTGTATGCCACAACACTTAACGTGGTACCTTATCCTGAGTAAGTAACTCTAGACACCAAGGTCTAAAAATTCTAACCCCATGGCCACTCCCTAGAGCTGATAGCCAAGTTCTCTAGGTTAAAAGACTTACTTCCAAACTGAAAAAAATCAGTTACTGTAGTGCAGAACAGGAGTCAAATAGAAAGTTATCACATATTTTTTATTATCTATATGTTTCATGACAAAATTTGAGACACCTTAATAAAACTAGTTTTCCATACCTCTAAATTAATATTTAAGGTTATATGATAATATAAAATTATGTCACATGACTACTTTTTCTTGAAAAAATAAAGTTATGTGAAATGCAAAATTCAATACCATAACCACTTAAACATGGGTTGTAATTTTAGTTATTTCGCTACTGTAGGGCTGATAATATCTTATTAGATTTAGCAAAACTTTAGTCTGTTTTTTTTGTTTGTTTATTTTATCTTTTTTCCTAAAAACAGTGGCAAGTCTGATTTTGTACTAGGGCTATGCACATTTTAGAGACACATGTGTTTCTGTGGCCCGAAAGTTAATATTAAGGAAAAACTTTCTACTGTAGCATTTGTACATAACAAAGAGGCAATGAACTCACATAATCTCTTTGTGTTTGGAATCCTAATGTCCTTCCTCATGCCAAACACCTTTATATCCTCTTAGCCATCACTGCTCTGTAGAGTCTTTCTACTGGCCTTATTCTGCTCACAAACTCTCATTAACATGTAATTTTAGGGGCGCCTGGGTGGCTCAGTCGGTTAAGCGTCCGACTTCAGCTCAGGTCACGATCCCGCAGTCCGTGAGTTCGAGCCCCGCGTCGGGCTCTGGGCTGATGGCTCAGAGCCTGGAGCCTGCTTCCGATTCTGTGTCTCCCTCTCTCTCTGCCCCTCCCCTGTTCATGCTGTGTCTCTCTCTGTCTCAAAAATAAATAAATGTTAAAAAAAAAAATTAAAAAAAAATGTAATTTTAGAACATGTTTATTTAAAGATCATTTCCTTAAAAGTAAGAAAATCTTCTTTAAATTTACAAAAATAATAATAATAATAAAGTCTTCCTCTTTCTACCTGTAAGTTAATAGAGCCTAAAATAAATCAATTTTTCTTTGTCTGAGTATATAAAGGCCTATCAAATTCCCAGTGAAAGCAATAAAATTTATCTTGCTTCAACAATGTGCACAATATCACTTGTGATTACTGGTTATTTTTTCAAATGGGGTATTCCTTTTACTTAGTGCCTTGAAAGCACACGTTTTCTTGAATTTTACCTTCATTTTGACATTAAAATGAAATATAATGTCCTTTTGGACACACTTCAAAGAATGCTAGCAATGCAGGCAAGTAACTGCTTTCAATTACACTTGGCAATATTTGCCATCCTTATCACCTTGAATCTGTGACTCAGCTTTGCCTTGCTCAGGCAAAGGCAACAATTGCTCTGGCATTTAATACTAGGGAGGCTTTCGCAGAGAGTGTGGTTAGGAAAGCATGCAGAAGTACCTATGCATGTTTTTGCGAATTTTCTATTTCTCTTCAACCTCTGACTTGAGTCATTCCTCTTTATTGCCCAATGTGGAAAATCCCCAGGGCATTTCAAAGTATGACGGCATTAGTAAGGTAGGATATTTAAAGTCAGGACTACCCTGGAAATTTTGTGGATCTGTTTTAAGAACCACAACCCAAATAGAACAATAAATAATGTGATGTAGGAACATGTTCACGTTAGCAGCTGACAAGATAGCTTGGAGCTGGCCACTGAGTTTAGATTCCTTTTTCAGAAAAAAAAGAAGCACCATGGCCTCTTGAATAATAATTAATATCCACAAGCAGTGCTTATCTACCAACCAACTATTACCAAGTGGTTATGTTATTTGGGGAAAGGGGGTCATTATTCAAAAAGTGTGAATTTGTCCGTTCCAATGGAGTATTGTCCGACTGGTGTCTTTGACTTTTTGGTTGCAGCTACACATTGATAAAACATAACAGAATATAAGATCGAACATTAAAGAGGAAAATAGTACATATGTGACTATAAACTACCTAAATCATCTAATACCAGCTTTTTCCCAAAGAGCTACTATTTCCCACTAGCTGTCTACATCACAAGATTTTTCTTGAAGTTTATTTATTTATTTTGACAGAGAGAGAGACAGAGACAGAGACAGAGCATGCATGAGCAGGGGAAGGGCAGAGAGAGAGAGAATCCCAAGCAGGCAGTATGCTGACAGCATGGAGCCCAACACGGGGATTGATCCCACGAACTGTGAGATCATGACCGGAGCAGAGATCAAGAGTCACAGGCTTAACTGAATGAGGCACCCACGTGCCCTCTATATCACAAGATTTGAATTGAAATTCATGTTAAAGCATATGTAAGTATCATAAAAATGCCATGGTATTTCTTTCATTAGAAGAGTCCAGGATATCCTCAGGAGACATTAGAACCAATCTGGCATTTAGCATTCAGAAATGAAGCAAAATGTAGCCATTTGGTGTGGAGCTGCTATTAAGAGGAACAGAACTGAGCTAACAGCCCACATTATCTGCCACCAGAAGAGGCTGAGGAGAGAGGAGAACTGTCCCAGTTGGGGCATGGAAGATTAAAAAAAAACCCATTAGATTCTCTGCATTCTAACATTAGAGAAACAGAAGTCATGGAAGCTTGATTTTAGACTGGGTTCTGCCATGAGCTAGCTCTAAAACCTTGTAGATTAATTTATTTGGCAATCGTTGATAGAACACCAACCTTATGCCAGACGCCTTTCAGGGCTAGAGATAGAAGGGAACAAAAGAGATAGAATCTCTGCCCTCATGAAGTTTACAATCTATCAGGGCTGGTAAATGTTAAATATGATCATATAATATGCAACAAATACTATAAAAAAATAGGGATTCTAACAGGGAGACTGGTGAATCAGGGAAGGCCTGAGAAAGTGACATTTGAGCTGGTCGTCCTTCACTTTTCACATAGAAATCACCTGTGGAGCTTTACAAATTATGAGTGCCTGGTTCTCCACCAGATCAAAGGAACTGAATCTAAGAATGAGGTCTAGGTAGCATTATTTATTAAAATCTTACCCAAGTGGGGTGCCTGGGTGGCTTAGTCAGCTGAGCGTCTGACTTTTGATTTTGACTGAGGTCATGCTACCAGGGTCATGAGACCAAACCCTGCAAAGCCTGCTTGGGGTTTTCTCTCTCCCTCTGCTCCTCTCCCCCACATGCACACTCTCTCTCTCTTCCCCTCCCTCCCTCAAATAAATAAATAAATAAATAAATAAATAAATAAATAAACATCTTGCCTAAGTGACTATAATTTGTGGCCAGCATTGAGGACCAGAGATTTCAGCTGACTTTGGAAGGTGGGAAGAGGCTGAGTACAGAGTCGGGGGAACCGTTTTCAGGGCAGAAAGAATGGTATTTGTCAAACCACTAGAAAGAGTCTACCACATTTAGGAAATAAAAGGAAGGTGCTGAGTGATGGGTTCAGAAGGGACATTAGCTCTTGGCCCCTCTGTAAGCAACCTGAAGGGTTTGGGATTTTATCCTAAGTACAACAGAAAGCTGTTAGACAGAAATGACTGCTATGGCTCCTCCCTACAGAAAGCACTGGAAGGATCAAAAGAGGAATGGGGGACTGAGGAGGTAAAGGAGAAGGATGATGGTTTGCACTGTCCTCGTAGCAATGGAGATGGAGAATTATTTTGAGCTATTTCAGAAGTAGAACTGACATTATGATGAATTACATAAAGAAGGGTGAGGGAGAAGTGTGAAAGAAGATTCCCAGGCTTCTGGCTTGAACAGCTGGGTAAAAGCATGCACATTTGCTGAGATGTGTGACACTGGAGGAGAAGAAAAGGGGTTTATACCTGTAAATACGAAGCACTGTGAAACACCCAAGTAAGCACTTGATTGGGTCTTAGGGAAAAGGTCCAGACATACCTATTTGGAAGCCAGCAGCATAAAGAAAGTGAAGCCATGTGTGATATGAGACCCTGGAGAGAGTATGGAATAAAAGAACTCGGCTAGTCCCAGTCTCAATCTCATAACATACAATGAAAGGATTGACTATGATCAGCAGTTCTTAAACTTCCGTGTGCCTCAGAATCACCCAGAGGACTTGCTAAAACATTAGTTGTTGGGCTCCTAAAATCTCAGATTCTGTGGGTTTGCGAATTTGCATCTCTAACAAGTGTCCCAGGTGACATAAATGCTTCTGATAGGGGATTACTTGGAAACTGGATGATCTAAGATTTCCCTACCTTCTCTAATATTTCACCATTACATCACTGTACCATCTGCAAAAACTCACATGAAAACATGTACAAATGCCAGATAGAGATTTTGTTATTAGAAAATGAAAGCATGGTAAAATGGAAACATAGAGACGTGATCTCGGGAGTGGCTAAGAGCTGTTCTATGACTTCATAATTTGTGTTCTTTTTAAAGGTTGGACAGATTCAACAACTGACAAATACTAAGTGAGCATCTTCCTCATGTAAACCATTTATAGGAAAATAATCTGCAATTCTCTTAAAATTAAGTGCACACATTTCCTGTTAGTATTGTAGCAGTTTTTGAGAAACCTGTAGAAATTGAGAGAATTCAGTTCTGCAAGGATCATTTTTTTTTAAACATAGTCAAAGAAATCTTGAAGTATGATAAGAGTTGAGCAACACAGTATTTCACCTCATTCAGTCTTGATGTTAAAAAAATAAACAGCTCTTGGGGCGCCTGGGTGGCTCGCTGGTTAAGCATCCCACTCTTGATTTCGGCTCAGATCATGGTTTCATGATTCGTGAGTTCAAGCCCCACATAGGGCTTCAGGCTGGCAAGGCAGAGCCTGCTTGGGATTCTCTCTCTCCACCTCTCCCCCACTCATACACTCACATGCTCTCTCCCTCTCTCTCTCTCTCAAAATAAATAAACTTAAACAAATAAATAAAATAATAAATAAATAAATAAATAAATAAATAAATAAATAAATAAGAAAATTACCGGATCATTATTTAAAAGAAGATTTCAAGTACATTATTGTTATTAGTTATTGGCAACCAACTTTTAAAAGGCAACATCCCCTACCTAGATTCTTCCACTGTGACATCATCAAAGAATGTAGATTGCACAGTTTTTACAGAATTGTCAAAGTGCATAAGTCATTCAACCTCCACCTACCTCATCTAGGGATGTTCATGGATTAGAAAAGCTGATGCTTCAAAAAGGAGACAGTAAACAAACTTTCTGAAACCACTTGAGAGAACTAAGTGTTCTTGTAATCTTGAAAGAAGCATAGTGATATCTATGCAGACATAATCACAAACTCTTCTCCAAAATCCTAATTTTCTAACAAGTTGTGCATGTGTTCATCAATTGTATTTACAAGGTAGCTTGAATGAGGTGAGGGGCTCATTCTGTGATAAATGAAACAGATCAAAATGTTAGAACCTTGCGAAAGTGGATAGCAGCTCCCTTGTTTGGGCTAGCCATTTGCTGTGATTTTTTAAATGTCACCAAATAGAAGTTTCAAGCTACCCAGAAACAAAACCCAACAGATTTCTTTCTTATTCCTCTGTTCCCTACCCAAGGCATTCAAATAACATTTGCATTGCTTCTAGCTCTTAGCCAAAGATGGGCTTTACTTCAAACATCTTAAGTCCAGATTCCTATGTTGATAAACTTGCTTGGACACATGGTGCCCCCAAAGACAAGCTCTGATGCATGAACAGCAGATGCTTCAAGAAGAATGGTTACTGGCCTCCTTTCTTACCTCCCAGTGACAGAGGTCATGACCCTTAAGTGATATCTAGCCACTACTCTTACCTCATTTGAGGTGGGTTCAATGTGACATCCAAACATTAAGCTCAGTTAAGATGCTGTAGGACAGCTTCTCTGCATTGTCTAGTAGAAACTTTGAGCTGTAAACAAGCAGAATTTCTGGATAATGAGGAGCTTCTTATAGGAGTTTTGTAAGCATTACACATCCTCTTGCTGAATAACAAAGGAAGGCACACATTCTTGGTGTGACTTAATGATTTTTTTTTTTTTTTGTGACTCAACGATTCTTAATCCATTTATTTCTCATGGGGAAAAAAGTGTCACTTCTTTATGGGTCTTCAATCTACTTCTAATTATAGATTATTTAGTTCCATAAGGGGGAATTGACTGAGGTCTCCTATTACATAATGGCTAACAAATGTACTGAAATATAAAGAGCAGAATGTTCTGAATCAAAATAATGGAACTAAACAAAAGACAGGAATCTATATATATGTGATATGTAAATGGAAGTGAACAGTGTTTTTTTGAAATGACCAATTTTGAAATGACTATGTTAGTTTGAGTCCTCTAAGAAACAGATATCAAGACAAGAATTAGACATGCAAGAGGTTTATTAGCCTTATCACGTTCTCATTTCCCACTCTGACCTAATCTACTTAGCCCCCACTCCTGAGTCTTGTCTAATAGTTTTCTTTCCAACAATTGCATTTCAGATGGAAAGAAGAGTATTGTTTTAGCTGCGTTAGTAACAATACAACTAATATTCATTGAATTTTTATCAAATTCTTGGCACTGTTGGCTGTATACTTTACATGCAGTGCCATTAAATTCTCACAATAAAACTATATGGTGTGTGTGGAGGAGGGGTCTATTTTTACCCTCATTTAACAGATGATTGGGGGGGGAGGAGGACATTTATTTAAGCAATTTACCCAAAAGTACACCTTATAAATGTCAGGGCTGAAATTTTCATCTACATAGTCTGATACCATAGCCCATTTCTTTAAACTGAATTGCATCCCCCCCAAAAAATTTTTAAAATCAGTGCGTTGAATAACATTCATTTATTGGGCATGTACTGTGTTCTTGGTGCTGTGAAGGATACTAACAGAGATCCCTGGCCTCTGTGATTTTACAATGTAATGATGCAATTGAGAAGACAAATATTTTACAGGTAAATGATATGACTAAATATAATATGTACCTAAGAGACTATATATACTATGTTATATAATGGAATTAGAACTGTTTTCGATCATGCATAGGGTTTAAATAGGAAAAAGTAGAAGAGAAGGCCTTACAGCCCAAGAGGAAACAAGGGCATGACATATTCCCAGGACCAGTAGAAGCTGAAGTTGTAAGACAGGCAGCACATCTATCCAATTATAGACAAAGGTTTAAATGGGAAAGTCAGATGCTCCATAAATGTTCACTGAGTCAGTGAATCAAGGAAAAAAGTGGATGCATAAATGATCATATTTCCAAAATTACAAAGAGACTAATTGATAACATTCAATTATCTCTTTTTTTTGTAAGTCTGCTTATATTTTGAGAGAGAGAGTGCATGCATGAAAGCAGGGGAAGGGCAGAGAGAGAGGAAGAGGGAGAGAGATAGAGATAGAGATAGAGATAGAGATAGAGATAGAGATAGAGAGAGATTGAGAGAGAATCCTAAGCAGGCTCAATGCTGTCAGTGCTGAGCCCAACATGGGGCTGGATCCCACACACCATGAGACCATGACCTGAGCAGAAATCAAGAGTCAGACACTTAGTCTACTGAGCCACGCAGGCACCCCTAAATTCTCTTTTTAAATTAAATTTCTTCCTTTTTCTGCATGCCTTTAAATTCAATGATAAGATGTGAAAAAGTTACAACAGAAAACTAATTGTCTGGGGCACACCTTCTATTTTGACTAGGGTCACTTCAAAACACCAGTACAAATCAGACTCCTAGCACCCTAAGAGAAAGTGCTACTTTAGTTACATACTTTTATGAAATTTCTCTGATTTCAGTCACACTATGGTGTTAATTTAAAAAGAAAACTCATTAACAGTGTGCCTTATTGAAGCTGAATCTGAAAAAGAAGATTTTTCTTAAGGAATGGACATTAGAGAAGTATGAAAAGCAAAAAGAAACAAAATGAATTTCACGTTTTGAATGAGCAAAGCAACCTGAACACTAAGTATTTTCTTTTAAATAAATTGAGTAACATTTCCTCTCTCTATATATATGTGGGAAGTTAATGGTAACTTGATAGGTCAATTTAAAATTTCTAATGTGAAGCGTTGTTCCAGACTTGAAGGAATTGGGGTCAGAGTATACAGACTCTTTCTCTATCAAGCAATAGATCATGCAGTGACAGCCCATGTGAACACAGAGCACATCTTCAGAATCTCAAGGCTGTAGGAAGGTCAGCATGTGGCACTGTGTTCTTTGTTTCCTCTCCCTTGTCACGCTTAGAAACTGTTATGTGTAACAATGTGAGAGACAAAACATTTAAAAATGACCTCTGTCGTGAGGAAAAAAATTTCCTTGGCCTCGTTGAAATAATCATTACCCTTCAATTTGTACTAATCATTTGGCCAAGTCTCCACTCTCCCCCATAAACCATCCAGCAAAAATTGATGGAAACCTCATCCTTTCCCACCCTATGAAGCTACTGACAGAGAATGCAATTAATAAATGAGGAAATGTGTTAAAAGAACTCATAACCAGTCGAGTTCAGTCTTTCCAGGGCTGAGCCGTCGATAGCGGTACCGTGGCACTGGTTTGTCACCAAGGATTCCGGTGACAACATGAGGCAGCAATTCCCAATTAAAACATAAATTAAAAAAAATAAAATAAAGCTATTTAATGGCTACACAAATTATAGTTTGTTTTGTTTTGTTCTGTTTTAACAAAAAAAGCTCCAATGGCTCTTCCGACTGATGGGAAGATTTATTTATAATGCTATCTTCCAAAGTGTGTCAAACGAAAACAGGTCCATGGGATGCTCACAGCTGTGACAGGAAGTAACGGCCCTGTGATTAAAGGCTGGTTGAATAAAATGTCTTTACTACTGGGATTCTCTGACTCTTTCATATGCCAACGTGCATTATTAATATCAAGAGGGAATAGTATGTGGCATTTTCCCAATTTCCTTAACTATAGAACTCATTTTAATAGGGCACAGGGTAAATTTCCAGGAAGTCAGATTTAAGCATTTAAAAACAAGAGAGGGGGAGAAGACAAACGTGAAACCCCTAAAGATGAGGCAGCTCATTTTGAACCCATTCAAACAATGTGAAGGTTTTTTTTTTTTTTAATTTAAACCGAAATTACAAGTTCTTCGATGGCAAGGTACATTTGAGTTTGAAAAAAAAATAAGATTTTTTTAAGGAGCCATATGATTCCAGCTTTCTTTTTAATTTCCTTAAACATCCTGCAATAATAAAATGTATTTCTGAAAGTAGAACTTTGTGTGGAAGTTAAAACATTTCAGAATTTGAAGCGACATATTTTTGAGATGTAATTATTCAGAAGGAAAATGCATGAAATAAAAAAAATACCATAAATAAATCAGAACTTAAAAAATAATCTGGATGTTTTACCACTGTTAAACTTCTATTACCATCCCAAGTAAAAGCAATCACTTAAAATAAATAGAAAATTTTTAAATTATTTTTCGCCAATTATTAAGGAATAGAAATTAGGGGTGCCTGGGTGGCTCAGTCAATTAAACACCTGACGTCAGCTCAGGTCATGATCTCACAATTCGTGGGTTCAAGCCCCGCATCTGGGTCTCTGCTGTCAGCACGGAGCCTGCTTCAGATCCTCTGCCTCCCCTCTGTCTCTGCCCCTCCTCTGCTCGTGCTCTCTTTCTCTGTCTCTCTCAAAAATAAATAAATGAACTTAAAAAAAAAAACAAATTTAAAGTATGCTTGACTATAATGTGGTCACAGATATTTATTGTCCCTAAAAATGTTAATCTTAAAATTTGGTGTCTCATATATTTTATATAAAATGAGATGAAACTACATCTATAAAAGCATACTATTTTGAGAAATAATCTGCATAGTTTATAATACCTTTAAATTTTTAAATTATGCAATAGAATTTTCATGAAGATACCTTTTTTGGTAATAAAACTGAATATTTTACAATCATATTCAAACATAAGCAATCAACTGCTATTTTAAAAATAGTTACTTCAAAAATGACTTCAAAAATGAAATAGGATAGCTGACCTGCTTGAAAGTAGCTTAGAGAAGGAGGATTTTATAGAAGAGTTGACGCAAGAGTAAAAGAAAGAACAACATGAAAAGAGAAAGAGTCAGAGAATCCAGATGTGTCTGTGAGGCAGAGAAAACAGTAACCAGAGCCTTAAATGTTCTGTGGCTTATTAGCAATGAGATAAAATATAAAGGTACTCTCTGGCTTAGGACAAGAAATTACAGACAGCACGTTCTTTGTGTAAACTTCAATCAACTTCAGAGTACAACATATCCCTAATGTCTTTTTCCATATCTTCATCAATATTCAAGAAACAAGTATTTATTTTGCAAAGCACAGTTGTCTTAAAGAGAAAAGAATGTATGAAATAGTCTATGAAAGCAAATCATTTCTTACTTTCTTGCATAAATAGCCAAGGAGCGAAGAAAGAATTTAATAAATTTGCAAATATTTAGATCTTAAAGACTTCCACAACAGTTGGAAGATGAAAAGGTGTTCTGAATATTCACATGAAAATCTCACACCAAATATCCAAATTCTTTTCTCATTCTGACCTCTGTTCTCCCCATCCCACCCCCACCCCATTCTTTTTGGTCCTATTTGGAATCAGATAAGCACGTCACTTCCTTTGTCCACTTTTTAAAAATAAATTAAATATACTGACATTAGTTTAAGTAATACCACACCCAACCATACACTAGGGTATCAATTCAGCTAAGATTCTCTTAGCCATGAGGAATTAAAACCCTGTCTCAGACAGACTCAGCCATGAAAACGTTTATTATCTCACATAACAGGAAGTCCAAAGATGGGGACCTTCTAGGATTGGTTGATGTAGCAGATCAATGATAACATCAGGAGCCCAGGTTCCTTCCTCTGCTCAGTTCAGCTGTCCTGGACATTGGCTCTACCCTTAGACTTAGAGCAGTATGGCACCCAGAATTTGGGGAAACATATCTAGACATGACAGTGTTTTGAGATATTATTTTCTCTTGTGGAATTGTCTTTGAAATGAGGCAAACTATTTCCAGATCCCCCTAGAAAAATTGCCTTCCTATTTCACTGGCCAAAATTGGCTCATGAGCCTTCTTAAAAGGTCACTAGGCTTATCTTAAATCCAATGAATCCACTACAGAAGCTGGAGATGTGATCAGTTTTTCCAGAGGTACATGGCTGGTAGAGGAAGAGGTAAATATCTGGAAATAATTTTTTAAAGGATTCTTTTAGGAAGAAGGAAAGAAAGAATGAAAGCTAATAGAAACCAGCAGTGTCCTCCACACATGTTTGTCTATGTTTTTAAAGACAAAAATGATATGTCGTATCTCTGGAGCTTGCATAGTCACACTGAAGAAAGTGTTTAAATTGAATATCTGAATAAACAGGTCATATTTGCATAATTTTCCTCTTCTGAGAAAGCCAGTAAACTCCTAAGAGTTCAGTTTCTGGAAACGTCATTTCTTAAACATTTGTTTTGGCATCTTGGTTATTTCCTGCAGACAGCCTACCACATAGGCTTGCAATAACTCACTTAAGAATAATGGCAGTGCTCTCAGGCAGTTAATCTCGTCTGCTTCTCAAAGAAAGAGAAACTGTGATATAGTCAAGCCAGTGGCTCCCAGAGGTCTGCTATGGCACTCTTCCCTGCACGCTCATGAGAACCCCCACAGGTACCTATCTATCCAGTGTCCCATTCTTGTCCTGACAACTCGTTGTTTACTGTTATTAATAAATCCTTGTTAAGTTGTCCCAGCCAATCAATGTGTTGGTGAGTAAACTCAGTGTTACGAATGAGATTTAAAGAATAACTTTCTCTGTGAGAATCAGATTTAAGAAATGAGAGTTGAGGGGTGCCTGGGTGGCTCAGTCAGTTGAGTGTCCAACTTTTGATTTCAGCTCAGGTCATGACCCCAGAGTTGTGGGATCAAGCCCCACATTGGGCTCCCCACTGGACATGGAGCCTGCTTGAGATTCTCTCTCTCCCTCTGCCCCTCTCCCCCACTTGCACTTTCTCTTTCTCTCCTCTCTCTCAAAACAAAAGAAGAAATGAGAGATGATATTATCTTTCATTTTCCACAGCACATGAGACTATAGTGTGCTGACTTCACTGACTACAGCGAAAATTTGATGGCTTCCGAAGTGACACCAAGTGGCAATGACAAACTACTATTAGAGCATGAAGAGAATCTCAGTCCCAAGAGACAAGGAGATGGTAATCACAGGCCTCTGCCTGCTTCAGCCTTTTGTCCCACCCTAGCCTCACCCTAGGTGGCAAGGGTGTTTTTAAACTCAATAACTGATAGAAATTTTTCTGTGAGAGCTGATGGATATTGGTGATATGAAGCGTTTAGTTGTCGAGCAGTATTTGTCTCCATTCTGGGAAACCCAAGGATCAATGTGAAATAGAGGTTACCAGTAGGAGCGCAGGGCATTTCTACAGGATTAAGTACAGAAAGAGGAGTAGATGAGAGGAAAAAAAATCAAAAAGAGAGAAGACTTCTAGTACTTCTGAGAAGTCTGCACAATATTAAGAAATAAATATTTAAGGCAAAGAATAAAGAATGGTTTATACCCTACTTTGAATTCTGGTCAATCGTAAATGACATTAGATCCTTGCCAATGGTGGATCAAGCCCATGAGCCTCTGCAGGGCATTGTAACAGTGGTACACACACAACAAGGGCAACTTCACTCAAGGTGCAAATGCCACCTACTCCCAAAGTTCAATTCTGACTCCAAGATCAAGGATAGCTTGGACAGCTGGCTTCCCCTTTCCACATAGGAAGACATTTATTCTCTTGCAACATCCTTGGTCTAACTAGAGAATAATGTTTACTCTATTATCTAAGAAGAAATAAAATACATGGAAGCTAGGTTTCCCCACAGACAACCCTACAGCTCAGCTTGGTTGCAGAACATTGGCCATGTAACGGCTCTGGTGCTAAGAAAACCATCATCCTGAGGACGTCATCATCCTCAGCTTTTTTATGGATCGGGAAACAGTAGCTTCCAAAGATTTCCTGTTAATAAAGACTGATAGAAGTTACTTGAATGTCCAGGTGTAGTGCCATAGCATATGATAAGACAGTGACCTATAGGTCTAGCTGCATAAGATCTCTCCAATTAAAACAATGCTTTAACTTCAAATTTGGGCCAGGTCAGAGGCAAATCCAGTTACTTAAGAAACATTGGCTGCCATTTTGTTCATTCATTCAGTGATTAGCAAATATTTATTAAGCCCATGTTACCATGTGCCAGTAATTGTTATAGGTGTTGTAGATAGATTGTTAAACAAAAATGACCTTTTCTACAGCTAAATGAAATCAAGAAAAAAATGATAATATTTCTAGAGCTTGGATAGTAACCCTAAAGGAAGCTTTGTGTCCATATAAGAGTGGTTTCACACCCAAAGATATTTCTATCTGAATCATTCAGAACATATTTAAGCAAGAGAACTATATTCAATGATAAAACAAGCTATGCAGCATAAATGCAAGCAAATAGTCCAAGTGACAATAAAATTATTAAGCAGTTTTAATAAGGTATGAACAAAACTTGCAGTTAAAAGCCAGTGGGTGATCCATGACTATCTCACCGTAGCCAGACTCAAGCATGCCCATTTTACAGAGAAGGAAGCAGAGGGGATACACTTGTATCAGACCCTCCAGCTACCACGTGTTAGGCCATATTTTTCCCAAGTAAAACAGTGTCTATTTCCACCCCAGGCCATGTAGCCTTTCACTTCTTCCCTCTGATTATCCCCCAGTTTCTCCACCTTCATCCACCTATGTTCCAAGCAAGTATTAGTGTACTTACATAAATCCACGAATTGTAAACACCATGAACTGTAAACACCAACTTAAAGATTGCTAGGGTGGCCCAGATTATTTGCAGTTCAATATCACTTGAAGTAAGTTTAGTTCTCCAGATTGTATCAACTTTAAAATACAAACTAGTTGACGCTAAAGAACATCCCTCTAGACATATACCATGGCCAGTCCAAGCAGGTGTCCTCAGAGTTCTAAGCATTTGTCACTTGTTCCCAGAGCCACTCCTTAAACCCAGACCCTTGGCCCTTGAGGTTTTTAAAGATGTGAGACAGTTCTCTGTGTTTTCTTTAGCCCCTAATCTCCCCATCCTAGAGAGCTGTTATCTACCACCACCGAGTCTATGCTTACATCATGACTGACTCTCCTCCTTTCGAATTTGAGGATGTCTTCTGTCCAAATAGCTTGTTCTTGTTTTTACCTTATAGGTTAGTGATTCTTATATTCAAGGTGCATTCGAATGAGGACTTGTTAAAACAGATTGCTGAGTCCCAACCCTAGACTATCAAGATTCAGTAAGTCTACGGTAGGGCTTGAGAATTTGCATTACAAACAAGTTCCCAGATGATTCTGATGCTGCAGGAAATATTTTTAAATTGTGACAGTACAGGAGTGCCTGAGTGGCTCAGTCAGTTGAGCGCCAGCTTCGGCTCAGGTCATGATCTCGCGGTTCGTGATTTCCAGCCTGCTTTGGATTCTATGTCTCCCTGCCCCTCCCCTGCCTGTTTTCTCTCTCTCTCTCTCCCTCTCTCTCTCTCTCTCTCAAAAATAAAATAAACATTAAAAAAATTGTTTTAATTGTGTTAATATAAAATGCTGGTCAGAAACTGAATCTCTTGCTGATGGGATTGTAAGTTTGAAAATGTTTTGACAGTTTCTTTAAAAATGAAACATATACTTAACATGCAATACAGTAATTACATCCATGGGGCATTTATTTATCCCAGAGAAATGAATACGTCTTCACACAAAAACTTATACACAATAGTTTATAGCAGTTTTGTTTTTAACAGGCCCAAAATGAAAACAACCAAAATGTCCTTCAACAAGTAAATAAACAAACTGTGGTATATCTATACGAAGGAATACTATTCAGTAATCAAAAGGAATGAATTACTGACACAGTCAACAAATTGAATAGATCTCAAAGGTATTATTTTGCAGGGTTAAAAAAAATCCAATCTCAAAAGGCCACATACTGTATGAGTCCATTTATTTAACATTTTTGAAATGACAGCGTTATGGAGATGTTAAACAGATTAGTGTCAGGGACTGGGGATGTTGGGGGCTGAGTGACTATAAAGGGGTGGCACAGAGGAGATCTTCGTGGTAATGGAATGTTTCTCTTTCTTAATTGTGGTGGTAGTTAGAGGGACCAGCGTGCAATGAGTGACATTGACCCATATACACAGATGGTGCCAACCTCCATCTCCTATTTTAGAAATTGCATTATAATTATGTAAGAGGAAACCATTGGGGAAAACTGTGTAATATGTACGTGGGCTTTCTCTATATTCTATACTCCTTTGCCCCTTCCTGTGAATCTGTATTTCAAAATAGAAAGTTATAAAAAAATCCTTCCTCTGTGCAGCCAGGGTTTGGAAACACAAACAAGGCACTGGACGAGGACAATCCTGATGCCCACCCCTATAATATTGTTTCCAGTTTTCTTTCTTGAGACCCCTGTATGGCTCTGTCCACACCTGGCTCAAATCTGTATAGATTCCTCTTACAATTTCCTAAATTCGTTAACCTTTCCCATGCTGCTGTAGGGAACTACACTGGATTCACTGGTATTACCTGTCAGGAGAGAAAATTTTGAAAATATCCTTTCACCCAGTATTTCCAGTCCAGCAATCTATCCTAAAGAAAATACCAGAGTCGCAAACACTGTGGTTCTAAACACAATAGCAAAAATGTTGAATGCAAACTAAGTAGCTAAATAAATGTAGATACATCCATATGCCTAAATAAAGCATGCTTGTTGAGGGTGCCTGGGTGGCTCTGTTGGTTAAGCATTCCACTCTTGATTCGGCTCAGGTCATGATCTCACAGTTCGTGAGTTCCAGCCCTGCATGGGGCTCTGTGCTAACAGTCTGGAACCTGTCTGGAATTCTCTCTCTCTCTCCACCCCTCCCCTACTCTCACTCTCTCAAAATAAATAAATAAACATTTTAAAAATTCTTGTTTAAAAAATAAATTAATAATTAAATAAAATACAGTTGTTGAGAAATATTTACTCAATCTTATTAAAAAAATGACACCAAAACCTGTGCATGGATTATGTTCTTAATTATGTTAATTACTATTTGCAAAGAAAACGTGTTAAAATGCAAATAGAGATATTTTTTGAGTGATTGGATTATAAGTGATTTTGAATTTTCTTTAAGTTTTCTGGATTTTCTAATTTTATACAATGAGCATGAACTTTTAGAATTTAAATAATGCTGTCCAAGACAGATATGGCTTAAGAGTCACATCTATAGACTTTCAGAATGCTTGAAAAGAAAACCTTGAAAGAAACTCAGTCTACTTCTGCCCACGCTTTCTTCCAGGCTCTCTTGTAAACCTCTCAATTGCCCCAGCTGACACAAACTTTCTTTTCCAAACGTGTAACAATGGCCCTCTATTCTGTCTCTCATCCAACAGGTAGCCTACACCACTACCATTCTGACATCTGATGTCAGGACAGTATTGCCTCCCTTCATCTTCTCAGATGCAAAAGTATTAGAATTAGTTAAAAGAGACAAAGGGAGAAGAAATTTCTGTCTACATCAAATTAAAAGACTCCCAGAAACACTGAGAAACAGTCTTACAGCTCTTGGCTGCCAATCAAAATTCCTTTAAGTGAATATTTTTAATGTTTATGATTTAGAAATACATTTCTAAGGGCCATGGTATTTTGTTATCACTTCTCCCTATAATCAAGTTTCTCTCTGACAGTTTGAACTTTTTAATGAAGTGCTTTAATAACAAAAAGTGTTTGTGTTTTACTTTCCTTGGATTCAATCTCTATTTTTAAAAACAGCACAAAATGAAGTTATCTGTAGCTCCTTAATTTGATTACATTCTACCTATCAAAATATTTATATTAATCTCATTAAAATATGAATAAGTGTTTTTATGCTGGTTGATTTTACAGTATTCTCTGGAGTTTCTTTAAGTGCCTTCCCTTGTATATTGTCTAGATTATAGATCACCATACTACTGTCCTTCACATCCCCTCATTCATCTTAATAATCTAAAGATATTCCAGTAATTACAGTTTAGAAATATGCACTCTGTTGGAGTTTTCAGCATTGCCCGCCTGAATCTTTTATTTTAACCCTTTGGGAAACAGAGATACACAAAAAGTGCCACAGAGTAACCACTGAAGTCCCAAATCTAGCTTAGCTCCCACAGTCACTGTGTCGACTCCAGGTTCCCATATGTGTAAGTGAAAACACCGGAGCAGATGATCTCTGAAGTCTGTCTGATAGATTCCATCCTGTTTTCTGAACCCAAGGTGCTCCTTAACTTTGCATAGGAACGGGAGACTGGATGACTCCCATCACTGCAATCCATTTCCCAGCAGCCTGGATCTGGAATAGATTTGTTTTGAGAAGCCAGATAAAATAAGAGACTACCTGGACCTCAGACACCAAACCCTTTCCTATCAACTCAAGACTGTACAGAAACATTTGGAAAAAATATTACAATTTAAGTTTAAATTTCCTCCAATCAGGTCCATAGTTTTATCCTTGGAGACAAGTATACTAATGTAAGGAGTCAGGGGACCAATCTTGAGTTAGTTTCAGGCTGATGGACAGTCAAGATTATCCAATCTTGGGTTGACAAGATTCCAACGCAACTTCAGAGAATGTTGTAAACACCGCAGGTAAGTAAACAAATGGGGCACTTCCATTACAAGTGCCACAGTAACTGGCTAAAGGCTTTTCTTTGTTCTTTCATTCAGTGATGATTGAAAGCTAACCATGAGAACTCTAGAAAAAGGGAGAGCCAAGAGCTTGCACCTGACGGACTGGTTAAGTTAGACTGCAATGCAGAGCCTACTTTTTTATCTAAAGTGAGTTAAAACTTTGAAAAAATCTTAACATGAAGAAAAACAAGTCAGAGTGAACTTATGGGAGTTACAATTTGTGCACAGCTGTATTTTTAGTTTATCTTTCCAATTAGTAATGTAATGAATCATTAACCATTAATTAATAATTATCGGCAAGCACTTACTATCTTCATTGCATATTGATTTGTGACGACATTATGTATTCATTTAAGGAGACATTCTTTCTACAAATATTTATAAAATGTCTGCAATACTAAAAATGTTACATCAGGTGAAACATGAATCTTAAGTAAATAATAATATCTAACAATTATGGGATGTCATACCCAGAGCACTGTCACAAACATATATATATATATATGTATATATATATATATGTATATATATATATATATATATATATATATATATATATATATAAATGAGCTATACATATCTATTAGCTCATTAAATATATCAATGAGCTGTGTATATAATTAATCATATATATATATATATATATATATATATATATATATATATTAATCTTCATAGCAACCTCATGAGACTGTTAGCATTACCATCTTCATTTTATAAGAAAACTGAGCCATAGACTGTTAGCAGCCTTGCCCAGTCTAGGACCCAGATCTATTATTTGGCATAAACTCTGAGTTGAAACTCTCAGGCTCTTAACTACTACAGTACAAGTATTATGTTAAAACATGAAATTGCAGTTTTTGTTGGTCAGATAATGGTTGAATGTTATCAATTTCAACCTATAGGTTTGCATACACAAATGAGTTCTCCTAACAACCGGGCTGTAAGAATTTAGAGGTGATAGAAATGACCAAGGAGCTGGTGTTCTCAAAGAAAGCTCCATGGAATGGAAATTGATCTCAGCTTTAAAAGACAGGACTTGGATAAGAAGAAAAGGAGGAGAGTATTTTCCAGGAGAGAGGATGACACACACCAAGTCATGCAGGTAAAATGCATCCGTGTTTTCTAGAAGCATTGACTTTCATTTGGTTCCTGTGATGGAATTCACCTCCTGTTTCATCTCCAGATTCTGGCCACCTCCAGTACCACCACTAGCTAATGGCCCTAAACAGGGGTGTAATGGGTGTTCCCTCAAAATTCACATGTTGAAGTCTTCACCTCCAGTACTCAGAATGTCACCTTGTTTGGAAATCGGTTTATCGCAGACAGAATTGGTTAAGATGTAGTCATTAGGGTGACTTCAATTCAATATGACTAAATTCCTTACTGAGAGGGGGAATTTGACACAGACACAGGTATACAGGGAGAATGCATATGGAGATGAAGGCAGAGATCAAGATGAAGCACAGAAATGCTTCTACAGGCCAAGGAACACCAAAGCCAGCAAATGACCAGGAGGTAAGTGAAAGACATGGAACAGATTTTCCTCAGAAGTAACCAGTGCTGTTGACACCTTGACATTGGAACTTCTAGCCTGCTGAACTGTGAGACCAAAAATTTCTCCAAAGTTACCCACTTTATGGTACTTTATCATGGCAGCCTTAGCAAACTCTATGAGAGGGAATACAAGGAGTCTTGCAACCTCTACTCATTATTTGAATTTCCTTACCCTTCCTCCCTCCCCCCACATGCACACTGGAAAGAGAGTCAAAGGAATTCCTCAGGCCTTTAAATTCTGAGTCTTGATCAGCACATCAGCACTTCTGTCTCAATGTTTTATCATAACAAACTTGGCCATTAACCCAAGTCCTCTTCTTTAAACATTCTGACTTTGCTGTCTCTCAAGTTACATATTTTTGTGGTATAAGAATCTACTACTCTTTCTCAATATCAGCATTTTTCTCTCCTGAGTTAAGAGCTGTTTATAAAGCAGACAAATATGTAAGACATGATTTTATGGTAACATTTGTCTCTCTAGAAAAATTGAAATCCCTTCTAAATATAACCACTTCTGATTTTTAAAAAGAATGCACCACAATTTCCTGAGGCAATGCCAGAATAAGAAAATATATGTATAGTGAAGATTATTTAATACTTATGACAGTTATTTTTAAAAGCAAATTTACATGTATTACCTCATTTAATCCTTACAACAAACTGAAATGAGTTCTGTTATTATCCTGAAGAAAGTGAGGCACAAAAATCAAGGAATTTACTCATAGTCATACAACTAGTAAGTTTTCTAATCACGATGAAAAAAGCGGGGGAAATGTTTATTGAGTACTTGCTGCATACACAACACTGTGTATTCTGATTTCATAGGTTATCTCCTTTAATTTCTTTGAATACTGTGTGTAAGTCACGACTTAAAATTTTTTTTTTCCAGATCATACAATTGAAGGTTGTCGAGTTTATGTCCTGTTCATCTTGCCAGTAATTTGGGGGACAATATTCAGGCCCATTGGCAATGTTATTGGAATAAGTGTTTTGTCTCCCAAGTTTATTAAATTGCTCCATCTCATAAGTCTTTTCTCTTTCTCAATCTTGCCACTCGTGTTATTACCCACGTCTATAAACATTGCCCTACCCTAGTACTTTGAAACCAAAGTGATTTCTACCAAGAGCAAATATAAAAACAGTTTCACCCGTGGTCAAGTGGCCTTCTTCAAAGTTGACTTAATGCTTCTCTTCTGTGGTTCCAGGCACCAAGCTCACTTTTTCTTATTCCTTGTAACCCAATCTCTATTTTGAATCACATATTGGATAATTAGGCCCCTCGCTTGATGTCTTCACATCAGTATGTTCCTTTCTTTCTTTTAAATATCAGTCTTCAATTATTTGGGCCCCTGGGTGGCTCAGTCAGTTAAGCATCCAACTCTTGATTTCAGCTTAAGTCATGATCTCACAGTTCGTGGGTTCAAGTCCTGCATCAGACTCTGCACTGGCAGTGCAGAACCTGCCTGGGATTCTCTCTTCTTCTCTCTCTGCCCCTTCATGGCTCACACTCTCCCTTCCTAAAAATAAATAAATAAACATTAGTAGATAGATAGATAGATAGATATCAGTTTTCAATATTACTTTTTGTTGGTGCTGATCAATATTCATTCATTTTCAATCACTGGAGGCACAAACAAAGATTTCTGAAATTCCTTAAGAGCCTTCTGTTGATTATACTATTAGGAGATACAGTGCACATTCTGTTTGTCCTCTTCTCCTGCATGAATGAAGTGAGAAAAATTCCCACCATTGAAGAAATTTAGTCCCAGAAAGAAACATAATATTCGACTCAGACACCAGAATGAGGAGACAAAATCAAGGGCCTAATTATTCAACATGGGATACAAAATTAAGATTGGAAGCACAGTAGCAGTGCTTTACATTGCCAACTTTTTAAAAATATAGTATATTAATAAAAAATTCAAGTCATAGTAAGGCTGACAGATCAGGAAATCGTTGCCATTTAAAAGATAGTCTATCGCCACGCAGTTTCCAAGAAGGGTTACACCACATTACTTATGGTCACATGGAGAAGTACCAGTGTTGATCAAGAGATAGAAGGAGAGAGAGTAGCTCTTGGCAAGAGCCTTTATTGTGGTTTCCATGGGAAAGAAGTGAAACAGGGTAAGCAGGCTTAGGTCGAATTGGCGAGTTTAAATAATTTCAGTAGGCTCTGAAGTATCAGGGCTGCTCCTTGCTATCTGGTACCTGGGGTGACTGGGGCAGGTAGATAGTGTCCCAGAGCATGAGAACTCAAGAAAGAAGGTGCTCGGGGTGTGGGCTCTGTATTGGTCTGTATTGGTTAGGTTGTCCTTGAGAAGTATGCTCACAGGCAAGTTGTTCGCTGTCTCTAGCTACTGGCTAACCCTGGGAAGGGGGGCAGCTCCTCGAAGGCCCCAGCTGTCAAAGCATCAAAATACAAAACAAAAAAAGGAAAACATGATTAATATACCAACTAGATGACCCTGAGCCACAGAATAGTGGGTTTTTTTTAATTATTTTAACTTTTAAAAATTAATTTTATTTAGGGGCACCTGGGTGGCTCAGTTGGTTAAGTGTCCAACTCTTGATTTTGGCTCAGATTATGATCTCATGCTTCATAAACATCAAGCCTCATGTAGGGCTCTGCACTGACAGCACAGAGTCTGCTTGGGATTCTCTCTCTCTCTCTGGCCCTCCCCCATTTGCCCTCTCTGTCTCTTTCTCATAATAATAAATAAAGTTAAAAAAATAATTTTATGTAAATTTTTATCTTTATCAATTATAATTTTTATGTCTTTTTTTCCCCAATATTTGAGAAAAAAAATAACTCTGTACGAACAAAGAAGCACTTAGGAATTACTGAGTGAATCCACATATTACTTTGAAAAAAACCTGAAAAACACGGTATAAATTATAATAATTCACTTAATAAATTCATCATATGCAGCACCATTACAATGTTTGAACCTGATATGCAAATTTTATAGTCAATTGTTAGGGCTATATGAAATTGTTGTTTGTTATGTTGCATAATAACTTCCATGAATAGTAAACATTTGATGTAAATGCTTGAGGGTTGAACTGAATTAACTGTGACTTGCAGTCATGGGCAAGGAGAGAGAAGAATGGCCTTGACAGTGGGCTATTGTGGAGAGTCTGTCCTCACCCTACTCAACCCATCCCCCTAACCCTAGGCCTCTTTCCTGCTCTTAAGGAAGTTTTTCCAGAAATGTTTCCATCCCCATATTGTTCATACCCATATTGTTGCCAGGAAGCATGAATGCAATAGAAAAAAGTAAAGCTCTGTGTTTTTCAGGGAGAAAAGACCTTATTCTGTGGTCTAGGCCAGCATTGTACTTTAATTAAGTACATGTCTTCAGGTCCCACAATCCATATCACTGTTTATAATTTTCTGCTTTAGGAACCCAGGCAGACTCATCAAGAAACCAAATGGCAGAAGCTATTGCTAGCCTATGCTCCCTTATACGAGCACCTTTTCTGTGTCCCATAACAGAGTTTATGTCCACTGACATCACCTATATTTCTGTGTGTTCTCTCTCTTTCCCAGCCTAATCCAAAATGTCCCCTAAATCTAACAAATTCCTCACCCAACATTTTAGGGATGCTTATGCTGATAGGAAACCACATGACCAGCTGCACGCTCCCAGAAGTGGCTATACTATGCATGCTCTCCTGAAATCTGGAAAATATTCTGTACTTCTCAGAACCACAGATTGCACTTCAAAGGAATAGATTCCAAATCACACACACAAAAGCAAATAAGGCATTATACATACATCTTAATAAGTCTTAGACTTAAGATTCAGAGCTCTGGGTTTAAATTCTCATACATAAGAGATTAATGGGCAAATCAATTGCCTACCCCTGCTCTCTTTTCCTCATCTGTAATGTGGGAGGAAAACAATCCCTCCCACTGTGATAATCAAGTAAGATACAGTGTAGTTCATTACTACCTACACTGTAAAATTGGAGAGAAAAGACCCCCAAGGCAAACACTCCAGGGTTCTGCTTTGCCCAGAGCTTTTCCTTGAGGGAAGATTTATAACCAAAGTCTTAGAGGAGAAATGGTCTCAATGTTTGTTTTCAATAGAATTTAGTGAATTAGGGTATAAGAAAAGCCAGCATTTACCAGCCATTATGGGTAGAGACAACCCCCAAAATAGGTTACATAGTGAGCATTTGAACAAGAAAGGGGAAGGAGTTTGTACCTCGAGGGCTGCTAGAAAACAGGGAAAGAGAATAGGAAACTGGTCTAGTATTTGAGACACAACCAAAAGCTGGGCCCCAGCAATGCTATACAGGTAAGGTACAGTTTTTACATCAAAATACTTTCAACAAGGATTTGCATTCACATTAAAGATCACAAATCACAAATTTTGCTTTTTGTTTACTTCATCTGCTCAGAAAAACTTTCAAATTGCTATGCTAAGCATTGTTTCCTTATAAGTTAAAATAAGTAATTCTCTCATAAATATTTAAAAGAAATCACCGTAGTATGCCTTAATATAGCAGTAAACATATGAAAGGAAATTTTACAATGGCAAATGTTGAAAAATGTGTTTAAATGTACTCCAAATCCTCCAGAATTATGTAACTGCTACAATAGATTTAAATATATTCTATCAATTTCTGGGGCAAGAATCCCATTATAAAAACACAAACTGTATTCTTTAAACAGAGACATCACTTAACCAAAGAAATGGCTTAATCCTTTAAAAAGTAGATCACTGAAATGGAAAGCTCACACACACACATATGCAGACACCTACCCGCCAACATACAAATATCTTCATACACTTATATATTATTTATAAGTCTATCTAAACACATAAATAACTATAGATACAGATACAGATATTACAGAAATATCTAAAAATCAAAGTATGCACATTTTTTCTGATTTTATATTATTTTAATGGAATTTTCAAGAAGAAATATTCCTTTAAAGAAACACTTGGGTAGGCATTAGAATAATGTGCCTGAGAAAAGGCAGCAGCAACTATTCTTAAGACAATTTATAGCTAGCTCATATTTTTTGAGTCACTAAATATATAGTCTTGTTAACATGGTGAGAAATTAGACAAATGCGTGTTTCCTTAAAGCAGATGATTGTCTGAAACTAATTACTAAGTCAAGCGTTTGTGTAATTGTTGCAAACATTTTTTATAAATTAGTCATTTTTCCATACTATAAGCCATTTGGGACTTAAATTTTCAGGTTTTCTTCCCCTGATTGACAAGTTATTTACCAAAACAAAACCACCAAATCACTGTGCACTATAATTAAATGTCTGCATATGTTTTGAAGATAAAGCAATGATTGTAAATTATTCAACAGCATTATTGAATAAGTTCAACAAATACACTAAGTGGATGTACAGGTGTTACAGGTAGAAATATACCTCTTTTCCCACCCTGTAATAAGAGCTGTGATGAATATAGATACTTTTAAACACTTTCCATACTGGAAAAGGCCATCAGTAAGAGCTGATAGCATCTAGAAATGTAAAGATATTCAGGAATTGTGCTTGTTCTACCATTACCTATAACTCATCATCCCTTTCTTGGTAACCTGGTTTTCCATCTTAAGAGATCATATTTCAAAAGTAAAATTAATACCTTTCAATATAAGTCAGAAAAAAAAAAGCCCTCATTTGTCAAAGCAATCATTCTATAAATTTGGAAATCACCCAAAAATGATTTCCCTGTATCAATTTTCCACAATCCTATGGTGGGGGGAGGAGGTGGGGAGAAGCTGGAGAAAGTATGGATAATTTACAAATCCATCTCTGAATTCTTCACTATATATTTCCAGAATTTAAAATCAGTGTCAAATCAACATAACAAATAGAGTATTATGTAACCTTCCTGGTTAAAAATTTTAAATTCTGAACAAAAATTTTCTTTTTGGTTTATTGATATGGTATACCTTAATAGAGACATGACCTCTTACTGCTGAAATGCCTTTAGAAAGATGAAAGTGATTGGTTTTAGTAAATTGAGCTCTGGTTTCCTAAAAGTAATATTCCCTACTTTCTTTATACAAACACTACATAAAAGCCAAAAGATAAAAGAATCAGATAGGGAGTAGGGTAGGGAATATGGATTTGGGAATATGTAAGGGGCAGGGATTATCTGTGGCACAATGGAAGGGACTAATTCAGGGAGGGTAGAGTGTGCATTAGCCTGAAAGTTTAATTTCCATTTTGAAGAAAGGAAAAACAAGTCATAATGGAGTCTCCACCATGTGTCACACCCTATAATAATCTTATTTAACGTTAATGGAAAATGTATAGGAGATCATTATTCTCCATTTTATAGATGAAAGAACTGAGCTTAAATAAAAAGATCCAAGATCCCATAGTGGCCAAGCTATGTGAATGGAATCCACATCAGTATGATTCGAGAAACTTCCCTTCTAGATAGGAGAATAGGGGTCTGATAAGAACAGACACACCAGAAAATAGGAACTATTTGTATGCTGTTTCAGAAGACTCTAAACAAATAACAAAGATGTGATTACTTTTCAATGACTCAGTGATGTTTTATTCAAATTACCAGATTTTTTTAATTATTTTTTTGTAATGATAATTATGTTCTAGAATGGAAACTTTCTTTTAAAGATTTTTTTGCTTATTTATTTTTGAGAGAGACAGTGTGAGTGGGGGAGGGGCAGAGAGAGAGGGAGACACAGAATCTGAAGCAAGCTCCAGGCCCTCAGCTGTCAACACAGAGATCATCGTGGGGCTTGAACTCAAGGACTGCGAAATCATGACCTGAGCCGAAGCTGGATGCTCAACTGACTCAGCCATCCAGGAACCCCATAGAATGGAAACTTTCTCATACAACATAACCAATGTTAGACCACCAAAGGAGTTAAGGATTCTTGTTCTAGTTTGGGCTTTTACTGATAAACTTTCCTAAGACTACCCAAATATCTCCTTGTTCTAACTATGAAATGCTTTTGACAGTATGAGAAAATTCTCAGGTATTAATGAATTCATGCATGTGATGTCCTGTGAGTTCCTTGAAAGAAATGGCTAAACAAAGAAGTCAAGTTATTCTCTTTTTTTCCCTTTCATTTGAGGTCTTGCCTAAGCTGTTTGGAGCTGTTGAGTCCGTTAGTTTCCAGAAAAATGAAGCCACCCTTCAGGGCCTAAATAAGAACAACAGTCAGTTAATACTTTAAATCCTACCTCTGGCCTTCTAGGAACGAAGAAAGATCCTTTGAATTCCATAGCTTTAGTGTGTGTGTGTGTGTGTGTGTGTGTGTGTGTGCGCGCGCGCATTGGTCCTACACAATGATGTCAGATTAATTTAATAAGAATTCAAAAGCTATTGGTAAGAGCAGGTGATGTGAAGATTAAAGAGATTGTCCTGACAAAATCTGAGAGCTACCTTTCAAGGACATAAACTGGGGGTGGGGGCAGGGTGGGTGGGGAGAGTTACTGTTAATGGACCTAGCAATATTCCAAGTGAACATACTTAACTTTAAAAAGTATTGAAGATGTCATTAATTTGGTGACCCAGAAGATAAGCTCAGATGAAGAAATGTCTTTTTGACAGGGGAATGGGTTGTTTGTAAATGGATTCTGAATGCACTAGAGACTGTTTGTGCCTTGTATTACTTTAAAAGCTAATCACATAGTTCATAATTAACAGGAGATAGTCCCTCTAAATCAAAAAAAAAAAAAAAAAAGTTTTAACTCAATGTCTGGGGTTGCTGCTAATTTTATTTTCTCAACTCCTCTCAGCTTCCTTTTACCGTTCTTTTTGCTTGCTCACTGGGATCTTCAGCCTCTCACTTTCTACTGGTTTCTTTCCATCAACATTTAAACATGATCAATGTGTCAATTGTTTAAAACAAACAAGCAAAACCCTCTCAACCCCACAACCTCTACTAATGATTGTGTAATCTAATTTTTTATAGCCAATTTTTCTTGAAAATATTCTCCTTGTGTCTTATACATAATAAATACTCAGTATGTATTTGTCTAATCAAATAATGTTCTGCTTGTACTTAATATATTCCATTACAACCCTGAATGCACTGTATCATGATTGTTTCTGTGTATAAAATGTATCAAGATAGTTTTCATCCATAGATGAAATCTATAGCCCCAGCCTGTTCTTTTGCCATACAGTCTAATATCTTATATATATGACTTCTTATTGGACTTCTTCTCCTGAGTGTCTCTCAGCACTCCACACTCAGCTTGTCCAAAACTGACTGACTTTTCCCCCTCCAGATCTATTTTATTTTCAAGTCTTTCCCATCTCAATGAAAGGAAATTCCATCCACTTCATTTTTTAAGCTAGATGTCTAGAAATAGTCCTTCATTCCTCCCCACATTTGACCTCCAATATTGAGTTGACCACTACACTTTGCCAATTTTACCCTCTAATTGCTCCTTAGGTCTACCCATTTCTATCTGTCTAACTGTCTCTATTCTAGGCCATACCACCATTATCTCCCTGAATTACTGGAACTGCTTCCTGACCTTCCCAGCCATTCTACAAGTTGATCTAGAGTGATCTTTCTAAACACAAATATAGTCCTGTCACTCCCCTGACAAAATCTTTGCCCATTGCCCTTATGATAAATGATCAGTTCTTTAACACAGTTTGCAAGTCTCCACCTGTATCTCCAATCCACTCCTCATTTCTTTCTCCTAGTCCAGACTATTGTAGAATGACAGAGATTTTTCCTCAGTCTTTGAACTTGACACATTCTTATGGTGAGAACGTCATCTATGTAATTCCCTTTCTCTAGAATATCTTTCTCCCATTCTACTCCCCTCCAACCTGGGAAATCCTTAACATTGTCAGATCTCTGCTTCTTTCTGGAAGCCTCCCTCTGGTTTGTATAGACAAGTTTAGATTGTCCTCTATGTGTTCCCATAACACAGATTGTCCTCTATATGTTCTCTTTTTGATCTCACTCTATCCCCAGATTCTAGTACAGCACCCTGCAATTAGTAGGTACTTAATAAAATTTGTATATAAAATGATCATATCCCAAATAAAAAATATGACTTAAGCATATAAATTCTTTATAGCTAATCCTACATTTTCCTTACATCAGAGAACACAGATTCGATTCCTCTGGATAGCATAACCATATAATTGCTCATCTACACTAGGACATTTTTTAATGGCAAAGGGCATAATATTAATGAATTATAGATCAATAGGACTAAACTAGGACTCTTGCAGGCACACCAGGAAGTGTGGCCACCTTCCCTTAGGTCACCTTCCCTTTATTTTTTTTACTTATAAACAAATAAAGCACAAGAATGTCTGAGGTTTTTTGTTTGCTTATTCATTGATCTGGAGATGGCAGCAAGATGCAGCTCCAGACAACTGTTACCATGTTGGCATACAGACCCTGTCTCATCAGATCTTCTGATTTATCAAGAAAAATAGGAAATCTTAATTTCACCTGAAATATCCTGATGTTTTAATGTTGGAAACTAATTTCAAAAAAAATTAAAACAAAATGGTTCCAAGTATGGACAAGAGTTAGAAATCAAAGTATGTAATCACCTGTAAAGCCCAGACACATGGATATCAGTGTCAGTCATGCATGGGAACAAGATATTGCAAGTATTATACTATTAGTTGCCGAGTCATAAGGAGGTTCAGAAAGTCCCCAAAAAGGGACCCAGGCATGGAGAATTTGGGGAGGACATTCAAAATACCTGAAAGCATCTCAATATCCTAAATCCAGTAGCTCCACACCTAAATATCAGTCTTAGTATAAATATAAAGAATATTTCATGGGGTCTCTAGAGTGTCTTTGTTAAAACCCAAATAACTGAGTTGCTCCCACAATATTATGTTGATCTTTACGTTTCTACCCACTCATTATACAATCACTCCCTAAATGCTGTCTGCGTCTGATGTACCTCTATATTAAGTTTTAAAGGTTTAGAATTTCATGCACCCTGCCCCCACTACAGAGTCTTAATCGTCAATTGCAAAACAGGTGCCATTCATTGCCAATGCCAAAATCATCAGTTTGGTGAATATAATTTGGGTTGGAAAGATTTAGCATAGCTTCCACCTCCCTATCCACAATTCCTAACGCACAATTTACTCATGAGCAGTATCTCTCCAATATTCATAGTTTGGTCTGGAAGCTCTTGCTGAATCTGGTAATAATGCACATGGAATTGGTTCACGATCAAGGGCTGGATGAGTAATTCACCAGGCTGCTTGTGTTGTTTATATTCTCCAAATGTGTATAAAACAGATTTACAGAAATGATTATGCTAAGGATACAATTAGAGAATGAGCCACAAAGACCCCTTGCGATCATCTAGCTCAGTCACTTCATTTTACAGCTGAAGAAACTTCACCTGGGGGAGGTTGAACAATTGACTGAAGTCACGCAACCCTCCAGAGGTGATGTTTCGTTCTCCAAGTGGCACCAAAACATCTGTGGATGACAGAAGTTCAGTATATGGATGGGAAGGAGTTTATAGAATTTGGAGGAGGAGTTTAGGAACCAGTAGTAGTTACTAGCTGGTTAGCAAAGAAAGACTTTTCCAAGAGGCAAAATAAATTGCTAGTGACCTCACCGCAAAGCAGAGGCAGACTTCCTGCTGAGGCATTAAGGTCTTACAGTCATCTGAGGAGCAAAGTGGCATCCGCCAGGAAGTGCCTCCAACCACAGATCCAACTGAATGGTGGAGATTTTTCAGCTTTAATTTTGTTATTTTATTTCCATCTCCAAACTTCCTGCCGAAGTCACCTACTTCCTCCATATCCTCATTTCCATTTGGTTTAGATCTCCCCTTCGCCTTTTGTCTTCTCCTTGATGTTGATTACCTTATTCATTGCTACCATGCACTGGTACTCCAAGGAAATGTTTCCGTTTCCTTAAAATTTTCCATGGGATATGCCATTCATCTCCTTCGCCGCTACTGAAACCTGGGCTTTCTGTGGTAGGCATCACTTCCCTCACAGCTTTCCAAACGAGCACTTTTTAGTCTCCTCCCCTGGCTCACTGGGTCATCCAAAGCCCAGGTCACTCTTCACTTATCCTGGACCCCTGTCTTCAATCACTAGATTGCTCTCCTGTCAGTGTGGTGGGCATCATCCAATCCATTGAGGGCCTGAATAAAACAAAAGGTGGGGAAAGGAAAATTCATCCCTTTTGCTTCCTGCCTGTCTGTTTGAGGGACATCAGTCTCCTTCTGTCCTTGGGCTGGGACTCACACCATTGGCTCCCCTGGCCTTCAGTCTGGGGCTTTAATTGCACCACTAGCTTTCCTAGATCTCCAGCTTTGGAGATGGCAAATCATAGGATTCTCAGCATCCATAATCTCATGATTCCGCATAATAAATCTCTTCCTATTAGTTCTGTTTCTCTGGAGAACCCTGACTAATACAATCCTCTAAAACATAGTATACATTCATATATATACACATTTATACTTTAAAAACTATGGCTAACATAATACTTAATGGTGAAGGCTGGATGTCTTCCTCCTAAGATCAGGAACAAAGCAAGAATGTCCACTCTCTCCGCTTCTATTCAATATCATACTGGAAATTCTGGGCAGTGCAATCAAGCAATAAAAAGAAATAAAAAGTGTACAGATTGGAGAGGAAGAAATAAAACTCTATTTTTAGGTATGATTATCTATATTAAATAATATCAGGAAATTGATCAATAATCATTTACCACTCAAAAGTGTGCTTAACTTGATCACAAAATACAAGGTCATATAGGTCTAGGATCAGTATCTTCAAAACTACAAAACGTTGAAGAAAGAATCAAAGATTGAAATAACAGAGAAATAAATCATGTTGCTCATGAATTGGGGAACTCAGTATCAGTAGAAGGTCATTTCTCCCCAAACTGATCAATAAATTCTTTACAAGCCCAAATTCCCAGCAGAATTATTTTGCAGATATTGACAAGCTGATTATAAATTTTATATGGAAAGCTGAAGGAATGAGAAAGAATAAATTTCTTAAAAAATAAAAATAAAAGCATTCAGGCTGAGCATGATTTGATTGCAAGACTTCTGATAAAAGCCAGAGTAATAAAGCAGTGTAGCATTGGTAAAAGAATAGACACATAGGTCAATGGAACAGAATAAAGAGTGCAGAAATAGACCCATACATATACGGTCAATTGATTTTGACAGAAGTACAAAGCCAAGTTAATGTAGAAATAATGGCCTATTTTACAAATGGTGGTGGAACAATTAAATACACATATGCCAAAAAATGAACTCTGTACATACCTCACACCTTATATGAAAATTAACTCAAAATAATACATAGACGTAAATGGAAAAGCTAAAAAAAATAAACTTATAGGAGAGGAAAAGAGAAACTTTGTGACTGGGTAACACCAGACAAGGGATTTTAGATACACCAAAAGAAATGCACCATCCATAAAAGAAAAAAAAAATTATAAATTGACCTTATCAACATATTAACTTTGCCCTGTTAAGAGAATGAAGAACAAGCCACACACTGGGAGAAAATATTTGCCAATCATCTATCTGACAAAGGACTTGACCTGGAATACATAAAGATGTCTAAAAACTCAGTAAGAATACAAACAGCCCTTTTTAAAAAATGAGATGGAAGTTTGAATAGACACTTCATCAAAGATGATATGAATCCAAATAGCACATGACAAAATGCTCAACATTATTACTCATCAAGGAAATACATATTAAAACCAAAATGAGATACCATTACATGCCTATTAACTTGGTTTAAAAATACTGATAATATCAAGTGTTCACGAGGACAGAGAGCAATTAGAACTCTCAACCTTACTGGTGAAAATGTAAAATCGTAATGTCCACTTCAGAAAACTGTGTGCTAGTTTGTCCTATGTCTAAATATTTATGACCCAGCAATTTCACTCCTAGGTACTTACCCAAGAGAAATTAAACCTAGGTTTACACAAAAACCTGTATGAATGTTTGAGCATCTTTATTCATAATTGCTGAAAAGTGGAAGCATCTCAGAGGCCCTTCAGTTGGTATCCAGATTAACAAACTCTGGTTCATTCATACAGTAAAATGTTAATCAGTAATAGGAAGAAACTCGGCAATATAGGCTCGGAGATATAGGCTTCTAGTTATGGAATGAACAGTCACCGGGATGAAAGGTACAGCCTAGAAAATATATTCATTGGTATTTTAATAGCTTTTTATGGTGACAGATGGTAGCTGGGCTTGTGGTGAGCATAGCATAATGTATAGACTCATGGAACCACTATGTTGTACAGCTGAAGCAAATGGTAACATTGTGTGCCAACAATATTTATACTTTATAATGTTGTCCTAGAACCTATTACCGTTTTTTTTAAACTTTCTTCCCTCAGAACTTAATTGGAGAAGGAAGTCTGGAAACAGACCTACACAACAATTGTCCATTGGCAACATTCATACTTTTCTAAGCCCTCTTATGAACAAGAGGTAAACTAAAGAAAAACAAAAAAGCGTCTTGATTTTCTGTACAAAGAGAAAAATTAAGAGTTGCTATGTGCTTTATAATTCTACTTATAATGATGTAGCATTTATACCTTGGTCTATTAAAATAGCATTTCGCATACTTATTTCCATTTGCAACCATGTGATCTGATAAAACCATCATAAAAATTTAGTTACTGTAATATATTATATCAAATCAAATATTGTCTCTGTATTACGGGTTTATATGTCATTGTAAATGTAGAGACGAAACAGAAGCATTTATCAAAATTGGATGTGGTATCAAAGCAGGAAATATACCCAAGATAATACTCTTTCCATTAAAATGGCATTTAGATTCTAGAGTTCCCATTGTGGTTTTTCCCTTACCAAATGGATGCTGGAATGGAACAGATCCTTGTTAATTACACATTTCTTGGAAAGCTTCATGGTGGTCATCTGAAAACATGTGCTTTCCCAGGAAGTAGCTTCAGAATGGTAAATGGATGTTTCATATGTAATTCAGTAGACTTTGTTTAATTCAAACTTAATTTTATTATGTTTTATGGACAAATAATACTTTGTAATATTTCGTTAAATTACACATGCAATCTTTTATATTATTTTACTTTTGGGTATCTCGTAAAAAGAAAAGTATTGAGTAGAAGATCAACAAATGCATATAAAAGTGAAAAATTATTCAGGTAAATCTATTCATAAATGACATAGAATTTTAACATTTAAAGGAGGACTATAATTTGCTTTGTTACACTCTTTTGAGTGTCAAAATGTGAGATGTGGGTAATTATTTTAATATGCATTTTAAATAATAATTATGGGAGCACCTGGGTGGCTCAGTCATTTAAGCGTCTGACTTTGGCCCAGGTCATAATCTCATGGTTTGTGACTTTGAACCCTGTGTAGGGCTCTGTGCTGACAGCTCAGAGACTGAATAAAGCCTGCTTTGGATTCTGTGTCTCCCCTTCTCTCTGCCCCTCCCCTGCTCATGTTCTGTCTCTCTCTCCCTCAAAAATAAATAAACATTTTTTAAAAAATTGTATACATAAAATAAGTAGTAGTAGTAGTTTTTAAGTTAGAAAAGTATGAAGAAAACAAAATGGCCCATTAAGTACAGCTAACAACTAGCTTTTAAAAATAAATAAAACAATAACTTTAAAACAAATACATCCAGTCTTGAAAGAATATTCATTCAGTACCAAAAAAGTATATAATGAAATGTAAAAAAATACTTTTCTATCTCCACCTAGAGTTTATTACTCTAAGTATAATCACTGTTAATGTCTTCTGAAACTCTTAAAAACAATATTTCTCCAAAAGAAATATCTACTTTGTTGCATTTGATGTTTTTAACCTCTACCTATTGGTTTATTAGTACATATCTTTGTTTTATGTTTTTAGTGATTTCTCTAGTATTTACTATATAGTTTTTCTGTATCAATACCAAATAATATTAGAATGCATCATGTAAATTTTCCCATTCTGCCTTTTACTCTTTCATACATTTCATTTCTTCACATATTATAGTTTTATTATGTTTTTTTAAAATAAATTAAAAATGAGGAAAAATATATATTTTATACAATGTGTACACATACTTAGAATTTCCGGTGCTCTTCATTCCTTTATATCAATCCAAATTTTCATCTGGTATCATTTTTTTTTAACTTGAAGTTAATAGGAGTACAAGTTTGCTGATAATTAATTCTCTTAGCATTTATTTGTCTAAAAAACCCTTTACTCTACTTTCATTTTTGGAACATACTTTTGCCAGACACAAAATTCCATGTTGGTAGATTTTTTTTCATTCAGAATTTTAATGGAGTTACCACTGTGTCTTTTCACCTGCAAAATTTCTGAAAAAAAATAATTTGTACTTTGTTCATCTATATATAATGATTCTTTTTCCCCCTGGCTGCGTTTAAGATTTTCTTTCTGCTACTTGTTTTCAACAATTTGATTATAATGTTTGGTGTGGTTTTCTCTTATTCATATTCACTGGGTTTTTAAATCAGTGAGTGTACAGTCTTCACCATTTTTAGCCATTATTTCTTTAGGAATTTTTTCTATGCCCACACCTAACTACACATAAATTAAACTGCTTGTTTTATTCTACTGCTCACCTATGCTGGGTTCATTTTCTTCAGTCATTTTTCCTCTCTGTGTTTTGTTTTAAATGGTTTATATTGTTATGCCTTCATATTCATTGATTTTTTTTGTCTGCAGTGTCTTATCTGGTTTTTTTTAATTTTTTCTTTTAATTTACATCCAAATTAGTTACCATATAGTGCAACAATGATTTCAGGAGTAGATTCCTTAATGCCCCTTACCCATTTAGCCCATCCCCCCTCCCACAGCCCCTCCAGTAACCCTCAGTTTGTTGTCCATATTTATGAGTCTCTTCTGTTTTATCCCCTTCCCTGTTTTTATATTATTTTTGCTTCCATCCCCTTATGTTCATCTGTTTTGTCTCTTAAAGTCCTCATACGAGTGAAGTCATATGATTTTTGTCTTTCTCTGACTAATTTCACTTAGCATAATACCCTCCAGTTCCATCCACGTAGTTGCCAATAGCAAGATTTCATTCTTTTTGATTGCCAAGTAATACTCCATTATATATATATATATATATATATATATATATATATATATATATATATACACACCACTCCTTCTTTATACATTCATCCATCAATGGACATTTGGGCTCTTTCCATACTTAGACTATTGTTGATAGTGCTGCTATAAGATTGGGGTTCATGTGTCCCTTCAAAACAGTATACCTGTATCCCTTGGATAAATGCCTAGTAGTGCAATTGCCGGGTCGTAGGGTAGTTCTATTTTTAGTTTTTTGAGGAACCTCCATACTGTCTTCCGGAGTGGCTGCACCAGCTTGCATTGCCACCAACAATGCAAAAGAGATCCTCTTTCTCCGCATCCTCGCCAACATCTGTCGTTGTCTGAGTTGTTAATGTTAGCCATTCTGACAAGTGTCAGGTGGTATCTCATCGTGGTTTTGATTTGTATTTCCCTGATGATGAGTGATGTTGAGCATTTTTTCCTGTGTCGGTTGGCCATCTGGATGTCTTCTTTGGAGAAGTGTCTATTCATGTCTTTTGCCCATTTCTTCACCGAATTGTTTGCTTTTTGGGAGTTGAGTTTGGTAAGTTCTTTATAGATTTTGGATACTAACCCTTTATCTGATATGTCCTTTGCAAATATCTTCTCCCATTCTGTCGGTTGCCTTTTAGTTTTGCTGATTATTTCCTTTGCTGTGCAGAAGCTTTTTATTTTGATGAGGTCCCAATAGTTCATTTTTGCTTTTGTTTCCCTTGCCTCTAGAGACGTGTTGAGTAAGAAGTTGCTGCAGCCAAGATCAAAGAGGTTTTTGCCTGCTTTCTCCCCAAGGATTTTGATGGCTTCCTGTCTTACATTTAGGTCTTTCATCCATTTTGAGTTTATTTTTGTGTATGGTGTAAGAAAGTGGCCCAGTTTCATTCTTCTGCATGTCGGTGTCCAGTTTTCCCAGCACCACTTGCTGAAGAGACTGTCTTTATTCCATTGGATATTCTTTCCTTCTTTGTCAAAGATTAGTTGTGGGTCCATTTCTGGGTTCTCTATTTTGTTCCATTGATCTGAGTGTCTGTTCTTGTGCCAGTACCATACTGTCTTGATGATTACAGCTTCGTAGTATACCTTGAAGTCCGGGATTGTGATGCCTCCTGCTCTGGTTTTCTTTTTCAAGATTGCTTTGGCTCTTCGGGGTCTTTTCTGGTTCCATACTAATTTTAGGATTATTTGTTCTAGCTCTGTGAAGAATGCTGGTGTTGTTTTGATAGGGATTACATTGAATATGTATATTGCTTTGGGTAGTATCAACATTTTAACAATATTTGTTCTTCCTATCCAGGAGCATGGAATCTTTGTCCATTTTTTTGTGTCTTCTTCAATTTCTTTCATAAGCTTCCTATAGTTTTCAGCATATAGATTTTTCACCTCTTTGGTTAGATTTATTCCTAGGTATTTTATGGTTTTTTTTTTTTTTTTTTTGCAACTGTAAATGGGACCAATTCCTTGATTTCTCTTTCCATCGCTTCATTGTTGGTGTATAGAAATGCAACCAATTTCTGTGTGTTGATTTTATATCCTGCAACTTTCCTGAATTCATGAATCAATTCTAGCAGTTTTTTGGTGGAATCTTTTGGGTTTTCCATATAGACTATCATGTCATCTGTGAAGAGTGAAAGTTTGACCTCCTCCTGGCCTATTTGGATGCCTTTTATTTCTTTGTGTTGTCATACTGCAGAGGCTAAGACTTCCAATACTATGTTGAATAGCAGTGGTGAGACTGGACATCCCTGTCTTGTTCCTGACCTTAGAGGGAAAACTGTCAGTTTTTCCCCATTGAGGATGATATTAGCATTGGGTCGTTCATATATGGCTTTTATGATCTCGAGGCATGTTCCTTCTATCCCTACCTTCTTGAGGGTTTTTATCAAGAAAGATGCTATATTTTGTCAAATGCTTTCTCTGCATCTATTGAGAGGATCATATGGTTCTTTTCCTTTCTTTTATTGATGTAATGAATCACGTTAATTGTTTTGCGGATATTGAACCAGCCCTGCATCCCAGGTATAAATCCCACTTGGTGGTGGTGAATAATTTTTTAATGTATTGTTGGATCCGGTTGGCTAATATCTTGTTGAGGATTTTTGCATCCATATTCATCGCGGATATTGGTCTACAGTTCTCCTTTTTAATGGGGTCTCTGTCTGGTTTTGGAATCAAGGTAATGATTTCTCTCCATAGAAAGAGTTTGGAAGTTTTCCTTCCATTTGTATTTTTTGGAACATCTTCAAGAGAATAGGTGTTAACTCTTCCTTAAATGTTTGGTAGAATTCCCCTGGAAAGCCATCTGGCCCTGGACTCTTGTTTTTTGGCAGATTTTTATTACTAATTCGATTTTCTTACTCGTTATGGGTCTGTTCAAGTTTTCTATTTCTTCCTGTTTCAGTTTTGGTAGTATATATGTTCCTAGGAATTTTTCCATTTCTTCCAGATTGCCCATTTTATTGGCATATAATTGCTCATAATATTCTCTTATTATTGTTTGTATTTCTGGTGTGTTGGTTGTGATCTCACCTCTTTCATTCTTGATTTTATTTATTTCGGTCCTTTCTTTTTTCTTTTTGATCAAACTGCCTAGTGGTTTATCAATTTTGTTAATTCTTTCAAAGAACCAGCTTCTGGTTTCATTGATCTGTTCTACTGTTTTTTTGGTTTTGATAGCATTAATTTCTGCTCTAATCTTTATTATTTCCTGTCTTCTTATGGTTTTGGGTTTTATTTGCTGTTCTTTTTCCAGGTCCTTAAGGTGTAAGGCTAGGTTGTATATCTGAGATCTTTCTTCCTTCTTTAGGAAGGCCTGGATTGCTATATACTTCCCTCTTATGACTGCCTTTGCTGCATCCCAGAGGTTTTGGGCTGTGGTGTTATCATTTTCATTGGCTTCTGTATACTTTTTAATTTCTTCTTTAACTTCTTGGTTAGCCCATTCATTATTTAATAGGATGTTCTTCAGTCTCCAAGTATTTGTTACCTTTCCAAATTTTTTCTTGTGGTTGATTTTGAGTTTCATAGCATTGTGGTCTGAAAATATGCACGGTATGATCTCGACCTTTTTGTACTTACTTAGGGCTGATTTGTGTCCCAGTATTTGGTCTATTCTGAAGAACATTCCATGTGCACTGGAGAAGAATGTATACTCTGCTGCTTAGGATGAAATGTTCTGAATATATCTGGTAAGTCCATCTGGTCCAGTGTGTCATTCAAAGCCATTGTTTCCTTGTTGATTTTTTGATTAGATGATCTGTCCATTGCTATGAGTGGGGTGTTGAAGTCTCCTACTATTATGATATTACTATCAATGAGTTTCTTTATGTTTGTGATTAATTGATTTATATATTTGGGTTCTCCCACATTTGGCACATAAATGTTTACAATTGTTAGGTCTTCTTGGTAAATATATCCCTTGATTATGATATAATGCCCTTCTGCATCTCTTGATACATTCTTTATTTTAAAGTCTAGATTGTTTGATATAAGTATGGCTACTCTGGCTTTCTTTTGTTGACCATTTGCATGATAGATGGTTCTTCATCCTCTTATTTTCAATCTGAAGGTGTCTTTAGGTCTAAAGTGGGTCTCTTGTAAACAGCATATAGATGGATCTTGTTTTCTTATCCATTCTGTTACACTGTGTGTTTTTATTGGAGCACCGAGTCCATTGACGTTTAGAGTGAGTAATGAAAGGTATGAATTTATTGCCATTATGATGCTTGTAGAGTTGGAGTTTCTGGTGGTGTTCTCTGGTCCTTTCTAATCCTTTCTAATTTTTGTTGCTTTTGGTATTTATTTATTTATTTATTTATTTGTTTATTTATTTTTCATCTTTTCTCCCCTCAGAGAGTCCCCCTTAAAATTTCTTGCAGGGCTGGCTTAGTGGTCACAATCTCCTTTAATTTTTGTTTGTCTGGGAAATTTTTTCTCTCCTTCTATTTTAAATGACAGCTTTGCTGGATAACGAATTCTTGGCTGCATATTTTTCTGATTCAGTACATTGAATGTATCCTGCCACTCCTTTCTGGCCTGCCAAGTTTCTGTGGATATGTCTGCTGCAAACTTGATCTGTCTTCCCTTGTAGGTTAGGGACTTTTTTCCCTTGCTGTTCTCATGATTCTCTCCTTGCCTGAGTATTTTGTGAATTTTACTATGATATGCCTTGTTGATGGTTGGTTTTTGTTGAATCTAAAGGGGGTCCTCTGTGCTTCCTAGAGTTTAATGTCTGTGTCTTTTCCCAGGTTAGGAAAGTTTTCCACTATGATTTGTTCACATAACCCTTCTATCCCTATTTCTCTCTCTCTTCCTCTTCTGGGATCCCTATGATTCTGATGTTGTTCCTTTTTAATGAGTCACTGGTTTCTCTAATTTTTAAATTGTGCTCTTTTGCCTTAATCTCCCTCTTTTTTCCTGCTTCATTATTCTCTATAAGTTTGTCCTCCATATCGCTGATTCTCTGTTCTGCCTCATCCATCCTTGCTGCCACAGCATCCATCCATGATTGCAGCTCAGTTATAGCATTTTTAATTTCATTCTGCCTATTTATTTTTTACTTCTTTTATCTCTGCAGAAAGGGATTCTAATCTATTTTTGACTCCAGCTAGTATTCTTATTATCATGATTCTAAATTCTGGTTCAGACATCTTGCTTGTATATGTGTTGGTTAAATCCCTGGTTGTCATTTCGTCATGCTCTTTCTTTTGGGGTGAATTCCTTCGTTTTGTCATTTTGAAGGGAGAAAAGGAATTAATGAGGTAGAAAAATTGAAATAAAAAATTAAAATTAAAAAATATTAAAATTAAAAAATAAAAACACACTCACACACAAAAATCGAATAGATGATGCTAGATCCTAGGTGTGTTTTGGTCTGGGTGTTGAAAGTGGTTTGACAGATTAGAGGACAAAAAGGGGGTAGAAGAAAATAAAAAAGGAAATCGTTTGAGAATTTGAAAAAATGAATACACGGAGGTAGACTAAAATGAGATGACGGGGGTAAAATAGAATTTGAAAAAATATACACAAAAGTAAAGAATATACTAGACAAAAAAAATTAAAAAGAAAAATATTTTTAATAAAAATTAGAGATAAATCTGTTTTTCTTTTCCTATATTTAAGAAAAAAGAAGAGAAATGAAAAAGAGAAAAAAGAGAAAAGAGAAAAGAAAAAAGAAGTCATTTGAAAATTTGAAAAAGTGACTACACTGTACTAGACTAAAATAAAATGATGGAAGTAAAATAGAATTTGAAAAAATTTACATAAAAGCAAACAATATGGTAAGAAAATTAAATAAAAATATTTTAATAGAAATTGAAAGTAAAAATGAAGTTTTTCTCTTTCTGCATTCAAGAAAAAGAAAAGAAACAAAAAAGAAAAAAAAGAAAAAGGAAGAAAGAAAAGGAAATTGTTTGCAAATTTGAAAAGGTGAATACACTGAAGTAGACTAAAGAAAAGTGATGGAAGTAAAATAGAATTTGAAAAAATTTACACAAAAGTAAAAAATATAGTAATAAAAATTAAAGAAAAATATTTTTAATAAAAATTGAAAATAAAAATGCATTTTTTCTGTATTCAAGAAAAAGAAAAGTGTAAAAGAGAAATAGAAAAAGAAAAAAAAAACAAAAAAGAAAGAAAATTGAATAGATGAACCTGATAACAGATTGAAGCAGGACTGAAATTGTTTCATTTTCCCCTAGAAGTCTATGTAGTGCTTTATAGTCCGTGGGTGAGACTTGTGTTCTTGAAGAGCGAAATTGGCCCATTTGGGCGGGGCTCAGTGTAACAACTCTGCTCTCCACTAGATGGTGCTGCTAGCCTACTGGGGTGGATTGTTGCGGCGCTCCCAGGTGTGTATGCGCATGCGCATGCGCGGCAGAGGTGAAAATGGTGGCACCCAGCTACCCAGTCTGTTCTCCTGGGATCAGCAATCATGCATTCCTCCTCTGTCTTCAGCTCTCATCCTCTCCCCACTTTTTCACTCTCCGTGACCAGACCCCAGGCAGTATCTCTCTCCCGAGTCTTGTCTCAGATGCGGCTGTTTTCCCCGGCCCCTTACTTCTGAAGGACTGTGGCTTTGACCCGTTCCTTCTCTCTGCAGGAGGGTCTCACCGAGCAGTGGCCGAATGAGCAAGGGCTGAATGTCGGCTGCACCCAGGAACGCTTGCTGGACCCCACTGCTGCCGGTGCCCTGAGACTACAGCCAGGTGCCAGCCCGCCCCAGAAAAAGTTCAAGAGATAGTGTAGTAGCAGCGTTTCAGGGATTATGGAAAATCACAATACACATCTGGCACCAGGCTTCACTCTTAACGACCTTGTTCCAGCACCAATGAATGTCGCCGTTTTCTGAGGCTGCTGGGACCAGGTGGCTTCAACATTCTCTACCAGATGTCCTTCCAGCAGTGGAACCGCTTTGCCCCATGTGGCCCGAGAACCTCCTCGACCCCACTCTGTTCCTGGGGATTCTCCCTTCGCACCAGAGCACCACCAGGTATGGAGCTGTGGAGTTGCAAACTGCACTCCCCTTGTTTACAGTCTTAATGGAATTTAAACTCTCTCCTTTCTCCCTTTTTAAGTTAGTCCCTGCGGCTGTTTCCAATTTTCCACTTTCTCCCCAGCTGCTTTTGGGGAAGGGTATTTTCCCATATTCTCTACCCCCTCCCCAACCCAGTCTCTGTCTTCTCTCCACCTGCAAAAGCACCTCCCTTCCTGCAGCTTCTCGTTCCCCAAGTTCAGCTCTTCGCACCGCGTACCTGCTGAATTCTGTGGTTCAGGTTGTGCAGATTGTTGTGTTAATCCTCCAATCAGTTTTCTAGGTGTGCAGGATGGTTTAGTGTTGGTCTGGCTGTGTTTCATGGACGTGAGACACACAAAAAACTTCCATGCTGTTCTGCCATCTTGGCTCCTCTAAAAACTGCTTTTAAAAGAAAATTTAAATCAGATCATGTCACCAAATTGCTTAAAACTCCTAGTGGTTTACCACTGCACTTAGAATCAAATCCTAACTCTCCCACAACTTATATGGCTCATCATGATCTAAATCCTGCCTATTTTGCTCCATCTCGTACCATTCCCCCCACCCTGTTTTGTCTGTTTTTTTTAATGTTTGTTTGTTTATTTATTTATTTAGAGAGCGCACAAGCTGGGGAGGGGGGGAGTGCAGAGAGAGACAGAGAGAGAGAGAGAGAGAATCCCAAGCAGACTCTGCACTGTCAGCACACACCCCAACATGGGACTCAAACCCACGAACCATGAGATCATGACCTGAGTCCAAGTCTGACGCTTAACCGACTGAGCCACCCAGGCTCCCCACTTCTGTCTTGTTTAATCCCACCTGTAATGGGCTCAGTTGTCTCCCACCCAAAATTAAATGTTAAAATTCTAACCCCCAGTACCTGAGCATGTGACTGTATTAGGAGAAAAGTTCTTTAGAGGGGAAATTAAGGTCACATGAGGTCACTGAGGTGGGACCTAATCCAACATGACTGGTATCCTTGTAAGAAGAGGAGATGAGGACACAGAGGGAAGACTATAGGAAGATACCAGGAGAAGATGACTGTCTGTAAGCCAAAGACAAGGAGGCCTCAGGATTAAACCAAACCTGCCACCACCTTGATCTTGGACTTCTAACCTCCAGGATCATAAGGAAAATAAATCTCTTTTGTTTAAGCCACCCAGTCTGTGGTACATTGTTATGGCAGCGCTAGCAAGCTGATACATCATCGAAGCTATTCTTCATTTTAAATGTTGCGTTTTTCACTGGTAGAAGTTCTAGTGATGTCATTATTCCCCCCACTTCTCTCTTTATCGTGTTACTGCCTTCTTCCATGTTCTTGAACAAATGGGGCATATTACAATTTATGTTTTAATGACCTTGTCTCCTAATCCATCACCTGTATTATTTCTGGGTCTGTATCTATTGCTTAATTTTTCTTAGTGTAAAACATATTTTTCTGCTTCTTTGCATGTCTGGTAATTTTTTTACCGGATAACATACACTTTTAATATTAATGTTACACTTTGAGGTTCTGGATTTGGTTGTGTTTCTATAAACAGTGTTTGACTTTGTTGTTGAATGTTATTAAGTTATTTAGAGTCGGTTGTACCCTTTTGAGGCTTGTTTATAAGGTTTGACAGGTTAGGTTCAAAGCAGCTTATAGTCTAGGATATTTTGGCTCAAGTAATATAGCAATGCTTCTCAAGGATCTACCCAATGCCCTGCACATTAAGACATGTTTTTTACTTTGCTGCTGGAATCACAATTTTTTCTCAGCCCCATGTGAGTTCCAAGAATTGTTAAGCCTACCGTCTCTTAGTATTCTTTCTCCAGCCTTGGGTAAATCTTCTTCCTCTACATGCACAGATTACTACTTAGCCAAAGACTAAAAACGACCCCACTATAGATATCGAAGTTCTGTCGGTGTGTAGCTCCTTTCTCTCTGGTATCCTGACAGTAAATTCCAGCCACCTAGACCTTCTGAAAATACATTCACCATCTCCTAAACTCAGTAAAACTCCCAGGGTATATTTAAGTTTCCCTTCTCATTATTGAGCCTGGAAATTACCTCCAGACAGAAAAATAAGAACTCATAGCATTCACCTACCCCATTAATTCCCTTTTCTTAGGGATCAAAAGCAGGTGTGGTCTATGTGCTGAAAACCATTCTTTCGCATACCTTGTTCAATTGTCTGATTGTTGGAGGCTGGGTGGGGGAAGGGGCACATCTGTTCTCTATTATTCCATTATGTCCAGAAATGGAAGTCCACATTTTCATTCTTAATTTGTTATATCATTACATTTAAACTAACCCATTTATAGAAGATATATAATTCCACTGGATAAATATAATGGATTTATTAATAAGGCCCGTATTAAAGGACATCCAAGTTATAGCCCACATTTTACTGTTAAAAAAATGTTTCAATAAGCGTTCTTTTGATTACAAAGAATAATTTCATGATACTCTATTTTATTGACTTACTTCCTAGAATAGATGTTTGGGATCACAGTATTAAAAAAAAATTTCCAAATTCCCCTCTAAAAATTTGCAAAATTAACGCCACTCTACTCCCACACTTTCCCCAGCCTACGAAAATTAACCTCTACCAATCTGACAGCGTATCTTTTGTTTTGATTTTCACTTATTCAATTATGAGGAAGATTGGGCATATTTTGTATTTTATTAGCCATTTATTTTTTATCTTCTGTCAATTGACTATTCAGATCTTTGACTATTTTCCTCTTTTAATATGTATGAGCTAATTGTAATCAATTTAGTTTCTTGTCATATTTTTGCAACTATTTTTTCTGTTTTATTTTTTTAACTTTATGTTATTTATGACCTATAGAAGTTTTGAGTCTTTATGCAATCAAATTTTTCAGTATTTTCCATTATGGTTTTGGGTTTTGTACCCTTCTCTGCAAGCCCTGTTTACACATACATTTTCTCATCTTTTTTTGTAAAACTTTATAGTTCAATTCTTAAATATTGATCTATTTAAACTCTACTTTGATACAAGGAATAAGGTAGAAATTCCAGCTGTTTGATCCAAATGATTATCTAGCTGTTTTAACTCTATTGAGTCCCTCCTCCCATGACTGATTTTCACCTAACACATTTATCATTTAAAGAAAATCTTTTTTATGGACTTTATATCTATTGATTTGTCTGGATATAATTCTGTCTCTATGGTTAGAATATTTCCATTACTGTAATCAGTTAAGTTTCAATATGGATTTTATGAACTTATGTTTATTGATTTTCTGGATATATATTTCTTCTATCATATGATCTCCACATAGCTTCATAAGCTTCCATATCAGAACGGATCCTGCACTCATGTTTCTCTTAAAAAAGCTACCTGGATATTGGCACAGACTTAGTTTTCCAAATGAACTTTGCTTATAATCAAAGTGTACAGATTAATTTATGAAAACTTACAGCTTTGCAATGTAAGTTGTGCTATCAAAGAACATAGTATATGTTTCCATTTACTTTAGACTTCCCTTACATTCCTGTGCAAAAATCGATGCACTCTATATGTGTTTATTTCTGGACTCTATTCTAGTCTATTGATTTATACATCCGTTCTTTTTTTAATACCACATTGTGTTTGCTGAAAACGTATAATAAATCTTGAAACCACATGATATAAGTCCTCCAACATTGCTCTTCTTTAAAATTGTTTTGTCGGTTCTGTATCTTTTACATTTCCACATAAATTTGAGATATAGCTTATTAGTTCTTACTCAAAGGAAAGCCGGCTAGAATTTTGATGGAGACTACTGAATCTATAGAACAATGGGGGAGAACTGTCATCTTCATAATGTTGCATCTTCCGATCTCTGAGCACAGTATTCTCTCCTTCATTAGGTCTTCATTTATTTCTCTCAGCAGTATTTTCTAGCTTTCAGTGTATATGGAGAGTTTATCAGATTTATCCCTTAGAATTTCATATTTTTATTTGCTTTGGTTTATTGGTTTTTCATTTTCTGATTTTTCTTTGTGAATGTATATTGATATATTGATGAATACACACAGCAAGTGAGATTTTACTTTAAAATACAACTGCTTCAGTATATTATACAGTAACAATGTATGAACCATAGTCACAATGAAATAAAATATAAAAATCAGTATATTACATACATTGACCATACTCATGTAACAGACACATGCTCTGGTTTTAAAAAGAGATCGTGAGAATAAGTACAGCTTTGCCTAATAATCTTTATTTTTGCCTTTTTTAAACTTTGTCTCTATTTTTATTTTTAAATACTATCTTAACCACGTTTTAAGTATACAATTCAATCATGTTAAGTATTCACAATGTTGTGAAATAGATTATGAGTTCATTTTCATCTGGCAAATCTGAAACTATATATTCACCTCCAGTCCTCGGTGAACACCATTCTATTTTCCATTTGTATGAGACTGAGAATTTTAGATACCTTACAAATGTGGAATTGTATAATATGTGTCTTTTTGTGACTGGCTTCCTTAGCAGGATGTCCTCATAGTTCATCTACGTTGCAGCATATATCAGAATTTCCTTCTTTTTTAAGACTGAGTAATATTCCATTGTATTCATTTACCACATTTTTCTTTTATTCATTCATCTATTAATGGACATTTGAGTTGCTTCCACCTCTGGGCTACTGGGAATAACGCTGCTATGAACATGGGTATGACACCTCTTTTCAAAAAACTATTACCATAGATCTCGTTCAATGCAGTAGATCTCTATCTGCCTCTTGGCCACACTTCTGCTAGATGGCCATTCACTTTAATCAAAAATTTTGCATTTATAATGTTTAATAGATTCATTTAGCGATTCTCAGTCAAGGGTGGTTCTTGGTCCTTAGGATATTTGGGTTCATGAGGGGAAGTTTTTGTTTTCACAAGGACTAGGAAACACTACAGGCGTTTATCAGGCAGGGCCAGGATTACTAAGTATCCTGTAATGCAGGACAGTCTTGCCGAATGAGGAGTAGAGAGACCCATCTAGAACTCTAATGGTGCTTCCCTTGAGATGTATTAGCCATTAATCATGTGGACTTATGCTTATTACACTAAACAATGTTGAACTTTTTACTATGCCTAATTGTTCTGTTGGTAGGTTTTCAAAATTGTTTGTTTTTTAAAATAAATATTATTTCCTTTGCCGGGACACAGGCTGCTAGCTACAGAGATGATTCCTCTGAATAACAAAGTCATTTCTTTGGGAATGCATCCAGGGAAAATCATATTTGGATCACAAGAAGATGGAAAGTATGGGACCCCTCACTTATTGCATATTGTTGTAAAGGATAATTCTAGCCAAAAAAAAAAATTAACAGCAAAAGTCAGTCTTGATAACTAAATCTGGAGCATAAAATGAATATGAGTTACTTAGAGGTAGCAATTGCAGACTCTTTAAGGAAAAAGGATCATTGTATACCTTGTATACCTAGAGCCTAGCAGATAGAATATGCTCAAAAAATATTTAATGTTGATGACCAGAAAAAGGAGGAGAAAGGACAGGATAAATAGCACACCAAAGGGATTACAAGTGAAAGATGTTCCAATTAGTAATTGATGCATTCTGGTATCAGGCCCTGGGCCCTTTAGAAACACTGATGAGTAAGGATGGAAGTGAGATCCACAGGCCTCCAATCTGTGTGTTTAGGAGCTTGGGGAAGGAGTTTCAGCCCAGCTGTGTAGTGGAGTTTGGCAGGACCTCCAGGAATTTCAGGTGGTGAGGCCTGAGAGGCCCAATGTCACCTCCTCAGGTTTCCTTTGGCCTTAGAAATCAGGATATACTTGTGGAGAATTCATGACACTGGTCTTGGGAGGACAGTTGTGGGTTCCAAAAGATGTGACTGTAAAAGCACTGTGAGTATAATACTGTTGGGAGAATTCAGGGTTTGCAAGTGAGGGAAATAGGAATAACCTCTATGGTCTATGGATGATGAGACTTCGATGTTGTTACCTGGATATTCCAAAACTGTGGTTATGACATGTACTTTGTATCTGAGTCACCTAGGGAGCTTTTCAAAAGCTGCAAAACCCAAAGATTCTGACTGAATTGGGGTGGGCCCAAGCATCTATACTTTTTGAAGCTCCCCAGATGATTCTTTTTTATTATTGTTATTATTTTAACGTTTGTTTATTTTTGAGAGACAAAGCGTGAGCAGGGGAGAGGCAGAGAGAGAGGGAGAATCCCAAGCAGGCTCCTAACACGGGGCTTAAACCCATGAACCATGAGATCATGACCTGAACCGAAGTTGGATGCTTAACCAGCTGAGCCACCCAGGCGTCCTCAAAGCTCCCCCAGATGACTCTGATGTGCAGCCAAGGATTGAAAGTGATCTAAACCAAAGACTGAAGAGTCTTTAGGTGGGGTGCACTGGTGAATCTTCAGAAATGGCTCATTGCTGGCACATTAGGTCTGTGGCTAGACCTAAGTGCATTGGAGAAGTATCTAGGGTTTGGGGTTTCAAATATTTGGAAAGTGGTAGCTGGATAAAGGAGAAGATTGGTCATTTTGCATACATAAATGAATTATATTTCAAGTGCTGGTATTTACTGCCTCCACTAGAGGCTGGTGGATTTGTTCAAAAAAGCATAGAATCCACAGTCAGATACCATGGATTTAAGTTCAGTTGTATCTGCCTACAAACTGACTGACTTATAGTAAGTGACTTAATCTCTCTCCACCTGACTTTTATCATCTATAATGCATAAATGGTAATTTTAAAAGCCAAAGACTCACTGCGAAGGGAGGCATCTGTGATGTTCATGCTAACGCTTTTTATTAAATTCTCGAAGGCCTCCCCAAGCTGGAGTCATTTTCAATTTAGGGGCTTTTTTTTTTCACAAATTTGGTTTCAAAATAAAAGTGGAGATGAGCAAGAAGACAGCGATAATGAGAGAGCAGAAGCAAAGGAATGGGAGGCAGGTATCTACAGTAGGGTCTTCATGGTTCAAAACTGAGGAGCCAGATGGGAGAGAAAAGTTGAATTTGGATTCAGAGCTGGAGGCTGAAAAAAGTAACATGACTTCCTTTGAGCCAGTTTAAAGATTAGATAAATGGAAGCCATGGCAGCTAGAAGAACTGAATTCCCCAAAGGCTGGGCTTTTCCTATCCACGGAGTACTTTGTATGACCACCCTTCCCGTGCACCTCTCCACTTGTACCCATAGCTCCATATTCATAATCAAAAGCCTTATTTTGGCTGTTGTAAAAAGAAAAAAGAGCCATCCTTTTCATTATTGTTTCAAATGAGGAAAAATTTTTCTAAACTGGATGGCCAAAAATTTTAATTGAAACAGGAGACTCCAGAAAATAAACAAAGAAAATGTAACATTGCCCTAATGCCCATGAAGCACCCCGCCCCCCACCACCACCACCGAGGACTAAAGCAGTTTATGTTTTCCAAAGACTTGCACTGCCAGCTTGGCTACTGTAAAAACAGGACACTGCGTCTGTGAAATTGAAAATAAAAACAAGCATCCTGTAAAAACATATTATGGTCTATTTATTTCAGACTTCTCCTTTGCACTGAAGCATTTGGTTGAAATTAATTTGACCTCCCATCTGTGAAATTATTGTCTTCCATAACCTTGGTCATATGACTATTGAATGGTGGTTTTAATTTCATCATTTTCTTCATTATAGCCTAATGTCAACATGTATTATCTATGTAGAAAGTAGGACTGAGAACCATCACCACATTCATCTCATTTCTACTGTGTGAAAGCATGTAATGAGCTTTACATGAAATGCTACCTTAAGGAAATGTCACAACAAAAACTGTACTTCAAATATGTAAAATTTCCCACATAAAAACAAAATCAGGTACACTGTGAGGATTGTCCCTGAGGTTGGTATTAAGTGTTGTTCAGTAGCCCCACCTCTCCCATCTCTTCATGTCCATCCATTGCTTATAGCTAGAACTGCATGATTAACAAATCAAAATACATGAGTAGCTGGAAAAGAAGGTATGAATATGGAAACTCATCCTGTGACAACACCTGCCTCCTTATTTATTATCTGCCTTTGACTTCCTTACCCTTCAAGCTCTTGAGCTTAAAAATGTTAAATGGAGGTGTTTCTGTGCCCCACCTTTAAAATCTTTGGTGAGAGGTGAGGAATTTCAAGAACACTACATGATACACATCGTCTTTCTCTTCACTTGTCTAGAGGGAAACGAAAGACACAAAATAGATTTAAAGGAAAGAAAACCAAGGAAAAGAATACCATTGAAGGAGACTTCAGGTGGGATTACCAGTCTAGTCTCCTGAAACAGACACCATCCCAACCACATGGGGCACACACACAGCCAGGGAGCTAGCTGGAATGCTGGTGCTCTGGCACAGCTTTCTCCAACTCTGATGTCAACCTGCAAAATAGGTCAGACTCTGAGGCTCACCAGCAGCATGCATCTAATCATTGTGGGAAATTTATGATTTATTTACCCAGCAAGCTGGAAAATATCAAAGGATGAATTTGGCTCCTATTAGCATGAAGCCTTTTAAAATGACACTCAGGAAATTCTTTTCTGCTTTTATTTGCAATTCATCTCCCAAGCACCTTTGTACCACATCTTGAAATTACAGAACTCCCAGCAAATTTTATCCTCTTCTTTTCGACAAATATTGATTTTACGCATCCTTCTAAGCTCAAGTATTTGGGATGGGTTGGAAATGAATGTCACACTCCTCTTTGGGCCATAAGTACTTAATAATGAGATGCCCGGGGGTGCTGTGGCACTAACCATGTAGAATTTTGGAAGGTGGCGTCCTGATGCACGGAGTAACTTCATTGTTTTTAAGCTCTTAGTTGAAAACCAAGGCTGAGCCAGTGATGTGGCTGGCCTTGGGGCTGGGAACGTTGTCACATTGCTGAGAGCCAGCCCTTCTCAAATGCTCTAACTTCAGAAGGAGTTCTGGAGAGTGAGCCATGTCACAGGGACCCAGGTTCCACTGCAAAGGTCCTTATTGACCTCTGCTTTGGGCAGAGATCCTGGGCATGAGAGCTAGTTAGCTAGGAATTGGAACGAGCCTCCCTGAGGGTGGCAGAACCTGTTCTTCCAAGGCATCTGTATGGCCTCTCCTGTCAGCTGTGTGCAGTCCACAGAAGCCAGGAGAGGGGAGGATCCACATCCTCGGGAATTTGCTTGGAGGTGTCAGAACTAACCCCTTCTGTTGGGAGCCACACAGTAACAACAATGTTGGGGGGGAAATGGGCACAGAGAGGAGAAAATATGAAAGTGAGCTAAATAAAAATATCACAAACCTAAGTAGAAGAAAAAGATTCAAACCTTGCCTGGCAAAGCAATTGTTTGAAAGGGTTTGAGATATCAAGGAAGCACGAACAGGGCGAAGGAGGAAAGTCTGGAATTCTCAGGTGACTTGGAGACCAGTTGGATCTTGGACAAGTCAGTTAGCTTTCCTGGGTTTTCTAGTGTGTTCCTTAATAACATTTATGAAGTGCTTTAGAATTATCAGAGAATGTTTTTATACATGTTTTGTCTTGTAATCCTCACGCAATGCCATGGAGTAAGGATGAGAAGGAGTAGAGGAGGAGAAACACCATTCAGCTGTTACTATCCACCAGGTTCTATTTTAAGTGGTTTACATGTCTTCATTTAATCCTTCCCCAACCCAAGAAGGAGTGACTATTATTTAACCCATTTTATAGAAATGTAGGCTTAAGAGGTTATATAATATGCCTGATGACATTCTGTCAGTAAGTTTTGAAGAAGGAATTCAAGTGGACTCAGCCGAGTTTCAGAGCTTAAGACCAAATGTATTATTACTGCTGTTTTCACAGGACAATAATAAAAATATGATGACAGAGGAGCTCCACAGAAAGGATTCTGCAGAGATTAAATCATATTTCCTCAGACTCCAAACTCCTTTCCTTCTGTAAGTGAGACATTGTTAAAAGGTACACGAACTCTAAGGCATTGTTGAGAACTACATGAATTCATGTCAGTGAATCTGTGTGGCCAGTGACATCCAAGAACGCGTGGACTTTCCAAAAGTACTTCTCATTATTGTTATTATTCTTATTAAACTGAGTAAGATGAGGCTTTCTATTTCTTATTCACACGAGTATAACAAATAGGGTAGACAACTGTAATGTAATGAAATCTTGTTGATGGCAAAATGTAGTGTAATATTCCACAAAAACATCCTTTGGCCGAGTTGGATCCAGAATTTCCCTCCAGTTATACTCCCTGGAAATTCAACTTTCAGAAGTCATTAGTACTCTTCCAAAATACTCTGACTCTCCCTTTTCTCTCTCAGGATAAGCTTGCCCTTCCCTACCCCCTGAATAGGCACAGCCATGTGACTGATTTTAGCCAACCAGGAGCATAAGTGACATTCTCATTTCTATATTTTAAGAGTCCGTGTGTGGTATTCCACATTCTCCTTTTTCCCCATGTCACGGAGACCAGTAATACTTTGCAGGTAGGTGCTATATCAGTGCTGGACCCTAAGTGGGGAGATGTAGAACAGTATGCCCTTCTAACCTGTTTTAGATACTCACTGTGAATGAGAACTCATTTTTTACCATGTTAAGTGACTGTGTTTGGGGAACTGTTGTTACTGCGATATAATTTAACCCCTTCCTCACTGCTCTGCAGCCCTATAACTGTATTAGTCAGAGTTCAATCCAAGAACCAGAAACTACTCTACATATTATCTTAGCAGAAGCATTATTAACAAACTGAATTGGGTGCTCCAAAATCATTGGAAAGATTAAAGGAGAAGGGTTTAGGCCAAAGGATAGCAAACTATGGCCTGGTGACCAAATCCTTTCCTGCCACCTATTTTTGTAAATAAAGTTTTATTGGAACATGACCATACCAATTTATTTATATATTGTGTGGCTATTTGCAAGCTATAGCACAGTTGAGTAATTGAATTTCAACAGAGGATTGTATGTTCCAGAATGCCTAAAACATTTACCCTTTGCCGTTTATAGAAAAATTTTCCTATCCCTGGTTTAATCTGAGCTTTCTGGAATGGCTTCCAACAAGATCCAGAACCAAACAACTTAGGTAGATACTCCCTCTGAGGTCACAGCTGGAGCTTTGACAGACACAATAAGGCTATTCTGCCTCTGTGCTATTTTCTCAGAAACAGAGCGAAAGCTGAAGAACAGATGCTGGAAACCTGATACATGAACTCTATGCACTTCTAGAACATGGTTTGACAAAGCTGCAGAAGATAGCATTGACCTCATTTCTGGCCCTCAAATCTTGTGCAAACCTACTTCTCATCCAGAATTTTAGCTCTTTGGCTGCAAGAAAGGAGAGAGTGAAGTTTTTAGCTTTCTGATTTGTTTTCTAGAAGTATAATGAAAGGGGGATTTAATGAACCAATCCAAAGTATTTGGCTTACAGGTACTGTTTACTATTCTCATATTTCTGGGAAAGTCCATATTTGACTGAACATGAAACTTTGCAATACATATTTTTATTTAATCTAATTTGAGTGCATTCCTTGTAATCATTATAAAATAACTTGAAATCAAGTTACAAGAATATGAATATTATTTCAGTGTTATGAACAAATGTGTATATATTTCACATATTAATTTATGCATCAGTCACAGCAGTTACCAGCTGATGCTAAGTGGTTAATGAATGTTACATTAAATTATCAAAAACCTTCTCAGTCTATTTATTTTCCTCTCCATCAAATGAAATTCTCTCCTTTTGGGATTCAAGACAATTAATCTGGCTCTATTCTGTCTAACCATGTGGCTATCACTTCTTAAGAAGTTCCCCATTCCGGTCAGGCAGGTCTGGTTACTTACTGTCCATAAACACATCAAATTAATACCTACTTCTTCCCCAATGTTATCATGCCTTTTCCTTTCCTTTCCTTCCAGCCTCTAGAAGAGCTTCAGAGCCAGCTTCTAGAAGCAGTTGTCTATGTTTGTTTTCCCAGCTCCATCTGGACAGCCATTTCCATCTGTCCATGCGACAGCAAAATCATCCATGTCACTGATGAGTGGATGTTCTAGTCCTCATATTATGTAACCTCCCAGCCAGTTTAAAGGGGTTGTCTGCATCTTCCTTGTGAAAATACTCTTTGCCCTTAGTTTCTGTGACAACACCCTTGCCTCTGTGCTTCTCTGTCCTCTACTGGCCAGCCTGTGACCTTCCTGTCTTAGTTAGATAGGACTGCCACAACAAAAACCCCAGATTGGGTGCCTTAGGCAGAAGACGGAAATTTATTTTCTCACTGTTCTGGAGGCTGGAAGACCACAATCAAGGTGCCAGAAAATTCTGTCTCTGATGAGAGCTCTCTCCTGGCTTGCAGATGGCAGGCTACTTGCTGGCCTTCACAGGGCCTTTCCTCTGTGTGTTTGTGGAGAGAGAGCTCTGGTGTTGTTGTTTTTTTCTCTTCTTATAAGGATACCAGTCTTATTATATTAGGGTCCCAACCTTATGACCTCTTTTAACCTTAATGGCCTCCCTAAAGTCCCTGTCTTTAACTACAGCACACTAAGGGTCAGGGCTTCAATATACGCATGGAAGGAGGGGAGATGACATGACTTCCGTCGGGGTACTGATGGTTTCTCAAGCCTCCGACCTAGGCTCAGCCCTCTTTATCCTCCCTTCCTAGGTGAGTTTGTCCAAGACCATAGAATCAAATACTGTCTTCACACTGATGATTCGTTGTGGTTTATGTTCTAGATGTGAGGGATATATTTCTCCCTCGCTCGTTTTGTTTTCTTCCATAATGGGGGATGCCCATTAGGAAAACACTCCTAACTTTCCTATAACCGCTTCTTATTCCTCCCCAAGGAAGGAGAGATTATCTGATTATTTTCCAAATGCTAATTTTGGAAAGAATAAACTGGTGATGCTTTGGTCAGCACCTCCCTTTCCCCTCTGTCTCTCCTTTTCCCTCTTTCTCTTTCTTTAGAAACCAGACAAAAAGCATATATTCTTTCTCTTCGTTCTGTAAGTTTCCACACATGGTATCCACCAATGAGTGCTACAGCACTGCCTGTGGCAGGCTGAGTAGTTCTGTCGATTTGTGGGGCTCGTTATTAGCAATACTGCCCTCAGTCAAAAGCCATGTTCAACAATATCAGTCTTACCACTACTAAAAGTAATGTCAGTTGTACCAGTAATAACAACAGGTGAGTCTCCATCTTATCCTTAGATTTATCTATTACTTAAATTTGTAATTGAGTAGGGACGGTGGTACTTGTATTGGGTCTACACATAAGTTTCATAAAATTGAGTCTAGACATTTTTTAAGAGAGAGAAAGTGAGCACGCAAGTGGGGGGGGGAGGGGCAGAGAGAGAGAGAGAGAGAGAGAGAGAGAATCCCAAGCAAGCTCCATACTCGGTACAGAGCCTGACACAGGGCTCGATCCCATGACCCTGGGATCATGACCTGAGCTGAAATCAAGAGTCAGACATCCAACTGACTGAGCCACCCAGATGCCCCCAGTCCAGAAATTTTTATTGAACTATGTCGAGACACTACACTATGTACTGAAAATACATACATATATTCTCAATGACAAGACATATATATCAATTATGACAAACAAACAAACAGAAAAAGATGCAGGTCTTTGTGGAACTTTGTTTTATTAGGGGAAGATAAATAATAAATATAGCAAGTATACAAATTACATGGTATGTTAGAAGGTGTTAAGTGCTAATAAGAAACAAAAAGAGAAGAAAAGAAAAAAAAGAAAAGAAAAAATAAAAGAAAGGAAAGAAAAAAAAGAAGAGTAGGGGATCAGAATAGTTGAGACGGTGTTGTGATTTTTAGTAGGTTGATCAAAGTCGAGTGCATGAGGTTTGAGCAAACTTGGAAGGGGATGAAGGATTAGCCTGTAAACATCTAGGGAAACTATTTAGACAGAATGGCCAGTGCAAAGGCAAGAGGACATCTAGTGTCCTATGGGGACTGTCAGGTGGCCTGTGTGGCTGGAGAAGAAGTAAAAGGGAGAAATATAAGAACTATAGGTAGACACAAACCCTGGGGCCAGAGCATGTCATGCCTTGTAGATCACTGTCAGGACTTTAGTATTTAATAGAATCACCAGCTTCACTGCTAAGGATGACTCAGTGAAAGTAAAGACAGAATCTGGGGTACCAGGTACATGGCTTTTGCTGAGAGAGGATAGTGAGGCTGGTAGCAGTGGAGGTGGCAAAAAATAGACTCTGAATATAGTTTGGAGGTGAAGCCAACAGGATTTCCTTAACAACTGGATATGAGGTGTTAGAGAAAGAGCAAACCTGGGAGCACCTGGGTAGCTCAGTCGATTAAGCAACCACCTCTTGATCTTGGCTCACAGTTTGTGAGATTGAGCCCTGCATCAGGCTGTGCTGATGGCACAGAGCCTGCTTGGGATTCTGTCTCTCCTTCTCTCTGCCCCTCTCTTGCTTGTTTTCTAAATAAATAAATAAATAAATAAATAGAAAGAAAGAGCAAAGCTATAGGTGAAGTCAAAGCTGCATATTGTTATTGTTTTTTAATTTTCAGTGTTCTATTTTACTTTCTCTTTTGGATTTTTCACTATCCTTGTTTGTATTAATTATCATCTTATTTGTTTCTTTAGGGATCACAATATGTATCTTTGACTTACCATAGTGTATTTAGAATTACCATTGTATCACTTCACATGAAATATAAGAGCCTTTCAACAACATAATTTTATTTATATTCCATCCTTTGTTCTACTGATATCATATATTTTTCTTGTATCTATATTATAAATTCCACAATAAATTTTTTAGGTTTATTTATCTATTTTGGGAGAGATAAAGCATGAGCCTGAAAGGGGCAGAGAGAGAGGGAGACAGAGAATCCCAAGCAAGCCCTACACAGTCACAGTCAGAGCCCTGACTCAGGGCTCAAACTCACATACTGTGAGATCAGAACCTGAACTGAAATCAAGAGTCAGATGCTTAACAACCTGAGCCACCCAGTAGCTCCAAGAAAATATTTTTATTTTTGCTTTAAACCATCAGTTGTCCATTAAAGAAATTACAAGAAGAAAAATGGGATTGTCTTTTATACTTACTATGTGTTTACCACTGCCCCAACTCCCTATTCCTTCCTATAGATCTGAATTTCCATCTGGTGCTATTTCCTTTCTACCTGAAGTCTTCCTTTATCATTCCTCATGGTACAGGTCTTGCAGCAACAAAATTTGCCAGCTTTTCTTTATCTCAAAATTTTTCATCTCACCCTGATTTGTGAAGGGTGTCTTCAGTGAATATAGAATCTGACAATATATATATTTTTTTCTTTCAGCACATTAAAGGCATTGTCCTTTTGAAAACCTCCGCTTTTCAACAATATATGATGTGCATTGATGTGACTTTTTTTGTGCGTCCTGCTTGGGGTTTGCTGAGTTTCTTATGTCTGTGGGTTAATTTTTTTAACACTTATGGGGAAAGTTTAGCCATTATTTCTTATATTTTTCTGCCTCCCTTGTGCTCTTCTCCTCCTGGGACTCCTATTACATGTATATTATACTTCCTGATATTTGATAAGAATAGTGTTCAATAGGTCACTGAGGCTCTTTCTTTTTGTTGCTATTGATGATGATCTTTTTCCTTCTCTCCACTATTGCATCATTTTATATTATGATCTCCTCTAAGTTCTTATTAAAATTTTCTCTACATATACATCACTTTTAACATTCTCTCCCAATAGTTAAGCATTCCTTAGTTTTCATGGTGGTATGGAGAAAACTTTCTAAGAAAATCACCTAGAAACTTTTATGGCTGCTTTTAGAAGAAGATAATTATCTCTCTCTGCCAACAGTGGACTGAATTAGAGTCTAGTGTGAGAATTTTGGCAAATGTGTGAAACGTTGTTGCTATGGATTTGGAGGATGCTTCATATAGCAAATTGAAAGACATTTTTGTATTGGGCATTCTGTCCAAAGCGTGGCTCAATTAGTTGCAGAACTGCATTCAATGACATTTTGCTTATTTTGCCAGGATTTGAGGTAAATAGTCATTAATTTGTAGTCTATCATTATAGTTACAAAAACCTCAAAACATTTTCAGTGGGCACATTCTGACAAATAAAACAACCAACATTCATTAAAAAGAAAAATATTTACTTCCTGCCCTCTGCCACCTCCTCTCATTCTCCCAAATTGCATCTCATGAAAGGAGTTTTTGTTGCTAGCTGTTGTTGTACTGATCCAGGCTTGCCGCCTAATTCCCTTTTCTGTTTCTCACTTGATTCTCAATCATGGCGCCCAAACATGGTGCCTAAAAACAAGACCAAAGCTGCAGTGTTCCTGATGCGTTAGCCTCACTACTTGATCTAAATGGGGAGAGTGCTTCTCTGAACATTATTTATCAGCAAGGCCCTGATAACATCTTCTTGAATTTTACCTGAATCAGGCAAAGTGTTGATTTGTTGCTAAAATCACGCAGGATTATAGAGATGGAAATATCCAAGGGATTAGAAATTAGAAATGAGGGGCGCCTGGGTGGCTCAGTCGGTTGAGCGTCCAACTCCGGCTCAGGTCATGATCTCACAGTTTGTGAGTTCGAGCCCCGCGTCGGGCTCTGTGCTGACAGCTCAGAGCCTGGAGCCTGCTTCGGATTCTCTCTCTCTGCCTCTCCCCTGCTCATGCTCTGTCTCTGTCTTAAAAATAAGTAAAACATTAAAAAAAATAAAAAAAAAAAAGAAATTAGAAATGAGAGCAGAAATCTTCTCTAAATGAGTATGGGAATCAGGCTGTTAATTCATTGTTGAATGATTATTGCAAATCCAAACTATGTGAGTTGGGAAGGGCGGGAGGGGGAAGGAGAGAGCTGCTGAACTATATGCCACTAAGGGAATAAAAAAAGGGCATAAAAGACATGGTTCTCCCGATATCTACTGAAGAAGACAAGAAATATGCAAATAGAGGAAAAGGCAATGAAAACTATGTACAAAATCAAGGATAAAAAGTTTTAACTGGAAAAGATAGATTAAAATTCTAGAATTTTTTTGTAATATTAGAATTATAATTGCTGTTTTTAGACACTCTTCCAAATTACAAGTAATGTCTTTTATGACAGGAATAATGCACTTACCAACAAGATTAAAAGAACTTGTGAACTAGTGTGTTAATAAGCATAAATTTGCATACTAGAAATCAATTAACAAGTGTCTGTTGCATGTCTACTATGTGCCTAATATGTGCCAGATACTGTGAGATATACAGAGGAGCAGAAGGAACAATCTTTGTGGTCAAAGAGCTTACCTTTCTATGGGGGACATAAAAATAGGCACCTCAGAGTAATGAAGCATCCTGAGGGACAAACTCTAAGTCATAGGGGTAGAAGATCCATTCATTGATTGTTGTCTCAATAAATATTATCTCACTAAGTATCCATTATGGTTATAAAACCTACTATGGTTAAAAACAGTTGAAAAACAATTGATCCTGATATTTCTGGAGCTTACAGTTGGGTAGGTATAAATCGATGTTGACCAATTAATCATAATAGGTGAATGTAAGCTTCACTCTTCGCTTGATTACAGAATAAAATCTTCTCTTAGTTTTTTTTTTCCCATTCGTCACTGATCACTCATTTAAATTTCCTTTTCTAGTTCTTGAGCCTCTTTTATTAAAAAAAAAAACAAAGACATATGCTTTGTTCCTGTTATGTGTTGGATCATGTCCCCCCAAAATTCATGTTGATGTTCTAAACCCCAGTACCTCAGGATGTGACTTGATTTGGAAATAGCATTGTTTCAGATGTAATTAGTTAAGACGAGGTCATACTGGAAGAGGGTGGGCCCCTAATCCAATAAGGCTGATGTCCTTCTACAAAAAGGAAATTTGGGCACAGACACATACACAGGAAGAATGTGATATGAGCATGAAGGCAGCGATCAGGGTGATGCGTATATAAGCCAAAGAACGCCAAAGATAGCCAGCAGACACCAGAAGCTAGGAGAGAGGCATGCAATATACTCTTGCTTACAAGCTTCAAACGACTCAATTTGGCTGACACCTTAACTTTGGACTTCTAGCCTCCAGAACTATAAGATAATAAATTTCTCTTTGTTAAGCCACACAGTATGTGATACTTTGTTGCAGCAACCCTGGCAAATTAACAGAGCGTCTATGTAATCTGATGTTAATAGTTTTAAACATCATCTCTATGCCAGCATCTCCCAAATGTACACCTTTATCCAGAACTTTCTTCCACCCTCCAGACTCATGTATCCAATTCCCTGCTGACTTTTCCACTTGGAGATCTTAAAAACATCTCAAATTCAACACATCCAAAATTTAACTCTTGATGTCTTCCCACAAAACATATTCACTTATAGCCTTCCTGGTTTTATTAGATTATAATTCCATTCTTTTGGTTTTCAGGACAAAAATGTTGGTGTCACCTGCTACGGGTTGAATTGTTTCTTTCAAAAATTAATATGTTGAAGTCCTAACCCCCAGGGTGATAGTATTTGGGAGATCAAGCTTTTGGGAGGTGATTTAGAGTTAGATGAGGTCATGAGGATGGAACTCTCGTGGTGGGATTAGAGACCTTTTGAGAGAAGACACCAAAGAGCTTGCTTGTTCTCTCTTCCCACCATGTGAGGACACAATAAGAAGGCATCTGTCTTCAAGCCAGGAAGAGAGTCCACACCACAAACTGACCATGCTGGCGTGCTGATCTCAGACTTCCAGCCTCCAGAACTGTGAGAAAATAGATCTCTGCTGTTTAAACCACCAGTCTGTAATATTTTATTATGGCAGCCCAAGCAAAGAGATTACCCTTTATTCCTCTCTTTCATATTCCATATTCAATCTTCTCAGAAGTCCTCTTGGTTCCGCCTTCAAAATTTATACAAAATCTATTCTTTTGCCCACTGCCTCCACTGCTGTCCCTGTGATCTGACCTGTCATCTCTCTCCCCTGGATTCCAGCAATAACCCTCTAACCAATCTCCTGCTTTTACCCTTCATCCTCCTCAATCCATTCCATCCCCACAGCAGCTAGAGTGATCCTTCTAAATACAATTAGCATAGTATTGATCCTCTGCTCAAGGCCTGCAATGGCTCTCCATTTTCTTCAGTGGAAATGTCAAAGCATTCGCAATGGCCTCAGCCAGACCTGGCACCCAAAGTTTTTGGCTCTGGCATATTCTCCAACACACTGATTGGACAACTAATTAAAATATTCCAGATTCTAGAAGATATTTTGAGTTTTAATTAATTTCACTAATTGGTCATTTGTGAGTGCCTCCATTTCTTCACCTGTAAAATGAGGAGGTTTAGATAATCCTGTAAGACTACTTCCTGCCCTCACATTTACACGTTTTTATTAGCAAGAGAATTCACTGTGCTGTGTGTAGTACTCACATGATGTTGAAGGAGCCCAAAATGAAGCAACTGTTTTGTAATTATGGAGTTGATATAATCATCATAGACAGCACACTAGGTAATTTAATCCCTTAGTGAATTTTATTCAGTTTAGCTTTCTACATTCACACAAATTAGATAATTAGATAGCCTCATCCCCTATGCCAGAAGCTAGTGTCTTTAGACAAGTGACATGTTCTCAAAGGCTGACCCACATGTCAAGAGGAATACACATATGTAAGAATATGCACATGTCTATACATTTATGACTAGGATGTATATGTTAGAGTGCACATAGAGAAAAAAATGGTGAAGAAGACTTGATTCAGGCTTTTTAAGATGTGAATTTTTTTAATGTTCATTTATTGATTTTGAGAGACAGAGAGAGAGAGAGAGAGAGAGAGAAAGAGTGTGTGTGCGTTCATGAGCAGGGGAGGGTAGAGAGATAGGGAGAATGAATCCCACACTGTCAGCACAGAGCCCACATTGTCAGCACAGAGCCTAACGTGGGGTTTGATCTCACAACCCTGAGATCCCAACCCGAGCTTAAATCAAGAGTCAGATGCTCAGGGTGCCTGGGTGGCTAGTCAGTTAAGCATCCAACTTCAGCTCAGGTCATGATCTTACTGCTCGTGGCTTTGAGTCCCATGTCAGGCTCTGTGCTGACAGCTCAGAGCCTGGAGCCTGCTTCAGATTCTGTGTCTCCCTCTCTGTCCCTCTCCCCACCTCTCTCTCTCTCAAAAATAAACATTAAAAAAATTAAAAGAAAAAAGAGTCAGATGCTCAACTGACTGATCCACCCAAGTACCCCAAGATGTGAAATATTTTTTGAAAGTACACTAGTTATCATTAAATTAAAAACAAGCTGATAAAACCCTTTTTAATTTGCTAAAATATGTTTTCATCAATGTAATTGTTTTACATTTTTATGAATTTAAAGGTGGTTTTTAATATTTAAGCATTGCTTTATTTCCAAACTTAAAAATTGTTTCAAAGAAACTGTATTACTCTCCTCCTTCCTCTCTTCCCTCCAGGTTCTCTGGTTGTTTCTTGTTCCCGGAGTACATCAGGCACACTCCTCCAGCAGGGCTTTCCTGTGGGTTGTATTCTTAGCCTGGAACACTCTTCCTTCAGATACACATATGGCCATCTCTCTCATTGCCTGATGGCTTTGCTCACATGTCACTTTCTGAGCAATATCTTCCTTTTACTCCATATTCATGATTGTACTTATTCTCTTCTGTTTTTATATCCATAGCACTAAATACCTCATAACATGCAACATAATTTTTATATTTTTTATGTTTTTGTTTTTGTTCTCCCTACCCTAGAGCATTAGTTCTGTAAGGCATAGATCTTTGTTATCATTTAATGATGACTTCCAAATGCTTAAAATAATGTCTGGAATTTAATTGGTGCTCAACAAATAGCTGTGAAATGAGTGAATCTGACAATGTTCTTATATACATAAATTCAGATGACAACTAATAAAGTCTTTGAAAACGGGAATGTACTAGAAACAAATAAATCAGTTTGTGATAGGATGATATTAAGATTGCGATAATACATGCAAATATTATACACATATATTTAACTGCCCTGTTAACTCATGATTCCTAATACCCTCCCTCCCCCAATTCTGAATCTTGAGTATTAGTGCCCCATGAAAAGAGAAGGCACATATTTGACTTATTTATAATCAAGATAATAAATAGGCTTGAAAACCACCTTGGAAAAAGAGAGAATCTTTCTAAATTTCACTAGCATACTTAGCCAAGCATATTCAGACCACAAATTTCCTATCATGGTAAAAACCACTGTCCACAAAGGAAGGCTAAACCAAAAGTTGTAATGCCCTAAGGTAGAAGGAAAGAACCTTCTCCATGCTTGACAACAGGTGGTATTTTAGACCAGGGAGGGACACACTGAGAGCAGCCACTACTTGCTTATGAATCTGGAAGAAGAGCACGATAGTTCTAAGCCAACATAGCAAGCCACACTGTGGTTAAGAGAGACAACATAATAGGCAAAGAGAAGGCCCACTTGGTAGTCAGAAGTACCCTCTGTTTCTGTGTGTCATTTCTGATGAAATGAGAGGAGGTGGATCTCCTGCTAGGACCACAATGACCTTCACATTCAAACAAATCATCCGTCTTTTGCTGGCACCTGTGCCAATTCAGAGAGACCTATGAAGGTCTCTCATGCGTGTTGATAAATCATCTACTCCTGTCCTTTCCCTGTGGCCCAAATTAATGATCATGGCTTGCTAAGACCCTTGCAGGGATCAGTTTATCACCACCACTTCTGCCAGGAACCAGCAAGGGGAGTTCCAAGGGTACTTGCTGCTGATGCTCCTAAAGTGCCCAACCCTCAATTTCCCAAAGCCTCTTCACTGAGCTAAGCTATTAGCACTCCATCATCCCCACCCTACTTAATAAATCTCGAATTACTGAAATGACTCAAAGTCATGACCAAATGGCAGAAATTGAAGCAATCATAAGACTTGCAGTTAGCATTCATTCCCACATGTGCTGGGAGTGTGCTGGGATGGCTGGAGTAATCGTATATACATGGCTTTGATCCAGAAAGAGAACAAGGAGTGAGTTTTGAGAGAAATTCTTAAGGAGGATTGGGAGGCAGGAGAAAGTTCTAGCATTCCAGCCAATGGCAATAAAACAGTGCAAGCTAGGGGCCAGTTAGCTGGGACGTACAAAAGTAGCACATTTGTCTTTTTGCAGTAGAAACTCCATGTCAGGGACATGAGACATGGAATCATTACACAGTAAAAACTGAGGGCAGCTGTGGAGAGGCCATCAGATGTCACTTCCTTAAGACCCAATCTCCCTACCTCAAAAGAAGGTTATTTCACACTTCAGAAGCAAAACTACATCCAGTATTATCCTTCAGCTGAGATTATATATAGAAGCGTGTATATGTTTTTAATGTTTTCCCCAGAAGAATTTTACCCCTTGGAAGTATTATTAAAAATACTGTCATAATGAAACCACTTGACAACTGTAGCTACATTTGTAATGCTTGAGCAGTGCTGAGCTGAGGTACCATGACACCAGAAAACACAACAAATCCTTTGGAGGCATAAGGTCTGGCCTCTATACTTAGCAACACTGTGTCTACATATAGCATGGGTAGAAAAGCTATCTGGGACAAGCTTTGAATAACAAAGAATTTGACTCCCCTTCGCTAAAAATTCTGATAAAGAGCCTGAGTTTGACGTTAAGACCATGGCAGCAAGTATAGGAGATGTGTGTGCACATAGAATCTATAATATAAATATTATTTTTATAAATATATTTTACATTGTATAACATACAGATTATATTTATAATATAAATATAGAAACAGACACACATATAAACACGTATTTGTGGGATGCAAACTCACTTTTGTTCAAGAACATATCTTGGACGGTAGCCCCTCATTGACTCTGCATTAACCAATATTTATTGAAAAATCTGTATAATTTTTAATTTTTTAATGTTTATTTATTTTTGAGAGAGAGAGAGCAGGAGTAGGGGAGGGGCAGAGAGAGAGGAAGACACAGAATCAGAAGCAGGCTCCAGGCTTCACTGTCAGCATAGACCCCGATGTAGGGCTCAAACTCACGCACTGCGAGATCACGACCTGAGCCAAAGTCAGATGCTTAATCGACTGAGCCACCCAGACGCCCCTGAAAAATCTGTACATTATCAGTGTTGCATGAGGTGGAGGCTTGAAATGCTATCTCAGACCCACAGAGAACAATAATCTCTCTTGCCTTAGAGCAGCAAGGGCAGCAGGACAAAGGATAGAGCTTGGACCTGACACGTTTCCAGATCACTGTGCCACCCGCGTTCACAGGGCTTGACAAGAGCGAGCGTGCTTCAGGCAACTGCGAGTACTTTATTGCCAAGAGAAGGTCATAAGGTTCCAATAAGTATGTTCTTTTCCTCCTAAGAAATCCAAGGCAGAAACACTCATGGTTTGCCTCCAGTCACAGAGGCTTGTTTATCCCAGGATATAAAAATACATAGCTACAAGAAAGTTACCCCACCAGCCTAATAATCATTCTGAAATTCAGATGTTTTGGACATCCAGGAATCCCATAGAAACCCAGAAAAATGTGTTCAGCATCTGCTAGAGGAGATCCTGAATAGGGAGACTCTCATAGAAATTATACATCTCAAAATAAAAGGTGTAATTAGGATGATTTGCCACCATTCTCTATAGTACACCCATTGGGCAGAATTTACCCCCAAGTCACCTCCTGACTTCAGGAGGGACTCCTGAACTCCCTCACATTCACCCTCCCATTTACCTCATGCTTCCGCCTCTAACTCAATCTTACCTGGCTAGTGCACTGGAACTACTTTCACTTACTAACCATACTTTGGGGCCTGCAGGAAAAAAAAAATTAGTTTCTGGCCACTTCCCTTGTCAAAGGGAGTTGCGTATAAACAAGTCTTTGATGCTACATCGCCTGCACACCCTGCAACACCAGAGCGCACGATATGAGAAACCAGGAAGAACCCAGGCGTGTGTTCAATTAACAGCAAGTCTTTTAGGCAGATGACTATTCATGGGTGACCTCCTCAGGCAAGGAAACTGAAGGGAACAGGTATCATCTGTCAGAAACTGAAGCAGAACCCTGGTCCTGGGAATCAAATTGACACACCAGAGGTCACCGGTAAAGTCTGTGAGCCGGGCCAGTTCGTGAGCCATGTCTTGGGTAGGGTACAGTTAAATCTTCACGGGGCCAAGCACTTCAGCTAGGAGGATGAGAGTGAGGGAAAAGATAAAGTTAAAAGAAGCCAAATGAAAAAACAATAAAAACAGGTGAAAAGCTACATAATACCATAGGCCATGAATCACAACTCCCTCCTGGCACCCACAGGGGGTACAGGTGCTCTTCAGGCTTCTGCCAGGCACTGCCACGGCTGTCCCCCCAGGAGCTGCCCTCACGGGAGAAGCAATGCTTGCACTCAATCAAGAATGAATAGGCACTCATCAGGCAATGGGGAAAAAATCAACATGAGACTGTTACAACGTAAGGTGGGTGTAGAGAAGCAGCAGAAAGCAACCTTGTACAAAACAATGAAGGACGAAAGTAAGCACACCACTGGAACAGACATTATTAAAGTTTGCCTCAGCTACAAGAGGCCCAGATAGAAACTTCTACTTCGTGCCCACATTTATTTGCATATTCAGAAAGCATATCCAGATGAATTCTCACAAACGTGTTATATTCTTCACACTAGAACTTAAAACACAAAAATACAAGACTCTCCAGATGTAGTCCACGTTAAGTGTGCATTAATGAGGCAGGACAGAGTCTGTCAACTGGTTCTGGAATTGAAGCCCCCCCTATCAGCCAAGCATGTCAGGAAAACACTGCTTTGGATGTCTCAGTTCATCAATCTAATAAATGAGTTCTCAAATGTCATTTTCCCTCCATATGCAGCAAACATTTTTCTGTTATTTAGTTATGCTGTTTTAATTGGATTAACTCTCAGCACACCAGCAAGGCTCCATCTGCGAGAGCTGCTTATGTCACCAAACGGAGGGAAGCAAGCTGCTGGAGGAAGGGGATGACCATTCAGAGTGACATGTGGCACATGCTTGTCAGGACAGAAAATAAGCATGTGAAATTCATGTGTTTCAATTAAAGATCATAAAATCAGCTGATGATATGCCTTTAATTTCATGAAGAGAAACATTATCCATCTTGAATACCCTTCAAAGCAAAATGAGCATTTCAATTAAATCCCGCAAATAAGGGATCTTCTCCCGGTTTATTTGCCATATGTAACAACTGTAGTGGAGTTGCTGACAGCATTTGAGAAAAGAGCACAAAACGATATCGGTGGGTTTTAAACCTGGGTGAAATAACTAACTTGTCTACAAATTTGCACAGGGAATTAAAGAGTACCAGAATATGCCACCCCAAAAGATGCTACTTTGACAAATTGATTATTTTGAGCTAAAGATAAGTGAGAAGAAACAGATATAAAAAAAAGCTCTCTGGTTAAAAGCAGGACGTAAATTTGAAAGGACGTTCCTTCGCCCCTCGCTAGCAGGAAAGATAGAAGTTAATCAGTGGAGCGAACTCTAGACCCTTATTAGCCCAGATGAATCTACATAAAAATCTTTGCTAAAACTAGCCTTTATGTACCATCAGTTTCCCCATACATTTCCTTCCTGAAGTTTGTTGAACCTAAAAGTTCAAAGTCCTTTTCCTTTGGTCACTTCTCTAACAAAGTGTTGTTCTTCATTAACATGCTATATAAGCCCAAATCGTGAGCACCCTTTTGAGTTACTCATCGCAGACTGCTCCTGCATGTACACACAATGCATGTGTTCTCCAACTTCTGCTCACTTTTCTCTTGTCAATCTGTTTTTTCTTTTCCCAGTCTGATTTCCAGGCTCCAACTCATGAAGCTAAGATGGTACAGAGAGAATACTTGTATTCCTCCCATAAAGAAATTTCTCACGTGCAGCAAAAATCCTGTACAAACACTTAAAATAGTAATACATTTAATTATTATTATATTTTGCTAGTTCAGAAGTGGTTAATAGAAATTTATTAAGTTTTGGTAGTAAAGTAAAAAAAATATATTTATGGAAAGAAAATATATTTGCAGAAAGGTTTTATTAAATTTTTAAACAATATTAAATTAAATGTTTTAAATAATTTTCTTTTGTAAGAGTCTGAATCAAGTTTTCCCAGCACTTGGTGACTAATCCATACATAAGCTTAATATACATACTGCCTTCACATATATAAGCATCAAGTGTGGTGATATCCTTTTGAAATGTGGCTCAGTCATTCAGAATCTACAACTTTACTACAAATTACTGACTTCTCGCATAGGAACCATGGTTACCTAATTACTCAATTTGTGTGATAAATATAAACAGCCAAACTGAATAGAATTCACTTCAGGGACAGTATCATCTAGTCTGGCTGTCTGCATTGATCAGATTTACTGTATTATCATAAAATAGCCATTTCAATTTGTTTCAGTCCAAATACCATATGGTATATTTCCTTGTTCTTAACGAATTCTAGAATTTTTGAGCTAGAGTACCTTGGAGACTAACTCTTTATTTAGAAGAGGACTCAAAATTTACCCAATTCAATCAGAGTAGCTAAATCAGTAGCAAAACAATTTTTGGAATCTGAATCATCTCAATTTGATTTTTTAAAAATGTTTATTATTCATCTTTGAGAGAGAGAGAGAGACCAAGGAAGGGGCAAAGAGAGAAACAGAGAGAGAGTCCCAAGCAGGCTCCACACTTAGTGTAGAGCCCAATGTGGGGCTCAAACCCACAAACCTGGAGATTATGACCTGAGCTGAAATCAAGAGTTGACTGCTTAACTGACTGAGCCACCCAGGGGCCCTCAATTTTATTTGTAAAACCAGTAAGTAAATTAGCATGTCAGGTCACCTGGGTTCTAATCTTGAAACTATTACTACTAAGCTGTTGTGATTTGGGGCTAGATTTTCCCAAATAGGATAGGATAAATGGGCAAAGAAATTGGTCCTTTAGCCCCTAGCATGCCTGACAGGACCTGAAGCATCCTAAACCCTTGAGCCGGTCACCCATTAAACATGATTATTTATCCAAGTGTGCCAAACAAATGCTATCATCTTCTATTAGTCCAGTTATGTGAGGGGATTGGAAAGAACTTGATCTTTAGCACTTGAGGCAGTTAAAGCTAACCTGGCCATACCTCAGACACTTCCTGCGTAAAGTTATGAGCTTGGACTATATTACTTGCACAAATACTTGCCAACCAGTTCTTTCATTTACCACATTCTGCTAGAATCTTGGGAGGATACAGTTGTAACTAAGGTACAGTGCAATTACTTTAGTCAGAATAGTCAAGGCTATGTTGTGGTAACAAATAAATACCAAGATCTCAGAGGCCTAACCCAACTCAAACCAGTGCAAGTCTAGGTGCCCTCCTCCATCGTATTGTTAGGTCATCTGGAACATGTGGCATCTGGGATTATGGCAGCAGAGAAAAGGAAAATTCAGGAGACATATCAACTCTTAACTGCCTGACCCAGAAATGATACACATTAATTCTGCTCTCATTTCATTGGCCAGAATTAATTACAGATTTCTATCCTAATTGCCAAGTTGCCAGAAAATATAGAGGATCATATAGATACTCAGTGACCACTAGTAGCCTCTGCTTTATTCATGAAGAAAAAGATATATAAAAAAAATTGATTTTATACTAACTTTATTCTAAGATGCCATGCTTCCATTTTTTCTTGTATAGCTGTTAATAGGTGTATTTGTTCACTAAATGAACCCTGGCTAAGTGGTCTCAAATATATAGCAATTGGGGGATTCCTAACATTAAAATCACAGTCCTTTTTTATATTAAAGTTTTTTGGGTTTTTTTAATGTTTATTTATTTTTAAGAGAGAGAAAGAAACAGAGTGCGAGTCAAGGTGGGCAGAGAGAGAGGGAGACACAGAATCTGAAGCGGCTCCAGGCTCTGAGCTGTCAGCACCGAGCCCAACGTGCGGCTCGAACCCACAGACCGTGAGATCATGACCTGAGCCAAAGTCCGATGCTTAACCAACTGAGCCACCCGGGTGCCCCAAAATCACAGTCCTTTTACCCCGATGAAATATGACACTAATAATAATAATAATGGCTCACATCACAATAGCTCTTTGATTTTTTAAAAAATTCTTTCATACATATGAAAATAACAACACCCATCTTGTATGATTGTGCAAAAATTAAATTTCCAAACACACTTAAAACACTTGGCATGAATATTACCAGTGACATTGTGACATCGTTACTGTTTTGTTGTTAGGTCTCATTTGATTCCCTGCACACCATATTTGGCCTCATAGATGCAAGTCAGATTCAAAAGGCTAGTCTGTTGCCCAAGAATACACAGCTGTAACTACAAGGGCTAGGCTGTTGGTCTAACCACTCTGACACCAAGTCCAGTCACCTCTGCAACTTTTTAACAGGAAGAAATAGAGCCATTGTTCCTTTGCAGTACCAGTTTATCTTTAATTTCTGAACAATTTTCTGGTTGCACAAAATAGTTAACTAAGAGATAGTTTGAGCCCCTTTCCTATTCTAAAATCTTATTATTTTATAACTGTATGACTAACAGCACAAAAATTTAAATAACTTTACATGAAGAAAGATAGCTATGACTTGGAAGTGTCACAATTCTTATGCTACCCCTGCCTAAACCAATGACTGTAAAAGTCCCTCTCAGTCCTGAAATTTGATGATCTCGGCATTGATCAAGCACACCAGAAAATCTTCTCTTTACTTGTTGGACTGTGTGTGTGAGTCGCACACTCACTGGTAATAAAAGTATTTGTTTAAGCTCAGGTAATGAAACATAGTGGTTATTTTTTAATGGGACATGCTATCCAGGATTCAAACACTGACAGGTCTTTACAACTTTCCAGACCTATTAAATTCATCCTTCATACTCTAGACAAGTTAAATTATAAACTTATCTAAGTATTTTTCCTCTGCAGTGTTGATAAGTGCTTCTAGTCTAGCTCTTTCTAGAGTTAGAATCTAATATCATTTTACATATTGAAGACAAATTTAGTTCAATAAAATGTTAATGTTCCTCCTTTTCTTTTTTTTTTTTTTTTCATCTTTATTTGAGAATGGTTTTGTATGTCTTTGGGATCAAGATGCCAGAAGACCAGAGACTCAAAGTGCTCCTCACAATCCCCCATCCTTAAGAACCAGAATTGGCCAAGACAATTAAATGCAAGAACCAAATAAATTTGTAGTAAGTTTCCATATGAACAGCCAATCGTAACAGCTGGTTCTTGGTAATTTTGTAGTTCAGTCAGTCCAAACCATTGAATTTTCTCTTTATTTCTTCACAGATGCTTTTAATATGTAAGGGGGCTTTAGAGAACATGGAGGAGCCAATTTGCATATTTGTTCCTTCCTGTGTGTCCTATGGTACAAAGAAAAATGCATACAGGGACCTACCTTATTCAATCTTTGTATCAGTGACTAAGATGAATATGTAGAAGGCATATCCTATCTACAGGTGATATCAAGAAGGGAAAGTTAGTTTTTAAAAAAGAAATTTTAATCTTTATTTATTTTTGAGAGAAAGAGTGTGTGATCAGGGAAAGGGCAGAGAGAAGGAGACACAGAATCTGAAGCAGGCTCCAGTCTCTGAGCTGTCAGCACAGAGCCCAACGCGGGGCTTGAACCCACGAACTGTGAGATCATGACCCGAGCCAAAGTTGGACGCTTAACTGCCTGAACCACCAGGTGCCCCGGGAAAGTTAGTTTTTATGATGCAAAGGAGAATCAACATGATTTCAATAGGTTGGAACAGCATACAAACACCCACAAGAAGAAAGGTAGAAGATACCCACTTATTTGTTTATTCACTTGTACCAGATATTTATAGAGCACACCTACATATTATGTTCTGTGGATCAGGAGTAGGGAAATACAAGGAAGACATGCTTCCAATCTCAAGAAGATATAGTCATGGAGTATTTGTATCACATCTCCCATTTTATAGATAAAGAATATGAGAACTAGAAAGCTTACGTGATTTGCCTAACCTAAGACGGCAAGTGAGGGAAAGTGGCTAAACCAGATCTCATATAACTAAGTAAGAAGAGACAGATATAAAAGAAGTACTCTAAAAGGAGTGATAAGAAGCAGTCTTCTCCATCTCACCTGCTCTTCTCTCCCATACCTGTGGAATGAGATATGATTAAGGTGACTGACACACAAGGGAAAACGGCCAAAGGAACACTGGCATAAGATTGCTGGGCAGTGTTCACTGGGAAAAAGTCACAGAGGCAGGAAATCGCCCATTTTTTCCTGTGGTAGCAGACACAGCCCTTGACTATGGAATATTAAGTGCATGATTACGGATGTGTCAGTCTCTTTGGTGTGATCAAGAGCCACCATACAATAGCACTGTACGACTGAGGATCCCTGGTCAAAGGAAGAGACCAGGGAGCAATGCTGCTAATCACAGTTTGCCTGTCCTCACCCCCCACGTTGAAGTACAGATAGCTGTCCTGTTACCCTTTCCAGCTAGACACCTCCAGGGCTATTAAAATTAATGTCCCTTTCCACTGTAGCCAATGTGCTGCCATATCACATAGCTTTGGTATCTCAGCCTCTGAACACACTAGAGGAGCCGTCATTTTGCTAATCATGCAGCTTAGAAGTCCACAATTCAAAGGACTGGGGTCCGTCTCATGGAGTCTGATGAAGAACTCTGTTTTTGTGCACTGCCCTAAGAACCACGATTGTGGGAGGCGGACAGCCCACTCATCTGCTACTCGTCCTGTATCAGTGAATTTTCCAGATTGCTACTCTGGTAGGCCCTGTGTGAGCGCTGTTTTACGATCCATCTTCATTTGCACAACAGAGACATTATAGTTTATCATTGAAACAAGACCATTGTAAGAGTGGAAGAGAGCATTGTTATTATTTACACCTGCACAAAAGTATTGTACCTGAAAGTCCAGGACATGTGCTCAAACTAAATATATTACCTTTCAGAGGAGAAAAATCAGTCTGTGAAAGGCCTGCAATCCTGTAAATTATACGAGCACACTGAAGGTAGTCAGAATGAAGGGCACCTGGGTGGCTCAGTTGGTTGAGGTTGAGCGTCTGACTTGGGCTCAAGTCACGATCTCACGGTTCGTGAATTCAAGCCCCATATAGGGCTCACTGCTGTCAGCCTGTCTGTACAGAGCCCAGTTGGGATCCTCTGTTCCCCTCTCTCTGTCCCTCCCTCACTTGCGTCCTCCCCCAAAATAAACAAATATTACAAATAAGAGCCAGCATGAAAAAAAAACCTGACAGTTTGAGGCTATATGTGTGTATGTATTATTGGAGGCCAATGGAGGGCAACATAAACTTACTCAAAGAGCCTTCATATGGCCGAGTGAAAAGCTTATTCTCTCCTGCTCCAAAAAGCAGAATTATAATCAAGAAGCAGATTCAGGTTCAACGTAGGAAAGAGCTTCTCATCAGAGCTGCTCAACAACAGAAGAGGTTGCCTTGCCAGAGTACTCTCCTCATACTCGGGAAGCATTCAAGCTGATGAAGAATGGATACCTTTCAAGAGTACAGTGAGATGTTTTCCACAATGAGTGAGAAATTACATACATAGCTCCTAAGAGTCTTGGAAGATTATAATTTACAAATAACTATTATCATGAAGAAATACATGATTTCTTGCTGGGTTTGTAACACCAAGAATCTCATTCATGAGTAAATAGTCTACACTCAAACAAAGGCAGAAAGATAACCTAATGCAGGAAAGGAAAATTAGAAATTTTCCAGTGTGTGACTGGTCATCCAAGACAGGCCACGGAAGATAAATAATTCCATGCCTGATTTGCATGCATAAAGGAAAATCATAGCAATGTATTGTTACCAAGGATGTAATTAACTGGCATTACCTCAAAAATGTGAAAGTTCAGAATTCCATTCAAAATCTCTATTTACTTACATGAAATTGAAAGATTTAAGCACTAATTGAACAATGATGAAATTTTATTAGCTCTCGAATCCTTTAGCTAAATGGCATAAGTTAATGCTTTTGAAACAGGGTTGAACTTTGGCTAAATTACGAAGATGGTCAAATTTGTCTTTTAAAAAACCTCACCTCCTATTCTCTACTGTCTGTCCTTAGGGCATGCCTTTTTCATGGCAAGACTTGCTACTGTTTACTACCTCTCCTCTTTTCTCCTTTACTCTCAGCAAAGAGTCAAATCAAATTAGGTTTCCTACGACTAAAATGACTAAGAAAGGGGACATCTATTATCTACCAGTTATTTTATGTTTCAAATGCATTTGAGGTACCTTAATTCAGTGTGATAGAATTCTAGTCATGGAATCCCGGGAATCAGTCTTATCAACCAAGAGTTGTTTGCAGGAGCCTTCTTGGCTCCTGAATTTTTGTATATAGGAAGCTACCAATTGTTGACACTAGTCAGTCTTGTCCTGCATCTGTCTACTCTGGCAATACCAAAGTGAGACTCTTATTGTCTTTATTCATAATAATAGCTGAGCACGGCACTAATCACTTAACATACATTATCTCATCTTGTAATCTTCACAACAACCATATAAATTATATATTATTGTCACATCACTAAAGATTTAAAAAATGTAGGTGCAGGGGCGCCTGGGTGGCTCAGTCCGTTCAGCGTCTGACTTCAGCTCAGGTCATGATCTCACGGTTCGTGAGTTCGAGCCCCGCCTCAGGCTCTGCGCTGACAGCTCAGAGCCTGGAGCCTGCTTCGGATTCTGCGTCTCCCTCTCTCTCTGCCCTTCCTCCACTCATATTCTGTCTCTCTCTCTCTCTCAAAAGTAAATGAACATTAAAAAAGTTTTAAAACAATGTAGGTGCAAAATGAATTTGTTTACAATTATGTGAGAAAGTGGTGCAGTCAGAACTAGGTGTGCCACATTCCCAAGTCTGGGCTCTCAACCTACAGGTTCACTCCACATTAGCATGCTGACATTAACTTCACAAGTAATTCGCATGTGCATACTGAGAAAATGCATAGAAATGAGAAAGTACTCTTTCTTTATAACTCGCCCGATGTCTCATATCTTGTTTTCTTCCATTGATACTTATGCCTGTGGCAAATTTAATCAGAACTTATCCAAATATTTCAGCACCAATTACAGACTATTAAGCTCCTCTCAAGCTTCAGTGCCTTCTCCTTCCTACCTCCTTTTTTTTCCCCAGAAATACATGAGTTTAACATCTCATTCTTCTTTTTGATTACATTATTTTAAGTAAAAGTGATTTCTTCCTTCTGGAAACTGAAACTTATGCTTTCCATCCTTCCACTGGTCACTTTATACAGAAGTTTGGGTGATTTAACAGAACAGAATCACTTGTCTCCATATTAACTCAGAGGGGAAGGGAGTTGGAATGGAAAATTTCTAACTGATCACTACGGAGCATCTAACCAAATTGTACAGTCAACTAGGCACTAAATGGTTCTCCATTGTATGTCCTGTTAACAAAGAAAAATTGGAGCGATGGTTGCAGATAGAAGACAAGAAAGTAGGTTCAAAGACAGCTGCCCGTGGTGGAGAAGGGAGACCTCCTGGTCAGTCTCACAGTCAGCCTCAGCTCTATCCCCATTGTAACAACTAGGAGTAAGACATCCTGGGTAAGCATAATATTGTCTCCCCTGTCAGACAAGTTCCAGAGAAGCACACCTATACTGAGCATGAAGGAGGGAAATTTGGAACCAGTATAGAGAGAAAGCAGACCAATGGTTGAAACCTTGGCTGGTTCAATTGGGAGATGAGATGGGGAAACACAGTGCTTAAGAAAGGATGGCAACAGCCGGGCTGGGTATGACCCAACCCCTCCTGCAGTCTAGCATGGCAATCTTAGATCTGGATAAATGCTTGCTATCTTCTCTGCTACATTGGAAAACTCTCCTAGGCCTATGTTGAAATCACATGAGTATTTAAGAGCTGTTACCTTGGTGATGTGGCAGTGGGGTTTTCCAGAATAATGTGTATTCCATTATGAAAATTGCCTCCTAAGAGTAAAGACCAAGTCACAGAAAGGGCATAAACCCTGAGACCCCAAATAGAAATCAGTGTGGCTGTGGCTGTTAAGGGATCTCCAAAGCTGACTTAGAAGGTGTTGGTTCTAATGACCTTGCTACTTGAGATTGGGTTTTGATTGGATCAAAAACACGGGAGGTACATTTGGTTGAGCTATGTGCACCTGTTGCACCACTCAAAGTAGAAAGTAAATATGACCTGTTTACTGGAACTGACATAGTCTCTCCCTACAAGACCCCTGATCTTCTCTCCTCTAATCCAAGCTCAGCTGGTTTGGTTTTTTTTTTCTTTTTTAATGTTTATTTATTTTCAAGAGAGAGAAAGAACATGAGCAGGAGAGGAGCAGAGAGAGAGGGAGACATAGAATCCGAAGCAGGCTCCAGGCTCTGAACTGTCAGCACAGAGCCCGACTCCGGGCTCGAACCCACGAACCATGAGATCATGACCTGAGCCAAAGTCAGACACTTAACCGACTGAGCCACCCTGGCGCCCCTAAACTTAGCTGTTTTAATTTTTTTTTTTTTTTTAATGTTTGCTTATTTTACAGAGTGTGAGGGAAGGGGCGGACAGAGAGGGAGACACAGAATCCCAAAGCAGGCTCCAGGCTCTGAGCTGTCAGAACAGAGCCCGACGCGGGGCTCGAACTCGTGAATCCAGAGATCATGACCTGAGCCGAAGTCGGCGCTTAACCGACTGAGCCACCCAGGTGCTAAGCTTAGCTGTTTTAAAGAAAAAGTCAATTGGGGATGGATCCAAAATCTTGCTGTCCCCAAGGGGCACCAAATGCGATATGCATGTGCCCAAGTATGCTGAGAAACTGTGCAGAGAGGACACAGACTTTTCAAGCTCTGTTGAATACAAGAGGACAAGTCACCACTCTACTCCATCCCAAGAGGGAGGTAATGCCTGGATTCAGTTCATGGGGCTTGGGCAAGATCCACAGGGAGGAAGGGAAACTGACCTGACCTTGTAGGTGGGGCTCTTTGGGACAATTGGTGTACTGTCACTGTGGTTTACACTGATGAATGTATAATTGGTATTGATATTGGACATGCCTGTATCGTGAACGCGTTTAAGTGCTGGAAGGGGTTCTCCCATTCAGGAACTACTGCTTGTAGAGAAATGCTAGAGGGACATGTAAGTCACTCTCTAATCCACATTCCCTCCCAGGTGGTCCAACAGAAACAGAATACATTCCCAGGAGAAAGAAATTACAGTCCTGTAAGGACTTAAAGACAGCAGGGGTAGTAAAAAATGCTATAGCCCTGGGTGCCTACTGGAAAGAGACAAGAGGGGTTTGGAGGTTTAGAGTGGCTTCACCATCAGTGAATTCAGTAGTTGCTCCCATAGCCCTGGCTATTGCAGATTGTGACTGGACCTGAATCCGTTGCATACACTGATGGTACCTGGTATGCTGCCTTGGATGTTGCCAGTGCCTTATTTCCTAGCCGCTGGTGCCTGATTACCAATTCTCATTCATGTGGCAAGGTTTCCAATATAAATTTGCCAGAGCTACCTAAACTCCACTGTTACTTGCCACCAGGGAGTAGGTCAGGATTTAGTCCAAGTACCTCTATCCCATGGTGGCCAAAGCTTTCTGTCTATAGTTGATGTCCTGTGGGTTAGCAAAACAAAAGCCTATCTGAATGTCCCTGACGGCCCTGTTATCATACCTCCACCAGTAAGAGTAGCTGATAAACCACAATGAAATTCAAGGGCTTAGTCACTGAGTAAACTTTCTTAGGACTGTGAGGATAGATTCTCAACATTCAATCTCTCTGGTAGTCAAGGAAAACTGCTGTCTCTTTGCCTCTCCTCTCCCCACACCAAAAGAAGCTCTACACTTTATTACACTCTGAACACTGGAGACAGTATATACCTCACTCACTCTGTTTTATCTGCCCATCTGCAAGCAAGTATCCTTTGAATGCGGAGCAACCGATATGCTGAATTGGAAGTGCACATCAAACTGGAGCCCATTTTCTGTTTTGGGGGCCCCCAAATCATCATGACCTCTTTGAGCTACAATTCTCTGTGACTGATGCTTTTGCTGAGCTTCTGGCAAAGGGTATCTATGAAATCGTGGCAGGCTATCTTGTTAGCTTGCAAGGGGAGTAAAATTTTAGGCCCTTCACAGACTATGACCTCTGATTGATCTTGAATCCTCTTATTAGAAGTTTGTAAAAAAAGAAAAAAAAAAAAACACCGTACTGATTTCTAGTTTTTCAAAAGCATTACATTTTTGGGCAGAACGTCTAGTACTCTTTCTTTTCAAGGCAAAATTAATATAGTCACTCAATTTAAATAAAGCTCCCAATTCAAGCCTCCTCTAGTCGAAATAAAAGTTTATGTGTCAAAATACATTGAGAAAGATGCAGAAATGGGCATTGAGCATAGACCAGCATTTCGTCTTACTCTATTTTTAAAAAAGCATTACTGAAGATAAATGATTAAATATTTTATAGAAATTACCATTAATTTAAATGCAGACAAGACAACTTTGTATATGAAGAGGGAACTCTGGGGGTTTTAAATCCTTGAAAACATCAAAATTTAAAGCTATTGGTTTTCATATTGTTGTGTGAGCCATCTATTAAGTTCCTAGCTGAATATTAAAATATATTACTTAAAAACAAAACTATTGAATCCCTTCATTTAGTGAATAACTACAGATTGTAGAGCTGAGAATACACTGTGCTGTTTCTCCAATCTACATGAAACAGTGATAATGACCCAGATGAATTTTTATTTTGTCTTATTTTGTTTTATTTTGTTTTGTTTTATTTTATTTTCAAACAGTAATACTTTGATGTGCAGTTCTGTGATATTTTAACATGCATAAATTCTTTAACTATGACTACAGAGATGACGCAAAGCAATGCCAGCAACCCCAAAAAAGTTCCCTCGGACTGTCTCTTGTGTTCTGATCCTCCTTACTCCAGAGCCCCAGCAAACATTGATCTGTTCTCTAGTTCTTTTTTTTTTAGTGCACATCAGCTCATTCCATTTTTTTTATTATTGGTAAACCTATTTATAAACCTATCTAAGTATTGCATACTTAGATTACCATAGTTTGCTTACGCATTCAACCACTGAAGAATGTTTGTAATGCTTCTGGTTCTAGGTGATCAGTAATAATGCTGCTATAAGCATTTATGCACAGGTTTTCATGTGAACATAAACTTTTCTTTTTTGAATAAATATACCTAAAGGTGGGATTGCTGGGTCAGATAGTAAGTGTATGCATAATTCTGAAAAACTGCCCAACTGTTTCCCAGTGTGGGACCATTTTTGCATTCCTATCAGCAATGTATGAGAGTTCCTTTTGCTCCAGCATCCTCATCAGTATGAGGTTTCATCAGTATTTTTTATTTTCACCAAGCTAATAGGTGTAAATGCCATCTCATGGTTTTAATTTTCATTTCCCTAATGACTAATGATGCAAAATATATCTTCATGTATTTGTTTTCCATCTGTTTATCTTTCTTGGTAAAGTGCCTGTTTAAATCTTTTGCCCATTTTCAAAACTGGGTTGTATATTTTTTAATGTTTTAACTTGGAGAGTTCTTGTATATGCTAATACAATCCTTTGTCTGATATGTAATTTGCAAATATTTTTTCCCAGTCTGCGGATTGTCTTTCTATTTTCTCTCTCTCTCTCTACCTGTACTATTTTTTTGATAATGTCCTATATAGAACAAAAATTTTTACTATTGGTAAAGTCCAATTTATCAGTTAGTCCTTATGGGTTGCACATTTGGTATTGTATTTAAGAACTCCTTTGTAACCGAAGGTCAAGAAGATTGTCCCTATAACATACGGAAGTGTTGAATCACTGTATTGTACACCTGAAACTAATATAACACTGTATGTTAATGACACTGGAATTCAAATTTTTTAAAAAATTAAAAAATATATATATTTTCCCCTATGGTTTCTTCTAAGTGTTTTATATTTTCACATTTTCATTTACATCTCTGATGCATTTGAGTTCTGTTTATGGAGTAATGTGTTGAAGAAGGTTCATTGTTCCACGTGTGAATTTCCTGGTGTTCTAGACTACTGAAAAGACTGTCCTTTATCCATTGCACCTTTGTCAAAACTCAACCCCTTATGTATGGGTCTATTTCTAGGTTTCCCCTTCTGTTCCAATGTTCTATGTATCTATATTTCTACCACACTACTCTGACTACTATGGTTTTATAACATGGCTTAAAATTCAATAGTGTGTTTCTTCAACTCTGTTCTTTTAAAAAATAGTTTGGCTCTTCTAGTTCTCATGAGTTCCTGTATTCACTTTTATGATCATCTTGTTGATATCTACAAAAGAAATCCTGTTAAGATATTGACTTGGATTACATTAAATTTATAAATAATAATGGAGACAAACTGATATTTTAACTATGAGTCTTCCAATCCATGAACATTTCTCCATTTAATATCCAGTATTTATCTTTATTACAAAGTATTTCATTTTGGAACAACCACAAATGCTGATTTTTTTTTTATTTACATCCAAATTGTTAGCATATAGCGCAACAATGATTTCAGGAGTAGATTCCTTAACGCCCATTATCCATTTTAGCCCATCCCCCTCCCACAACCCCTCCAGTAACCCTCTGTTTGTTCTCCATATTTAAGAGTCTCATGTTTTGTCCCCCTCCTTGTTTTTATATTATTTTTGCTTTCCTTCCCTTGTGTTCATCTGTTCTGTGTCTTAAAGTCCTCATATGAGTGAAGTCATATGATATTTGTCTTTCTCTGACTGACTACTTTCTCTTAGCATAATACCCTCTAGCTCCATCCATGTAGTTACAAATGGCAAGATTTCATTCTTTTTGATTTCTGAGTAATATTCCATTGTATATATATTACATCTTTTTTTTCAGAATATAAATTATTTTTAATTCAAAAGTATTATCTGGGTATGGCCTTAACATAGGAGGGGTTTTTTTTTTAATTTTTTTTAATGTTTATTTTTTTTTCCAATATATGAAATTTATTGTCAAATTGGTTTCCATACAACACCCAGTGCTCATCCCAAAAGGTGCCCTCCTCAATACCCATCCCCCACCCTGCCCTCCCTCCCACCCCCCATCAACCCTCAGTTTGTTCTCAGTTTTTAAGAGTCTCTTATGCTTTGGCTCTCTCCCACTCTAACCTCTTTTTTTTTTTTTTTCCTTCCCCTCCCCCATGGGTTTCTGCTAAGTTTCTCAGGATCCACATAAGAGTGAAACCATATGGTATCTGTCTTTCTCTGTATGGCTTATTTCACTTAGCATCACACTCTCCAGTTCCATCCACGTTGCTACAAAAGGCCATATTTCATTCTTTCTCATTGCCACGTAGTATTCCACTGTGTATATAAACCACAATTTCTTTATCCATTCATCAGTTTATATTACATCTTATTTATCCATTCAACCATCAATGAACATTTGGGCTCTTTCCATACTTTGGCTATTGTTGATAGTGTTGCTATAAACATGGGGGTGAATGTGCCGCTTTGAAACAGCATACCTGTATCCCTTAAACAAAAATAGTGCAATTGCTGGGTAGTAGGGTAGTTCTATTTTTAATCATTTGAGGAACCTCCATACTGTTTTCCAGAGTGGCTGCACCAGTTTGCATTCCCACCAGCAGTGCAAAAGAGATCCTCTTTCTCTGCATCCCGGCCAACATCTGTTGTTGCCTGGGTTGTTAATGTTAGCCATTCTGACAGGCGTGAGGTAGTATCTCATTGTGGTTTTGATTTGTATTTCCCTGCTGATGACTGATGTTGAGCATTTTTTCACGCGTCTTTTAGCCATCTGGATGTCTTCTTTGGAGAAGTGTCTATTCATGTTTTTTGCCCATTTCTTCAGTGGATCATTTGTTTTTTGGGTGCTGAGTTTGATAAGTTCTTCATAGATTTTGGATACTAACCCTTTATCTGATATGTCATTTGCAAATATCTTCTCCCATTCCACTGATTTGCTGATTGTTTCCTTTGGTGTGCAGAAGTTTTTATTTTGATGAGGTCCCAATAGTTCATTTTTGCTTTTGTTTCCCTTGCCTCTGGAGACATATTTAGTAAGAAGTTGCTGCAGCCAGTATCAAAGAGGTTTTTGCCTGCTTTCTCCTCAAGGATTTTGATGGCTTCCTGTCTTACATTGAGGTCTTTCATCCATTTGAGTTTATTTTTGTGTATGGTGTAAGAAAGTGGTCCAGGTCCATTTTTCTGCATGTTGCTGTCCAGTTTTCCCAGCACCACTTGCTGAAGGGAGTGTCTTTATTCCATTGGATATTCTTTCCTGCTTTGTCAAAGATTAGTTGGCCATACGTTTGTGGGTCCATTTCTGGGTTCTCTATTCTGTTCCATTGATCTGAGTGTCTGTTTTTGTGCCAGTTGCTGATTTTTTTTAATCTCAATTTCCAACTGTTCATTATTAGTACATAAAAACATAATTGAATTTTGTTTATTGCTTTTTTACCCTATAAACTGGCCAAACTCAATTATTAGTTCTAGAAAAATTTTTTAATAGATTCCTTGAGATCATCTACATAGACAAAAACTGTTTTATTTTTTCCTGTCCAATAATTTGGGATGAAAAAAAAGAAAATGCTTTTTGTTTCATTTTTTATACATATTGAATTTGCTAGAATTCTAGTGAGACTAAACGTCTTTGTCTAGTTTTTGATGTGAGGGAGAAAACAATTAGCATTCTACGATTAAGTACAATGTTAACTGTAGGTTTCTCATAAATGCCCTTTATCAGATTGCTAATGATCTCTTTCATTCCAAGTGTGCTGAGAGCTTTTATCAAAAATTAGGTGTAGAATTTTGTCAAATGTTTTTTCTGAGTCTACTGATATAATCATTTGTTCTCTTTTGTCATTAAGTCTGTTAATGTGGTTATATATAACAACTGATTTTAGTTGTTACATATAGTCCTGTGAAGCCAGAACTGGTGGAATGATCTGTCATTTCTAATTATTTGAGAGTTTTCCCAAGATAAACCTCACATGGCTGTGATCTATTATTCTTTTTATACATTGCTGGATTTGACTTGCTAATATTTTTTTAAGGATTTTTCTATGTTCAAGAGAGATATTGGTCTGTAGTTTTCATTTCTCATGTTGTCTTTGTCTGGATTTGGGGTTACAGTAATGCTAACCCTATAAACCTAACCATATATATATATATATAGTTATATATATATATATATATATATATATATAGTTATATATAGTTATATATAGTTATATATAGTTATATATAGTTATATATAGTTATATATAGTTATATATATATATGGTTATATATAGGTTATACATAAGTTATATAGGTTATATAGGTTAGGGTTATAGAGTTAGCGTTACTATAACCCCAATACACACACACACACACACACACACACACACACACACATATATATATGTGTATATATATATATATATATATGTATATATATATATATATATATGTATATATATATATATATAAACTATGACCCCAACTCAATGAGAAATTTGAAGAGTTGATTTTTTTCCTCCTTAGATATTTAGGAAAGTTCACCAGTGAAACCATCTGGGCTTGAAAATATTTTTTGAAAGTGTTTAACTATGAATTAGATTTTTTTCAATAGGCAAAGGAAGGCTCATGTTATCTCTGTTTTTCATTTAGTTTTCATATTTGTGTCTTAAAAAGAATTTATTTCATCTAAGTTGTAAATTATGTGAATAAAGTTGTTCATAATATTTCCTTTTTTATAAGTTTTAGTTATTTATTTATTTATTTAGAGGGGGGAGGGGCAGAGAGAGAGAGAGAGAGAGAGAGAATCCCAAGCAGGCCCCTCACTGTCAGTGAAGAGACTGATGTGGGGCTCGAACTCACAAACTGTGACATCATAACCTGAACTGAAACCAAGAGTTGGATGCTCAACAGACTGAGCCCCCCGGGTGCCCCATAATGTCTCCTTATTATCCTTTGAATGTCTGTTGGTTTGTTAGTGATATTTCTTCTTGATCCCACAATTGTGATTCCACAAATTATTCCTGATCATTTGTGATCATTACTTTGACCATTGTGCCCTATTTTCTTGGTCAATTGCACTAGAGGTTTATCAATTTTATTGTTTGTTTTTCTTTTTTTTTTAATATAAAATTTATTGTCAAGTTGGTTTCCATACAACACCCAGTGCTCATCCCAACAGGTGCCCTCCTCAATGCCCATCACCCACTTTCCCCTCCCTCCCACCACCCCCCCATCAACCTTCAGTTTATTCTCATTTTTTTAAAATTTTTTTTTAATGTTTATTTATTTTTGACAGAGAGAGAGACAGAGCATGAGCAGGGGAGGGGCAGAGAGAGAGGGAGACACAGAATCTAAAGCAGGCTCCAGGCTCTGAGCTGCCAGCACAGAGCACAATGCGGGGCTTGAACTCACAGACCGCGAGATCATGACCTGAGCCAAAGTCGGACGCTCAACCGACTGAGCCACCCACGTGCCCCTATTCTCAGTTTTTAAGTGTCTCTTATGGTTTGGCTCCCTCCCTCTCTAACTTTTCTTTTTTTTCTTCCCCTGCCCCATGGTCTTTTGTTAAGTTTCTCAGGATATTGTTTGTTTTTCTAAAGAACCAGATTTTAGTTACACTAATTTTTATGTTTTCAGTTTCATCGACCTCTGCTTTTCTGTTTATATTGAATATATTTTGCTCTTTTTTAATTAGTCAACTTCATACAAATGAGTATTGACCATAGGTATTCCTAAATATTAAATTATTGATTTGAGAACTTTCTTTTCTCATATAAATTTTTAATGCTATCACTTTTCTCTACAGCACTGCTTTAGCTGTATCACGTAATTTGGGGTGGTTATATTTCCATTTTTATCCAGTTCAAAATCATTTCTATTTGTCTTGAGATTTCCTCTTTAATCTATTGTTTAGTAATGTTTTGTTTAATTTTCTAATATCTAAGAGTTTTACAGATTTGATTGTTATTGCTTTCTAGTTTAATTTTGTTATGGTCAGAGAACATACTTTCAATAATTCCAGCTCCTTGAAATGTAATGAGGTTTGCTTTATGACTCACAATATGGACTTGGTGAATGTTCCATCCGTGCTTGAAAAGAATGTGTAGTCGACAATAAATTTCATATAATAAAAAAAAAGAAAAAAGAAAAGAAAAGAATGTGTATTATACTGTTGTAACCTGGAGTGTTATGTAAATGTCAATTAAATAAAGTTGGCTAATGGTGTTGTTCAAGTCTATGCTTTTAGGTTTTGTATGCTTGTTTTTTTCACACACTTTCTTTTCTCCTCCCATAACATGAATATTCTCCCAAAGCTCCTCTGTGTGTGTCTCTCTGTCTCTATCTCTTTTTCTCTCTCTGTTTAGAATGGATAATTTTTATTCCTCTAATTTCATGTTCACTAACTCTACTGACTTCTTCCTTTCTCATCTACATTCTGCTATTAAGCCCCTTTGGTGATTTTTTTTTAATTTCCATTATTGTATATTTCTGCTTTAAAATTTTTCTCTGATTTTTTTATTAGTTTCTATGTCTTTGCTTCTATATATCTATTCCTTTCAAGAGTGTTTTGCCTTACTTCGTGGAGCATGATTATAATGGCTGCTTCAGAGATTATTCTGATAATTTCAACACTTTGGTCATCTTGTGGTTGGTGTCTGTTGTTTTCCTTTACCCTTAATAGTTGTTCAGATTTTCCTACTTCTTTGTATGCTGAGTAGTTTGGGGTTGTATCCTGGACATTTTGCATACTATATTATGAAACTCTGGATTCTATTTAAATCTTCTGCACACCATGCCAATTCACTTAATCCACATGAAACTCCTTTGAGGTATTATTATCCACATTTTACAAATAAGAAAAAAGCTATGAACAAAGAGAATAAATGACTTCTCAGTGGTCATAAAGCCCATAAGTGACAGATCAGTGATTCAAATTATGAGAGCTTGACTCTAAAGTCAGTAACTATTTTGAACACAACAGACCATATCTCAAGGCAGACCTTATGTAGCCCTCACCAACACTTTATTCATGTGTGGCTTAGTCCTAGGCTTACCGTCAACCTCTCTTTCCCTTGTTTCCTCCAGCATATGCATACCTCGAAACCTGGCCTGTCCACATCAGTTGAGGTGGACATCCTTTGCCATACTTCCACCACTCAGGGCTTCACAACCATACCCAGCACTTTCTTCCACATACCATTAGCCTTCACCTCTAAGGATTAGCCTACCCCCCTCCCACCATTACCAGCCCTGCTATTAAAGATCCTTTGTATCTTTAGGTCTTACCAATTAAGAATAGGATATAGTGAACTGGGAGCAAATAGCCAGTTGGAAGGGAATAATAACATGTAGCAATAAAGAAGTTACAGCACCTTAAATATAATGCCTTTCATTCTTCAATACTATTTCTCTTGACTTAAATATCTGTATATGTATAAACTTTTTATGTCTAACAAAAAGCTATGATTCTTTTCCCCTACCCCCAAAGTCCAAAAAAGATGTAACAGCTTAAAATGAAACGATTAATAGAATTCCCAATCCTAATAATTTGGTTGTTTCAAAAACTAATACCTGTATAATATAAGTCAGTTTGGAATATTTCTTAGAATAATTATGAAAAAAATAAAATGTGAAACAAATAATCCAGAAGCAAAATCGTTTTAAACTGTTTCATATGGATCATAGACTCTAGATGAACTCTGACATTTTTAAAGGTATAAATGCTCTACTATTCAAGTGCCATGGTCTCCTATCTTATTGTATGTATGTTATATGTTACAATAGTTCTCAGATTTTTGTGTACATAAGAATCACATCTGGGGAGTGGGGCAGAGAATGATGTTAAAAATACTGGTTCCTGAGGCCTAGCCTCAAGAATTTTTGAGGATGGATCCCAGGCAAAAATATTTTGAAGGGGCTTCTCCAATGATTCTGATGGCCACAAAGTTTAAGAAACACTGATATATATTTGGCTTTCAGGACTGAAAGATACAGGAATAGGTAGACACTAAAAATTTTTCAGGTAACTAGTCTTGATAACATCTCTACTCCAAAATTAGCTCATATTGACCTTCGTGCTGATGTTCTTTCTTAATATTATACTACTTAAATATATCTTTGGAGAAAAGTCTAATATTGGCTCCCCAATATAAAAATGTGCTTTGGGGGTTTTTTGTGGTTTTTTTGCACATAGCAAATAAAGGTGTAATTATGACTTAAAGAGTCTGGCCCTCTCTGATATAGATAAATGTACTACTCCATTCTATTTATTCATTTATTTATTTGCTGTGTAATTTACAACTTTTCTTGTCAATTTATTTTCTGATGTGTGGGTGTTTATATATATATATATATATATATATATATATATATATTTGAATTTATATATATATATATTTGAATTTATATATATATATATTTGAATTTATATATATATATATTTGAATTTATATATATATATATATATTTGAATTTATATATATATATATATATTTGAATTTATATATATATATATATATATATATATATATATATATATATTTGAATATACAAGGCATTTTAAAAGCTTGGCAGCTAGACAATTAAAAAGTTTTTCTTTACATGTAGCCTTTTGGCGTTTTTACATATCATCTGCTAAACCTCAACAAGCAAGTAACAACAAATAAAATGATGTTGAAATCACTGGAAAAATGCTAAAATATGTCATGAGCATTTGCTTCAAAAACATCTTTAATAGCTCTGTTAATACTTGTCAATCACCATGTGTTCTTGATCTTGCTTATTTAAATATAATTTCTAGTTCCTTGTTGAAGTCTTTTTCTAGTACCATTAGTATCTTCTACATAACTGCACATTTTCCATATTAAAATCAAAATTGCTTTCCATTTGATTTGTCTTCATATCCCTTCAGTTGCTAAAGTTACTACTACAATTCACAAAATATTCAAATTCCAAACTTTCCTGTCATTTGTTGAATCAAAACACTCACCTGAATGCTTTCTGGGTAATTTTATTGTATGTTTATTTCTGCAAGACAAACCATTTCAGAATGCCTAACAATAAATTACCACCTGTCTAAAGAAGTCGTGCTGTTTGAAGGGTTCTTCTAAGCTTAACTCCTTAAAGTAAAATGTAACAGGTTCATTTAACATTTCTTCAGAAAGAAGGGCTTATACAATGCAAAACTAAGCTGTTTTTATGGTGCATGTCATATTAGGATCTCAAGACATGTTACAATGAATTTTCTGAAAGCAATGGTAGTCATCCAAAACCAGAAATGAAACCTAGCATATAAAGAGAATTAAACTGGAAGAAGGAAGACAGAGTATCAAGCTTCAGAATAATGCCTTTCAGAACAATGCTTCCTAACACAGTATTAGGTGCCTTCAGTCAGTTCCGGGTCATAGGTTAAAGAACTTGTGGAGCCCATAGAAAATGTACAATTCTCAACCCCATGGATTGTCCTCACTCGAAGGAGATAAAATAAAAGCTACAAGTTTGTTTTCAAATTCTGCTTAGTGTCAAGGAAAGTAACCCCAGCTGTAGAAATGGTCACATGATTTCTATGCCCTGGCAGCATTAGAAGGTATTGAAACTGAGGTGCTGTGATCAAGGCAATGCTTTTAATCCTGCAAGTGAAGTTGTTTAATCTCAATAAGTTATCAGATACTAACCAGTGAATGTCAAGAAGTCTTAAATGACATTGACATTCATATGATCCTACTCCTAGGGCTCTGCCTCAATTCTCCTAGGTAAAGGAACCCACGGCCCCATTCATGGAAGGGCCCAGGTAAGGAGATAAAAATATTGCTTTCATTCTGTGTTCTCAGTTCTTTAGGTCTAGTATTTTCCATTCTAATCGAACTACCAAAGATTCCCTATCCTGACAATCAGGCATAAGGTACACATAGTTGAAATAAATGCATCATCATTTAGCTACTCCTGATTCTTTAACAGAAGGCTAAATTATTAAACAAAAGAAAATTACTGAAGCATAGGGGATCAGTTAAAATAATAAATTTTGGAAAATGAATGATGGAGTACCACCGTTATCCTCTCCTTTGCCAGTGCAGATTCAGTTGGCCCAATTAACATTCCATAAGGAAAAGAACTGCCATGTTCAATCCTAACTGGGCTTTTACAGTCTCCTTTGGATGGACGGAAGCAAGCTGATAGTAACAAATATATTTTGAAGAAGAAAATTTATTGTTTATGATCTCTCTCTCCCACTCCAAATCCTAAACAGACAAAGGCCATGGCTTTGGGGGAAGTGATCACTGGTGTGATATTGCTTCCTCATACAAATTAGTTGCAGTTCATTTGTGAATAAAACAGATGCGGGCAGAGACTATGAAGTTACCTGGGCCAGCTGGTATATATTTTAGCAAAATGATTTTCCTGGGTTTTCATGCAAAGTCCTAAAATAGATAATTTTTAAAACCATTTAAATGTGTCTCTTCTGGCAGACAGGTCAAAGCTGCAGACATTTGATTTGCTGAATACTGTTCTCAGCTGAACTTGAGTCTGCCTTGAAGGAAACTGTAGCCATTATTTATATTTCACCTGTGAGAGCTAAATATTTATTTACTAACAAAGAATGTTGATACATACTTCAGATATAGATTTCCCTACGATTTTCCTGTCTACTTTCAATTTGGTGGGTAAGATGTTTCTGAGCCTCTAGTCATAATGGAAAATTTTACTCAGGCAGAGAAAAATTAGATTTAGCTGTGCACATTCTATACTATATCAAAGGAGCCATTGCCGAAGGTCCATGGTTATTCAGAATATCCCCTTCTACTGGCATCGACAGGACAAAGTGAAGATTCCTTTTATTTTTTTTTAATTGTTGACAGCTCTTCATGTTAAATTACTTCAATCAGCTAATGCCCCCATTCACCCCTTTGTCCTATTTATATTGTTTGTAACTTTCTTCAAAGACAAGTATTGTGACACCTCTTACATGCAATTAGAACCATCTTTTCCAAATTTCCACAAAAATATCTCCTCCCTTTGAATATGCTTCTTCCAGAAAATATTTCCTGCATACCAGAATAGGCTTGTCACTTTGGGGAACTTCAGAGGTACTTGAATTAGCATTGCTCTAAATACAGATTGGATTTTCCAAGACGGTCACGAGCTCTCCCACTGCACACACTACACTGTGATATTGACACTCCCTGCCCTGGGGCAGAAAAGGGTCCACATGTCTTCCCCTTGGGTTTGGGTGAACTGTGACTACAGCAGAATTGACACTATGTGCTTTCTGAGACAAGATCATAAAACCTAGCTTCTACCAGGTTTTCTAGGAAGCTCACTCTTGGAACACAGCCATCATGCTGTGAATGGTTTATAGTCGATGAAAAGGCCCCATGTGGAAAGGACCTGCGTCCCCTTGCACACAGCATGACTGAGCAACCAGATGACAGTCAGTACTAACTTGTCAATTATGTGAATGTGCCATCTTGAATGAAACCTTCAGTCAAAAATAGAGCTGTCCCAGCTATGCTGCATGGAATACAGATGAGCCTTCCCTGCCAAACCCCAACCAAACCGCAGATCCATGAGCTAAATGAATGGTTGTCATTGTTTTAGGCTACTAAGTTTTCAGGGAGACTGTTAGGCAGCACTTACCCAAAATGAATAAAGCACTATAGTAACTGCGATATATTTGTGTATTTGTGCCTGTATGTGTGTGCACACATGCACGTTTCAAAGCAGAGTACTGAGGCTGCTCAACGAGGGCATATATTGCTTCTTAATCACTGAATATAGCAGTTCTGAATCTACCTTTTTAAAATCAGCCTAATGCTGATCCCATGCCTCATCCTACTTAACTGATGAAAACTTCGTATTCAGTCCTCTTCCTATGTGCCATGATCTGAAAGATGTCTTCAGTGTCAAAGCACTGCCAAAGCCAGAAGAGAATGAAACAAAATGTTTCTGTGAATGGTACATTTCACTTTACTTGTACAGAAATTCTGTTCTTCACTGAATTGTTGACTCATTTACTTGACATTTACTGAGAAGTTATTATGTGCTTATTGTACTTGGCCCTGTGCTAGCACTGGACATAAAAGATGAATTGGACTCCTTCACAATCAGCTGCTAAGAAACTCGCCCTGTAGTCACGTAATAAGTTGGTTCTGCCAATGGATATAATCGCTGTCCTACCACAAAGAATCTCATTGGGTATGGTAATCCCACTATCTCTCAGTCTTGCTCAAGATATTTAGAGAGGCTGGAAGCCCCTACACATAGGGTCAGACTCCTCAGGTGCCTCATACAGTCTTCCCGTTTGAGACCTTACGACCTCTTCCCACACAAATCAGTATTTCAGAAAAGTGTCCAGCCTACCTGATGATGACAGATGCACATCTGTTGTACTTGCACTCCGTGTGTCAAGTTCTAGCCTAGGTTCCCTAAATGTGTCATTACCTTCCTTGATTCTCACCGAAGCCCTATGTGGTAGCTGTAACTCCTCCTACTTCTCAGATGAGCAAACCGGGACACAAAGAAAGTAATTTGTTTGAGGCACGAAGTTATGAAGTAGTAAAGCCAAGAATTGAACCCAGACACTGTCTGCAGGAATATTCTTACATGCTAGGGTGTACGTCTCTGTTGCCCTAAGAACAGATAAGCATTTAGAAGTTCCTAGCAAATTTATTATGTTCAACTTTTGTGTTTAATTTTTGACTAAGGTAGAATGTGAGACCATAAGTCAGATCAGGACTTTCTACATTCTTTATGGTACAAAATAGTGTGTGTTTTCGCATAAGGGTTTCTGTGCAGTTGTTCCTTTAATTCTATCCACAATTCTTACAAAAATATATTATTTGTAAGCAAGTGGTAAAAAAAAAAAAAAAAAGGCAATCATCTACCCCAGATACATATGGAAGGCAGTGAACCAAACAGCATATTCTTTTTTTTTTCAATATATGAAATTTATTGTCAAATTGGTTTCCATACAACACCCAGTGCTCATCCCAAATGTGCCCTCCTCAATACCCATCCCCCACCCTCTCCTCCCTCCCACCCCCCATCAACCCTCAGTTTGTTCTCAGTTTTTAACAGTCTCTTATGCTTTGGCTCTCTCCCACTCTAACCTCTTTTTTTTTTTTTTTTTCCTTCCCCTCCTCCCTGGGTTTCTGTTAAGTTTCTCAGGATCCACATAAGAGTGAAACCATATGGTATCTGTCTTTCTCTGTATGGCTTATTTCACTTAGCATCACACTCTCCAGTTCCATCCACGTTGCTACAAAGGGCCATATTTCGTTCTTTCTCATTGCCATGTAGTACTCCATTGTGTATATAAACCACAATTTCTTTATCCATTCATCAGTTGATGGACATTTAGGCTCTTTCCATAATTTGGCTATTGTTGAAAGTGCTGCTATAAACATTGGGGTACAAGTGCCCCTATGCATCAGTACTCCTGTATCCCTTGGGTAAATTCCTAGCAGTGCTATTGCTGGGTCATAGGGTAGATCTATTTTTAATTTTCTGAGGAACCTCCACACTGCTTTCCAGAGTGGATGCACCAGTTTGCATTCCCACCAACAGTGCAAGAGGGTTCCCATTTCTCCATATCCTCTCCAGCATCTATAGTCTCCTGATTTGTTCATTTTGGCCACTCTGACTGGCGTGAGGTGATATCTGAGTGTGGTTTTGATTTGTATTTCCCTGATGAGGAGCGACGTTGAGCATCTTTTCATGTGCCTATGGGCCATCCGGATGTCTTCTTTAGAGAAGTGTCTATTCACAAACAGCATATTCTTAAAGATCATTACTGAATCTGAGCCTATGCCCATGCGCATCTCTGTTCCTATACTTTTTCCTTTTGGAGTTCACTAACTTGGGCAATGTTATCTGCTTAGAGAAGATCAAGAATTTGCAATGGCTCCCTTTCAACTATGAATCAAAGCCAAGTACAAAATACAAACATTGAGTTCAACTGACCCCAGCCTATTTCTCACTACTCCCCACATCATATAACCTAATATTGTCACATCTGTACCTTTCTTCATGATATTCTTCATCAGAATCATCTGATTTCAGTCCTTCAATGTTGTCCACCATTTGCCCTTGGAGGGGATCTCCCCCGAGAACACTAGATGGCCAACACCCCACAGGCCTTTCTGCTGTTCAGATAAAGTCCTACCCCCACTCTTTATTCTTTCCCTTATGATTGTCTCTGCACCATCTCTGCCTGTATTCGGCACCTAACTTTCTATCTCTGTCTTCTGTTCCTGACTCTTCTCTTGAACTGGTACCCTTGGGCACAAGGACTCATCCATAAGGGCTGCAGCATTTCTGCCAACTTTCTATTGTATCTGGTTACTCTTGTGCTCTGGCTCTGTCCAGTCTCCAGGACTCCATCCAGTAAAACAACTTTAACCTGTTTGACCATGGGATTGGACAAACCTAGACCATATTTTTCCTTCAAGTTTCAGCTCAAAATTTACCTATTCAGGGAAGGCATCTCCTACATTCCATTTTGCAAAAATCTTTTCTTTACAAGACATTCTATTTGTGCCCACTTACACTGTTACTCTTTGGAGCTCCTTCGAATACTTTTGATATTGTCCAGTAGTCACTATGTGAGTGCCATATTTTCTCGGAACAGTCTGTAAATTATTTGATAGCACAGAGAGGTTCTTCTACGTTTTATGTGTGCTTTCTTTGTTTCACTTTCTTTTAGGCACAGATATTCCACACATGCTTAGTGAATACAACAAAATAAAATTCCAGATCACAGAAAACTAGAATTCTTTGACCCTTTACATAGTAAATCTTGGTGTAATATTTACATGTAGGTAGGGCAAATGGAAAGGGGAGGACATTAAGATGCAGGGAGGGAGGGTTACCCAATGACAATTTCTCCAAAATTCTTTTTTGTTTGTTTATTTTTGAGAGAGAGAGAGTGTAAGCAAGGGAGGGGCAGAGAGAGAGGAGGACAGAGAATCCAAAGCAGACTCTGCATGACAGCAGTGAGCCCAATGCCAGGTTTGACCTCATGAACCATGAGATCATGACCTGATGTGAAGTCAGACACTTAACTAACTGAACCACCCATAGTGACGCATTAGGATATCTCCTATCATTCAGAAGGATTTAAGCAGAAAAAGTTAAAAGCCACTACTACTCTATTACAGTCATTGAATAAAACGCCTTTATAATGAAGTTTTCTTAGAAAATTCTAATAACTTAAAAAAAGATGTTGCATTAAACCGTGACAGTTTAGGACCAAATGAGTGTCTGTTCAGCCTTACAAATCAAGAATAAATGGCCAACTAGTATTGATTTCACAGGTTGTAACAATACAGGGGCTTTGGCTTGTCAAGTTCCAGGGTAAACATTTTCTCTAGAGGCACTCAAATTGGGAACCAACAAATATTAAATCTTTTTGCCCCAACATTATGCTCCCAGAAATAAATTCAATTCTCTTCAAAATAAAAATTTACATGAGTGCTTACCCTGGCATAGCACTTAGTCAAGTTAATGTTTTCTTTTGTTTTCTAAGAATTCAATAGGCATTACAATGTCAAAAGCTTTCTACTACAAAATAGCCACTAAGTTTTTTCAGAGGCATAACCTCATGAAATTCTCAAAACCACCTTAGCATCCTCTTTTTTTAGATGAGGAGATCAAAGATTAACCAATAAAATAGTCAAAGTTGCACAACAGCACATGACAAAACTTGGATTCACTATTTAAGTGTTTTAACTTTTAAGTCCAAGCCCAGACAGACACTACCCAAGTACTATAATAAGTAATTGTGTAATTACAATGTGTAATTACATAACACATTGAATTAGACACAGAACTTTGCTTCATAATTTTAACCTTAAAATAAAACCAAATTTTAAATTAGGATGAATGGTAGCTCTTGAAAAGGGATCATGGGATGATTAGTTTCTATTTCATCTATTATCTTCAATATACATAAATTTTAGTCAGAGATTTTTATTGAGCATCACAGACCAAGTAGGAGTCTGGGTACTACATGCTGATTGAAATGTATTCTTTTGTTTTAGTTTTACACTCTTTGTAATTCCGCTTTTTTCCATGTAAAGAGACAGATATTTAGGGGATATTTCTCATGGTAGTTATAAAAAATCCCAGTTACCGCTTCATCCCTGTGAATGGATCTACTATCCTGCTCACCAGAAGGCTACCATTGTAATGATCCAGCACTGTGTACTTTCACAGGCATCCTGGAATCAAATGGTAATTATAACTGGGAAAGAAGTCAAGTTCACATTAGAAATCAATTGTAATAAAATTTCAGAATTTTGAATTCATCTAAAATTATGGAACTTGTGTAAAAGTTATTTTAATCTGTTTTGAGGTTTCCCGTTCCTGTAGCCTGTTTAAACTTCTTATTAAAATCGCCTTTCTGGCCTTTCACCAATTTTGCAGGACTGACTCAAATCCCCAAGGTGGGGAAGAAGGGAGGGAAACAAGGATGATACTCAAAGACTTCCTCTGGCATTAGGAATCAGGGTCATAACCATGTGTCTGAGATAGTTCCTCATGAAGGTTCCATGATGGGAGCAGTGCTGCAATTCTTTCCAGCCCAGGAAATCCGCACCCCTCCAGTTTCCCACATACAACGGCTGTCCTCGCATCTTGAGTTTGAAAAAAAATGAAGAACATTCCTTGACCACGCAGTCCAGTGGCTCAAATCTACTAGTTTTGCTCTTCTTTTATTTTGTCTTGAAGAGGCCTTGTCAAATAAGAATGAAAAGAATGTTCTGAAACGTGAGAAAATTCAAATTTCTTATTTAAAGCCTGGAGTTCATTAGCAGAAATAAAGTCACTTATTTCAAGGGTCACTGGGTTACACAGAAGAGATTCTCTGCTACCCGAGTCCCAAACCATTCACCTGAAAACAGTTTAGAAGCACTCATGTCCATTAGCTTTCTATGGGGCCTAATTCATCTTTGCTGTACTTTGTCTTGTGACCCTGTCAAGTCGAGGGCCCTGCTTTATGTGCTATTCCTTTTTCTCTTAATCACTATTCAGTTAAGTAATTGTCTTGGTTTAATTGGTTGTAATGATTAAAACTGTGTTTATATTACACTGCAATTTTATTTATCAATGACACGTAGGCTATTTTATTATTTACTGTCCAGTACAAAAATTTTACCTGGAAGAAACAATCTTTTTAACTAGACTTTTTTTTTTTAATTGAACTATATTTATTGTAAACACATTAAAGCTGAAATATAAATTTTGGCAAATATGAGAAATTGCATGTTTTTGACATTACAGAGTTAGACTGGAAACAAAGAGATTTTATAAGATTGTAATTAATACTGACAGGTAGAATGTAATGACTGTGGGTTTCAGAGACTAACAATTCTGGGTTTGAATTCTGCATCTGGACTTACCAGGACATTTCTGAACTTAAATGGTTTCATTTGGGTTTTTTGGTTTGGGGGATTTTTTGTTTTGGGGGGGTTTTTTGTTTGTTTTGTTGTTTGTTGTTTTGTTTTTTTTGTTTTTGTTTTTTTGAGAGAGAGAGAGCATATAAGGGAAAGGGGCAGGGGGAGAGAGACAGAGAGAGAGAGAGAGAGAGAGAGAATCCCAAGAAGGTTCCATGCTTTGTGCAGAGCCCAATAAGGGGCTTGATCTCACAACACTAGGATCATGATCTGAGCTGAAATCAAGAGTTGGACGCTCAACAGAGCCACCATTTTACAAATGGTCTAATTTGTAAAATTAAAATATTAATATCAACCCCATGCAGACTGCTTGAAGATCACAGAAGATAGATACAATGTACAATATTGAATCTAATGTTAGCTATTGTTTTAGCTTTGCCACTAACCAGCTATGCTACCTTGAGAGAACGACTTAATTTCTTTGTTTCAGGTTCCTCTGATAATAAGGACTAGATAATTTCAGTGTTTTCCGTTAAAGCTCAGTTAATAAGTAAACCCTCTCTAAGGGTTCTCTGTAATTTTACATTAACCAGATTTTTTTTTCATGTTAACATTTTCCAGGTGAGTAAAGATGACATTAGCTGGAATTTGGACAGTAGTGTGAGGACAAGGTGACAAAAACAAAATGGTCAGCAAGAAGTGTTTCAGGATGGAACGTTGGGATAAGAACCAGAGCAAAAACAATCACATTTAGAAGATAAAACCACAGGTGAGTGATTAAATAATCTGTTTAAAGAATTTGTATTATGATTCCCTATCAGCTTTAGTGAGTGTTCTTAGAAAAATCACTGGAAAAGTTTAATCAGCTTGCCTAATCTCAGCTTACTCAACTTGCAGCACTGAGGGTACCTGCCACCTACCTAGTTCTGGGAGTTCCCATGAGAAAGACAGGGAGCTAAATACATTAAATGTGGTCATCGTTATACCTGTCAAGTACTGCCGTTTACAACACATTTACAGTATCTGTTTATCTGCTGGGGCGGGGGGGGGGGGGGGGGGACAACTTTTTTTAAATGAGACCCATGCTTTATCTCTCATCAATAGTAGCAGGTTTTATTTTTAATTTGTTTTTACTTTGACACAGCCGTACTACTTTTCTAAATATATTTTGAAAAAACAACTTTATTAAGACAGAAACCATGTTTAATAATTCAGACTCTGAAGATAGCAACACAAAGTCTGAAACCTGAGAACATATCCTTTTTTCTTTACAAATGCAGCTGAGGAGTATTGGACACCCTTTCCCCTGTTTGTGAGCGGGCGGTCAAGACACATGCGCAAAAGAGTTTCAAAACTAAGTGCTTATACAGATCTTCCCTTATCTGTAATATGTATCTTAAATTTGGAATAAGTAAACTTTGTGTGAAAATCACCATTGTAAATGGGAGTGGGCATATGGCTAACCAGGTTGAAACTAATAGTTTTTCTATGATAGAACAGCTCATCCTAAAATATCTTATAATAAGAAACAATAACAATAACAAAGCCTTAATGACAACACTAATATCTACCTTCTTTTGAGCTTTTAATAATAGGCTCCATGACTCAGGACTTTACGTACACTATGCCTTGCCTGGGAACACATTTCTTATATAACACTGAGAAAATATGTGCATAAATACAGTTGGATAATTTGAAATTTCATGTAATAGCTTGAGCCCATTTATAATGCTCAACTAGCTCTATTAAAATGCCATACTCTCTAAACAATCAACCACTCTTTAGACAACTAAAGGTATCAAAGCATGACTGAATTTAGAAAGCTGTCCCATTTTACTCCAAACATGGAGTATGACATTTCATAAAATTTCTCATTCTAACTTGAGATCCTCATCACATCACAAGACTCCCTCCAGGGTGGTTTTTACCAATTACTCGCAAGGCAGCCTTTGGGATCTTTCGCCACTGCTCCTGCACCTCATTCTATTCCCTTCCCAACTTCATTCTCCCAACAGCACCAGGCCCGATTCCAGGCAAGAAAGAACAAAACGAACACATTGGTTATCTTCTCCAATTCTAGTGCAGTAACCATTGGGGTCAGTCCTAAAGAAGGAAGAAATTGTACAATTTCCTTCCAATGCAGATACTTTACACATTTATTTCTATTTGTACTTTTATTGATTATTCTTATATGAATCAGAAAAATCGGGACATGTAGGAAATAGCAACAGGTCATTAAAGCTACGGGAAAACTCTCAAATTCACCTTAAAGCTACTCTCTCAAAGGAGGGTGTAAAATTAATTTAAACTTAGTTTATGTCCTGGGAAGAGGAGTAACCTAGTATGCTGGGACAACAACAGGAAATGAAATAATCTTGAACTTTTTTCTAAGTACTTATTTTCTTTAGGGTTCTCAGAACTCGGGATTCTGTGAATCTGGCTAAAGAATAACAAGGAAAGGAGCCCATTACCTTATGTGACGAGGTTCTTAATTCAGAACACTTGAGAAGTAAGGGCCAGGTATCTTACTAACAAGTGACAAAAAGAAAACCAAAGGACGGTGAGAGATACAGGAGATGGTAGCGCTACCTTATGCGAGCAAAGGAGCAACGACCACTCCCTGAGACATTTCTAAATCAGGTAGGGAGTGTCAGAATTTCAACAAAGTACTGAGGATGAGGAATGCAAAATGAATCTCTTAGCCAAAGGTAAAAGACAATGAGAGGGGCTGGACATGAGGAGTCTCCACTCGGTGGTTGATTTCTGGAGACATTACTCAAAATGATGAGATGGAATGGCTTCCATCCTCAGAGAAGGTAGTGAGAATTAAGCTAACAGAGGACATGAGTGACACCCGCATGGATTTTGGGAACCGCTGCTCTGTAGTGAATTCCACTTCAGCCTAATGGGAGGAAGTAGGAAGCAATCCCACTACTGGGTAAAGTGTTAAAATCTTCAAAGTTACTTTGCTTTTACCACTTCCTCAGGCTTAAGGATCTCACCAAAAAAGCAGAGCAAAAACGCTTATCTTTGATAAACAAGAATCGACCAACAGGAACAACAACACGGGGAAAATTACAAAATGAAACACAGGGAGAAGCCATATCGGCATCAACTTGTTACAGGCTTTCATGAGGTTGCACTCTGTTTCTGCCCAGATCCCTCAACAGGGCAGGTCTTAGAGCCTTAGCATCACCTCCTGCCCCAGCCTGCTTGGTGTCCTCTCTTCTGGGGGCCTTCTGCTTCCTAGACCTTGAGAAGGTCTGGCAGACGCAGCTTAGGAAGCGACCAAAGCAGCGTGGTGGTGATGCCAAGGATGTCACTGCCGGAGAAGACGGCCCCGGCTCCTGGGACACTGAGAGCTCACAGGGCTGTATCTGACACTCCTGATGCATCGCACATGCGCCCTTATCCCGCTGACTCTGTAACCTGTCCTGCAAGTAGAAGAGAGAAGTTAAAGCCTTCAACGCCAACACACATGCGCAGAAAGGACATCACCCCCTGAGCCAGTTCTTTCATGCTTTATCTGGGCCCAGGGATCCCAGTTTGTTCCCCTAGCTCTTCATCCCCCACCTCCTTCCATTCCAGATGAAGGGCTGTCATTATTTTTCCTAGGAAAACGCGGCAAGCCCAGACTTTCGCCACCCCACGCCTCATCCCTACCTCACTGGGAAGGTCAGGATCATCTTCCGGAGCACTGAACACAGCCGGCTTTGTGTCTACCACCTCATCTTCTTCACTTTGTGGTGGCACAAAAGGTGTTGGAAGGATGGGGGCATGGTGGGTCTCCACCCTCTCCTTCCTCCTGCTCTTCCTCATTCTCTTTGTCCTTACAGCCTTCTTAAGACGTCTATGCGTTTTTGAAAGTGGATCTAACTTTCTACCCTGGACTGGAGGCATGACAGGGTCTCGTAAAATTTCACCCACATGACTCTCAGATGTCCCCTCCAATGGCTCTGATGATGATTCCAAGTTTCTCTTCAGAGGGTCATTCTCCCATAGGTGGAAGCTGCCGTCTGTATCTTGAGTATCTGGTGATATGTTCAAGTCATCAGCGACATGTTTTGGGATGGAGATTGGAGATTCCCAGCTTCTTTCATTGAGGGGTTTTTTTTGACTTACTACGTTGACCCAAGCCAGCTTTGCAGGAACAAAAAGCTCACAAAAAAAGGACCAAGAGTCAAATGCAAAAGAAGTAGTTAGTACCTGTCTCTTTCCAATAATTTATCCTCAACTATCACGGACACAACAGCCATATTGATCTCAGACTTTCCCTCTGGATTTAACTAAGGAATTCAATGGCTTTCAGAGATAGTCCTCAGTTTGTTCTTCTTGGCCTGGGAGATCACAGACTTCCTAAAAGGAGAGAGAAAATCATTGAAATAATTGCTCCATGGACAGTGGAGCCCCTCCTAGTCACACAAAATCTATGGTTTAATAAGACTCTGCCAAGCCTAGCATGAATTCCTCTACAGAAACAGTATTTAGCAACTTAACCAAATTTCCAAAGCAGTATTTTTAAAAGTAAGAAAATTCTCCGTGTATATCAGAATCACCAGGGGTGCTCTTTGAAAAAGCAGATTTCTGGGATGTATCCCAGACCTAACATCAGAACTTCTAATGCTTCCTTGCAGGAATTTGCATTTTTTTTTCCCAGGAACCTGCACTCTAAAATCTGAAAACTACTACTTTAGAAGGACACTTGATCCAAAATTTTATGGGACCATGGAGGTAACTATTCTTAAAAACAGCCCACTTTCCCCTATAGGTTTTCCCTAGTCATCTCACTCCATAATCATCTCTCTCCTTTGAATTCATTTAATCATCATCACTTATTCTGGTATGTTATCCTTTACTACCTTCTGTCATAATTTAACTTCTAATCCTTGTAATAACTGTATCTTCTAACCAGATTATAAGCTTCTCAAAGGCAGAGACTCATACTTGTTAGTTTTCTACGGTGGCTTGCTAGGATTAGTGCTTCATAAATTGAATAAGTGAAGGAAATATGGATAGGTTTATATCCCAGCGTACAAAGATTGATACGAGGCTGCTCTGTAGGAAGAATGATAGAGCAACAGAACGCTAAAAATGACATAGGCCTTGGGGACAACCTAATCCAATTCCCCAAACTTACAGATGGGGAACCTCAAGTAAAATAATGACCCTGCCTAAAGTTGAGGGTGACAGACTTTTTCCATAAAGGGCCACACAGTAAACATTTTATTTAGGCTCTGTGGTCTAATGGTCCTATCATGAATATTCATTGCTGCATGGTAGCACAAAAGAATAAGTGGACAAATAATCATGGCTGTGCTCCAATAAAACTTTATTTACAAAAATAGGTGGTAGGTCAGATTTAGCAGCAGGCTATATATAGTATGCCAAGCCCTGGCTAAAGTCATATAATGAGTTAGCAGTATAGCTAGGATTAGAAATCAAGTCACTTAATTCCTAGCAAGTGCTCTTTCCACAGAGGAGTAGAAAACTATAGAATGAGAAAGAGCTTTTGCAATTAAAAAGGGGCTTGAAACGAGGAAGAGATCAAAATATGCCTGGGTATGTTGTACTTCTAAGATGGTTTCTGATGACCCTTAGTCATTTACACAAACAACTGGGAGCTGAATTCTGAAACTGGCCAATTTCAAGCAGACCCATCAATTGGTAAGGGTATGGAGTAGACTGAATATTTTCTACACACCTGCCTAGGAAAGCACACGATTTGGTCCCCTTTTGACTGAGGAGAAAATCCTATAGATAGGTAATGGAAAATACTTCCATGATTCATTTCTTGAAATTATTGTGGCCTTGTGAATACAGTTCCACAGTGCACAGTCCAGTGACTAAAAGTTTCAAGTAATTACCAGAGGAAAATGGGGGCAGAGATAGGATAGGTTATCTAAGAAGTTAAAACCTCACTTCCTAATCCAAGATGCTCTTTAATAATGAAAGTGACCCTAGTATTAAAGATTAAGTAACCAAAGCCCTGAGGTTATTTCATATTCTGGGCTTTCTGAGAACTGTGAGGTCCATCCAGAACTCTCTGTTCTATTTTTTACTTCCACCCCTAAGGTGTTCCTCATGTCATTACTTCGCCTTCGCAAAGTAGATGATTAACAAATATTTGTTGACTGACGGATTAATAGATGAATGAGTAAATAAATGAATGAAAGAACCAAATGCTATTAGAAAGTTCCTTGGTTTGTGGTTGTAAAAATAAACCAGAATTGGCACATTCTGCAAGAGGAAGTCTAATACTTTTTTAAGTTACCCCTCAGTGCAACTAATAGTGCCTTCACATAGTAAATGTCAATAAAAGTTTCACAAGTGAATTAAAGCATTCGATGTAAGCCATTTAAATTACATGTCAAAGTACAAAATCATATTGCTTGTCACACAAAAAAAAAATGGTATCCAAGTACAGAATTTATTTACCAATACACTAGCATGGAATTTTTTTGTAATTAGCTTCAGTTCCATACTGTTAGGAGAGATTGGTAAAATCTTTGAAAGAAGAAAGCTGCTGTTAATAAATGAGAGAACTCAGGCACAGGTTTAATTTGCACCTTCTCTCAGAAACAACTATGCAGGCAGCATCTACAGAAGCAGCAGCCCTAGATCCCCCCGAAGAGGTGGGGCTAGGACTATAGAAGAGAAGTCACCAAGACAAATTATTCAAGCTTCTAAAAGTCAACCTGGCTTCTTCACTGCCTTGGCAATGGCCATGGGTCGGGTGTTCATCATGCCTCAACTGTATTTTGACAAGGCTCTACTCCCTCTGACCCACCCTCCACAAAGGAGCTAGAATGATCTTTCTAAAACAAACCTAACCTGTCATGCTCCTACTTAAAGCTGTGCTCCCCAGTCCCCCAGCAAGATGCTGGCCCTTGGTATCTGACTCCCTGTCTTCTGTCTCGCTTCACGTCTACCACTCACAGATCACTTGCCATTTCTTGAAGGCATCAGACTTTCTCAAACACTCCTCCTTTTGCCTACAATGCCCCTTCCCCTCTTCACTACCTGGCCTAGCTATAAGTATTACCTCTTCTTAGAAGACTTAGCTGACTTCCTCAAGCAGAAAGAAAACACATTTAATTCCATTTAGGTAACATTCTATACTTACAAAAATTATCCCATCAAACTGTAGGCTGTTTAGATATCTATGTCCTTCACTAGACTCGGTGCTCCCTGAACGCAGAAACTCTCGCTTCTCACATGATTTCTAGTGTCTCTGTGGTGCCTGGCGCTTGGAAGGTGGTCAGTGGTTGTGGACTTCACAATGCAGTTGTTTGGTCTGCCCCCCAGAGCAGGGGTTCTAGAGGCCAATTCACCCCCTTCCGTCTCTGAATGAACAAGCAATTGGAGTTTGGGAGACAAAAATTAAGAAGCTATAGCCAGGGCTCAGAATTAATAAATCCAGTTACCAATTCAAAGCCTGTGACCAGAGTAGCAAGTTTCACTCAGGAAAGAAAGAGCTCCTCAGGCAATGATTAGCACCACCCAGCATAATTCTAGAAGCATTCGCCCACCCACATCCCCATGAGAATTACAAGGAAAGGTAGAGGAGGAGGTCCTACTCAGATCCCTGGCTTCCTGCAAACACACTTTCCTCCAGACTATACCATACTTCTCTGTCTTGCTGGTAGACTCTCAGCACTCCTTGCCCATCACTACCCCTCCCCCACCTCTGCTCCATGAGGAGCCTCCCCAAACTCTAAGTGATGCCTGCATCCTAAGTTTTTACCCACAGTCAGCATTCTCGTTCCCATAGAACATACACCCAGCTCCAGGCCTTGACTCTTTCTTTTAGTGTCCCTACCTGGGAACCTGCCCCGAGGGCTAGATGTGCTCATAGGCAGGGATGTTGTTCAACCCACAGAAGTCAATTGCCTGACAAGAGGTAAGAGATTTATACCACATCAATCTCACTGCATCTGGGGCCCATGATCCCCTGGATTTCCCACATCAGAAATTATTGGGTACATAATACAAGTGAATTCACATGTTTCACTCTGAGTCCCTCTGTCTTCATAAACCTGTTGCATTTCAGCTTTCTTTGTGATTGATTTTTCCCCCATTTTCACATATTACTTGAAGCAAAGCTGAGAGTATTAAAGCCCTTGGATGAATTTGCTGCCTAAGCAGAGATGAAGCCAACTTAGAAGTCCTAAAACAACAAACTCTTGGCCACTGAACTTCTGGATAGTCCTGCAGAAGAGACTAGAGAAAAATCTCACTAATCATCATTGACAGTGAACTGACTGGCCCTCTTTAAAAATGGGAAAGAAATGATTGGCACGAACTAACTTTGCTTCTCAGTGAGTCTCTGGAGAATTAAAAACGGAAGCCTCAGACAACAATTTTCTTTGAAGATGACCTTTCATATTAAATGAATAGCTGAAGAGCTAGTCTCAAAGGGAAAGAAAATGAATAATCTGTGAGGGCAAGTGCTCATTCCTGAGTATACAATAACAAAGAGACTAAAATATGATGGTAAACATTGCAGAATGTTGCATGACCAATTAAGTGTATTTTCATTTTCATGGCAACATTTATTGAGAGCCTACTATGAATCCAACAATGGGAAACCTGCTCTTTGATTAAAAACAAAACAAAACAAAAAAAACCCGATCAACAGAATTTAAATCAGGTGTTTTCTCACATTAGCAGACATGAGAATTACATGAAGCATGAAGGGCCTTTAAAACACAGATTGTTGGGGTCCACTCCCGATGTTTTTGCTTTAGTATGTCTGGATGAGCACATTAGAGTATACATTTCTTTTTTTCTTAATTTTAATTCAAGTTAGTTAACATACAGTGTAGTATTGGTTTCAGGAGTAGAACCCAGTGATTCATTACTTATATATAATACCCAGTGCTCATCCCAACAAGTGCCCTCCTTAATGCCCATCACCCATTTAGCCCATCCGCCCACCCACCTCCCCTCCATCAACCCTCCGTTTGTTCTCTGTATTTAAGAGTCTCTTATGGTTTTCCTCCTTCTCTGTTTTTATCTTATTTTTCCTTCCCTTCCCCTGTGTTTATCTGTCGTGTTTCTTAAATTCCACATAGGAGTGAAATCATATGGTATTTGTCTTTCTCTAACTGACTTATTTTGCTTAAGATAATACACTCTAGTTCCATCCACGTTGTTGCAAATGAGAAGATTTCATTCTTTTTCATTGCCAAGTACTATTCCATTGAGTGTGTGTGTGTGTGTGTGTGTGTGTGTGTGTGTACCACATACCACATATATATACAATTCTGACAAGGTCCTGGGTAGTGCTGCTGGTTTGGAGAACTGCGCTTTGAGATCCACTGAAAGATGAGATACACACACAGTCTTGGAACAGATTAAAAAGTGGGGGAGGTGCATTCCTAACCACATGCAAGCCGATAAAGATGTATAGGCTCTGAAATGATTATCTGCTGAGTTGATTCCTCCAGCCATGCTGCCATCCCACCTACACTTTGAGCTTTGGGGATGATATGGCCAGAAAGCAGTGTGCTTGCAATGTGGATACTGTTGACACTGGGTTTGCCAATGGGTTTCTTCTCCAGGGGCACCTCTGTCCCCTGACAATTTCCTTCAGTCTCAACCTCAGACCAGTTACAAACTTCAGAACATGAATGTCATAGACACTAACTATTAAAAAGCTAGGAATGTTATTATATAAAGTAGCCATGAAGCAGTTTCATTTTTCTCAAGAAAATATGTGATTATTATCCCCACATTAAGTTCTTGCTCTTTTCTAAAATTTCATCATCTCGTTTTAAGACTTTACCCCTCTGGGCTGAAAGTCAGTGCAGAAAAGAGCTGTGGTAACCTTTGATTTAGTCTAATAAAACAATAACAACACACTCAGTGGGTGGTTAAATCTGATAATATTTTGAGCTGAATTTTCTGTAGTAATTCAATTAAAAATCCCATGGCCAGCCAACAGAAAGCATACAGATCACCAAAGTTTTATAGTATTACATGCTTGGTCTTAAAATAGCCTATATTAATTTGGTGTCTTTATTTATTAACCTAAATAGTTCAAGTAGAGTTTCTCCTAAATATAATTTAGGATAACCATTTATATCTGTACTGTTTAAAAACTTCAGCTGGCTCACATCATTATGGTGCTTAGAATCCCAATTAAAATGGGAGAAACACTAATCAGAGAGTATATTACAGAAGCTGTATTAATATGACCACCACAGTATCACTGTTTATTAAAGTTTCTGGGGAATCAACTCATGCTGGCTCCTCTATGTCCTTCTTCAATCAGCAAGGCCCCTGGAAAAGTAATATTGCCACTCAAAGCAAGCTGAAGCCATTCAGAATCACTAAATCGTTTGGTCACATCTATTCCTGCCAGGGTTCCTAGCCAAAGAGTCAATGGTCCTGGGCTCTCTTCATGCCTTCTCTAATGAAAGCCTTGGAACATTCCAGAAAACTTTAGCACTTCCTTTTTTAACCATAAATTGCACATAACTCTTCCAAATTCTTAGTCTATAATTTCTCATAAAACTCTTTGAGACCTTCTGGTGAAGATATATGGCAAGAGTTATTGGAGTTTAAATTGTTATCCTTCAATGTTATATGCACTGGATCATAACTCTATGGCTGTGGTTCCCTCATAAAACTAAACCACGAAGCCATTCTTTTCATTTCAAGCTTAACAGCACACAGGCCCATGGGTGAAGCAATATCAACACTTGAGTAATTTCTCAAAACCAAATCTCTTCTGCAAAAACAGGGCTGCAAATCAGTGGTGTATTATCTCCCCTCTGAACCTGTGAAGTCTGTAGTTGTCAGCCCACCCAGGTGGAATGATGAGGATAATGTTCATGTGTAGAAATCGGATGGGACTAAGAACTGTCGATAACTATAGAACTTCGATTTAGTCCCAGTTCCACCACTCCGTCGTCCTAGACAAGTCACCAAGTCAGGTAATTGTTCTGGGGGGAAAGGTGAGACCTCAGGTTTACCGAAAAATTTTTTAGCTCAGGTTCACAGAATTCGTTTAATAAAAATTACTGGCTCATGACACTCATCGTTGTCCACAACTGTCATCATTGCTCCATTCGTGGCCTTCTTTTTTATTCGTTGTCTTCAGTGTTCATTTTTAACATATATACTCTTAGGTGTATACCTGAGACAAGGTCATGCAAAATGTGCATTAGAAATATGTGTATGTAGGGGCACCGGGGGGGCTCAGTCGGTTGGGCGTCTGACTTCGACTCAGGTCACGATCTCACCGTTCATGAGTTCAAGCCCCGCATCGGGCTCTGTGCTGACAGCTCAGAGCCTGGAGCCTGCTTCAGATTCTGTGTCTCCCTCTCTCTCTGCCCCTTCCCCTCTCACACTCTGTCTCTGTCTCTCAAAAATAAACAAACATTTAAAAAAGAGAGAGAGAGAGAGAGAGAGAAATATGTGTATATTTACAGAGACGCTATATACAATACAAAAAGCCTGGAAAAAATCCAATGTCCACGGTCAGGATGATGTGGTAGACTCCCATAATGCAATAGTAAACTACAGCTACATTTGATAATATAGAGTCATTGTTTCTGAGTCTCTCTTTTGCCCTCTTAAATGGAGACAAGAATCATCTGTTTCTGAAGATTAATGTAAAAACCCTTTGAAAATTATAACTAATAAATGTTAATTATTTTCCTCCTATATTCTCTATTCTCTGGTCCTATAAGAATAATCTGGAAGCACCATAGTGAAGAACAGGAAAACAATAGAATCAGGATGATACAAATTTGGAGTTCCACTGCTGGAGTTCAACTCTCTAATCTAGCAATTATTTCCTGTGTGGACTCAGGTAAGTTAATTTACCTCTCTAAACCTCAATCTTCTCTCATGCTAAGTGGAAACAAAATTAGTACCTACTTAAGAGGGTTTCAGTGAGCTAATCCAAGTACTTACTAGCACACTAGCACACATTAGAACACCATAACAAGTGTTCACATCATCAATAACTATTACATTAACAGGAAGCCCATGACACTTGTCAAACAGACATATCTGCTTTCCCCTGTCCTTACCTCACTCCCATTCACTCTCCCAATACAACACACGCACACGTGCACATTCACGCACACATATATTTTCTTTGCTTTTGCCCATTCTTCAGCTCCTCATACATAGCTTAACACCGAGGATGATAACACAATAATTAGGCCCAGAGTTCCTGTCTTGGACATCAGGGCAGAAATGGGAACAATTTTATCAGATTATAGTTGCGTTAAATATAAAATTTCTTGCGGGGTGCCTGTGTGGCTCAGTTGATTGAGTGTCCGACTTCGGCTCGGATCATGATCTCGTGGTTCATGGGTTTGGCCCCACGTCAGGCTCTGGGCTGAGAGCTCTGAGCCTGGAGCCTGCGTCAGTTCCTGTGTCTCCTCTCTCTCTGCCTCTCCCCCGCTCATACTCTGTCTCTGTCTCTCAAAAATGAAAATGTATAAAAAATTTTTTTAATTCTTCACAAAAGAATTTTGCTCAGAATTTCCGTTAAAAGCAAAGTTGATTTGCATTTTACTTAAAACACCCGCAAATGGGGAAAGGCAACCATTTTCACAATTCACATAGAGTACTAAAAAAGTGTGGGAATAATTCTTTAAAGGTAGCACAACCTAATTGGAGTAAAAATGATTAAACAATGTATTTGAAACATAAACATTTTGAAGGACATACTTCATAGTTGTTGATTTGTTAAACTGGGTCTGGGCAGGTCATGATGGAAGATGCTGGGACCTGACACTAGACCAGCCACCAGGGAGTATGGCCCAGCTGCAGGTGCTGGGAGAATGTCCAGTCTGGCAGGCAGAACAAAGTAGCTAAAAAATGTGGCAGTACATAAGAGCCGATAATGCAGCTAGGAAATTGGCATCAGGAGGCAAACATGAAATAGCGGAAGTTCACTCAATATGAAAGCACAGCATGGTGCCAAGGAATTCAGAAGCAAAACATGTCCCAAGACTCAGGAAGGCAGCATCAGACAGCCTAATCTGTGACGGTGGAGCTTCAGTCAGCCAATGGTGCCAGGGTTGCGCCCTGGTGGCTGAGAGGGAGGAGGGATGGCAAGTTCTGGGAGGACCTGGGAAAGCTTGGCAAATTCCTGAGACAGGAACCAGTACAAGAAGTGCACTGAACCCAAAAGAAAAAGAGACATAGATGATTCTGGAAATATGGCGGAAGGCAAAGGCAGACTAGACGCCTAACTTGATGCTGAGGAACAAATGTGTTGAGTTAGAGTTCCTTAAATGCCCCCCATCCCAGGTCTCAAATTCTGGCCACAGAGAGCCTAGAAGGCTCAGGGAACAATCTGTGCTCATGATGGTGGGTGCGGGTGCATTGGAAACTGGAGAGCAGGAAGGACCAGACAATCATAAGACTGGCAAAACCAGGCCAGCAGTCCCAAAACTGCAATCACTATAATTACCCTGAAACTTCACAAACAAATAGCAGCACTCTTATTTAAACCAAATCCCGGCACAACCACCACAAACATAATTAGGAAAGTCCATGTGAGTTTGTTTTAATGAATTTGACCTATAGTAAAAAGATAAGCCACTCATCATCAGGGAAATGCAAATCAGAACCACAGTGAGCTATCTCCTCACACCTGTCAGAATGGCTAGTATCAAGAAGACAAGGAATAACAAGTGTTGGCATGTGGAGAAAAGGGAACCCTCGTGTACTGTGGTAATGTAAATTAGTGCAGCCGCTTAGGAAAAAGTATGAAGGTTCCTCAAAACCTTAAACATAGAAACACCATATGATCCAGCAATTTCACTACTGGATACGTACCTGGAGAAAATGAAAATGATGAATTTAAAAAGATATGTGCACCCCTTTGTCTGTCTACTCAGCATTATTTATGATAGCCAAGAAATGGAAACAACCTCAGTATCCATCAATGGAAGAATTGAAGAAGAAGATGCAGTATATATGATATGTGGTATGTGGAATATCACTCAGCCATAAAAAAGAATGAAATCTTACCACTTGTGACAACATGGAAGGACCTTAAAAGTATTATGCTAAGTAAAATAAGTCAGAAAAAGGCAAATAGAGCATGACTTCACTTAACGTGGAATCTAAAAAGCAAAACAAACAAACAAAAAGCAAAACCCAGACTTATAGATACAGAGAACAGATAGGTGCTTGCTAGAGGGATGGGGTTTGGGTGGTGGAACAAAATAGATAAAGGGGATCAAGAAGTACAAACTTCCAGTTATAAAATCAGTAAGCCATGGGGATGCAATGTACAGCATGGGGAATGTAGTCAGCCATATTAATTTGGTATGGTGACATACACACAGATGTCTGCCATAGCCATGGCCCAATTCATTTAGAAGAGTCACCACAAAACCATTTGTGGAAGTCAAGGGTCTCCTCTTTGGGGTGTGAACATTCCTGAGATGGAGAAAGAGTACTTTCCTAAGCCAAACATGCCCCGTTTCTGCTATGGCAGCCTATCCCTTACAAGCGCAATGACCCCTGGCAGCCTGGACCTCTAGACTATGCAGAAGCAACCAATCAACAACTTCATGGCCAATGTCATCAGGTCCTATTAAGTGAGGGATCTTTAGCTGAATAGGTATTCATGAGCAACTGCTCCTGGAATGCTCCAAAGCCTGATAATTAACAGCTGTGCACTGCAATTAATTTGTATTTATGCCTTAAATATTCAGCAAGATATTATTTCTTGTGTATGGCAGATTCATATTTCATGCTGACTCTCAAAACAGCAATAAGAAAAACAACATCAAATTTGTTTTTGTTTTTATTTTCTTAATTCAACTGTGCTGCCATTTGTATCTCAAAACACTGTTGCCTTGTATTCAGTGAGCAAACTCCAAAGCCCATTCAGGGAGATCATGGGGGGAAACTGGCAAAGGCATCCAAGACGTTCCCCAGGCATTCACAAACCCTTAGAGAGTACCAGAAGGGACAATCTAAATTAAGGCGATGACACTGAAGTCTCAGCAGTCTTAATTCACGAACTCCATGTTCCCCGTGGGCATGTTACTTCATACAGCAATTGTTAATTGAATGTCCACCAGGCACATGGTACCATTGAAAGGTTTGCAAAATGAAGAGATTAGATAGTATTTTTCCAGATTCTTCCAGCTTTATGATTTTACAAGTTAGCAAATCTAGAAAACACAGACCACGACTTCAAAGAGTTTACATCTCTGAAGGTGAGATCAGATTACACAAAGAAAAATCCTAATACAAGGCAGGATCAATAAATGCCAAATATAAGAGACAGGTGTTATAAGACCATAGAGGAGACAGTGCTTTGAATGCCAGGTTGAGGAACTCTGTGGCAGTGGTTCTCAAACTCCAGCATGCATCAGAGATCAGTGGGCCCTACCACCAGAGTTTCTAATTCAGTAGGTCTGGAGTTGGGCCCCAAATTTGCATTTCACACAACTTTTCAAGTAATGCTAATGTTGCTGGTACAAGAACCACACCTCGAGACCCTGCTCCATGGGAAGCCATCAAAGTTGACTGCACAGGAGAAAACCATGATGGAAGCAGTGTTTGGAGATGGTTAATCTAGAGATAACAGGTAGGACCACTAAAAGGAGGTCAATAGATTTACAACAGGCCCCAGGGAGGGCAACGGTCAAGGCCAGAGGACTTGGATTTGAAAGAAGAATCAGCTTGACCAGCACAAAATTGACTTGACTAGCATATTGGCTATTTGGTGACTTTAGTTCAAAAGGATTCCTGATGCACAGAATGGAACACTGAATGGGGATAATTTAGCAATGCTGTGTCCTCATCACTGCAGGCATGGTAAAGAATCCCTTGGAAACCACATCTAGCCTTACTCTGGAGCTGTCCAGATTGCCCAGGCATGAGAATTTCAGAAGCCTCTATTCCTATTTCTCTCAAGTTTCTCACAGTACTTGAAATCCCACCATTCGAATCACTACTTTAGATTAAGGTGCTGACACCCTAAAGCCTCTTAAAATTATTGTGTATCATCCCACACCTCAATTAGAAACTCTTGCGCCTCTGTCACTCCCAGGGGACCAAAGTGGTTTTTCTCTTGAAACCCCAACTTTGGGAACTCAGCTCTGTTTCACAGTGAGTCATTTGGATCCTCACACATTCCAGCCAGTAATTTAAGACATAAGAAGCTACATGGAGAGGAATTTTGGAACAGGAGTTATATGCCTGTCAGCAAATTGCAGGTATGTGGTGGTTACCAAGCTGCCTTTCTCGCTTCCCTTCAAAGTGTGTTTGCTTTACTGTCTCAGATTAGCCAGCCAAGGCCACTTAGCGCCCACCCCACACCATCCACCTCTTTTTTTCAGCCTCCCCAGGCCAAATGGCCCAACAGAGGTAGCTACTTGACTCCCATCTGCCCTTTCCCACACCTCAAAGCCACAGGGCATTCCTAACCTCAGTCAGATGGTTACAGAGTTTAAGCTCAATAAAAGGGGAGTCTATGTGAAGTCACACTGAGCTTCTTTTCCCCAAGACCTGGCCCTCCTTGCTCTGCTCAACCAGTCTGCTAAATCACTACTTAGGCCAAAGTCTCTATCTCTATTTCTTGTGGACATGGGGCCCACCAACTTGTCCTTGTCACTTTGTCAGTCCAGGTCCTATCCCAACCCTTTCTTAAACATTCCTGAGTGAATTTACAACTATCCATAATTCACCCACCTCTTTCCAAAAACAAGCAACAAGCCCAAACCCCTGAAACAGTGGTCTTTGCTATTTATTGTCCAAAGTCCAAATCTTCCACAGTTCCAGAGCTCCACGGTTCCATGTGGAAGTGATTCCAGGCAGACTCCCTAGCCCTCCTCTATCTGCTCCTCCCCAGTTTGCTCAGGTAACAGCAAAGTCTTACTCACTCCTCTCTACCCAGGTTAAGGTTTCTCTGACCTTTACCCAAGAACTGATGCCCCAGGAAGGAAGGAAGAGAGTTCTATTCTGTATCCGGGTCAGCGGGTTTAAGGGCTTGCTTCTTTGTTTGGCTGGCATTTACTAAGTGTCAGGCGATGGGCTAGATGCTGAGGACATGGAGATGATTTAAAAATAAACAAATAGAGGTGCCTGGGTGGCTGAGTCAGTTAAGCAGCTCTTGATCTCAGCTCAGGTCATGCAGGATCTCACGGTTAGTGAGATGGAGCCCCAAGTAAGGCTCTGTGCTCCTGCACAGAGCCTTTTTGGAATTCTGTCTCTCCATCTCTCTGCTCCTCCCCCACTTATTCTCTCTCTCTCTTTCTCTCTCTCTCAAAATAAATAAATAAATTTTAAAAATAAACAATAAGCATAGTTCCTACTTTTATGGAGCTTTAATTCTAATGGTCAGGTGCCACTGACCTGACTTCCTAAATTTGGATAAAAAACAGAAAATTAATGTGAAGTGAGAATCCTATTTGGAAATAGGTCAGAGGGGTTTTTTTTATTAATATAATCAACGTGTATCTCAGCGTGTGAGAAGTCTGCTTGAAAATTACTTTAAAAAAGAAAAAGGACTTACACCTGTTGCAGTCTGTTTGATGACCCAGACAGAAAAGCGTTTCTAAAGATTTTGTCACAGTGTAACGCAATCTCCCTTGATTGTTGCCCCAGGTGCCTTTCCCTCATTGAAATCTATCATTAAAAGAGGATCCTACATGTCAGATTAAATGGGGAGAAGAATAAAAGAAGGTCCTTTTCCCACCTTCCGGAGTTGGCATCAGTAAAAAAAAAATGTATTCGTGAAATTTTGTTTCTAATACAAACATCAACTTTTCACCTAGCAGCAAAGTTCTTTTTTGCACTTTCTTGCTAACTTGTTTCTGATTATAAAAGCAATACATGCTTATTATAGGAAATTTGGAAAATATAAACAAGTATAAAGAGAAGACAACACCTGCAATCTCACTGACAAGCAATAATCACTTTTGATATGTTGGTTTATTTCCTCCCAGTGTTCTTTATTTTTCTATTCATGTAAGTGTTCACACACATTTTGCATACTTCTGATCATGCCATATGTATGTAATTTTTTTTTTAATATATGAAATTTACTGTCAAATTGGTTTCCATACAACACCCAGTGCTCATCCCAAAAGGTTCCCTCCTCAATACCCATCACCCACCCTGCCCTCCCTCCCACCCCCCATCAACCCTCAGTTTGTTCTCAGTTTTTAACAGTCTCTTATGTATGTATGTAATTTTGTATTCTACTTTTTATTCTCACCATTAGACAAAAAAAAATGTCCTTGTGTAATTATTATTTGAAAACATCAGCAAGGCTAAATCTTCATTCTTATAATGAGTTTATTTCTCCCATTAATCGAAGTCCCAATCTACTGTGTGAGAGACCTACTTCTCATTTACTCTAAACTTGACCTTGAGATCACACCAAAGAAAAAAGAAAAAAAGGAGTAGAAAAGTATTGATAATAAAATCCCTTAAACGAATTGAGGAAACTCTGCAAACCACACCTTCCTCTCTAAAGAGAATTCCAGCAAACTTGAGAGACGTGAAGGTGGTGTCCAATTCTCTCTTCAGACCTAACAGGTAGGTTTTTAAGATTTCACGTTAGAGTCCAGTCTCCTGGCTATTGACCCTCATCCTAGAAGCATGAAAGGCATTTTTTTTTTTTAAGTAAAGTTCAGAATTCCAGTTTTCAAGCTTGAGATAATCTGGCTTGGCTACTCTCAAAAAAAAAAAAAAATCAAGGATTTTTATTAAATTGACATGAACTTAAAAAAAAAAAAAATAAAATAAAAAAATAAATTGACATGAACTTGATATGAACCAATGTGTGATATACTTTCTATAAAAGAGAAAAAAATGTTAAAAATCTAATACGTTTTATTTTATATGGAGCTTGCAAGTGATATATCATTTTCTCTTGCTTAATTTTAAAATATATCTTAATTTTTAAGTAACTATTATTTTGAACATAGCTTTGTTGATTTGATCATAAAAGTAGCCCATAATCATTCCAACCTCTTTCTTTTGTATTTTATCCTCTGAATGACCCTATGAGGTGAGCGAGTAGGCAGAGGAATATTGCTATGCTGGCTTCACAGATCAGGTCACTCAGAATCTGGAAATGTTAAATGACTCATCCAAGGTCACACAGGAAGTCAAAGAACTGGAGTTAGAAATTTTCTTTTAATTCAGTGCACCCTTCTTTTCAGATAATCTATTTTGAGCATCTTTTATAGAAATACGGTTTATCTCTATTCTGTTCAGAAATGTATAGCACTCTACCCAATGCTATCACACAACACATTTTATGAGGAAAACTGACAGTCTCAAGTTGGCTCCAGAGGAAGGTGACCAAGACTGTGAAAACTATAGAAGCCATGTTCCAATAATGGATGAAGGAACTTGGTATATTTAGCTTGGAAAAAGAAAATCAGAAGGAGATAAGACGGCTCTTTCAGTGTTACAAAGGCTGTCCTAAGGGGCAGATGAGCAGACTTGTTCCATGTTGCTCCAAATATTGGACAAGAACAATGGACAGAATTTCAAAAGAAACAGATTTCTGCACAATGAGAGATTTGTCTTTTGGACCAATGGAACTGTTCAACTGTGGAGAAAACTGCTCTCCCTCTAAGACGGTGAACTCCTCTGCACGAGGAGGCACTGAAGAAAAAGCTGTCAGGGATATTCTGATGACTTTTTTGGTTCCTGCACCTTCAGTCTACTTGTCCTTTGTTTTTCTTGGCTCACTAATGAAATACACAGTGCACAGCACGTGAGCGAAGAGAAGCTATGATGAACCAGGTGCTTCCCAGCTATGTTTCTCAGCTGATTAGAATCTCCGGGGGTGGCTGGCGGCTCCCCATGAATCAGAAGCCACGGAGACCTCAGAGAAGGAGCCTGGGAACTGCCGGTTTTACACGTGCCCCGGGGTGATTGCTGTCCTTGTGGAAGTTTGAGAAAAGTTTTCAAAACATCATTTTATCCATTCAATTCTCACAACAATCTTGGAGGGCAGATGAGAAACTAACGCTCAGAGTTATTGAGCAATGCGCCCAAAGTTACACAGCTGTGCAGGGATTCACACTCAGGGAGGTTAGTCTGGAGCCTGGTGGTATCTTACCTACCCTCCATGAGATTCTGAAAGAGAGATACAAGACAAGGAAATGAAGATGGGTTTTATTAGATATGCATTTGGGGTTTTTAAAATATAGGTCATGGGGTGCCTGGGTGGTTCAGTCGGTTGAGCGACCGACTTCAGCTCAGGTCATGATCTCACATTTTGGGTTCCAGCCCTGTGTCGGGCTCTGTGCTGACAGCTCAGAGCCTGGAGCCTGCTTTGGTTTCTGTGTTTCTCTCTCTGCCCCTCCTCTGCTCGCGCTCTTTCTCTGTTTCTCAAAAAATAAAATAAAACATTAAAAAATTAAAAAAAAAATAGGTCATGAGTCATTGGTATGCATGATAAAATGTGGAGGCATGTAATTGGTGGTGTTCCGATTTAGTCAGGGACTATGTTGAAGTTCACTTTCTTGTCTTTCATGAACAATTGTGAAAAGAGCGTACTAACCAAATAAGTAATTTCAACATGATTACAAAGAGAACAACATTTTAATACACTTAGCAGAAGCAATTTACATGCATACAATTAATGTGCTAATTTCAGTGATCTTTAGCTATTCATTAAAACAGGCCTGGCAGGTCCTGTACTTGGCAACACTTTGTTAGTCATTTCCTGCTATTACTTTATATACTCGAAAGCAATCAGCCATCTATAATTTAAGACTTTTCACTAATTAAATAGCCCTTTCTCTAATTATGACCAAATTAGAGAGGTTAGTGTGTGGATAAATATGTTTGTATTTGGCACAAGTATTCAAAGAAGGTGATTTCTCAGTATGGGGCAACAGAGACCAACATGTGATCGACAGTCTTCAACACAGAGTACAGGGAGAATGTTAGAGCGTGCAAGAAAGGCCTTTTGACTTAAAATCTGAGCAACGGAGGAAAAGTATTCTCTTTGAGATGGGCTTTATGTTCAGCCTTGTAAACCAAGCAAAGTCTGGATTTGTTGACCTTCAGGGAATAATACAAGGATCATCTGTTTTTTCAGGCCTTTGCCCAAGAGATGAAATGGAATGAGGGTTCGGAGAAAAAAGAGTTAAAGGTTGTGTTTGCAGGAATGTGTTTGCTGACATTGATCAATGGGTAATTTTGCGATTGTAGGTTTATTCACATAGAGGGTTCAAAAAACAGATCAATAATGAAGCAATGGTGAAGATGCCAAAGAAAAGGTGATTAATGAAAAATATGGTGGAGGTACAATCTGCCACGTAGTATGAATGTGCCTTCATTCAGCACCCTATAAATAAATATGCATCTGATGGAAACAGAACATTCCCTTGGAATGTCGTTACAGCCGGGCAGAATCTCATCAGAGCCCATGCTTCAAAGAGCAGTTCCTCATGTCCACAGAAGCAAGTTTAAATTCTCTTGTGTAAAGTCTCTGTAAGCAGTTCCACTCTTGCATTATGCATGATTCTGACATCTTGTAACACGAGCAGTGTTCTAATAGTGATTTCCAATTTTATTTCCTGGGTTACATTTTAACGATCCTATTTAGGTTAGCATTTTACTTTGGCCACATATCTTGTTACATTTCCTCATATAGCATTTAATTACGGTAGCAAAGCTGTAACCTAGCATTGTATAGATGCACAAGGATTTAGTGTAGTCTTTAAAGAATTTATGGCTTTTAAGCCAGTGCTTTGTTCCATCATTTTCACTGTGCCAATTTCATATGTAATGATGACTGTTAGGCAGGATCCTTGCTCCTTGCACCAGGGAACTGATAGTAAGTAATAATGAGTTGTGCTGAAAGTAAATACCAAAATCTAAGATAGCCAAAGATGACAGTGGGTTGTAGGTCTTTCCTAAGGTGATGACACTCAAGTTCTTAGATAGAAAAACAGGAGGGGTCAACCTTAAGTGAACTTGTGAAGAAGCCAAACACTTCACTCTTCCCCTTCTTGTGTCTCCTTCTGCAGCCTCTTTTTGCAGGAGCCCAGGCTTTCCTCCTTGTTGACATTGCCCTTAAAAAAGGATTTGAGGGACACCTAGGTGGCTCAGTCTGTTGAGCATCTGACTGAAGTCATGATCAGGTCATGATCTCGAGGTCCATGAGTCAGAGCCCGCATCAGGCTCTATGCTGACAGCTCAGAGCCTGGAGCCTGCTTTGGATTCTGAGTCTCCCTCTCTCTCTCTGCCCCTCCCCTGCACACACTCTGTCTCTCTCTCTCAAAAATAAATAAACATTAAAAAATATTTTTAATAAAAGGATTTGAAACCAATCCTCAGCACCTGGGTGGTATCATATCAGAAATATCTTCTCTATGTTTCATGTATATCTAAGTGCTATTTATTATTTTGGAATGTCAGTCCCCTATTTCAATTATTCCATCAGTCAGTAGATAAGTCATGGATGGCATCTGAGCAGCGAATGTGAAACCAGTTTTCTTTCCAGATCTCGTTTTTCAATGGTCCAGAGAAGATATATCTACATTGCACTAAGGGTAAAATGAAATGCTTTCAATTAACCTCTTAATTTGGTCCATGCATCACAGCGTTGAGAAATATGATGATTCATGATTCGTTTTAAACTTTTACTGAGCAGTTTAAGCATCTTTACTGATAACCAAATGATGACCACACACGCTCCTCTCCATGAACTGTGATAGACACATCTCAGAAAAGTATGTTTATGTGTAATATGTGTCATGTATGTAGCATACCACATGAAAAGCAACATACATTGTCTCAATCAACACTTCTGCATATACTTGCACAAAGGTGTCCAGAGGAGGAGGCAGAAGGCAGGGCTGAAATCCAGCCCAATCTCTCCTGGCCAAATCTAGGACAACACAGTGTTATCCTTAACCGATGATGCTTTCTACTAATTGGTCCCCCCAAGAGGAACACCTGTTTCTAATTCCCAGAAAGGCAATGTGCTAGTGTTAGCCAGGGCTCCTTTCATACTCGGCACAACTCCAGAAAGAGTGTATGCATATAGGTGAAGACCACAAAGGTGAGAGGAATTAAATTACTTGCTTCAAGCCCCACAACTACTAAGACACTTTAGAAAAATGCGACCTTGGGGCGCCTGGGTGGCTCAGTCGGTTAAGTGTCCGACTTCGACTCAGGTCATGATCTCACGGTCTGTGAGTTCGAGCCCCGCGTCGGGCTCTGTGCTGACAGCTCAGAGCCTGGAGCCTGTTTCAGATTCTGTGTCTCCCTCTCTCTCTGCCCCTCCCCCGTTCATGCTCTGTCTCTCTCTGTCTCAAAAATAAATAAACGTTAAAAAAAAAAAAAGTTTTAGAAAAATGCGACCTTTAAATACCACACTTCCTCCCCAAAAAAGAAAGATTGAGGGGAAACTCACATATTTCCTTTATGTGTGTCTGCTCAGCTCAATTGTTGGGAGCACTGTGTTTATGAAACCACAGAGCCAGCAGCTTTAGTTAAAGGACTGAACTATACTTTGTGCTAAGTCATGACTGTGCTCTCCGCAGAGCATGCTTGGGGATGCAAAGCAAGGAGAGGAAGGAGTTAATCGTGTGGTTCAGTGGTTCTCAAACTTTAGTGGGCTTCAGAAATACCAAGGGGGGCTTGTTAAACAGAGATTACTGGACTCCCACTGCAGAATTTCTGATGTGGCGGGTCTGGGATTGACCTGAGAATCTGCATTTCTCACAAGTGTCAGGGTGATGTTGATGCTGCTTACATAAACTAGGGATCCATCCATTACAAAAACAAAAACGAAACAAAAAGTCACTAGTCTATAAGTGAGTCAGGAGTGTTATCTAAGAGCTTAAAAACAGTGCAGGTCTTGGCTCTCATGTTTCCCTCTGTTCAAAGGAAACTGCTTGCAGGATTATAGTGGTATCTTTAGCTTTTGATTTACACCCGACTAGTATTAAAAATTAAAATAACAACAAAAGATTACAGGGTACCAAACTGACCAGGTTTGGTGTTAGATGTCCAGCCTAACACTGCTATCTTTGAGAGAAAGGGCACTGCTGCAAATGGCAGAAAATAAATAAAGGATTGGACGCCTGCCCTACTAATTGCATATTTATTCTTGTCCCTTTACTCATTTTTCATATGTGGACAATCACAGTTAATCACAAAGCATTTCTCTCAGGATCCTTCATAAAGTGTGAAATAAATTCTCCAATAAAATGTTTACTAGAGTGTATCCAGTTTCCAATTAAAGAAACATGCTTGTGCGGTGTCAGGAATTCCTTCCACAAAACATTTCCTTTGTGCAGAAACACTTTACGGTAAATCTTCAAATAACCCTGTGTTGTCAGGATAACTTAAAGCAGAGTGTCCAGTGAACCCCCCACACCACCTCTCACTACCCTGCCACACCCCCCCCCCCCAAGGAACAGTCTGTATAAAATAATTTGCTCTTGTCTGTATACACAGTGAGCCAATGTGGTGTGAAAGGCACTGGTAGTCATCTTAATAATCTATACGTATCACTCTGTAATCAATATGGCGAGCGTACCACCTGAGTGATCCCATCAACAAATTCTGTCAACACATACTGAATGATTATCTAGGGCCACCATTTATCCGCGGGGCATCCAGAATAGCCTTGTCAATTTTTCTTTTATTTTTTAAAATGTTTTTTGGGTCCCCTCCATGTTTTTCATCTTCTTTTAAAGAATCTCAATTCTCCTACTCTATGAGTAACACGAAAAAAACACAATGAGGCAATCCATTTTCCGAATGGTGGGACAGCAGATTCACAGCATTTAATTAGAGCTAATTTAAGAGGGTTTTCTTAGTCTTCAGGACCAAATCCCTCAAGGGAAACAGTGATGCAATTGTTTGATGTCTTTTACTTGGGGCTCATCTTCAGAGTTCTTCGTTATGTCTGGGAAAAATTCAGACAGGTGGGCTTGTCTTGGTCCCCATGGAAGCAGCATTGCCCTGACAGTTTGATCACAGTTCTGGAAATCTAGTTTTTCTGGCTCTAAGTTACTGACAAGTCTGTCTCCGGGTTTAAGGACAGCCTTGCTTGGAGAGCTGTTTTCTTTGATGGGGATGTCAAACTAACAGTGATCACACTGTAACAATGAGACTTTTTCTCCCTTTTTATTAAAGCCACAGGTAGAAGAGGTGGTTATCTGGTTTTCATGTGAACTATGAGCAATAAGAATTTCCTGAGGCTTTTTTAAAGGCACAAATTGCTAAGAAATTTTTAATTGAAAAAAATGACAATCGTGGTCATCTGAAATGGACCTAAAATTCAATATACCATATGGGGAAAACCTCATTAGAAAGCTAGGGTACCTTCTTGTATATTCAGACCAAAGCTAGAATGGTAATTGACTTGAGTGCAGGATTTTTAAAAGAATCAGACTTGCCTCTTTCTCTCAGGTTGTCTTCTCAAGGGACTTTTTTAGCTCCTCAATTCTGAAATGATAATAATAAGAAGAAAAATAATAGTGGAGAGGGATGACTGGTGAGGCAGAACTTCAAGTCTTCTAATGAGAGAATATGCATTTCAAAACCTGCCAATCCCTTCAGCTTCTACAAGTGGAGACATCAATTAGCTGTGGAAAGAACCACTTTTAATTAAGTGGTATAAGACAAACAGGCAGCCATTGTTATGGGGCAAAGGTATTACAGGTTTCTTTTTTATTTTTCCCCCACAACTGAAGATGCTCTCCCCAAATCCCTTACCATAGGGAGCTCTAGGGATGCTGAAATGGGAATGGGCACATTTCTGAAGTGTTTCTGGAAAGAAAGGGATGGAAAACTGCACCCCTATTCCCTTTAAGGTTGCAGATTCTTCAAACACCTTGAACTGACATGGCTGAGGTTAGCTGGTGGTTTAGGAGCTTAGGAGCTGCTCAGAGAAATCTCACCATGAGAAACAGATTCTAAAATAGAGAGCCAGACTCCAGACTAGGTCTGGGTTGTCTCAGACATGGATTACTTCTGCGGAAAACTTGCCTGAACCAGCCACCCTGGTCCAGTGGGTTTACCACAGGAGAGGGAAAAAAAAAAAAAAAAAAGCTGTGTGAAACACACGTATGTTTGAATGTATGTATATAGACCTAAGAGCTGAGTGATATTTGAGGTCCAGCTGTCTGTTGGCCCTGGGTGACCATGGCTGGGGTGATCCTGGCTAGGAAAGTTCCTCTCTCAATGTGGACCTGCACCCTGATGATGCAGCGGGAAGACAATACATTTTTAACAGCCAGCACCTGCCCAGTGAGGCCAGAGGCTGCAGACAGTCAACCAGACAACTGACTTTCTCTTGATGGGCTTTGATTATAATCCCAATTAACCCTGGGATCTAAGATAGCCTCTGGGTTCCCGGGCTCTGCAAGGACAGAGATGTTCTTACAATGCCAAGCTGCCTGTTCCAGGCCATGTTGAACAGAATATTTAAAGAATTATTTTGCTTTAGAGTTCATAATTGCTGGTGAGTGTCAACACACACACACACACACACACACACACACACACACACGGACGCACGCATGCACCCATCACCTAGCATTTATGCAAAGCGTATTATGCTAGCTACTGCAGCAAGCACTTCACACATATTACCTTAATCTTCACCATGTCTTATTCTACAAAAGAACCTGCTTTGACAAAAGATCGCACATTTATTAAGTGGAAAGCAAGGATTCAAACTCAGTCTCATCTGACTCAGTAACAGTTTAGCAACACAGAAGAATTCTGCTAGCATTACCAAGCTCAAATTTCAAAAGCTAGTATGAACATCTCTCAGTAAAGAAAATAATAATTAGCTGAAGCCCTGTTCATTTAAAGGGTTAGCGACTTAATCTTTTAAACTAAATCCCCTAGAGATAGTGTTGACTTATGAAAAAATAAATGAATGCAGGTCCACATAAAAGTTGCATTTTCAAAGAATAATTTCTAATAAATTCCAGGGATAGTCAAAGATGTTGTCAATGCACTTAGTGCATTACCTATCTACCTGTTTTATGCTGCACAATCCTCCCTCTCATACCTACCTTTACTTGTCCTCAACAGATGGCCTGTACAGGCCTTGAGGTACAAATGGAGCTAAAGTTTAATTTGCCAACTTGAAGAGGCTTATTTCTAAAATAGACATTTAACGGGGTGTCCGGGTGGCTCAGTCGGTTAAGTGTCAGACTTCGGCTCAGGTCATGACCTCATGGTTTGTGAGTTTGAGTCCTATGTCAGGCTCGCTGCTGACAGCACAGCACTTCAGATCCTCTGCCCCCTCTCTCTGCGCCCCCCTCTGACTTTCATGTGCTCTCTTTATCTCTCTCTCAAAAATAAATAAACATTAAAAAAAACAGTACAGATATTCAGGAAGCCTTACCAACAATCAAGCAAAAACTACTTCCCCCCTTTCCCCACTTCTGATTCTGGTCCCACAGTTTTCCCAGTCAGCTGAGATAAAAACCTTCAGGTCACTTTTCATTCTCCCTCTTCCTTCACCTGTAAAGTCAGTAAGTCACCAAGGTCTGTCACTTTTCATTTATTTATTTTTTTATTCCCATATCCTTGAGGAGGTTTTTTCTTTCCAGATCAACCACTGGTCATCACAAATTCCACCCAAATCATCCCATACAATATTCTAAGCCTCTACATTGACGTGCCTGTTTTTATTTAGTCTCACCTCCCTGACCTACCCCATACAATTCCAAGGCTGAGTCCCCAGAACACTACTTTGTACAGTTTCAATGGTGCTCTTTTTGGCGAGTCAAGAATATGTTAAAACCTGGGGTGCCTAGGTGGCTCAGTCGGTTGAGTGTCTGACTTCAGCTCAGCTCATGATCTCGCATTCCATGGGTTTGAGCCTTGCATCGGGCTCTGTGCTGACAGCTCAGAGCCTGGAGCCTGCTTGGGATTCTGTGTCTCCTTCTCTGTCTGCCCCTCCCCTGCTCGTGCTCCATCTCTCTCTCTCTCTCTCTCAAAAATAAAAATAAACATAGAAAGTATTAAAAAAAAAAAAGAATATGTTAAAACCTTAACCTACCACTCAAGAGAATGCACAACAGAGCCCAACCTGCATTTCCAGCTTTCCTTCCACTGCTGTTCCCCCAAGCTCATCCCTTTGCTCCAGCTTTAAGTGTCTACTCGCAGTCCTCCCAAAACAACTTGGATTATCCCCCTTTTTTTTACTTTATTTCTCTAACAAAAGAGTTCCTTCCTTCTTAATAATCAACCTATATTCACTTTTCCCATCTTTCAAAGTCCAGGTAGATCCCATTTCCTACCAGAACCCGCCCCCACCCCCACCCCCACCATCCCAAATAAAAGGAATAGTCCACTCTAAGTGTCAAGTGTCTGTTCTACTTATTTGGCACAAAATTATTTCATGGAATTACCAGTGTCTTTTCCATGTGTACATCTTTATTTGAACTAGACTGTAGAAATTTGCAAGTAGGAACTACATCATGTATGTTATTAATCCTTTACAGAACTTCTTGTTAAATATTTATACTCATAATACTATGTATTTTATATTGCACATAAATATTCATATGTCTGCCTCACAAAATTCCAATTAACTTATTTTAGGTAATCCACCCCTTCATGAGGATTTGTCTCCATGACACTTAAGGAATAAATAGTGATGGCAGCAAATTATAATTAGGTAAATTTTAGCTTCTATTTTGGTTGTTACCTAACATTACACATTTTTTTTTCAGAGCCCTAAGGTGAGTTACCTGTCTAGTGGCTAAATCAGTTCTGTTCTTCCTCATGTACAGAGTCTGTAATTGGCATAAATGTTCAGTTTCTGTAGATGTACCAGGCATCATCTATCTGACTTTGTGACTCAGATGGATTTTACAGCTCACACAAAGAACAAGGACTCTTTGATGACCAGTGACATCTCTTAAGCTGACAAATCACTTCCTTGTTATCCCTGGCATCTCCCACACCTAGCCCATTAGAAAGTGGCAGCTTTAAGAGATGTTGAAAGTTGAGGCAAAAAAAAAAAAAAAAATGAGGACCAATACTAGGCATTTAAATACTGACAGGCCTTGGGCAGACTTGATTTTTAAGTTAGCCATTCTAAGACAGATATAGGATTTTGCTGTTAAGATCAAAAAGTTAAGTCCCATAGCTTTTGCGTGTGGCAGGTCTTAATGCCTGGGGGAAGTCTGAACTGTGACTTGAATGGTGACTGGTCACATACATTGTGCCTTACTTTCCTCCTCTTAAATGAGTTAACATCTTCCTTAACTTCACTCAGATGAGCATTATCGATATGAGTTCTGCCATTTTGGGTTAAATGAACATTGGCAGGGGCCCCACAACTGAAATTCAAACCCACTTGGGGAGATCTTGTGAACTAGGGACCTGGCTGCTAAACTATATTAATCCAGGGAACTGTGGAACATCTTGGAAGATAATTCTTCCAAAGAGGGAATCAGACCCCAAGACTCAGCTGATGAGCCAGTTTGGTTCCTGCCATTCTGGCCTTATGTTCGGGCACTCATATTTGGGTCCTAAGGAGACAGAAGCCATAAGCAGAAACCAAAAGACAATGAAGGGCAAGTTACTACTACTTTGGGAGGACTTCTAATAAAGGACAATACCAAAAATGGAAGAGGAGCATTCCCTCCACCCCAATTCACTACAGGATTGCCCCCCATTTCAGTGGTCACAGCAGCCCCCCGAAAAAGAGGCAACGGTGCCGTGCAAATGCACCGTGTGGGAAACTATCAGTGTTGCACATGAGTCCCTGAGAAACACAACACCCCTGTTGGCCACTCAGAAATACTTGAGCGAGGACAGTAATGCTGTTTAGAGGGCTAGAGTCCAGCAGTGGCCAGGGACAGCCAATGAAACATGGAAGCTCTCTCAGAGTGACCCCACTTTCACTCAGGGAACCTTGAAGAGAAAAAAACAGAGACGGTCCCCAACTTAGAATAAATAGTTCCACTTTCGATTTTTTGACTTTACAATGGAGTGAAAACGGTACCCATTCAGTAAAACTGTAACATGAATTTTCAATTTTGATATTTTTCCAGGCTAGCCTCGTGTGGTGGGATACTCTCTCGTGACTCTGGGCAGTGGCAGAGAGCCGCAGCTCCCAGTCAGCCTGGCAATCACGAGGGTGAACAACAGATACATTTAACCACCATTCTGTACCGCTACAAACATTCTGTTTTTCACTTTCAGTCCAGTACTCAGTAAATTACAAGAGATACTCCACACACTATATCATCAAATAGGCTTTGCATGAGATGATTTGCCCAACTGTAGCCTAATGTAAGTGTTCTGAGCACTTTTAAGGTAGGGTAGGCTAAGCTATGATGTTGGGTAGGTTAGGTATATTACATGCAATTTTCAACTTACGGTATTTTCTCTCTCTTTTTTTTTTTTTTAATGTTTATTTATTTTTAAGAGACACAGAGTGTGAGCAGGGGAGAGGCAGAGAGAGAGGGAGACACAGAATCCAAAGCAGGCTCCAGACTCTGAGCTGTCAGCCCAGAGCCTGATGTGGGGCTCAAACCCACAAACCTCAAGATCATAACCTGAGCCGAAGTCAGACACTCAACCAACTGAGGCACCCAGGCGCCCCTCAACTTATGGTATTTTCAATTTATGATCCATTTATCAGGCCATAATTCCATGTAAATCGAGGAAGATCTGTAAAGCTAATGTTTACTGAGTGTTTTGAACATGCAGTGTTTTTCACTTACTAGTTTATGTGATCCTGAAGTCAACTCTAGGGAGTAGGTACTAATATATATATTTTTTTCATCTTATAGATAAGAGACCTGACTCTTAAAGAGATTAGGTAATTGGTCCCAAGGCCAGGAACTAATCAATGATAGCCTGGGCATTCAGCCTATCCAAATGCTGTGAGGTTCCTGAGCCTGATGGGTAACTACCAGGGTATAGAGGCTACTTTCCTGTCTTACAGAAGCAGCTAAGTGGACTTGTTCTTGTGACAGTTAAATATAAGTTCTTTGTTCCAACAAAGACCAGAATTGGTGCAGGCGTTTAACATTAGTTGAGGATCCACTACAGCTGGTTGGGGTTCAGGACCCCACTCTCCAAAATGAGCCACAGAATCTCCAAAAGCTAGTAAAGGGACATTCCAGAGCAGGCAGCCTGACCAGCTCAGGCAGGTGTGGGATTCTTGTGCTTGCTGTCACAATGTCTTTGAGACTTCATGGTAAGTGCTCACAGAGGTTAGCACATTTGTGGAGTTCTTATTCCCGTGATGTGGACAGAGGGGGACTAAGACAGTGTCCTACTCTACATGCTGGGAAGACTTATTATTGGTACTTTTTTGGGCTAGGTTTTGGGGGACTGTAATATTTCCCAGAAAAGCACTTCCTCACTCTGAGTATTAGTCACCTGTGTTATAAAATGAGGGCGTTGGAACAGATCACCTCTGAATTTCTCTGTTGGACTAAGACTCAAAATTAGAAAATTAAGAAAGCTGCTTTTACATTTTTACTATAAACTGTAGGATGAAAGAAAGAAAGAAAGAAAGAAAGAAAGAAAAAGAAATTTCAAAAATAAGCCAATGGAGATCACACTTAGAAACTGTGGTCACCATAAGAAAGATAGAACAGGTAACAGAAAATAAGAGAGAGAGAAAGAAGGTATCCCAGGGTTAGTAGCTCCTAGAGAAAGGTGAAAGGTTTTCTCCCGGCTTTAACAGAAATAGATTAAACCTTTCTTCAATGTGTTGAGACATCCTGCAGGGTATTTTATGGGCCAAAATAAGTCAGAGCCTTCTCCATTCAAGACCCAAAGTACAAAAGGAATGAGGTGGAGAATACTAGGAAGTTCTGAAAGTGACTCTGTCGCCAGACAATCAGGGACACATTTCCTGACCTTGTAAACAATGGGATTTTTGGATTCATCTCCTTTAGAGGAGAGTGAAACCTTTGTCCCTTAGAATGTTTTAAACTGAGATAGACAAAGAGCACACTGTTTGAGAAATGTTCTGTATTGTATTAAAGAGCCTACTGCAGAGAATGGTCTGATGGGGATCCCCAGTGTAAAGAACTGGGTGACCTATAACTTCTCTATTTTTGTGGATTTCTGCTATCTTAAACCTTTTGCGGCAAGCAGTCAGGTCCCTGAGGAATGGGGAATTGAAATACAACAGGTGGCTTGGCTGGCTCTTTCCAACAGATGTAGAAGAAGCATGCCAAATGTTCTGTCACCAACATCACCCAGCGTGCTCGCACATCCCCCACCTACCACACACACACACACACACACACACACTCACCAACACACATTTTCTCCTGCCCTGTACTTCTGTGAAGAAGAAGGCTTTAGTACGGTACAGTCTTATAGGTCTCTCTCCATAAGGCAGAGCCCAGAGAAGACACCGACCATGTTTTTTAGCTCATCATTGCCCAGACAATGTACCCAATTTTTATTTATCTGTAGGAAGTCATGGACAGAAACCTACCCAAGAAACCAAGGCATCCTGAAATGTGATAACAAGATAAGAATGTGTTCACTCAGGAATGATTCAATTCTCTGACAGTAAATACAAACAAAAACAAAATAAACTACCAAGTAGATTAACTGAGCTGAGATTATTTTACTATCTATTGCAACTTTAATGCCATTTATGTTTTATAACTTCAAATCTGAGAAAATGCCAAAAGATAAAAGGAGAAGAAGGAGGGGGAGGGGGAGGGGGAGGAGGAGGAGAAAAGGGAGGAAGGGTGGAAGGGAGAAAGAAAGAAAGAAAGAAAGAAAGAAAGAAAGAAAGAAAGAGGAAGGAAGGAAGGAAGGAGAAAGAATAAAAGAAAATGTCAAAAGATGATTCAGGGAAAGTCAAGGCAGGGGGTGGCGGCAGGAGGAAGCATGTAATTCCTATTTTATTGAATGCCATCACATTTTTACTGAATGTTTTAGTATGCACTAAACAAGATATTGTCCCTTCCCTCATAGGGCTTTCAGCTTACAAGAGAAAATGTTCATTTAAATATCCAATCATAATAAGAGAGAAATTTTAATAGCAAGAGTACAAATAATAAGAAAATACTTTAATTACTGAGGCAAAAAAGCATAGTAACACACAGACAGAAAGACAACTATGAGAGACTATTTAGGGTCAGCAGAGAAAGCTTCATAAAAGGAGGAGGTTGAGGAAGAGGAAAATATATTTTTCCTTACTTAATAATCTTATATTATCCCCAGTTTGCAGACGAGGAAATTAAAGCTCAAAGGAATTGAATAACTCTCCCAAGATAGCTACGCTGTTAAGAGACAGAAATTGTGCCCAGGCCTCTTTACCTCTGCCACACCCTTCCATCAGACCTAGGCTGTGACCACTGAACGGAGCCATCAAGAGTGAAGGGTTTTAGTAGCTGGAGACAGAAAGAACAACATGAGTAAATACACAGGGCATGAAAGCGCATTGTAAACTTGGTGAACTTCAAGAAATCATAGAAGTATATATAGAAGATGAGGTTGGAAACATTTTAAAGTGACAAATGGATACAAAAAGTTCAAATCTTAGAAAAACAGAAATCACAGGTCACTCTTCCAGTTGCTTATCTATGTCTCCCCTCCCTCAGATCAATCTTGCTTTTAGAAAACGCCACTGCACTAGGGACATACATACTTATTAAGTATTCAATTCTCACTGGATGACAATTGTGACTGTATTCTTTTAACAATCAGATGAGGGATGAATGGAATATTTAAAGTCCGGCTTATTATATGACTTGAAGATAGAGTAAGAAAGGGGGGACAGGGAAAGATAGGAATGGTACCACATAGCCTTGAGAAATCAAGTCCACAGATTATCCTAAATCCACCATGTACTTACTTACAGGGTCCTTACTTACAGGGTCCTTAACGCACTTGAAATTCTATCACTGGCACATGTTAACCTATTGCCAAAGCTTCAGAAAATGGGGCAGGAGGAAGAAAGGCATTTTGTGTACGTAATTTGTACAAAAAAATATCAGAAAATGAATCTCTCTTTGGCTGCTGCCAGAAATTGACTTTTGTATGGAACCGTCAAAGTTCAGCCTAATCCCTAGGCTTCTCAAAATACTTTATCTCATGACTCAATTTATTCTCAGGCTATGACTACACCAAATATGTGGTCTACAAGATGTACATTTAGTATAATGTAATCATTGTAGTCAACCATAGCCACACTACGTGATAAAACCCTTCTATGCATGATAATCAAATTAACTCGGCAAATGTCCAATTTTTCCTTTTCGAAGACCATGTTTCTTATTCAGAGAATTAAATCTGAATATATTTTTCCTTAGTACTACTTCATTACTTCCAGAATATAGATGTTCTTGTTTATATGCTTCATTATCTTTATAAAACATCAAACAAAAGCACTTTGCATATTTCCCTGCTAAGTGGAGAGAAATCCAGAAATTTACTGGGTTTCTATTGACCCAGTAAATGCAAGACTGAAATCTAAAGGCTCTTAACATTATTTATGCTGAAAATGTATCAAATTCTATTCTGAAAGTACACTGACCTATAAAAAGTATTTGTCTTGCTCTGGTAAACAGGAGCCCTGTGTAAATGGATATCTCAGTTCCAACTGAAGTTTACTTTGTTCTAATCAGAACTGATGTATCAGATCACTTGATGATGTCCTTGTTACACTGGAGAGTCACCCATTCTGCAGCTTGTCTATACTGCAGCATGTGGTACTCCACTGAACTCAAAATGAATAAGGAAAGTAGAATTCTTTTAACCCTACAAAACTCAATAAATCTCTCTGAACACAGATCATAACAAAAAGATAATTTGTTGAAGTTGCCATTTTCAAAAATACATTCCTCATAAATAAAAATAACACACAACTTTCACAATGGATTTTGTACCATCTTGCAGCCCAGGTGATCAAGAATCTGAAGGCATTGTGGGCCTTCATACTCTAAGATTAGTAACTCTATCAAGACTGTGTGACCTTGTACAAAACCCAAAAAGGTATTGGAAACCTGATTTTTCACTTAGCATTCTTCCAGAATAACTTTCTTTCACTTCCTCTTGCCCTTTGCTCTGCCGATGCCCCTTTAAAACTCAGGTCAAATGTCACATCTCTGGCAAGTCCTCCTTTAACTACCCAGTTCCACTTAACCATCTTTTCTCTGTGCTCCCAGAGCCCCTCATGCACAACGCGGCAGCCACAGTTCCTCACTCTACCCGGCAGTCTTTGATCGACACGTCTGCTTGTCCTTCGGAACAAGAGGATGACTTATTCAACTTTGTTTTCCCATTCCCTCAATCGATATCTGGGACAGAGTAGTTGCCCAGTACGCTTCTTCGAATAAATAAATGACAAATGAAAAATATATCTATTCATATAAGAAGAAGATCATTTTGCACATGTGTCCAAAATTGCATCTTCAGACTTTTCTATTTATTCTCTGTCCTATATTTTAATATACAAAGACATTCTAATTTTGGCCTCTGTGAATAATCTGGCACATTTTGACTTTCAGCACTGTGATTTCCATCAAGCAACATATCGCACCAAAAGTGTAAAAAAGATATATATATATATACACATATTTTACCTAAATATTACTTGAAACAATGGCATGGGCTTATGAGCACAGTGATGAATTTATAATCTGAAATTCAGTGATTGTGTTCCACTGTGACTTGGGTATATAATTCTTTCTTCAGGCAAGGGGCTGTCAATAGGCAGCTTCGAAAAATAATGAATGTTTGCAGTAATAATTTCATGGGTTGACTGAAACTTAATAGCTTTTATTTCCAATTTAGACTTGTGATATGTTCCAGTAGAAACAGTCTCAAATGAAATATAGTCTATTACAGTACTATTTAACCCTCTCTTATTTTGTTAATCCTTTGTCGCTGTTTTATTTGGTTTTGTGTTTACAGTCACAGCAGACTGAGTTAGCCACCTCACTTTTTATTTTGCTGCCTCTGTCTCAGCCTTTCTCAGTCTGCTCTCCATCACCCAGAAGATGGATGTGTGATAACTAATTATCTGATTGATGAGGACCCTTGCTTCAGTTCACTATTGCCAACCTTCCTCTTGGCCCCTTTACTACTCAGTATTGGGTAAATGGCTAATTCTAGATTAGGTTAGTCCACCCTGCTTATTATCAATAGGTCAAATTGGGGACAAGGTTAAGACTCTCAGGTTAATGAAAGTCTTTGTTCAAAGCTGTGGAAAAGTCTGACTGCTAGGAATATAGAATCCGATGGCCTTGAGTTTGCAGGTCTATGTGTATAGAGACAACTGAGCACCTTACCATGGACAAAGTACAAGGTTAGCATTTTGACGAAGGCAGAAATGAGACAAAAATTAGGGTAGTACTGAAACCCTTGGATTGCTGAGTGTATGATACACAACAGAACATTCTTTAAAATAATGACACTTACTCACGATACCCAACAGGCTGGCTTGAGATGATTTTGCAAAATTACACACAGTAGGTATCTACCCTAGAATAAATGAATCAAAAACCCCAGAGGTAACCTTGACACAAGCATTTTAAAAACAATCAAACTCTCAGGTCTGATGCGCATTTCTAGGTCTGATGCGCATTTCTAGGTCTGGTGCACATTTCTGATAATAATAAACCATTTCTTAACTACTTCTGAGACAAAATGCCAAAACCAAATAATTTGATGGGAAAAAAATAAATAAAATGGCTTAGGGTAGTTAAAGACAAAACTTGTTTAGATTCTCTGTCATGGCACTCACGGCAACAACATTACTATGCTTTTGATGATACCGATGCACAGAGAAGCAAAAGTCAATAAGTATAGTGATCACCCTGAATCAGGCTTTATCTAAACTAGACCCCCCAAAATCACATCATTAGACAAAATTACACCAAGAGCTTATTTTTAAGCCCAATGAATAAACTATAGTGGATAATGAGAGTTCGTTCGGTGTTCCCCTTTGTCTACTCTAGAATTAAAGACGTGCTGATACAAATCTAGTGACTAGATAATCACTAATCATTGTGAAGCAGCAATGCTATTGAACCATATCATTTTAAAATACTGTAGATACTACTAGAAAAGTTGTGATGAACCAGGGGATGTTTCTTTTCTTCTAGAGGCAATGCAGAAGTAATGGAGAGTGAAGGGATGTGAGCAGCAGCACCACGAGAAATTTTCAATAGAAACCTAACATCTGGGATGGGATTGATAGGAGAAAGCGGTTGGTGTCTTTGGTTCTAGTAATCTTCTGCAAAGTTACGCTTTAAGGGACAAGAACACCAAAGGGTTGACCTCTTTACCAGAATAAATGATTTTCTGGACAAATACGAGGAACGCTTCCATGTTCTCATCAGTACTCATCATCTTGCTGGCCTTGCATCAAGGTTAATAATTATAACATGTCTGTCCCTGCTGTGACCTCTGAGAGGACACGTCCTCCGATCCTTTCTCCTGAGAAGAACATCCCCACTCCCTCTGCTCCAGGGCCAACCCACTTCCTTCGGGAGGGATGGCCCTCATCCAGATCCAGACCATTCCTGCTGGCAGCTCTTGTCTGCATCCAATTGGCCTCAGCTGGAGGTCCAGATGGCTCATTCCTTATTCCCCAGCAGGGTTTCAGCAGCATCCACCCCTTCCTGGTTGCTCTGCCATTAGTGCCATCAGGCCTTGAAAGGTTTCCCTAAATCCTAACAGCAGCTTAGTAGATTTTACTCCCATAGACTCAGCAATAGAAGGAAGACAGCTTCAGAAAGGATACACTATCTCTGTAAATGAGCAAGGTCCAATTGTGAAGTCTTCCAAGAGTTAGTTTGTATTCATGGCATTTCCTGCATAGGTACATGGGCTTTGTATATCTGTATCTATCAATATCTATAGATTCACCCATCAATTGACAGGTAGATATATCAGACTGACAGATGGACAGATACTGAAAAATACACATATAGATAGAGATATAGACATAAAGAGATACATATAGGATATATAAATATCCATACCTATAGCTACCTCTGTATAGATTCAGACATAATTTTTTAACTAACAACTGGATAGATAACCTGTTTGAAATGTTATATGTTAGATAAATCTGTATCTGTATTCATCTACCTATATCAAAATTTTAAAGGAGTTTTTGACACTTTGTCAGCTTACCTGTAGTTGCCATACTACATAAGATTTTCACCAACTTTGAAGATTATGTTTGGGATGATCTGACTTAAAATACAGACTCTATGTCAAATGCAAAATTCAGTCTGGGAGCCTTTCTAAGGTAGCCAAAACTGAGGCTATATTTTACCTCATTTGAAGTACAAATGAAGTACATTTGGGCTGGTCTGATTTAAAACTTGGGTTATAGAGACTTCACTTTTTGAGCCCAATCCTCTTCCGGAACAGGTAAAGTGAGGCAATGTGCTAGTTTCCTAGGGCTCCTGTGACAAATTACCACCAACTGAGTGGCTTAAAATGACAGAAGTGTATTCTTTCACAACTTGGAGACTAGAAATCTGAAATCAGGCTGTTGGCATGTTCATGTTCCCTCTGAAGGCCCTAGAGAGGACTCCTCCCTTGCCTCTTCTAGCTTCTGGTGCTTTGCTGGCAATGCTTCCCATTCCTTAGTCTGTGGCAGCATAAATGCAGTCTCTGCCACAATCTTCAATTTCCTTGTTCTTTGTGTGCTCTCTGTGTCTTCCAATCTTCAGAGAGATTACGGAGACACCAGTCACTGGATTTAGGACCCACCCTAATCCAGTATGACCTCATTTAACTTGACTACATCTGCAAATACCGAATTCCCCCAAAAGGTCGTACGTCCAAATAAGGTGACAGAGGTTCGAACTTTAACATATCTTTTGATATGAACAAACAATAGAGACAATTTAGCCAACATGGGTGGAGAGCCCACATTATGCCAGGCACTAAATACCAGTCTGGAGAGTAGGACCCAGCTATAAGATGCTATGAACACAGAAGACAAATAGGGCTGCAAGTTGGACCCTAAAAAGGATGAAGAAAAAATTATGGTCAAACTAAGATACTTTTGATAATGAAAGTTTTGCAATAAGGAATTATGCCAGGACAACAGGCATAAACCAGCACAAATCCTGAAGAAAGTCAAATGTATGTTTACCCTAGCCCTAAAGGGAAAAGTCACAATATTAGGCTCTTGAATTGAAAGTATTATTTCACATTTGAGTTGCTTCTCAAATGGGCAACTCCATGTAAGGTGCTCTAGGGTGAGGCACTGCAGGGATTTATATATTTAATGATGGATAATAACTTCTTTAGAGTGACACTAATTTATTGAAAGAAATTATTTGTAAGCATTAGGGTGTTTTTATCTAATAATCTGTGACTGTTTTTTGCTGTGAATGTTTTTTGTGCACTTATAAATAGAAAGATTTAGCTACCTTCAATTCTGAATTTCATCTTCAACTTATGTTGGCTAGCAGCTCCCAAAGAACGGTCCCTATGTTATCTTTCCTCAGTATATTTGATCACATCTGGCAGGAATGTTACTGGTTATCTTCCCTGAATCGTGTTTTCTGGTGCCACCAAAATTAAACCCATCATCTAAATCCTTAAGAATAGAATAAGGGACTGTATAATAAGTGTTTAGCTATCCAAAGTCACTGATATTCAAATGCCACACCAGAGTGAGAAATTTTAATTTTGTTTTGATTTTTGCAAGAAAAATTATGTAGGGGAAAAAAAAGCCTCAACCAGCTGATAGTTTATCTTAAAAAGTAGGTCAGTTCACAGAATGAAAGGATGACTGTTTAATTAACTAGAAGCTTGAAACCCCCCAAAAAACCCCACTGTGTTTGTCTTTTTAGAGATTAGCCTTACCAACATCTTACATATCTGCCTGAGTGGTAGCTAATAATAATCAATTACATAGTTTGGAACCTCTTGATTAGCTACCTGCAATGTTAGGTACTAAGGCAGCTATATAAAAATAAAACATGTCTACAGACATTTTTGTTGGGTATTCAGGATCTATGTACCCATATAACTAGAAAGGTAATAACAAACTGGTGACCCCCAACAAAAATTAAGAGTAACTTAAAGCCAGATGCCAATCAGTGTGGATTTGAATGATGAAATCACTCTCACAGTGAGTGTTCTAAGTACTGCTCCTGGAAGGTGACAAGAGAGAAGAGAATCTGCCAAGGGAGAAAGAGAGTGTGCAAGGCCACAGGAGAGAGAGGAAGGAGCTAACATTTATTGAGTAACTACTATGTGTGTGCTAGTTAGAGTACCCGACACCTTACATCACCCAATGTGACCCTCATGGCAAACCTGGGCAGCAAGTATAAGTGACAGATAAACCATCAAAGTCACAGAGCTGGAAGGCAGCAGAGAGAATACCTGAGCAGAGATTCTCTGAATCCACAGCCTACTTCTGTGCCACAGTAAGGAGACTTGTCCAGCAGCGGTCCAGGCCTTAGAGCTGGAAAGGAGCAAGATCTCCTGAGCAAGAGGAACCTCAGCTCTCTGGAGTACCTCTTCAGGAAATGGTCACCACACTGAGGTGGTTTCCTCATTTGGAAATTGACTGACACAAAAGCTTCATTTTCTCCTCTACAGACATTTAAAAGAGTTACTCTAAGGCTTTGGTTATAAGAAAATGTGGGGTGGGGGGGAAGTGACTTTATACAGCTGTCTGTGGGAGTAATTTTTAGCAGCTTGAATTTATATTAAAATAAGCTATAATGTAAGTGTAAATGTGATGAGTCAGTATACTGCCATTTTCCAGGGCCATTTTTCTCTACTTGCTTGACATGACTCACCAGATTTTTTTTTTCCTTTCACACAGAAAGAATCATACAAGAAAGGATGGGGAAAATAATCATTTAACTCCTTCTTGAAGTTGCTCAGCTTGGCTACACTCAGGGGTCAACGTTTCAAAAGTTGAAACGGATAGCCTATATAAGAACGACTAACTGCCAAAGGGCAGGAGAGTCTCCTGGATTAAGCAACGTCTTGGACTGATACAACTTTTAATGTATACCTTCTCATTAGTGGATAAGAATCTAGGAGATTCTTAGTTCACAATGATAAAAGGGGTTATTGATGTCATCTCTTTACCTCTACACACGGGACCTTGTTTCCACTGGTTAATTAGTGTTGGTAAAGCCATGTGAAATCCTAAGATAAAAAGGCTATATACTATTCATATGAGATGTTGGTGAATGTGTCATCAGAAGCAAACTGAAATATGGATTCTGCTTAAGGTGCTTCATACTCTTTAAGATGAGGATTTTAGCAAGGTAAGTTTTATATTCATTAAACTCAAGGTTTTAGCCAGGTGAACTCAAGTAGCTACAAATGCATAAGTAGCTCCTCACTTGGTTCAAGTGCATTCACTCACAAACAGGTTAAGAGCAAAACAAGTTTCTTTCCTCTGTAATTGAAGAAAACAGTCTATTAAAAGAAAAATAGAGAGGTTTAAAAAAAGTCAGATGTTTTTACAAGGTTGTTGCACAGAGTAAAATAAAAGCCCCCTCAACCTGTAACACTGGCGCATATGAAGAGTTATATCCCATACCAGACTCTACTCCAGGCATTCCAGGAGCACCCTGAACACCACAACCGCGGCTTGCAGTCTAGTCAGGGAGATGTACAGGTACGTCAGCGTCAGCGGTAAGGACAGAACCTGCTGCTGAGAGAGGAGGAGACTGCTCTCAGACTTGAAATATCAAAGATTTCCTGGAGATAGTAATGTCTACGCTGAGACATACCATATAGGGTGAAGACCTGGGATGGACTGGGATGGGAGTTGGAGTGGGGAAAGGGTTTACTGGGGATGTTTCAGGCAACGGCAACAGTTGTGTTCAAGGGACTATGGTATATTGAGATTATATTCAAGAAACCAAAAGAACTTCACTATGCCTGTGGCACAGAGCTCCATAGATAGCATTTGCTTCATACAAATAGATTGAATGACATAGTCATGAGCTTTACCCTCAAAGAAGTTAAATCCATTTGGGCAGACAAAACTAAACTGAATAAAGCAAGGGTTAATTACATGGGGCAAAAAGTGTGCAAAGAAGATCAAATCACTGGGGCAAATGATCCATCACCTCTCTGCCTTCTCTCTTCAGCACCCCTTTTGTACCATGAAAATTTTATGAAAATGAAGAGCAGGATACCCATAATTACTCAAGTCCTTTGGAAGAGGTTTAGCATTTGTCGGAGTATGAGGATGCTCTCTGGATCTCTCACAAAAGGAAGCGGTAAATCAAAAGTGCACAAGGAAATACGAGTGAGTGTCAGTATTTAACTGAGGGCAGGAGCCTGCGGTCAAGAAGCCACATGGCAAAAGCATCAGGTAACCTAGGAGAGGGCGGCAGCTGGTCAAGAATCTGGTGAGTCAAGCATGTGGCCCTTTGATCTGAGTGGGGAGTTCAGTAAGTGGACCAGAAAATTGCAACAGGAGGTATATATAGTGAAGAGAATAATTTTACTATTCTCTAGGGAAATTCTAAGACCTAATTACAAAACTATCAGGGTAAAAGTGGATCCCAAGATCCTTTTAAATGCCAAATCTCTCCTAACACCATACAAGTTGTAGCCAGAAACTACAGCTGCTTCCATGGACAGGAAAGAGGCAAAATAAGACTGAGGCAGCCACGTTCATTTCAATGCACTGTTCCTTCACAAGGCTTATATATCACCCACAATAGGGGTCATTTTCCATAAGAGGATTGATTATTAGACATTTGAGTTAATGTAGAGATCAGAGACTTCACGCTCTTGTATGTACCCCTCCTTTGTTGGTGTGGACTTAACTGTTCTTTCTGTGGTAGTGAGGATCACATCACGGCAAGCCATCTCTGGGAAGGTCCACCCACAAGACGACGGCTGCAGTTTGCTGTGTGAGGTTATTGCCAGTGCACGAGTTAGATGGCTGCCCCGCACGCACGTGCGCATTCGCAACTCAAAAGTAAGGAAAGAGAACACAAATGAGGAAAGAAAAAAGTGAAGGGAATAAAATGAGCCAGATCTGAGTGTAAAGGAGAGAAAAAATAGGCAAGGAAAAATAATGAAAGGAAAGACAGGGCAACAAAAGTATAAAGGTGGAGAATGAGGAAATAATTGGTTAGGTGGTGTAATGAAACGATCATTTAATGTTAAGTTTTTATGCATACCAACAAAACTATATGCTGATTCATGGATAAATTTATAAGTAGTTCTTTAACAACTGACTGGAAAGGGCACCTTAAGTTCATTAAATGGTTCCCTCTGTGAGAGAAGCAGGGAGAAGAACAGGACCAGGTGAAGAAAAGGGAACCAGTGTTATCGATGCTTTAAGTCTAGAGCATTGTGTGAAAATGGCTCCGTTTTTAAATTCCAGGAGGGTTCATTGGTGCTATATTATTCTCCACAGTTTTCTGGCGTCTGTTTAACTCTTCAAAGTAGAAAAATGAGAGACAGGGAGATGAAAAGAGTTTTGATGACAAAGTACAAAGCATCAAGGTGCATGGTCGACCAGCTAATTACCAGCCAAAGGAGGCAGGCAAGTATTTAATGTCTCAGCATTCTGGGAGTGACCGGAGGGCAGTTTCCCACCCAGGATCAGGAGAATTATCTTCGGTGTTCCTTCTAGTCTCACTGTGCTTTTCCTAACACCACCTCCAAGAACCCCTCTGGCTGCTCAACAATCGCTCTCAGTGGCTCAGCTTTGTTTACTTTCTGAGGTGGCTGATTACCTGATGTGTTTCTGTCAGCTGAAATTTACAGACACATTACCATGTTTGCCAGGCACCGTGAGCTACAAGACAAGAATTTCCTGAGGAGGAAAGCGCAGCACGCACTAGGGAGGCCTGTATTCCCTTCTGACCAAGGCGGTGTGTCCTAGCTCTATTAATGCCATTAGTGTGAAATGTTAAAAATCCCTCACTAAAATTTTTGTTCATCAGGCGCCTGCATTTCTAAAAGGTAAATTGTCTTCTAAGCCAAGATATATAGTAGAATAGATACTTGGTCGGGGAGGGGGGTTGTTTTTTGGTTTTGGGGTTGGTTGGTTTGTTTTTGTTTTTGTTTTTGCTTTTTAGTATAATAGATACTTGTAACACAGAATCTTACTAATAGGTTTTGTTTACCAAGCAAGGGAAGTTTTTCATATCTCAGGAAAGGGAGTGGAGTTCAAGCTCCCACCTAACAGGTTACACCGGCTCTGAATAATTGTAGAGCTGGGAAAAGAGAAATTGAGGAGCTCTGAAAGACAAATGAATACGAGAAAGTACAGTTTAAAAGATTGATTTGTTTATTTTATTGTGTAGGGGCTACAGTAGCCTGAAGAAGTGGACAGGTTAATCAATTTCCTGAGGTCACATATGATGAGGTTAGTAACATATAGAATCAACGGATAACCCTGCATCTGAAGGGGAAAAACAATGACACACCGAGCAGCTTTTAGATATTCTTCAGGCACAAAGGGAGGCTTAAATACAAAATCTCACAGCCTAAGAAAGTTTCACTGCAGGTTAGAGGTAAAATGGGATTCTGTGATTTAAGAAGTACATAATATTTTTTTGTCTATTTATCTCATATAAGTCATGTCAATACCTACCATCAGCCCACTAGCCCCATCTTACCAGAAATGAAACTAGGCAAAAAGTGGCTGAGGGTCACAAAGCAATGCAGATTATAAATTATCACTTCTAGGCTTGTTGCTTAGCTACCAAACCAGCCTGTCTTCTTACCCTTACACTGCCTGCAAGCATCATCTGCTGTTACTTAAATACACTTGAGCAAATGCCGAAGTTAGAGACCAAGAAATTATTATATGGCTATGATTAACTGAAAGAAAAACTCTTGAGTGCTTAAGATAAAACCTACTGCCTGGGCTAAAGTGTGAAAGGACTGAAAGGGTAAATTGTGGCTTTAGAGTATTTCTGGTCCGTGGTAGAAATTTTGCAAGTAAAACTGGAAGCAAAGGAACAATTGATCATTCACCTGAAAGCAACCGCCAGACAGCACTGTCTCTTTGGTGGTTTTGTGCTAAAGAAGAGACTGGTTTGTTTCCTGTCTGATAGAAATTGACGGTTAAGCTGCCAATCTTCTGACCTTGCTATAAATACATATTATATACATGACCATGTGCATTCATCCATGTGGAATACACACACACAGAGAACTATCATTCTCAAATATATTTACGTAGGCATAAATTTAAGGCAATACTGGCACCTTGTTTGACATGGTAAAAGCCAAGTATTACCTAATCATGTCATAGTTCCCCTCATTACCAAATGAGTGAAAGAAAGAAAGAAAGAAAGAAAGAAAGAAAGAAAGAAAGAAAGAAAAAAGAAAAAAGAAAGAAAAAAAGAAGCACAATGAAATTGAAACAAGAACTGGTGCTCTGGCAGATGCTTCTCGTGTGTGTGAGTGTGTGTGTGTGTGTGTGTGTGTGTGTGTGTGTTTCCTAAAGAGTATGAAATGCAGATGCAAATGAAAAGTGAATGTTTAAATGTGTTTTGTATAAATGTGAGGAATAAACATGTCGAGTGGCTGAATTAGTTGCATGTGTTGAGAGAGAAGTGTGATACCATCTGAAGAGCTAAAATTGGAGGTGAGCAATGACAATGACCGAAAAACAAACTGTCTAGGTGTTAGTTTCAATAAAAAAGATAAGAAACAGAGCAGAGAGGCTAGAGAGAAGGTAGGGGAACATTCTGATCAAACTATGTTTGATCAAGGTTTGAGAAGTGTGTTGGGAGAGGAAAGTGGGCTCAGTGCACGACTAGGGAAAGGGAATATACCAACATACTTTAATAAGCAACCAAATAAAGGTAATTTTAAGTTAACTTTCAAGGGTGACATTAATACAAGGTTAAAAGTACAGATGTAAGCAGCAGATTAGATAAGGAAGAAGAATGCTATTTGGTAACTAAGAGAAAACTATATGTTAGTATCATGACACTTTAGTTACCCAATTGGTGTCCCACGAAGGTCTTCCAAGTAAAGGAATATCTAGGATATTGAAAGCTTAACCCTTTAAATCCCATTGCAAAAAATGCAATTATTTTGTTGAAAGTCTGGCTGAGATGTATAATACTCCTCCCTGCTCCAATAAACAGGGATAGCATTTACCCTTTTCTTGGTAACACAGAGTCCTTATCATGAGCATCATGCTGGTGTTCTGAATGTCCCAAGGCCGTTGAGGACTTTGGACTTCAGACCGATTCACTGAATTCCTCCCACCTACTGGTCTATTGTAATTGCCAGTTTTTAGTATCTCGTCCCCATGTGGTTAAGTCCAGTGGTTCGGAGGGGAGCTTCTACACTACGTGACCTCACACTGTACTGCTCCAATTACTTAATCAGTTTCTTCCTTCATTCCTGGGCTGTTTTCCTAGACATCTTTGCTCACTTTTTGTCTGTAACCTAACATGAAGTAAAATTAATGGGGGAAAATTAATTTTAGTCATTCAATGGCATCTTGACACACAAAAGGAAAATGTGGTTCTACTCTGCTAACCAGCAAAATGTAGAAGATTCATGCACAGGCTGTATTCTTATTCAAAGATCCTTTCTGATAAATATTAAATAGTGACAATTATATTCTACCTGATAGATAAGGCAATGGGGTACCTTGGTATTATCACCTTACCTTCTCTCAATTCTGACTTTCCCTTCATAACTTGCCCTTGTTTAGACTGCCCACACTCAGCCTTGATCATTTTTCAACTTTTCACACCTACTTCTATGCTGGAGCAAAAGCTCCACAGAAGCCCTGCTTGTTTTGCAGTCCAAGATAGGATGTACACAAAAATAGCACTTTTATAAAATATGTTACCACTTTAAATACAAATCTTCCGCAACTACTTCTTGACCATCTTTCCTTCTTTCAGGAGGGAGGCCAGAGAGGTTAGATGAAATGAGGTAAAGCATTTCCTCCCTTGAGAAGCGACTTGCTCAATAACTTAAGCTCTTGCTACGTGCCTAATAAATACTCCCTATGGTTTAAATGTCTTAGGTACAAGATACAGCCACACTGAGTGTGGATGTGTACCCAAGCTTAACACAGATGACCCGGGTGTTTCAAGGGGAGTTTTTCACACTTCCCTCTGAAATTAGTAGGTGTAAATGACTCCTCTAATTTCAGAAGGAAAGAGAGTTCTGGGCTTATTATCTGATTTTGTTCTGTTTCTGTATCCTTATTTAAAAGGGATCTATCCTGCAGTCAGAAAAGTTTCTTCCTTGTTTAGAGTGTCTGGACATAATGACAAAGAACCAGAGACAAAGAGTTAGATGAAAAGTCTTAATGCATTAATAACTAGCCATGAGAAAGGAGTAAAAGGACATTATGGATCTCAAGAAGGAGGCATGAATGAGTAAAAAGAAGGCTAGATAACCAAAAAGCAAGAATGAGATACTGACTGACCTAGATCCAAGCTAGAGAGATACTACTCATTCCTGAAGTAGGAGAAGCAGCAGCTGGTCAAAGGACAAAATGTCCTTCTATGATGTATTTGTTTCCCACATGACTGATCAGAAGATGCCTCAAACTTAATCCTCCAACTTTCTGGGGTTACTCTTCCTGTAGTTTATATTTTAAGTAGCTCAAGCCTCCATCCTTCATAATCCTATGAGGATTTTATGACATCACAAGAATTGTGTGAATTACTAGAGTCAAATTCTCTCATAGTCACCTCTTACCCTGCTTCATAAAAAAAGCCAACAACCTAAAATTGAATATTACACATTTCTGTTTTTAAAGTACTTTAGCCAACCTCTACTCTCTCCTCCCCCACCACCATGAAAATTTCTCACTGGGAAACCTTTCCTCTCAAAGCCTAGCTTCCTAGCACATTGGAGTATTACCTACCATAGGCATCCTCAAACTGCCTTTTTTCAGTGTCCCTAATCTCTATCTTCCAGGCTACCTAGGTAACCTCCAGATTCTCTTTTATATAAAGTTATTCAGTGAAAGTTATTCAGCTTTGCCTTATATTTCATAATTGCGACTGCACCCTGGAATCGCCTGAGAAGCATACAGCATACCAATATCCAGTCCCCACCCTACACCAAATGGGCTATAGATAATCTCTCTGAGTGAGGCCAGAATATCATTATATTTTAACAGCTCCCCAGGTAATTCTAATGCACAGCTAGAGTTGAAAACTTTTCTAGCCCGGTGCTTCTTGTGGTTTAATGTGCATAAAAACCACTGGGGGATCTCGTCAAGATACAGATTCTGATTCAGTTGACTTGAGGTGGGGCCCAAGATTCTGCATTTCTAATAAGCACCCAGTACCACACTTTGAGCAGCAAGATTCTAGACTAGGTTTCCAAATTTCCTCAACACTAGAATCACCTGGGGAGTTTTAAAAACTGATGCCTGGGTCCTAGTTCCAGACATCAGAATTTTTAAAGTTTCTCAAGTGTTTCCATATCTCTGGTTTAGACCATGAATACATGAAGAGTGAGTCTGTCGTATCTGTCATCTCTCCCATTTCCAAACCAAAAGCCATCTCTCTAATAGGAATCTGGCTGCTCCCCTTATATGCAAAAGCTTCTGCAGTTGGCTCCTATTTTAAACAGCCTTTTCTATCCCAGTTAAAGGATATTGTATGTATGTCTTAAGCAACTATTTAGTAAATCAGTACTAATGATTGTCAACTAATACTTTTATTCCCAAGATTCAATACTGTAATTCCTTTAAATATTAGCTTTAGCAGATATTGCTAAACCCAGGCGGAATTTTTCACCCATCAGGTCTCAATAATAAGACCAATAGGAGATCACTCTATAATTCGTACCCTGATATGGGCTCTTTATAAAATTGGTACTTAAAAAAGGATGCCAAGGTCTCACCTTGGGGGTAGTCAATGAGTTATTCACTGCATGGGGGTTCCATCTGGATGTCAAGATAATTACTGGTGAGTTTACTCCATTACCACACATACACACAGATGCTGGATGGATAGATAGGTAGACAGTTGACAGATAATAAATGAAGAATTGAGGAGAAATATATAGACTAAATTGTTGCTTTTCCCTAATCCTGAGCTCAAAACAATTAGCATTCTTCCTTTGCATATTATGCCCCAGCCAGTTTATAATTTTAGTGGGCTAGTAAGATTTTTCAAAATGTCAGTACTTTCAGAGCTTGATTTTATATCTAATTTGAAGGAACTACAAAGAAGAGCAGTATACAAGATATTGTAGAGAGATGTGAGGGGAGAGATATGTTTTCTGTATTTGAAAAGCAGAACACTCATTGTCAGACAGGATGAATAGAAATATGTAAGTATATAAAAACACACACTGAAACACACAGCTAGTTTCAGCTATGCAAAGAATCAGACTTGAGGGCCGTACTGTTGCTGAGAGACCAGGCCCTGGAGCCATATGTCTGTGAAAGCTGTATAAAAATGATGGGTTTGTATAGAATTTTTAAGGCACAGAGGGAGGGCCTTGGCATGACAGAAAAGGGTAAGAGGGCAGGTAGAACAAAGAAGACTACTATTTAAGCAGTGTCATTGGCAGTGTTCTGTGGCAATACAATCCCATCAAGAAAACTTTACAGATCAGGATTTAAGGACCTACATTTTAAAATGACTGAATATAAAATGAATTAGATTTTTAAAACTTAAATTTCAAAGGTACTATGGGATTCTCTTTTCTCTTCTCTGACAATTCTGCAGTGTTAGATACAAAAGAGACATAGTCCAAGAGATTTAAAGAGTATCCTATTACCTTGAAGATTAGGCCAATTTGCAATTGCCTTGCTGTTGTGTGTTCTTCTGCAGAAACTGGAGACCTCTGAATACTTTTCACTTCAGGGTACTTTTAAGTCTTTTCCTAAAGTAAAATGTGTTTGTCGTGTGTATTTGGCAGGAAGGACAGGAAAGTAGATAAAGCTTTTATTGTACCCGATACTCTGACGATTTGAATTTCATTCACCTATAATGAGATGGCTAAATTTACAATAATAGCTGTACCATCATCTGAACAACAGGGCTCCGTGCTTGTGTAACCAGATGGCATAAATGTACATGCCAAAAAGTTAGCAGTCTTACTACATGTTAACAACGTTGAATTGATCAAATATCTGTTAAGATTATAGGTAAATGGATGCTCTGGTAAGAGATAGCAAGGCTGCCCAGAAGGTTTTCCAGCACTGCTCCACACTATTCTGAGCTCAGCTGTCTTTTTATCATTTTTCTTCTATTTTTTCTTCTTCCTTTTTTAAAATCACCCATCAAGGGCACTTGAAAACAAGAATTATTACCAATCCAACTCTTTTTACTACATTGTTGCTATTCTATAAAGATCTGGAATCATTCTTCCAACTTCTTCCATGTAAAACCTTAAACAGATGTGTCTCCTCTGCTGGAAAAGGCACAAGACTTTTCAGTTTGGAAGCACCTTAAAAGCCCAGTGCTATGAAAAGAACAACTGGACAGATTGGCTATCCAGCTTGGGTCCTTATGACTTGAATATCTTCTTCAATTCTATACTCAAGGTGTGGTGGCTCAATATTTAAACTCCATGTAATCTCACACTGAGTACACAAAAATACAATGCTAGAAAAATCTCTAATACTTGAACCTATCATTTAGTTGAGGTTGCAGAGCAACAAACTAACCTCAAATCTAAGGAAACTATAGAAAGCAAGAACTTACTGACCTGGGGCAGATGCTGCTGGACACATGTAATAAAAATTAGGATAAAATATTTAAAGGATTACTACACGCTGAGTACAGGCTAGCCAAGGAATATAGAATGCCTGGGGGCTGCAAACATAAGGGGAACTTGCACCCACTTGCCAGCCCTGTCTCTACAGACCTTGCCAAATGCTTACAGAAACACTGGTTAGAGTACTATACTAAGAAAGCCTCCCCTGAGATGCGGGAAGGGAACAGTCTGCTGGAAAAGCACAAAACTCCACTTGGATCCTTCTCTCCTATCTCTCCTAGAATCAAAGGGCTTAAAACTACTTAAGAAGGGAGATGTGGGAATCCTTGTTCCCCTTCCTTTAGAGCACTCTTGAAAACCCATTCTAGCTAAGAGATTGGAATAGGAAAAAACTCCCTACCCTTATGGTAGGGGCAGGAATAAGTGCTCGTCCCAGACCAATAAAGGTCTTCTCTGGCTGGATGAGACACATCATGAGATGACTTATGAGACTCCAATGACCAGGACACAATGCCTGTTAAACTAAATCTTAATAAGAACAACAGAAACATCACCACCACAACCACATACATATACACACTTACCATGATGCAACTAAAGATGAGTAGCAATGAATAGCAGTCCGTTTGGGGGAAAGGAGCAAGATCATGGAGGGAGACCCTCTCAAAGTAAGATTTAAAACAGAGTGGGGGTTGGGGCGCCTGGGTGGCTCAGTCGGTTGGGCGGCCGACTTCGGCTCAGGTCATGATCTCGCAGTCCGTGAGTTCGAGCCCCGCGTCGGGCTCTGTGCTGACAGCTCAGAGCCTGGAGCCTGTTTCAGATTCTGTGTCTCCCTCTCTCTGACCCTCCCCCGTTCATGCTTTGTCTCTCTCTGTCTCAAAAATAAATAAACGTTAAAAAAAATAAATTAAATAAATAAATAAATAAATAAAACAGAGTGGGGGAGCAGACATCAGAAAAACCTTCTGGCAAACCAGTCTCCACCCTGAGCATAAGGTAATGCTAAAGGATTTTAAGTTGGTATTACCGCAAGGTAACCATAGCAAAACAAAATGCAGATGGAGCTCAACTCCTGACTTTAACTGACCCAACCTCCTTCTATACTAAAGTCCTATCAGACAAGAAAAAAAAAAGTTGTTGCATCGTCTTCAAGCACAAAAATTAGTTATCTCAGTCTTTGATATCCCACACGAGATGTCCATGTACCAAGAAAAAGTTAAGAAGCATCCAAAAAAAGCAAAGAAGAAACAATGCATTGTCAAAAACAAAGCAATAAATATATCTCAATCTCAGATATGATACAGACGTTGGAAATAACACACTAGGAATTAAAAATAACTATGATTAATATATAAAAAGCTCTAGTGGAAAAGGCAGACAAACATGCAAATTCAGATAGTAATTTCAGTGGAGACACTGAACCCATAACAAAAAAAAAAATCAAATGAAAATGCTAGAAGTTAAAATAACACAGATGAAGAATGGCTGCAGTGGGTTCAACATTAGATAAGACTTAGCAGAACACAAAATACATGAAATTTAAGATAAGTCAAAAGAAATTAACAAAATAAAACACAAAAAGAAAAATGAGTTAAAGAAAATGAACAGTGCATCCAAGAGCCATGGAACAATAGCAAATAACCCAACATATATGTAATGAAAATTCCAGAGGAAGGAGAGAGAAGAGGGAAGGAAAAAAATGTAAAGAAACAATGGTTGAGAATATTCCCAAATTAATAACAGATATCAAACTATAGATCCAAGAAGTTCAGAGATTATCAAGGAGGATAAATACAAAAACACAAAAGAAAATATCTACACATATATCAAAACTGTTGAAAACCAAAGACAGAAAGAGAAAGTTAAACACAGCCACAGGCAGTAACAAAAAATATATACAGAAGAACAAAGATAAGAATTATAGCAAACTTCTCATCAGAAACAATACAAAGAAAAAAAAACTTGAGTGGCATCCTGAAGACACTGAAAGAAAAATTGTTAAGCCACAATTTTATACCCAGTGAAATTCCTGTCAAATAAAGAAGAAATAAAACTTTCCTCAGATGAACAATCTCAGAGAAAATTCATGGCCTGCAAACCTGAACATACCAAATGTTAAGAAAGTTCTTCAGACAGAAGGCATATGATACCAATAAGAAACTTGGATCTACAGAAACAAATGAAGAGCAGGAGAAATTGAACAAAATGACAAAGACAGAGGAATCGAATAAAATGACAAAGACAGACAAAATGACAAGACAGAGGAATTCTCTCCTAAAGAAAGATCAAGAACAAATCATAGCCAGGGATTTGTTCAAAAGATATAAGCAATATAACTTGAACAAGAATTTAGAACAACAGTCATAAGAATACTAGCTGGGCTTGAAAAAAGCATAGATGACACCAGAGAAACCCTTGCTGCAGAGATAAAAGACCTAAAAAGTAGTCAGGCCAAAATAAAAAATGCTATAACAGAGATGTGAAACTGAGTGGGGTTAATCACAATGACGATGAGAGAAGGGGAACCTATCTGATAACAATATAAAATTATGGAAAATATTGAAGCTTAAAAGAAGAGGGAAAAAAAAGCTATTAGATCACAAATATAGACTTAGGAAACTCAGTGATTCCATAAAGTGCAATAATAACCATATCACAGGAGTCCCAGAAGAAGAGTGAGAAAAGAGGACAGAAGGTTTATTTGAACAAATTATAGCTGAGAACTTCCCTAATCTGGGGAAGTAAACGGGCATTCAAGTCCAAGAGGCACAGAAAACTCCCCTAAAAATCAACAAAAACAGGCCAACAACAAAACAGAGTGAAAATTGCAAAATACAAAGATAAAGAGAGAATTTTGAAAGCAGTTAGGGACAAGAAGTTCTTAACCTACAAGGGTAGACACATAAGGTTAGTAGCAGACCCGTCCACAGAAACTTGGCAGGCCAGAAAGGAGTGTTATGATATATTCATCGTGCTAATGGGGGGGGAGGGGGGAGGAATAACTCAACCAAGAATACTTTATCCAACAAGGCTTTAATTCAGAATAGAGTGAGATATAGAGTCTACAAGACAAGGAAAAACTAAAGGAGTTTATGAATACCAAACCAGTTCTCCAAGAATTATTAAAGGGTACACTTTGAGTGGGAAAGAGACAGACCAAAAGCAACAAAGACTAGAAAGGAATAGAGGCAATCTACAGGAACAGTGACTTTACAGATAGTACAATGGCACTAAATTCATATCTATCAATAATAACTATAAATGTAAATGGACTAAATGCTCCAATCAAAAGACACTGGGTATCAGAATGGATTAAAAAAAAAAAAAAAAAAAGAGCCATCAATATGCTGCTTACATGAGACCTATTTTAGACCCAAAGACACCTCCAGACTGAAAGTGAGGGGGTGGGAAATGATTTATCATGCCAATGGACATCAAAAGAAAGCTGGAATAGCCATACTTATATCATACAAACTAGATTTTAAGCCAAAAACTATAATAAGAGATGAAGAAGGGCACTATATGATAATAAAGGGGTCTATCCAACAAGAACATCTAACAATTGTAAATATTTATGCCTCCAACATAAAAGAAGCCAAATATATAAACTAATGAGCAACAAACTTAAAGAAACTCATTAATAATAATACAATAATAGTAGGAGACTTTAACACTTCACTTACAACAATGAACAGATCATTTTAGTAGAAGATCAACAAGGAAACAATGGTTTTAAATGACAAAATGAACAATATGGACTTAATAGATATATTCAGAGCATTTCATCCTAAAGCATCAGAATACATATTCTTTGGAGTGCACATGGAACATTCTCCAGAATGGATCACATACTGGGTCACAAATCAGGGCTCAACCAGTAAAAAAACAACTGACATCATACCATGCATATTTTCAGACCACAACACTATGAAACTTGAAATCAACCACAAGAAAAATTTTAGGAAAACCACTAATACATGGAGATTAAAGAACATCCTACTGAAGAAGGAATGGGTTGATCAGGAAATTAAAGAAGAAATAAAAAATACACGGAAGCAACTGAAAATGAAAACACTACAGTCCAAAACCGTTGGGATGTAGCAAAGGCAGTCATAAGAGGGAAATATATTGCAATACAGAACTTCCTCAAGAGGCAAGAAAAATCTCAAATACACAATCTAACCTTACACCTAAAGCAGCTGGAAAAAGAACAGCAAACAAAGCCTAAAACCAGGAGAAGAAAGGAAATAATAATGATTGCAGAAGAAATAAATGATATAGAAATAAGAAGAAAAAAAATAGTAGAACAGAATCAATGAAACGAGGAGCTGATTCTTTGAAAGAATTAACAAAATTGATAAACCCCTAGCCAGATTGATCAAAAAGAAACAAGAAAGGACGTGAATAAATAAAATCATGAATCAAAGAGGAGAGATCACAACCAATACTGCAGAAAGACAATTATGAGAAAATATTATGAGAAATTATATGCCAACAAATTAGGCAAACTGGAAGAAATGGACAAATTCCTAGAAATATATAAATTACCAAAAGTGAAATAGGAAAAAATAGAAAATTTAAACAGACCCATAACCAGCAAAGAAATTGAATCAGTAATCAAAAATCTCCCAACAAGAGTCCAGGGCTAAATGGCTTCCCAGGGGAATTCTACCAAACATTTAAAGAAGAGATAATAACTGTTCTTCTGAAACTATTCCAAAGAATAAAAAATGAGTATGAAAACTTCAAAACTCATTCTACAAGGCCAGCATTACTTTGATTCCAAAACCAGACAAAGACTCCACTAAAAATGAGAATTACAGACCAGTATCTCTGATGAACATGGGTGCAAAAATTCTCAACAAGATACTAGCAAATAAAATCCAACAATGCATTAAAAGAATTATTCACCATAGGGCCACCTGGGTGGCTCAGTCGGTTGAGTGTCCGACTTCGGCTCAGGTCATAATCTCGCAGTCTGTGAGTTTGAGCCCCACATCGGGCTCTGTGCTGACAGCTCAGAGCCTGAAGCCTGCTTCGGATTCTGTGTCTCCCTCTCTCTCTGCTCCTCCCCCACTCATGCTCTGTCTCTCTCTCTGTCAAAAATAAATAAGCATTAAAAAATTTTTAAAGAATTATTCACCACAATCAAGTGGGATTTATTCCTAGGCTGTAGGGTTTGTTCAATATTCACAAATCAATCAACAAAATACACCACACCACATTAATAAAAGAAAGGATAAGAACCATTTCATCCTCTCAATAGATGCAGAAAAAGCATTTGACAAAATACAGCATCCTTTCTTGATAAAAACCGTATCAAGCAGGGATAGAAGGAACATACCTCAACACCATAAAGGTGATACATGAAAGACCCACAACTAATATCATCCTCAATGGGGAAAAACTGAGAGCTTTTCCCCTAAGGTCAGGAACATGACAGTGATGTCCACTCTTAACCACTGCTGTTCAACATAGTGCTGCAAATATTAGCCTTAGCAATCAGACAATGAAAAGAAATAAAAGACCTACAAACTGGCAAGGAAGAAGTCAAACTTTCACTCTTTGCAGATGACATGATACTCTATGTAGAAAACCCAGAGGGTTCCACCAAAAAATTACTACAACTGATACATAAATTCAGCAAAGTCACAGGATATAAACCAATGTACAGAAATTGATTGCATTGTTACACACCAATAATGAAGCAGCAAAAAGAGAAATCAAGAAATTAATCCCATTTATAATTGCACCAACCAAAGATGGAAAATACCTGTATGCTGAAAATTACAAAAAGCTTATGAAAGAAACTGAATAAGACACAAAGAAATGGAAAAACATTCCTTCCTCATGGATTGGAAGAACAAATATTGTTAAAATGTTGATATTACTCAAGGCAATCTATACATTCAGTGTAATACCTATCAAAGCAACACCAGCATTTTTCACAGAGCTAGAATGAACAATTCTAAAATCTGTATGGAACCAGAGAAGATCCTGAATATCCAAAGTAATGTTAAAAAAGAAAAGTAAAGTGGGAGGCATCATAATTCCAGTCCTTAAGCTGTATTACAAAGCTGTAATCAAGAAAGTATAGTACTGGCACAAAAACAGACACATATATCAATGGAACAGAATAGAGAACTCAGGTTATGGACCAACAACTGTATGTTCAACTAACTAATCTTCAACAAAATGAGAAATAATATCTAATGGAAAAAAGACATTCTATTCAACTAATGGTATTGGGAAAACTGGACAGTGACATGCAGAATGAAACTGGACGACTTTCTTACACCATACACAAAGATAAATTCAAAATGGATGAAGACTTAAATGTGACACGAAAAAACATCAAAATCCTTGAGGAGAACACAGGCAGCATATCCCAACAAGAGAACTTGCCTTATAATGTGAAAACTAGATTACAATGTCACATAAAAGAAAACTACAGACCAATATTATTGATGAATACAGATGCAAAAATCTTCAACAAAATACTAGCAAATGTAAAAACTAGCAATATGTAAAAAAAAAAAAAACAAAACAAAACAAAAAAAACTACACAATATGGCCAAGTAAGATTTATTCCAGGACTGCAAAGTTGGTTTAACATCCAAAAATCAATGTAATACATGAGATTAATTAATAAAATGAAGAACAAAACCACGTGATCACCACAATAGAGAGAGGAAAAACAATTGATAAAACCCAACTACTCTCCTGAGAAAAAACACTTAACAAACTAGGAATAAATGAAATTTTGTGAACCTTTTGAGGGACATCTATGGAAAATGCATAGCTAACATCATACTTAATAGTGAAAAACTGAATGCTTTCCCCCCTAAAATAAAAAACAATACAAAGGATATCTGCTCTTACAACTTCTATCTAACATTGGAAGTTTTATTCAGGATGAACAGACAAGTAAAACAAACAAACAAAAAAACCAACTTTCAGATGTGAACAGAAACAGCAAAGCCGTCTCTGTTCTGCAAATCATATGACCTTGTATTATAATCATGAAGAATCCACACACACACAAAAATAGGATTAATAAACAAGTTGAGCAAAATTGGAGAATACAAGATCAATATTAAAAAGTCATTTGGGGGGTGCCTGGGTGGCAGAGACAGTTAAAAGTCCCACTTCAGCTCAGGTCATGATCTCACGGTTTGTGAGTTCAAGCCCCACATTGGGCTCTGTGATGACAGCTCAGAGCCTGAAGCCTGCTTTGAATTCCATGTCTACCTTTCTCTCTGTCCCTCCTCTACTCACAGTCTGTCTCTGTCTCTCTCTCACTCACTCTCTCAAAAATAAATATTAAAAAAAATTTTTTTTAATCATTTGGAATTCTATACACTAGCAATGAACAATTCAAAAACAAAATTGAGTAAACTATTCCATTGACAATAGCATCACACACACAAAATAAGAATAGATTTGACAGAAGAAATTAAATACATATACTCAGAACTATAACACACTATTGAAAGAAGTGGAAGACATCTCATTTTCGTGGATTAGGAGACAATTAGTAAGATAGGAATATGTCCCTAATCGATCTACAGATTCAATAGAATCCTTAGTCAAATCCCAAGTGGCTTTTTTGTAAAAAAAAAAAAAAAAAAAAAAAAAAAGTTTTTAAATTCATTTATTTTTGAATGGGGGCATGAGTGGGGGATGGGCAGAGAGGGAGACACAGAATCCAAAGCAGGCTCCAGGCTCTGAGCCAGATTGGGCTTGAACTCACAAACCATGAAATCATGACCTGAGTCAAAGTTGATGCTTAACCCACTGAGCCACCTATATGCCCCACAACTGGCTTTTTTGTAAAAATTGATGAGTTGATCTTAAACTTTATATAGAAAGTCAAGGGACCTGGAATAGCCAAAACAATCTTGGAGAAAAACCAACTTGAAAGTCCCAGATTTCAGAACGTACTACCAAGCTATAGTGATCAAGACTGTCATACTCGCTTCAAGACAGACATATAAGCCAAACAAAACAAAACCATATGTTTATGTGATCAATTGATTTTGGAAAACGGTGCTAAGACAATGTAATAGGAAAAGAACAATCTTTTCAACAAATGGTGCTAGGACAGCTGGATATCCACATAAAGGGAATTAACTTGGATCTCTACCTCGCACCATATACAAAAATTAACTTGAAACTGAGCATAGACCTAAATATATGAGCTAAAACTGTAAGACTCTTAGAAGAAAATGGAAATAAAACTTTGTGATCTTGGCTAAGGAAGCATTTCTTAAATACTGACAACAAAAACATGAACAACAAAGAAAAACTAAATAAATTAGACTTCATCAAAATTAAAAACTCTTATATTTTAAATGACAGCATCAAAAAAATGATAACACAACCCAAAGAATTAGAGAAAATATTTGTAGATCATATATCTAATAAGGGATTTGTATTAAAATACAAAAAGAAATCTTACAACTCAGTAATGAAAATACAAACAACTCAATTGAAAAATAGGCAAAGGATCTGAATAGACATGTCTTTAAATATACACATATATATATATGTAAATTACCAATAAATACATGAGAAAATACCCAGTATCATTAGCCACCAGGGAAAGTCAAATCAAAACTGCAACAATACCACCTCATATCCACGAAGATGCCTAAAATAATAAAATTAAAAAAACAGATCATAACAAGTGTTATCAAGAATGTGGAGAAATTGTAACCCTCATACATTGCTGGTAGAATTATAAAAGGGTACAGTCATTTTGGAGAACTGTTCCTCAAAAGGTTAAAGATATGGTTGCCCTAGAACCCAGCAATTCCACTCCAAGTTACATAACAAAGAAAAATGATAACATATGTCCATGAAATAACTTATACACAAATGTTCACAAACAGCATTATTCAAAATCATCACAAAGTTGAAACAATCCAAATGTTTATCAGTTAATAAATAGACAAACAAATGTGGTATATCCATGCAATGGAATACTATTCAGCCATTAAAGTGACTGATAAGTACTGCAACAGGAATAAATCTTAAAAAGACTATGCCATGTGAAGGAAGCCACACAGAAAATACCACATACTGTATTATTTCATTTATATGAAGTGTCCAGAATAGCTAATCCATAGAGACAAAAGTAGACTAGTTAACTGCCAGGAATTAGAAGGGGAAGGAGTGGGTAGTAACTAAAGACACAGGGTTTCTTTTAGTGCAATACAAGTATTCTGCAAGCAAATATTGTAGGGTGACACAATTCTGTGAATATACTAAAATTCCTTGAACTGCACACTTTAAAAGGATGAATTTTATGATCTCAAAATTATATATCAATTAAAGTGTTTTAAAAAAATCCGAGTATCTCAGATATCAGAACCAAAATGATAACATTCGAAGGAAGAGGCTTACAGCTTAGGAGATGGGGGCATGACCCGTCTGGTTGAATGTCTATCTTTCCAAAGCCTAACTATTTAAACCATGGAAATGGTACAGAATGATAAGAAAGAAAACTATAAATGCAGGTTGAAGGCACTCAACAGGCTTGACATTATTATCTATGTGGTATAGAGCCCATGAAAAAGTTCTAGCCAGCATGTGACCTGACTTCATGAACATCATGAGGATAAATCATTAATAAAATAGACTGTCAAGCATACTACAACATGTTGGAAAGCAATATAAAGAAATGAAAATACATGTCCCTGGCTTTAAAATTCTTCAATAACAACAATGAGAAAAAGTGCAACCATAGTGAAAATTAAAAAAGAAAAAGGTTTCTTTTCAATAATATAAATCATAGAGAGGAGAGATCAGTAGAAATTGGAATGAACAACCTTTTAAAAACCACACAGAACACATGGAATTCAAACTAGGCCTTAAAAAGTGAATGGAATTTAGATAAACTGAGGAGAGGAATTAGAGGTCAAGGAATTAGGAGGTCAAGTGCCTATCCCAAACTACAACAAATTTGGATATAGTCATGCACAAAGTCAATTTCTTACCTCCAACCTTACCCCATTGAAAATGAGAAGGTCGCCAGAGTAATATTACTAAAACATCATTACTTGACTTTGGCATTTGGTAATTGTTGTCTCCATTATAAAGTTCACTTATAATCTGTAATCATATGTAATATGATGTCATATTAATCTGTAAGATTTCCTATTAATCTGTTCATAATCTGTAATCACTTACAATCTGTAATCATACCCAGCTCTTTAAAGACAGCCATCTTTTCAACTTCCAATTTTCATCTTTTAACTCCCCCCAACAAACCTTGCTCCCAGCCCATACCCCAGCCAACCCTCTTTCCAGGAACACTCAAATAAAATACTCATCAAACTCCAAATATGATTTTCTTTCATATGCCTGTCACTGCCTTTATGTTCATTTTTACCCATCTAAAATACTCTGCCCATCAATGTGCTGCTTATTCTCTAATGCCAAGTTCAGTTAACACCTTAAGTCTTCCTGAGCCTCCCTCTATTTGCTCTTGCTCAGATAAGTAACAGGCCTCTCAAATCATTTCCTGCAAACTGCTTTGCTGTTTCTTCTTCACCTTCCTTCACTTTATCTCCCATACTTACTGTTGGAGTATCCAGCAGCTCAGATCTTTGACCTCTTCTCCCTTAGTAATATAAATAGCATGTTGGAAGATGACAAGAATATAATTTGTTGCCTCAACTGCCTTCAGGTCCTTACTAAATGATGCACTATTTTAAAACTGCAATTCTAATGTGCAGCCTCAACACTCCATATTCAAACATCCTATTTATTTTTTCTCCATAACACTTATTGCTTTCTAACATACTATATGTTTGACCTATTTATGGTTCATTATCTGTCTTGCCCATGAGAAAGTAATTTCATTTGGCAATTATACCTCAATAAAGCAAATAAAGAAAGGAAAGGAAGGAAGGAAGGAAGGAAGGAAGGAAGGAAGGAAGGGGAGGAGAAGAGAGGAAACGAGAGGAAAGGAAAGGAAAGGAAAGGAAAGGAAAGGAAAGGAAAGGAAAGGAAAAGAAAGGAAAGGCAAGGAAAGGCAAGGAAAGGAAAAGGGAGAGAGGGAGGAAGGGGAGGAAGAAGGAAGGAAGGAAGGAAGGAAGGAAGGAAGGAAGGAAGGAAAAGAGAGAAAGAAAAAAACAGAGAAAGGCAGGCAAGAAGGAAGGATAGAAAGAAGAAGGAAAGGAAGGAAGGGAGAGAGGAAAGGAGGAAGTTTCCAAAAGGGTAGGGGTTTTGCCTGTTTTGTTGACTATTGTATCCCTAGCATTAAAATATTGCCTGGCACATAGAAAATACTCAATGATTTTATGTTACAAAGCACATGTGTTATAAAAGTCGATTTCCTAATGTGAGTTGAACTCACTCTCTTGGGATACAATAGGAAAGTATACATCATTTTCATCAACATTTCACTTTAATGCGTCCTCATATTCCTAACTTCCATGTTTTCCCAGGAGAGAAACAAAATGTTATTCTGTATTTCAGTTGATAACTTTTATATTTTCAATGTGGGTAACTTGCAAATAAAGGAAATTTAACTTAATATCTTCATTTGCTCATTATGTAATTGACTTTACACCAATAATGCAAAGAATAATTTGATATAAGGTTAATAAATTTATAATTTATGTAAATTGTATTTATACACTGCCACTAAGTTGACCACAGAAAATCCTACAGAACTAAGAAACCAAAGGAACAATAGCCAGATAGATACCTGACAGAGTTAATGGTGAGTTAGATTCAGCCCCATAAATAACAACTAAGGACAAGATAGTTGGCTAATGGAACCAAAGCATTACCTTTACTACTACTGAAAGCTTGAGTGAAGGTACAGGGCAACAACGGACTTCCTAACTGTGAACTGCAGGCTTGGGCAGACTAACCCCACACAGTTACCAGCAGCACTGGATAACCAGCCAGACTTGAATATTCAAGAGCCTCCCAGTGAAAGACACTCTACCTGGCAAAGCCTGGAGCAGCAAGCCTCCCTCCGCACACCCTCGGGAGCCAGCACTCTCAAGATGAAAATGGAGCAGAACAGGGCATGTCCGGTTCCTCCCCTCCCTCAAATCCACCAATAAAATGAATTCCTTCCTTCTTTCTGGGGGAGGAGCCAATGAGGAGGGCGGGTACAGAATAACGGAAGTATTAAGAAGAAACGCTTCCTCTGAGAAATTAGAGGACCAGGATGTAAGGATTCCTCCCCACAAGAGTCCTGAGCCTTACTTCTGGTAGTATCAGCGCTGCCTTTACCGAGAGTATCTGGCGGAAGTTGGGGCCTCTGGCCCTATCTTTCCGATCACAGTAGCAGGTACTACGGAAGCCTCCAGTTTCCACTCTAGGCAACATTTCAGGATGAAGGGAGAAAGGTTGCTCTCATTTTCTCTCACCCCTCCTTTGGTGTACCAGGAGGGGTAGGTACATACATTTTGGACTCTTTAGGCACCAAGGTAAAATCAACTGACCCTTCTCAGTGGAAATAAGGTAACTCCCAATATCCAAAAAGCAACTGTTAATTTTCATATTTATTGCAGTAATGTACAAAGAGTTTAAAGTCTTGAAATGGAAACGACTCCCTGTTTCCAACCTATCCTGCTACCAAAAACAGTCACTTACAACATTGGCGCTCTTTTTCTAACATGTTATGTATTGATTTATCACTTTAGACATTAGTTCTTAACTTCCTCATATATGGAGACACTGGCAGTCTTACCCTGCTTTTTCTTTCCCCATCCCACAAAATAAAAAAATGTCAAAAACTTTTTATTAAGTCAGTATTTAGTATCTCCATTAATGTTTTCGGCAGACCACGTGCTATTACCTTTTTTAACCAAATTTCATTTGCCTACAGTGTGTATACACCTTAGAAACAAAATCAAATTTCATTTTCCCCTAGAATTAACAATTTCTTTTTTTTAAACACTTTTAAGTTTTCTTTATTACCCATTGCTAATTTTTCCCACCGCTTCCAACAGCTGCTATTTCACTTGTCCACATGCTTACGCCTCTTTTTTTCAAGATACCTGTCAGGTCTCTGCTTTTCCTGAAGTCACTCTAACCCGTCTTAACTTGTTGCTCTCCAAGCTCGCTGTACGCCTCTGATCCTGGCACTTGCATTGGCCATCATCTGGGGAACCGCCTTCAACTCTCTCTAGTGTTAGATCTGCTCTTTCCAGATTCCATGGCTTCCTCTTTTGCTAGAATTAACTCCTCATTTTAGAGTAACTACCTAAAACTTAGAGAATGGGAAGGAAACGTTTTTAGACCTTACTTGCTTGAAAGTGACACCCTATTGTTCTCTCAATTTCTTTATAATTTGTTTATGGACAAACCGTGAGGGTTGAAAATCATTTTCATCACAGTTTTCAAGATATTCCTCCTTCAGATGGCTGTTGAAAATCTGATGTTATTCTTAGTCCCAATAATTTGTAAGTTACCTGTTTGTTTTGTGGAGACTTTTAGAATTTTCTCATGATCTTGGTGATCTGAATTTCATGAGGCAATACTTTGGTCTGAGTGTATCTTACTTGTTACTATCTTATTTTTCTTTTAGCTAATTATCCAGGTCTCTTGAAAGTCACTTTCAATCTGGAGATTCATAGCCTTCATTCATGGACATGGTCTTGTATTATTTTGTTATGAATTTTTCTTCCCATTTTCTTTTACTTTCGTATACTTTCGTTTGGGATCATTTATTATTTAAACATTAAAACTACTGTGTACCAAAAACCATACAACCTAGGAATAAACCTAACAAAAGAGGTGAAAAATCTGGACACTGAAAACTATAGAAAGCTTATGAAAGAAATTGAAGAAGACACACACAAAAAAAGGAAAAATATTCCATGCTCATGGATTGGAAGAACAAATATTATTAAAGTGTTGATACTATGCAAAGCAATCTACACATTCAATGCAATCTCTATCAAAATAACACTAGCATTCTTCACAGACAATCAATCCTAAAATTTGTATGGAACCAAAAAAGACCCCAAATAGCCAAAGCAATCTTGAAAAAGAAAACAAAAGATGGAGGCATCACAATCCCAGACTTAAGATGTATTACAAAGCTGTAATCATCACAACAGTGTGGTATTGGCACAAAACCAGACACTCAGATCAATGAAACAGAATAGAGAACCCAGAAATGGACCCACAAATACATGTGGCCAACTAATCTTTGACAAAGCAGGAAAGAATATCCAATGGAATAAAGGTAGTCTCTTCAGCAAGTGGTGCTGGGAAAACTGGACAGCAACATACAGAAAAATGAACCCGGACCACTTTCTTACACCATACAAAAATAAACTTAAATGGATGAAAAACCTAAATGTAAGACAGGAAGCCATCAAAATCCCAGAGGAGAAAGCAGACAAAAACCTATTTGACCTCAGCCACAGCAACTTCTTACTCCATATGTCTCCAGAGGCAAGGGAAACAAAAGCAAAAATGAACTATTGGGACCTCATCAAAATAAAAGCTTCTGCACACCAAAGGAAACAATCAGCAAACCAAAGGAATGGGAGAAGATATTTGCAAATGACATATCAGATAAAGGGTTAGTATCCAAAATCTATGAAGAACTTATCAAACTCAACACCCAAAAAACAAATAATCCACTGAAAAAATGGGCAAAAGACATGAACAGACACTTCTCCAAAGAAGACATCCAGATGGCTAAAAGACACATGAAAAAATGCTCAACATCAGTCATCATCAGGCAAACACAAATTAAAACCACAATGAGATACTATCTCACACCAGTCAGAATGGCTAACGTTAACAACTCAAGCAACAATAGATGTTGGCGAGGATGCGGAGAAAAAGGATCTCTTTTGCACTGCTGGTGGGAATGCAAACTGGTGCAGCCACTCTGGGAAACAGTATGGAAGTTCCTCAAAAAATTAAAAATTGAACTACCCTATGACCCAGCAATTGCACTACTAGGTATTTATCCAAGGGATACAGGTGTGCTGTTTCAAAGGGACACATGGACCCCAATATTTACAGTAGTGCTATCAACAAGAGCCAAAGTATGGAAAGAGCCCAAATGTCCATCAATGGATGAATGGATAAAGAAGTGGTATATATATATATATATATATATATATATATATATATATATACACACAATGGAGTATTGCTTGGCAATCAAAAAGAATGAAATCTTGCCCTTTGCAACTATGTGGATGGAACTAGAGGGTATTATGGTAAGCAAAATTAGTTAGAGAAAGACAGATATCACATGACTTCACTCATATGAGGACTTTCAGACACAAAAAAGATGAACACAGGGAAGGGAAGCAAAAATAATATAAAAAACAAGGAGGGGGACAAAACATAGGAGAGTTAAATGCAGAGCACCAACTGAGAGTTGCTGGAGGAGTTGTGGGTGGGGGGATGAGCCAAATGGGTCAGGGATAACAAGGAAGACATTTGTCAGGATGTATAGAGTACCTTATGTAGAGTACCTTATGTATAGTACCTTTCATTTCCTCTGGAGGTGGCATCAGGGTGGGCATATGCTGCATGGGGTAAGGGGGGTACCTAGATGACTGTCTAATCCTAATTTGTATCTTAACCCAATTCATTAGTTTTTAGTCTCCATTACTCCTCATCACTCAGGCTATATAACAAAATACCATAGACTGAGTGGCTTATTAACAGCAGAAATGTATTGCTCACAGTTCCGGAGGCTGGGCACCAGCATGGGTTCTGGAGGCTGAGTACCAGCATGGTTGGATTCTGGTAACAGTCCTCTTCCAGATTGCAGGATGCAGGTTGCAGACTTCTCATTGTATCCTCACATGGTGGAAGAGACAAAGGAATTTCTAGGACATTTTTCATAAGGGCACTAATCCCATTCATTACAGTTTCACCCTCATGATTTGATCACCTCCCAGAGGCCCTGCCTCCTAATACCGTGACCTTGGGGGTTAGGATTTCAACAGATGAATTTGGGGAGTGGGGACACAGACTTTCAGACCATAATACCCCTCCTCTGATTAATTGTTACCTCTAATGCCTGAGCCTTTCCACTGTTTGACAAATGAATAGGTTTGCACTTTGTTACCTCCCTTTGCTTGCTTTTAAGATTCATCCTCCCCTACACTATTAAATGTTTCTTCCATGCACTTGCTATATTTCCCCAATTTTTATCTTTCTAGTCCACTGCTGTCTTCTCTCCCATTCTCATTATCTTGTATTGTATAAATCAGTACCTTTTTTATTCCTTCCTGTAATTTTGTTGGAAATTTGGGAGAAAGTGGAGAGATGAACACATTTGTTCAATCAGCCATGTTTACCTGACAGGTTTCAGTGAATTTTAAAGTGCATCTACAATGCTAGTCATAGGGGAGTATATCAAGCAGTAAAGGATTTGGTGTCTGCCCTAAAAATTGTAAGAATTCAATTGCATTTTGAGGTAATAGTTCAGCAATAGCCACAAGGCAGTAAAAATTAATGGTATAGACAAGAAGTAATGTGGTCATTTAGATGAAGGATTAAGTGATATGTGACCTTGATCTTGATCAACAGAATACCCTTCTCCTGAGTATTTAAGAAGAAGAGAGATTGTGTCACAGGCTAAGGGAACTTAAGAGCTACATGTCTTAAAGATTATACCAAGTTGTGATGGAATAAGAAGTCCAAATTCCAGTACATGTTTTACACTGATGGTTAAAGTCTATTTGTTCTGTTGATCTACTCCTAAAGTTCCTTCTCCTACTCATCAGCATACATAACTCCTGAAATGCTCTAATTGATTTACTGTAATAACTGGTTTACATTTTTCATGCAGACAGCATCTGAAATTATAATAATTTTAGCTAGTCCCTGCCTAGTATTCTTATCTGAAGTGTTCTGTTACTTGCTCATTCAGCTCTACAGTGTCTTATATTTTCCTTAATCTTCTGTATACAAAATAATATAATAGGTGTATTTCTGATGGCTTTCTCCCCATTCTCCCAAAGTCCCAATAAAAATCACATAAACCTATTGAATTGGTACGTATGGATACATGTGTTTCCATAAACCAGGAAAGATATGCTTGTAGCTGTATTTGAGGAGGTAAAAAAAAAAAAAAAAAAGCCAGGAGATGCTATAGTTTGATTTTACAAAATAAAAGCATGAACAATCTTTGTAATAGTTTCAATTTTTGAAGTTTTAGGACTTGACAAAAACTTCCAGAATTTCAATAACAGCTTTCTAATATTTTATAGTCCTGCCAAGTTAAACAGCATCAGTTGTGAGATTTATCTGCAAGAGCACATGACTAATGACCTTTAAGGCAACTCGCCTCGTATGTCAACTAGAAAAAAACATGAGCCATAACTATTGAGATTAGTTGCTTTTCTTATTTTGCCCACTTATGTAACTCAATATGTGGCATAGTAGATGTAACATAAGTGCATGGAGGTGTTTTTAAGGACAGTTTTTCTCCAAAAAATGTCATTTTTGAAACTAATTATTAAGAAATTTCCAGTTTTTGGCATTTTAATCTAAAATATGTCAGTGTTTCTCAAAGTAATTGGGTTGAATTTTTCTACAAATGTGTATATTGGCTTATGTTAATCTTGGCTGAACAAACTGTTACCGTGAGATTGCACTTAAAACAACTGGTGGGATTTGTGAAAAATACATTTCAACCACTAATAATTTGCCTTAATATTACACATTTCTTCAAGCAACTCAAACGAATTTATAAGACATTTGTTTTTGTTCTAAATGTCTTATGATATTTTACAAATGCCAGACATTCCTTTTATTACAGAGAATTTTTACTCTTCCCGTAAGGAATGATTATCAATAAAATGTTACAGATAAGAAAACAGAAATATATATGGAGGTTGTATTCGCCATTCAGAAGGCTTTGTTCTAAAACAGCTAGCAACAATACTGACATTAAGTTCTGTGTTTATGATCCATGGTTATCACCAAAAGTAGGCTAGTGTCGAGGTTAACCACAGTCTACAGCATGAAAACAGAAAGAGTCTGGTATCCAGGTCGTTTACTTTCAGACTTTAGTCACACGGGCCTGAGGTTAAATACTGGTCTGCTACCTCTAAGCAGTTCTACCGAAGAAGCAGTTCACTTCTTCATTTGTTGACAGGAGTAAAGGCACCAGATCATGGCAAGTAACAAATGGAGACTATTACTAACTTCTACAACAGAAGTAGCAGTCAGTGGGTCAGGACTTGCTAGTCCCTGGTCAAAAAGCCAGGAACCTGCCTGTCTTTAAGGGGTACATTTAGGTGAAGAGACATTTTGACAGACTTCTTCAGGAGAAACGTAGCCAGTATTTTGGAATTGTGTCTGATAGGTTATCTTGTTTTCTTTTATTCTGTATATTAAAAAATGGCGTCTTTGGCCCTCCCCCTCCAGGGCGCCGCCCGGGGTCGTTCATTCCGCGCCAGGCCTGCCAGACACCTGGGTTCTCCTTCAGCTGTTCGCCAACGGGGCCAGCATGTCGGGTCCTGCCGCGGAGACCATCTAGTCCTCCATCTAGGTCTGCCCCATCACGCGGCCGGATGGTGTCAGTGTGGCTGGCAGTGTCCACAGTGGAACCATCCTGAAGGTGAGGGAGGAGGCAGGGGCCATTGTCAGCACCCGGGACTGTAACAGCCGCGTGGCCGCCCTGGCCCGGATGGAGCGCACCGACTTCTGTCGCCCTTGTGCATCCGCGAGATGGTGCACTTATACGCAGGTATCACCTCCACCCCCAAGCATTCCATGAAAGTCCAGGTCAACGTGATGTCTGAAAACATCCTCACAGGTACTAAAAAGCTGACCAACAAGGCCACCCTGTGGTACGTGCCCCTGTCACTGAAGAATGTGGACAAGGTCCTGGAGGTCCTGGAGGTGCCTCCAGTCATGTATCCCCGACTGGAGCAGGAGTAGGAGGGCCGGAAGCGGTACAAGTCCCAGAAGCTGGAGCGCATGCAGACCAAGTAGAGGAAGGGAGATGTCGTCCAGCCTGTCCTGAACCCAGAGCCGGACACGGTCAGCTACAGCCAGTCCAGCTTGATCCACCCGGTGGGGCCTTCCTACTGCACCCTGCACGGCTTTATGCATGGAGATGTCACCATGAAGCTCGTGGACGAGATGGCCAGGATTGTGGCCACACATCACTGCAAGACCAACATAGTCACTGCGTTTGTGGACGCCATTAACTTACACGACAAGCTCAGAAAAGAGTGCATCATTACCATCTCTGGGCACATGACATTCACGAGCAACAGGTCCGTGAAAATCGAGGTGTTGGTGGACGCCAACCCGGTGATGGACAACTCACAGAAGCACTACCGGGCTGCCAGTGCCTTCTTCACCTACATGTGCCTGAGCCAGGAGAACAAGTCACTGCTGGTACCCCAGCTCGTGCCCGAGACCAGGGACAAGAAGAAGCGTTTTGAGCAAGGCAAAGGGCAGTACCTGCAGATGAAGGCAAAACGACAGGGCCCGGCAGAGCCCCAGCCCTAGGCGCCCGGTCCCAAGTCGGGTCTGCGGTGGCCCCAGTGTCTAGTCCCTTCAAATTTACCCCCTTGGCCAAAAACCCAATCCACGTTGTGAGCTGGTGTTGTGTGAAGCGTTCGTCTTGCAGTGTTAACCTGTGCTCTCTCCTGAAAACCTGCACACCAAAGCTTCATTTATACCACTCCAGTGTCGTCCCTCCCGCCGGAGAGACTCCCGACGGAATGCTTGCGTGCACGCTGCACAATGTGTACAGAATCCAGCATCACTAATAAACCTGCTGTTTGGCTGGGGGGAACAAATGGCTGTTTGCATTGTTATTAAAAACACGGAGCTAATAATGAATCATAACAAACCTTCAAACTTGTTTTACTTCAAGTAACAAGTTTTCTGCCTTTCTGAGGATGCGCATCATGTAAAAAATGTTAAGCATTTTGGACATGATATACCTCTATGATAGCATTTTTAAGCCATATTATGTACTTTCATGCCTTCTTAAATAGAGCACATGAAATATAATTTAAAATCTTTTTGGAGGTTGCATTTGGCTCCCACTCTTACACCCATTACAGTACATTTAACTCCACAGAGACAGCAATGGGACAAGTGAGAGCCAGACCAGCACTAGGTGACTCTGTGCCTCTCTAAGGAAAATAATTTAATATGGGCAAAGGAGATCCTAAGAAGCCAACAGGCAAAATGTCATCATATGCATTCTTTGTGCAAACTTGCCTAGAGGAGCACAAGAAGCATCCAGATGCTCCAGTCGGCTTCTGAGAGTTTTTTGAGAAGTGCTCAGAGAGGTGCAAGACCAGGTCTGCTAAAGAGAAAGGAAAATTTAAAGACATGGCAAAGGCGGACAAGGCCCATTACGAAAAAGAAATGAAAACTTATATCCCCCCTAAAGGGGAAACAAAAAAGAAGTTTAAGGATCCCATTGCTCCCAAGAGATTTCCTTCAGCCTTTTTCTTGTTTTGTTCTGAGTATTGCCCCCAAATCAAAGGAGAACACTCTGGCCTATCCATTGGTGATGTTGCAAAGAAACTGGGAGAGATGTGGAATAACTCTGCCGCAGATGATGAGCAGCCTTATGAAAAGAAGGCTAAGGATATTGCTGCATACTGAGCTAAAGAAAAGCCTGAGGCTACAAAGGGAGTTGTCAAGCCAAAAAAAGCAAAAAGCAAAAAAAAAGAAGAAAAAGGAGGAGGACCAGGAAGATGAAGACAATGATGGTGAATAAGTTGGTTCTAGAGCAGTTTTTTTTTTCTTGTCTATAAAGCATTTAACCCCCCTGTGCACAGCTCCTTTTAAAGAAAAAAAAAATTAAAATGTAAGGCTATGTAAGATTTGTTTTTTAAGTTGTACCGTGTCTTTTTTTTTTTTTTTTTTTGTATAGCTAACACACTGTGGAATGTGTCTTTAGATAGCCCTGTCCTGGTAGTATTGTCAAAAGTCACTAACCTTGCCTGGTACAGTATGCAGGTTGTAAATTGGCATGGGAATTTAAAGCAGGTTCTTGTTAGTGCACAGCACAAATTAGTTATATATGGGGATGGTAGTTTTTTCATCTTCAGTTGTCTCTGATGCAGCTTATGTGAAATAATTATTGTTCTGTTAACTGAATACTACTCTGTAATGGCAAAAAAAAAAAGTTGTAGCTGTTTTGTTGACATTCTGAATGCTTCTAAGTAAATACAATTTTTAATTAAAAAATAAAATATTTTTAATGATCTATGGTCCTCTCTGTGAGTAATGGATCATGCTCTATTCGTTCTTTCAATAAGCATTTATTGGGTACCTCGATGAGAGGAAAACTCCTTTTCTTGATGAACTTACACTATGATATGAGAGATAGACAAGAGAATTAAACTTATAAAGCAACTTTATAATAACTATGCTATAGTCATAGATAGCCACAAGGTATTGTAAGAGCTCAGAAATGGAGCACCTAATTCAAAGCCAGGATGTGTGCTTTGGGAGAGGGGTTGGGAGAAGTTTCCCCAAAACAGGTGATTTCTAAAGATAAAGAGAAGTTAGCCAGCTAGAGAAAAGGGAAGAGCATGGAGAATTTTAAGAACTCAAAGAAGTTGTTTTGTCACTACAATGGGTTAAGGTGGCAGAACTGTAAGACATTTAATGATGGAGAGGTAGACATAAATCAGATAATAAGAATTTTGAATGCCAAGATTAAGAGTTTGACATTTATTATGAAGGTTATTTGGAGCCATTGGAGATTTTAAGTTTAAGTGGCTATGTAATTAGCAGACAAAATAGACATGAGGACAAGAAATATTGGGGCACCTGGGTGGCTCAGTCAGTTAGGCGCCTGACTTTGGCTCAGGTCATGATCTCATGGTTCATGAGTTCAAGCCCCACATCAGGATGTCTGCTGTCAATACAGGGCCTGCTTCATATCCTTTATCATCTTGCTCTCTTCCCCTCCCTTGCTTATACTCTCTCTCTCTCTCTCTCTCTTTATCTTTATCTCTATCTTTATCTCTCAAAAATAAACATTAAAAAAAGAAATATTACCACAGGTATAGATGGACATGTCATAGTTTAAAAACAAATCAATTTGTTAAAAAAACACAACAGTCATTAATGCGTATGCACCTATTAACATAGGTTCAAAATACACAAAGCAAAAACTGAATGAAATAGAAATAGACAGAGTAGAGAATGAGATCCTTGAAATTTCTCCTTAAGTCTTTGATAGAACAAATAGTTGGAAAGAAAATAAGCATGTGCAAGATTTAAACAGTAGTTACCAACTTAAATTAATTGATTTTATAAAATACTGCATCCAACAATGGGAAAATATACATTCTTTACAAATCCACATAGAAAGTTCACCAAGACAGAGCATATGCTGGACCCGTAGCCTGCCAGTTTTCGAGGATGCTGGCAGAAGACCTAACACTCCAGGATCAGAGATAAAGGACCTTATTACTCATGGCAATAGTTATAGCCAGATTATCAGCATTAGTGTCAGTTCACTGAGCACCAGTTCCCACAGAATGACACAAAAAGTGTCAGATGCTAACTGAACACACAATAGAGTCCAGTACAGGAGAGGAATCCCGACTTTAGGGAACCCAAATATTTTAATATTAGACAGTGAGCCTGCCTGACCTTTGCCTACGAGGGAAACATGATCTTTATTATATTTATAATAATAGGCAATAAACAAGCCTTCCTTTTATTCTGGAGGGTGACATTATTTCTGTTTTTAAAGACTATTTTCTATATAAATATCTTTGAAAAAGTAATCCAGAGCAAAGATCATTAGTACCTCTGCTCACAAGACATGAGAATTTACAAGGGATCTACAGAGATGTGTTTTTTAACAATAGTATTGGCATAAAGAAAGGCAAATAAATTAATGTAGTAGAATATGCCATCAATAAAGAGATACACACATTTGAGCAACTGCTTTCCATAAAGGTACCAAACAATTCAGTGGGGGCAGAAAAGTCTTCCAACAGATCTGGGTAACTATATGAAAAAAATAAATGGACCTTTTCGCCTATGTCACACAATACACAATGATTAATTGGAGATGGATTTCTGACCTAAATGTAAAAGCTAAACTTCCAATGAAAATATATGAGAAATTCTTCATGACTATGAAGTAAGCAACAATTTCTCAGGACACAGAAAGCACCAGCCATACAAGAAATTTTGGTGATTGGACTTCATAATTAAAACCTTCTGTTCATCCAAAGACACAATTTAAGAAAATGATTAAGCAGAACATAGATTGAGAAAATATTTTCAACAAATATATCTCATAAAGGACTTGTATGAACAGAAAAGCTAGGTTGCACATAGATAAGGAAATTTTAGAGGGGTACATTGGAAGGACAAGGGGCAAGAGAGAAGAGAGTACTGTATGAATGCTTGAAGCCTTGAGTCACCAGGTGTAGACTGGATAGGAGAAGAAAGTAAGAAAGTGGACTTTATATAATAGAAGACAATTAAGCAGTTATTGGGCTAAAGTTTTTGGACTCTATTTGTAGAAGCAAATATAGATGCAAGAAGAAAAAGAAGTAGAGGAAAAGAAGACAATAACAAAACAAAGCACACCTTAGAATTTAACATCTCAGATATACAGCCGATCTGGGAAACAATGAGATGATAGATCCACTACCAAGGCACAAGTCAGCCCCTGACAAGGGGCTGCTGAAAAGTAGCAAAGTAATAATGAGGTAGGGATATTGAATGGACGATGTCAAGCACTGACAAAGAACCAACAAGCCAGGTACCAAAGCTTTCTATGATTGTGCAATCATCAGAAATTCAGCAGTTGAGGATTACTAGAGAAGAGTGAGGGTAGCTAGTTGGTAATAGCAATAATGAACACTTATTATATAGTATGCATAGTTAGGCATTTTCATATTCAGTTTTCACAATACCCCTATGATAGTATTCCCTCATCCTCATTCACAGATGATCAAAATCATTCACAGATGATTAAACTGAAATCATAGAGCCTAAGTAATTCATCCCAGGTTATAGAATTTGTCAATGGCAGGGCTGGATTCAAAACTGTGTCTCTTTGACTATAGAGTTAGTGTCCTTTATACCATATCATGCTAATAGCTAGATAGCCTAGGCTCTAAGTGAGAAGGAATGTGAAGGAGTGGTGGTGCTGGTTATAAGGAGGTTAGATGGTCAAAAATGTAGACAATCCACTTCTAACCCATAGGAGATCAGAGTAGGACCATACTACCTACCACTGAAAGAGGTCTGAAGAGACCTTCTATCCTCAAAGAAGAGCAAAGTATTGTTTACTAGGTTGATGACATGTTCTTTAAAGACATTGGGTGTGTAAGGGAGATTTTTGTGATTCATAGGGCATACAATAGACCATTTAAGGAGCTGTTATTCCAAACCTAAACTGAAATCTTTGAAAAATTAGGTCTTTTATTTATAGATTTTGTTTTAATTCTTTTCCCTTTGTCTTCAAGTTCATAGTTCCTACTTCTCACGGTTGCTGATGTCTTTGAATGGAGAAGCAACTCTCCCTTCTCCTAATGTGATTCTTCTAACCTTGAAGATGGTCATAAACCTGATAGCCAAGCTTATTAAAATCATATATAAAACTTAATAAAATTATGTCCTACATAAGAGCAAATTGACTTTGAAGGAGGACCTGGGAGACCTTCTACATGAGGAATGAGAACTTTTGTTCTTGTGATCTATTTTGGTTTTATTTTTGGTTTCAAGCTATGTTCTGAAGGGTTAAGGTTGCTGGTTAACTAAATGCCAGATAGGTAATGTGTTACTGAATATTAGCAGTATAATAAAACTACTAAATGCAATTTATTTAAACATTATTTAACCAACCTTAGTAAGTTGTAAACTAATGATATTTACCCAAACATTTTCAATTCTGAGGCCTTCTTTTTGGTCCCTATATTTGTTCATTATTTGGAAGGCAAACTAAAATATCTTTCAGAATCCAAAATCTAAATCTAAATTCAAACAAAGTGAATTTCTTTGGGGGAACTACTGACAATGACATTAGATCTTTGAGTTGAGCTTGGAGGTATTTTTTACACTGTATTGAAAATGGTGGTATCATAATTTATAAGAAGAGAATAGACTCAGAATGAGGTCTAAGAAGGAACATAGGAGATTTATTAAACTTTAGGTCCACATATCTTGTGGCAATTTCTGAACAACCTAACTACATTCTAATTTTCTAAAGTATTTTTTTTCTCCATAACACAGACTATCATTAGACTGTGTTAGGTTACAGAATGAAAAGTCTATTGGTCTAAACTAACGTCTTTGGGAAAGCTTATAGGAGACATATTTCTGTGATATTTAGATTTTCTATAATGAACATGTATAACTCATGCTCAGAAAAACAAAGAAAGAAAGCTCAATAAAAATGCAAAAAAAAGAGACCTAAGAAAAACTGTAAGCAGAATTTGGTAGATGTTCGAAATACATTGGAATAAAATTGAATTCTCCCAATTCAGAAAGTGTGTAACAAACTAATTCTTGAAGCAAACAGTCTTTGTCACAAGGGCTAGCTCTAAACTACTACGTGGGCCCCCAGCAAATTGATCCAAGTGCCTGCTACATTCTTCCACAAATTAATACAATAAAAGGAAGATCCAGGACCATCTTTAAAAGAAAAAAACCAAAATGACATTAAAAAGATCTTCTGTGCCCTCAGGAGGACATGAAAAAGACATAATCCCACCCACTTTTGTTTTGCAAAAGCTTATATCTGAAGATAGGAAGACAGATAGCAGGAACCCATGCCTTGGGCTTTTCTCTCTTTTATCCCTCTTACTGTTTACTGGAATACTGACATATCCTCAGATTCCTACACTACAGTTCTAACATAGGTAGCAATTGCCTTTATTTTTAGGATCATCATCACCTACAAACAAAAGAAATGTTATAACTGGCTTATATTATCTTTTTTTTCAGCTCCTCCAGAATATGAAGGGAATTGAGATGAGATTAAGGCTTTTTTTTTCTACTTTTCATATTACAGGCATATGTTACAGTTTCTAAACAAACCAAATTGTTAAATTATTTTAACTCATTATTTAGGTAGAAAACAGTTGTTGTTTTTAGGTATTTGTTGCTTTTTTAAGAAAAATTATATCTGTACACATTCGAGGTAATCGTGAATTCCAAGTTTGATTCAGTCATCAACATATTATTTGAAATTTTGAGGAACAGTATGAGTAAATGTTACTTTTTTGTCTCTTCTGAATATGTGTTGTATTTAAATTTGAAGTTTAAATCTTGAGCAATTCATGTGTGAAGTGATGGAAATTATATTGTAATCAACATATTTGAGGCTGTTTCCTAATTGTGCAATTATGTTCACATGCAGAATATAGAAGGCCTTCCAAGAAGTAAATTTGACCTTGGAAAATGAATTGTATCTTCAACTATTCTATAGCCTCTTGTGAATGTTTACAGAACTCATAGAAGAATTCCTAGAGAATGTGCTGGAGAATCTAGGGAAATATTATTTTTAAAAACTAACCTTAACATTTAACATCATCGATGTTGCATTGATTTTCCTAGCAGAAGTTTCATAAAGCCAAATTGCCTGTACATGTTTTCCAGCGTGTGATAGTTGAAAAAAAATATTCCACTGGGAACAATGGTAAATGAATTTTCCTATAATTCACCCTGGCTATAGCCACTTAGTCTGGCTGCGCTGGCATGAATAGTGGTGCAAGGACCAACAGGTGGATCCAAAATCAAACCACAACAGCCACAGCAACGAGCAGGAGCAGACACAGGGCTCCCAATATTAGATTCTTCCCCTCATGTGGGCAGAACAAATAACCACTCACAAAGTTTGATTTGGGATTCTAGAATGTCACAGTTTATGATAGCACTGAGGACCAAGGACAGTCCTGCACCTCCTAGTCACCTGCACCACTTGAGCCACTCTTTGGGAAGGCTCTCACTGCTCTGTGGCTGCCAACAATGGAGCCATGGAAAATCTCAAACACTCATTCTCCTAAGATCAAAGTGTTGAGCCAGGTGTAAGGCAAGAAAGATTGAAAAGGTAGACTGTCAAGTATATGCTTTCTCAACCCTTTTACAACCCATGTCAAAGTCCTGTTTGAGCTTCATTTTTATCATCTCAAGGCACATGTCTTCATATTCTTCCAGTGGTGGGTTTATGCTTTGATGTGAGGCCTTCAGGGCCAGGGAGGCATGTTGGCTTTTCTCAGTGTTCCTGTTCCATCCCTCAGGTTTCATCAGTCCGTGCGTGCCTGTGCCTCCAAGAGCATTTCTCTCTAAGCTCTTTCTTACCTCTCTGTCAGCAGTAGACTATTGCTGCTTATTATTTGATGCTAGGCTCCCACTGGAGACTGGAGGTGGTTCTTGATTCTCCTAGTCCAGCCCCAGTGTCAGGCAGAGTCTGTGCACCTGGACCTTGGGGTGGGCCCTTTCCCTGTTCCTGCCTCTATCCCCATGACAACCAGACATCTCCTTATTTCTGAGGATCCAAGGACAGCTCTCTCTGGTCTTCTGCCCTGACCAATCTTTCTTGTGAGCATCCAGGGTAAGGTCATGGAAAAGAGTGTGCAAATCAGCGAGAACTTCCCTTGTGAATGGGGCTTTCAATTGTTCTAAACTGCCATCATAGCCCACCCTTGGCCCATGGGAATTTGTTGACATTTTAACTAATTTCTTCTCACCTGCTTACACAAAGTCCATGTCTTCATCCCAGGCTCTGCTAAAGGTGAAGGAGTTTGTGTGTCCTATCTCTCCTTGGAAGGGTTTGTTGCTCTTTGAGATTCAGTTCAGGGCAGCCAGCTGCCTTGCAACTTCAGTTGTCTGAAGTTTAAATTTAAGAAAAGATATACTTTTTAAGACTGTCCGGGTTATTCCTGTTGTTAGTATGGGGGGGGCGGGGTGACATTTTGTGTGGTTTTCTATGTCCTAAACAAAAGTGGAAACTCCAGTTTCTCATTATTGCCTAAAAAAAAAAAAAAAAAAAAAATCCTTAAAACTTTCTTAAATTAAAAAAAAAAGTAATAGTCTCAGTGAGTGGAAAGAAAATGAGGACCAACAGTGCCTTTACCTACAGCAGTTCTTCTGGCTTTCTCCTCCAAGGGTTGGGTAGGGGGAGAGATTATTATTTTAGGCCAGATAATCTGGCTGGTGAGCTAGAAGAGAAGGGTATAGAAAATGTTCCCCGACGCTTTCCATACTCAGGGCTGTAGATCTCAGGGTCCTGATCTCTCAGTGTTCTGGACTGAATGTTTTTGTCCCCCTGAAATTCATGTGTTGAAGCTCTAACCTCAATGTGATAGTATTTACAAATGGGTCCTTTGGGAGGTAATTGGGGTTAGATGGGGTCTTATAGGTAGGGCTCTGACGATGGGATTAGCACTGTTATAAGAAGAAATGCCAGAGGGCTTGCTCCCTCCACTTCAAGCACACAATGAAGAGGTCCTACGAGTGCACAGCTAGATGGCAACCACCTGCAACCCAAGAGAAAAGGATTTAGAATGAAACCTACCTCACCAGCACCTTGATCTTACATTTTCCAGCCCAGAACTGGGAGAAATAAATGTCTGTTGTTTAAACTACAGAGTCTATCATATTTTGTTATAATATTCTGAGCTGAATCATCTAGTACTGAGCTTTCAAGAATCATCTGAGAGAAAGTCCATTGAAAACTATTATGGTTTGGCACTAGAGTGTGGAAATCTCTAATCTGCAGAGGTTTTAGTGATGGGGTGGCTTTTGGCATAACACCCACATAGGCTTATGTGGGTAAACCAGACCATCTAAAAGGGCTGCAAAGGATGGACCTATGTGGCTTGAAGATCCAAAGTCACTCTTGTGGGATGGTCAACAAAGAGAGCAGAAATATCTTCAAAAGGCCCTGATTAAAATTACACTTCTATTTTCCCAGATAGAGCACCCTAGTAGGGACTTCTCTTTCCTGTGTCTCTCTTTTGCATACCTGAAGGACTTTTTTTTGTAAAACTGATTCATTCACTCATTTAGCAAATTTTTATTAAATGCCAGGCAGTGTCCTGGGATGTCAGAACACAAAACAGACAAAAATCCTCACCTATAGAGTGGAGTTTTCATTCTAGCAATGGGAGTCAGAAGTAAACAACGTACGTGATAAATTAGTACATGAGATAGAATAAGGAAATTTGTAGATGTTACAGAACAAAAGAAAAAGTAAGTGGAGTTAGAAGTGGTGGGGGTAGTAAGTTACAATTTTAAGTATGGTAGTCAACGATTGCTGCTCCAGTGGAAAGGTGACATTTGAGCAAAGACTTGAAGGAGGTAAGGGAGTGACCCATGCAGATAACTGGGGAAGGTCTGTTTCTGGCAGAGGGAACAGCGGGCAGAACGGCCCTGGGTAGGAACAAGCTCAATGTGTTCCAAGAATAGTACAAAGGCCAGCAAAGGGGAGAGCAGTAAGAGTGGACGTTAGAGAGGCAACGGACAGACGTGGCAGATCATGTAAGTACAAGGAGCGAGGCTTATCTAGGCATATTTCTAATCCCCATTCTGAATTGCCTTTCTCTTGGTGAATGATCCCTCTCTTATTGTATCTAGCTTTTTAAAAGAAGAAGACCCTTATAATGTTCCTCCTGGGAGTCACCAGACAGAGATCAACTTGGGAGAGACAGGCAGTAGTTCAGTTCCCCATTAGTAACACAGTAGTTACTAGAATGATTGTTACCCAATAACTGAAGCAGTTCCTGGTCTAGAGACCTTGAAATAAAGGCTTATCATTGAATTGAGCTGCTAATTTTGTAAAAATACATTACTATCATAAACAAAGAAATACAGATGATCAGGACGCCTGGGTGACTCAGTCGATTAAGCGTCCGACTTCAGCTCAGGTCATGATCTCATGCACGGTTCGTGGGTTTGAGCCCCCGTCGGGCTCTGTGGTAACAGCTCAGAGCCTGGAGCCTGCTTCGGATCTGTGACTCCCTTTCTCTCTGCCCCTCTCCTGCTCATGCTCTGTCTCTCTCTCTCTCTCTCAAAAATAAATAAACATTAAAAAAAAGTTTTTTAAATAATAAAACAAAGAAATACAGATGATCAATAAGCAAAATGATAAAGAAAATTCAATCTTATTAGTAATCACTCACAAGGAATTTTCTATTATCCACAAAGATGACTTCTATATAATCTAGTTTGATATACAAGTTTTCTACTACAATCTAATGCTGTCAAAGGTAGAATGGGAATGGGAATAGAATGGGAAATTCACATAGATGACAACTTTACTGGAGACCAACTTGGCAGCTCCCTCTACTGCTGTCTTCTTCATCAGTTTTCTGGCTGAACCAGCACTCACCATTCTCTCTACAAAGCACATTGGCTAGTTCCTTCTGCACACTGAATGCTTGAGCCCAGAGGGCTCTCAAGTTCACCTAAGCAGTGCTGCTTTTTCAATGTTTAGTATTTGGTTTAAAATCAAAGGGACTTATCACCAAGAATTAGGCATTTTTTCCTACACTTACATCAGTTCCATTCATTATTATAATTGTTATTTAATTAACATTATATAATCTGTAAATGGAAAGTGATTTGTTTTTTCAGTGGAAACCAAGTGCATTACAAAGACTCGATGAATATAGATTTTTGAAAATGAAAAAGAAAATTGCTGTCAAATTAGATGTATTTGTCAAATACAAAAGAAAATTGTAAAAATCTTGAAGAGCTGCTTTTCAGGTGCTTAAGTTCTCTCTCCATTGTAAGCAAAGTGTAACTATAATCATAAGTGACTTATTCATTATAGTTATGATTTATGAAAGAAAAATGATTCAGAAATCCAGTAATTAGAATGTCCTAAAAACAGAAAACAATACAAGCAAACATTCAAACCTTTGGCCCAACCTTAAGATATTGACAAGTGAAGGTACATAAAGCAAAAAAAAAAAAAAAAAAAAAGAAAGAAAGAAAAAAGAAAGAAAAGAAAAGAGGTGGGTGAGATATGTATGTATCATTTAAAATTTTTCCTGTTTTAAACAACTTCTTTCAGTTATCCTATCACTTATATTGGGCAAAAGGGCTTCTAAAGTGTATGTCAAAAATGTTACCAAAAAAAAAAAAAAATCTTGAAGCCACATGGTCACATTACCAGTCTAATAATGAGAAAGCATCAGACAAATGCAAACTGTCTATAAGATAGCTATCTGGTATTTTTCAAAAGTGTCATGGTCACGAAAAACAATTTGGAAAAGATTAAAATGCAACATAATTGTATGGATTGGAATCTGGACTAGAAAAAAAGACATTGATGCTGTACCTCGATTTAATATGTACCACTGTTAACTTGGTCATAGTAAATGTACCAGAGTTATGTAAGATGGTAGCATCAGAGGAAGCTGGCCGAAGAGGATATAAGAACATTTTGTGCTACCTTGGCAACTCTTCTGTAAATCTAAAATTATTCAAATTAAAAACAAATTAAGGGTATGGGTAAAATACCCTTTACCCAGCTTCAGAAATTCTGCTGATAATTTGTTCCAAGGAAATAACTTAGGATGTAGGCAAAGATCTAGCCATAAGATGTTAGTACGGAATAATTTACATGTACAAAATAGATGACTGATTGAGTATAATTAAGCATTACAATCGGTGGCATATTCTACAGTTTCTAAAATGATATTTTACAAGTATTTTCAATGACATGGTGTAGGAGTGCTGAAGATACTGACTTCATCTTTGGCCCTCCATCTTGTTCAAGTTTGCTCAGTTACCTCTCATGGAGCTACATGTTCTGGTTCCCTCGAGGTTAATGTATACTTTAGAAATGCCCACCAAAGCCAGGATGGGAGGAGGCTTGTTTTGACCTCCTATGAATCTGTTAGAGACAGCATGAGCTTTTCCTTCTTGACGGACAGGTGGTACCACAAGATCTAATTGAAAATTAGCTGTCAATTAGGTCCCTGCAAGCCCTTTTAGGGGCATGGGAACGCTTTGGTCTCACTACGATCCCCTTCTGCATGTTCCCTCACTCTGTAAAATCTGTGGATGAAGGTCTGGATTTTGCAGAGAATAACTATGTGGCTGCCATGGAGCATCCTCTGTCTGATTCCCTCCTGTAGTGAAATACTCTGAATAAAACTCTGTGTAAACCGTATGGAGTGGCCTGCTTTGTTTCTTGGTCTCAAAGAGCTCTCTTGGTTTGGGGGATACTTTACTGTTTCTCCTCCACCCCTAACATATGGAAAATATTTATAAAATTCTATTAAGTGAAAAAAAGGATATTTAAAAATAGGTTGTTGAGTATGAACCCATTTGTATGTATGATTATATATACATTCCCATAGAAACACACACACACACACAGGAAAATCTTTGGAGGGCCAAAGATGTGTACAGGGGTGATCACTAGGTTTTGGAATCATTCCTGCTTCATTTTCCCTTAATTTTAACATATAATACATTTTAGGATCTATGTCAAATAAACTTTTTTTTTCCTTTCTTTATTCCTTTTTTTAATGCCCAGCAAAGAAGTGGAACTTTCTAATTTTTTTCTGCTCTTTTTCTTCCTCTCTCTTCCTCCCTCCTTCTCTTTCTTTATCCCTCCATCTCCCTTCTCTTGCCTTTCCTTCCTTCCTTTCCTTCTTTCCTTTCTTCTTTCTCTTTCAAGAGAAGCTACTGCTATTATAGGTAATCTTTGAAATTGCTTGAGGGAACCATATTTGCGTAAGATTAGTGGCTTCCTAAGATATAACAATATAGGAGCTCAAAACACTTTACCCCAAGAGTCAAGATTATTGAAATTTGTTAGAATAGATTAGGATAACCCCAACAGAAGCCCAGTGACAAGAAAAGTAAAAAAAAAAAAAAAAAAAAAAAAAAAAAAAAAGCCACAGAAATAAAGTCACCATGAGAGCAGAAAAAGCTAGAACCAAGTGGCATGACAGATAGAAGGGAGGTTCTGTGCATGAATCTAAAAAGCTAGAATATGATGACCTCAGGGTAATTTTACTATGGAACACCATTGTCCTAGTAGAGCACTGAGGAAGGTGGTGGGGAGAAAGACCATTCTTTGAAATCTTGAAGAGTCAATCACCAGACAATGATCTGCACTGGCTGATGCAAAAGCTCCTGGATCTTAAAGTCAATTCTAATCGTCATTCTCTTGGACATTAGCCATTCTAAATGATTACGGGACTTCTGGTTCCCTCCAGCTTTGGCTGCAACACCAGCTATAAGGTAGTGGCCCTGTATTGGAGGAGGTAGTGACTTTTTTAATGAGCAACCAACATCTGCTGGCCGTTGTGACGTCTGCCAGCTCAAGGGGTAGAGTTGCCAGGCTAAAATGCAAGATGACCAGTTAAATTTGAATTTCAGATAAACAATGAATAATATTTTAGTATAAATGTGTCCCAAATATTGCATGGGACCTACTCAGACTAAAAAAAAATGTATCATTTATCTGAAATTCATGTTTAATTGGAAATCCTGTATTTATCTGGCAATTCTATCAAGGTAGTGAGTCCAATCCCCATTCTTACAAGATAAGCATACGTTACTTCTCATTCTTCCAACTCAAAATGTTACCAAATAAAATATTACTGTGGGAGGCATTTGTGTAAGACCTCATAGCAGCTCTAATGCCTTAGCAGGTAACTATTCCAAAGAGAAAAGATGGCCCAAAGACAGCTGACCTCAGACACTCATCTAATAAGAGTGGTCCTATCACCCTTGAGCTAGAAATCTATAGATTAGATTTAAAGACATTTCAGCCATAAGAAGTGTTTCAGGCATTGTTTAATTGCAAGAAATATAAAGACAATAAAGCTGGCAACATGACAAGAACAAGCAGAACTGGCCCTTGGAATATGAAAAGGCATTTGGGAGGAGATGAGCGTCAGAGAAAAAGAGATTGATTTCTTGCTAAACTGCTTATCTAAGTGAGTAAAGTCAAATATACTATTTGGAAATGTGGTTCACTACCTGGGGCAGTTACCCACATCTCAGCTGGAAATCGGGCCACCCCAATTACATCTACAGCGATCATTAATGATGATTAATCAATAATGGCTGTCATTAATAATGACTATTAAGAAACAAAAGAAATAAGCTAAGCATTTGGAAGCCAGGAATTCAGGTAAGAAAAGAGAGAGAAAGATTGGTCACTGATATCAGGGCAAGAAAATCTGGATTCCTGAACGCTGCGTTATGATCAATACCCTTTCTGAGAACACGGGAGGGCCTAATCCCAAGGCAGGAAGTACCTACCTCCTAATATTTCCTGCCAGGGGGGAAGATAGACAAACTCAGGCTTTCCTGGCATTACATGTGATGACAAGGACATTATCATAAGTTACCTTTGAGTTCCTGATATCTAGGCCTTTGTTGGCATATAAATCCATCAAATTGTATGGAAAGAATAGATATTACAAGTAAAGTCTTAACATGAGATATAGGTTAAGCAAAGTTATTAAGCTTTCTTCACTAACAAAGGATACAGCCCTTTTGCACTAGTCCACTTTGCAACCATGATTTCATTTGCAATACAATGAATAACTAAGTGGTTAATAAATGCTTTTTGATGGGAATTGGAATAGGAATGTTTTGAATGGTAATAAAAGGACCAGAAGGAGACTTGAAGGGAAAGTTGACTGCCACCCAAATAGACACCAATTTGACAGAAAAAGTCAGCTGGGCAAATATTTGACTTACTGTATTTGTTTCCATCTGTCCTTGTCCTAGAAAGTTTTAAGAGGGCTTAGCTGGGCAAATGTGCTCTTGCTTGGTGGCCCAGCAAGGAACACACATGATGGAAACATTATCCCTTTCGAGTTGTGCCAGGTTTTTTTGAGCGAGGGTATAGTTCCTTTTGGAATGGGTAAATCAAATTAATTACCAAGTCTTCACTTTACATTCCATCTGCAAATATGTTCTTCATATTTGTTCTTTGGTACATATTTGCTAGGAAATATTAAAAAGACTTTACACCAACTAGCAGATTATTGAAATTAATTGACTCAAGTATTTCTCAGGGCCTACTATGTGTAAGGACCTTTGCTTTGTGTTTAAAAACATTTTAATGGAATCCAGAAATCCCTCTGCCAGGCAACTACCTAAGGATGCCCATAGGTATTGTCCATAGTAGCAGAAACTGGAAGTAACCCCAAAGCTCATCACTAATACAATGGATAAATAAATTGTGCAATATTCATACAATGAAATATTTATTACTCATCAATGAAATGATTGAATTCAGCCTACACTCACCAACATGAATGAATTTATCTTGACATAATCCCAGACAAATTCATGAAATGTAGTTCACTTTGTGTAAAATTTAAGATTTGGGGAAACTAAGCAATACAATAATGCTTAAGGAGATATCTAGGTGGCAAAACTACAAAGGAAAGCAAGAGGAACAAAAATTTAGTGTAGAAGTTACTTCTGGGAGAGAGCATAAGGAATACTTTAGGCAAGGTGCCTCCAACCTGCTGGCAATGTCCTGTCTCCAACACTGGGTGGTGACTACAGAGATTTTTTTTTTTTTACTATTATTATAACTTCACAGGTAGGTCTTATATACTTTATGTATGTATCATATGTTTCAAAAATTATTTTAACAACAGAGGTTTAAAAAGATAATTGAAAAGGAAAACACCAGCTGTTATTTTTTTCTGGTTGGATATCTCAGAAATACCAAAACTGTAAAACAAATTTTAATTAGCTACTTTACTTAAAAAGACCTTTCTCTATGGGGCTTTTGGGTGGCTCAGTTGGTTGGGAGTCTGACTTCAGCTCAAGTCATGATCTCACAGTTGGTGGTGTAGAGCTCCATGTCAAGCTCTAAGCCTGCTTCAGATTCTGTATCTCTCTCTCTCTCTCTCTCTCTCTCTCTCTCTGCCCCTCCCCCTCTTTTACTCTGTCTCTCTCTCAAAAATAAACAGACATTAAAAATTTTTTTAAAAAGACCTTTCTGTAACTTTTTAAGTATTCAGATGTTGATGTACAGTGGGTAATTTAGATGATCACCAGTGTGCAGGAAATGTGGAGAAACGGGGAGTGTATCTCTAAAGAAAATCCATTCTCCATCTTTGGCCTTAAAATGGTCACATTTTGTTAAATAAGAAACCTGTGTTTCTGTTCAGTATCAATTTGAAAGAAGACGATGAATTAACTGAGATGACGGCCACTATACATGACAGTAGTGTCTATGAGCTGCGAGTAATCAACTGAATGTCAAACAAAATTAAGCCTCAGAACTGACTAGATAAGTCAGTGACCCCAATATACAGATGATGAGACTGATCCAGAGATAGCCAGTATTAAAATTATAATATTAAATATTTGTAAACATTTTATTAGAGCCCTTAATTCAGAGCCTGATTATTCTTTTATAGTGAGAAAGAGAAAAAAAATTATTTTGAAATAGATCTACCAAGGAAAAAATCATGGATTTGGGATTGCCTAACTTGGAGAAAGGAAAACTCAGAAGCAATTAATTGATGGCCAATCTCAGACCCAGGAAGCGTTCATATAAGAGGGTCCTGAGCACATGTTTCCTGTGTCTGGAAAAGAATAAACAAGAGACATCATATTTAAGTTGAATTAGGACTAAGAGATAGATGATAGATAGATATTATTTTTAAATATACAAAATTTTAAAAATATGTATTTTTAATATCTATAAATAAATATATATAAATCTAGAAAGCTATGCAACGAATTAACAGGAATTTGCTTGAGGAATGGAATCTGGAGAAAGTGAAACCTGGGGTATGTATTTTCAACTTTCTTTAATTCTGTATTATTTGATTTTTTATAATAAGCATGTGTTACTTTTTACTTTTTTAATTCAAATTATTAATAAAGAAAAAAGTAATAGGAAATATTTGGGTGGGACAGCATGGTGGCTCTCATATTGAGTCTGTTATCCCTGTTATTCTATTATTCCTCCAGTTGGAAATAAAGAACTCTTAGCCATAAGCATTGTCTTAGCTGAGCATTGTTTGTTTAGTTGCAAGAAAGAGACGTTCACTTGAACTGGCTGAGGCAAGGGCATTTCAGAGGATAGGAAGTGCATCTGGGATAGCCAGGAACTGGAAAGCTTGCAGGAACTGCCCAGCCCAATTGCTCTCTTTTCCTTACTCCTCTGTGTATATTTGCTTAACTCTTCTCTTTTTCTATGCATCAACAGTTTTCCTCTGTTTTTCTGTTCACAAGAGATGACCTTATATTCTAAGACTAACTACAACCAACTAATATTCTGAGTCACATTTTCAAATCCCGGATTGTCCCCCTGAAGTCAATCATCTGTACCAGAGTGTTAGGTTTACATACATTTTTTTTTCCAGTTCAGAGGGACTGAGAGAGAGATCTGAGAGTGGGAAATGGGCAGTTTCTCTAAGATGGAATGTGGGCCAGGAAGGGAAGAATAGCCTCTTTTCTAAAGGGTCTTAAATCATCGTAAGGGCCTGCTAAGGCTTGACTTTTGAAAATATGCTGTCCACTCCATATGTTCCAAAGTTCAATGTAATAAGTATTTTAATATTCATATATTTTGTTTTTAGTAATATCACATTTGAATTTTCATCAGGCTATTTTATCCATGGAAATTTCTATCCAGGTTATTCAGAAGAGATATGCTTTAAAAAATCTGGGTTGCTGGGGTACCTGGGTGGCTCAGTCAGTTAAGTGTCCGACGTCAGCACAGGTCATGATCTCGCGGTTTGTGAGTTCGAGCCCCAAGTCAGTCTCTGTGCTGACAGCTCAGAGCCTGGAGCCTGCTTCAGATTCTGTGTCCCCCCTCTCTCTGCCCCTCCCATGCTCCTTCTCTGTCTCTCAATAATAAATAAATGTTAAAAATTTTTTTGAAAAATCTGGGTTGCTTTATAAATCAGAAGCATCTTTGCAAACTCTAAAGCCTGGGAGAACCCCAGTGAACATAAAATATCTGTGCCATCAGGAAAAGTGAAAATAACAAAAGTCACCCTGGGACGAGAGACGATGATGGCAGCTCATCAATTTCAGGTAACCTTAATGGTAGTATGTCCATGGAGAGGCTGCCAGTCTCCTCTACACAAGACTGGCTGTTTCTGGCGTTTTGCTAAATGTCTGAGGTGGAGAGAGACAGGCTGAGAGCAGAAGTCTTCACATTAGGTATATTCGTGAAGAAACTGAGTGCAAAATGAGCAACAGAAACCATTTTCTAATGTAGAACTAAAGAATTCTAATGTTATGTGTAGAGAGACAATTGAAGTTAGGTCAAATTAAGGAAAACCTCTTTTGAGAAGATAATTTCCTTTTTAATGCCATGCCCCTGGAAGTGGATTTTCTACTCTTTGATTTCTCATCTTTATTTCAACAGTACCTTCATTCAAACTAGATACTTAATTGAACAAAAGATAGTTAAAATGTGAGAAATTTATTTAAATGAGAATCTACCCATAGTGAATCATATCTTAATAGCTTGGCATTGTACATCTGATCGTACAATTTTTCTTTTCTTTTCTTTTCTTTCTTTTTTTTTTTTTTTTTTTTTTTAGGCAAGGGAGATAAGTAAAAGTTCAGACTAGATCAAGGACTCTTCCAAAGTAATCTAGGTTCAATGCATTAATAAAGAGTTCCAGAAATTAGTTCAGTGTAAATAAAGTATTAAGCAATCAATGAAAATAGTTCAAACTAGAAGATTATCATTTGATATTACCTATACTTCTCGAGCTAATTAATTTGATAGGTATTAGGAGATAGAAGACATGACCCAGTACCTTTTATTTTTACTTGATCCATTTCTTTTGATTGAAGTGTAGTTGACATACAATATTCTATTAATTGCAGGTGTGCAGCATAGTGATTCAACAATTCTATACATTAGGCAACGCTCACCATGGTTAGTGTAGTTACCATCTGCCACAACATTATTACAATGTTATTGACCATATTCCCTATGCTATAACTTCATCCCCATGATTTATGTATTTTCTAACTCAAGTCTGTACCTCTTAATCCCCTTCAGCTATTTCACCCATCCTCCCACTCCTCTCCCTTCAGGCAACCACCACTTGTCTGTGCTTATGAGTCTATTGCTATTTGTTTGTTTTTCATATTCCATATATAATGAAATGCTGTGGTACTTTCCTTTCTCTGACTTATTTCATCTAGCATAGTAGCCTCCGTGTTGTTGCAAATGGCAGGATTTCATTGTTTTTTATTCTATGTAAAGATATACGGACATGCACACACGCACACACACACACACACACACACACACCCCACATCTTCTTTATCCATTTATCTATACATGGACACTTATCCATATCTTGGCTATTGTAAATTATGCCAAAATAAAAATAGGGTTGCATGTATCTTTTCGAATTAGTATTTTCATTTTCTTTGGATAAATACCCAGTAGTGGAATTACTAGATGGCATAATATTTCTATTTTTAATTTTTTGAGGAAGTTTTCCACAATGGCTGTTACAGTCCATGGGCCAACAGCTGTTTAAACATATAGATGTTCCTCTATGACTTCAAACTGCATAGGCCTGCAATCTTGAAAACATACACTGTTGGTTAGATCCAAACGAGATTAAGTAAGACACAGCAGAGAGCTTGGTACATTTTACAAAAATCATGTCTGAGAAATCTATTCAAACATATTTCCCTGGATGATAAATAACATCTCTTCAATTAAAGACCAGAGCATACATTCAAACGAAATACTTTGTGGGATAACCACTTGCTTTAACTTAAATTAGTGGCTCACTACTCTCAAAATACAGTCCACAGACGAATAGCATAAACACCACCTAGGAACTTACCGGACTATAAATTTTTAAGCCCCACTCCAGACCTACTGAATCAGAAACTCTGAGGGTGGGCCCAGCAATTTTAACAAGCCTTCCAAACGATTCACAAGCACACTACAGTTTGAGAATCACAGCTTTAAACCATTGTAGTCTGATGACCTTTGTCGAAAACAGGAAAAAAATCTAGGCCATTGATAGAAATAAATTCCCCATCAAAACACTTGCGAAAGTACTTTTGAACCTTGATGGATTAATCATTCAGCCTGGGATATAAAAATTAACCAAAATAATTACAGTTTAGCAGCCTTTAAGCATTACCTTATTCTTTGATAAAAGAAGGCAGCTTCCATTTTTCAGGTGAAAAGTATTACAATAGTATTACAATAATTTTTCTTTTGCTACTGAAGATTCTAATTATAGAATTCCTTGTAATCAGCACTGCAGAAATGATACTCTAGTAATGACAGAAAATGCTTGTTTAATGAGGTTGCCTAATTCAAAAACCAGAATTAAAATTTTCAGAGTTAAGTTTTTCCCCGGCCTAAAGATTTTTAGACTGGTATTCTATGTTCCAGAAGATCATCTTTCATTTATATCTCATTTTTCTTACCTTCAGATTTTTCCCAGAAATGGAACTTCTGAGGACTTCAAAGGATGTTATAAATGCTGGTTAACATAGGGAATTGATCACTATGTATTTTATGGCCTACTTGCTCTCTTTTTTCCTACATCCCTCCCCATGCTTCTCAGGTCCCCTCGTTGATCTACAAGAGTCCTTAGAGGCTAGTAATATTGTCCAGGGATTAATGAAGCTAATTTTAGGTTAGAAAACCATTTTGAGTTAGTAAGGATGTTAACAACACTTTTATAAGAATTTCCAAAAAAAATCTGTGTTTGTATAGATTTTTAGACCTAATCAAGCTTTCCTGCAGACAAAGGGCCCATTTTAAAATAGACTCATTTAAATTACATTATTCTGAAGAAGATTTTAAATGCACTGTCATTTATACAGAAGATAAATTATTACTTTGATTAGAAAGGATAAAGGCACTGAAGACAAAGGCAGGGAAACACATCCACACTTGCTATAAAACTGTGTAAGCCGTGTAAAACAACAAGAAGTCCTTTTTATTTATAAAATTTTCTTCTTTTCTAGGCTTACAAATAGAGTAAGAAATTTTATTTTTTTAAGATTTCTGCCCCCCTTTAACATAATTCTTAGTTATTTAACTTTGAAAGGAAAGCTATATAAAATACAACTTTTGACAAAAACCTTAGATATGATTGAATTAAAAATTAATAGCTAAATATTCTCCTCTACATGAATTTAATGGTGAATATAAATTAGATATCACATATCTCAAGATATTCTTATTACAGCTACCCAGAGTTGTAGCTAGATTTTCCCTAAAAGACAGCCAAATATTTGAAGCTGTTCATTCATTCAAATACATACTTTTCATTCACTGGTGGTAGTATTATTGTTCATTAAAACAGCTTAGAGTAATAGTAGGGTGCAATGCTATTATTATAATATCTTATCAAAGATCCAGAAATATCAGAATTTTGTCCCAGTAGTCACCCATCACTATAGGAGGGTGACCTATCCATTTATTTAAGCAACACATTTATTGAGCACCTACTTTTGGCCAGATTCTGGGGATACGGTAATGGACAAAACAAAGCACGTTTCTACTTTCACAGAACTGACCTTCTATTTGGAGAGACAGATCATAACCAAATGTATCAAAGAAATATTTAATGCATCAGATGACAGGAAGTGCTGGTATGAAAAACCCAGTTAAGGGACTAGCAAGAGAGGAATATAAGTGGACAGGGAAAGGTATTCCATTTTTATAAGATGGCCAGGTTAGGGAGGGAGGAGTTAACAGTTGCAGAAAGCAGAAAATGAAGGGAGGGAAGAAGTTTCATGAACTTGGGGGTTGGGGCTGAGGGGTGAGTGAGGGGGAGATAAAGATGATAAAATATTAGTAGCCAGGAACCAGAACACCAAGGGCTATGTAAAACAAAGGAAATCCTTTGGGCCCATTCTCAGTGAGACAGAAAACATTAAAGGGGTTCAGAGAAGACGTGTGACGTGAGTTTTTCAACAATTACTTCAGCTGCTGTGTGAGTGGCAAAGTTGGAATAAGGACACCACTTCGAAACTATTCTTTTTTTTTTTTTTTTTAACGTTTGTTTATTTTTGAGACAGAGAGAGACAAAGCATGAATGGGGGAGGGTCAGAGAGAGGGAGACACAGAATCCGAAACAGGCTCCGGGCTCTGAGCTGTCAGCACAGAGCCCGACGCGGGGCTGGAACTCACGGACCGCGAGATCATGACCTGAGCCGAAGTCGGACGCTTAACCGACTGAGCCACCCAGGCGCCCCACCACTTCGAAACTATTCTAATAGCCCAGGCAAGACGTAATAGAGACTTGATTAAGGTGGTAGAGATGGATGGGGTGAAACCTGGTCAGATTTGGGATTCATTTCAAGGCAGATTCCTGAGGGTTTACTTACAGATTAGATATGGGGTGTGAATGGAAAGGAGGAATTAGGAGGATTCAGAGTTTTGGACTCTAGGAAAATGAAAGCCCATCAGAGAATATACTTAACGGCAGGCGGGAGAGAAGATACTTTATTATCAGCGGAAATGTTGACTTTTTGGGGAATTCCATCATATCGAAAAGAAGAACTCAGTAGGAGAAGGATATAACTAGCCAAAGAGAAGAATATCTGGAAAGAATGAAGTCACCACCCCCAAGACAGCAGCTTGTATGAGGTGAGCAGGACATCCATGGGAGCCTGACATTCGTGGGCCACCTTCATGTGGCCTGTAGACAACAGAGCCCTCAGCATCAGGCATCTTCAGATGCAAGTCCCCGTTGGAGATAGGGAAGTTGGAGATAAAGAAAATGGAAGATGCCATGTGATAACAGCTGATAAGACTTGGGCATGATGATAAAACACCCGGGGGAAACTACAGAAGTAACTGTGGGAAATCTCGCAGGGGCTGGAGGCTCTGCAATACCACGTGTGAAGAAAGAGACACCAACACATAGGTCAAGGGTAGTTTAGTATTAGTGTTATTCAAATAGACTGGCCAGTCTAGGATTCCTCCATGTTCATTTGGTTCTAGAGATTTCATAAATGAGAAATGGCCAATTGCTTCCCTCACTGCCATTTTTCACCAGTGCAATGTTTTGCAATTAGTTTTCTGTATTATGCTGCTGAAAATAAAAGTTCTAAAGTGGCACAAAATGGCATTTACGATGTCTAAAACCTTTCTTTTCACACAATTTTATCAATGAAATATACATACAGCTGTAGATATAAATCAGATTTCTATGTGATTTTGCTTTTGATACTTCTCAGGCAGGCTATTTCTGATCTGCCACAATCAGATGTGTAGTCTACTAACAGCCTCATTTGAAATAGGTGTGTTCTAAGATATATTACATCTTTATACGTAGAGTATACATAGTGAATGCTACAAATGGTATTTTAAATCACTACAAATATGGTGAAGCAGAGATAAGAGGCTTTTCATATCATATCTAGGAATACAAACACCTCTTCTCTGAATATACAATAACAACTGTCAGTAAGAGCTGATGATTATTTATGTAGTAGAAAAGATGCATTTTGGCTTTTGTGATACACACAGCTATTTTTCTCAATTATTCTTGCCATTTCACCCGTCATACCAAGAACTACCCCAGAGATAAGAAACAATGACCATTTTCTTCTAGGAACAAAGTGAGAATTATTTTTGTTTCAAGATGTGATTTTTCTTTCACAGTTCTGAAAGCCTTGTTGGTGTGGAGGAGTTATTTCTTAAAATCTTTTCACACCAAAGATAGAGTAAAAAGAGAGAAAGAGAGAGAAGCCATCAATATAGTGCTATTTTCATACTTTAAAGGAGCACCGGAGTGAAATTACAATCTAAATGTTCAAGACCAGTTTTAAGATTATCATAATGGAGTCCCAAATGGAAAACTAAGTTTCTGACTTACTTCACTTGGATAAGTAAAAGTGAACCCTAAGAATTTGGTGAGGGACTACAGATGATTTAATATGAAGCTTTGCTCTTTATGCCAAACAATTAGAAACCACAGTATATTAAAAACAACTGCTTATAGGTTTTCCTGGATGATATGCTGGTGAGCTTATCATTATGTAAAGTAAAATAGAAAGAACTATTTTTACAAAATCTATAATTAACCCAAGGGACTTCACTCTGAATTTATAGCTTAGCAAGGATTCTAAGTGGATTTAAACAGTAGGAAAATGTAGCTATTGCATTTTCATGAATAACTCTCAAGGGCTACAATGGACATGAAATAAGGATATCACTTCCCCTTTGTGAATACTAGCACTGCTTCCAAGATGTAGAAAGACCTTCAGTGAGATACAAGCAGAAGTTGCCTTGAGTGGAAGAAACTTGAAACACGATCTCCATTACAAGGAGCCTGTTGGTCGTGTTCATCACTATATTCTTAGCACCTACCACAGGGTCTGGCACATAATAGGAGCCCAAGAAATATATTCAATACATGATTGAACCTATCTAGGAAAACCGTACATGTTAGCATGGCTTCTAATGCAAGATGTGACAATGTCAATCCCTAATATATGGGACTGAGCCAAAAGGAAAGATTACCTGGAAGTGTTAACGGTAATTCTGTCCACGGACAATTAAAGAATTTTCTATGATCTCATTGGAAAGGTAAAATTAATTACAGGAAAGTGTGTCTATAGTTTAAATCTTTGGATCTGTAGCACACACTGTTGGCATCCCATCCATAATAACACCTTGGGTTCTGCCATTGTTCTCCAGTCTACCAGCATCTTCATTTCTTTGCCAGAGGGCTCACCTGGCTGGCAGAATCAGGGCTGGCTTCTTCAAGTGTGTGACCAGTGCAGTCAGACAAGTTCCTCCACTCAGAAGGCAGTTCCATTCATAGGTTCAATTCTCCACAGTTCCTATATTGAAATTCTTACCATGTCTTGAACTCTCGTGTTCCGTAAGTGAATTCTGGTGTGATATATAGAACATGTACAGGAGGCTCGGAGCCTCGCTCCTACTCAGCCCTCTCTTCTTGCTACCTATCTGCCTCTCCCCTACCCTGACCCAGTGATTCTGACATTCTGCCCATGGCAGGGGCCTGGGCACAAGTTGGGGTGAGAGTCAGGGTCAGGCACATGCATACCACACGTCCCATGTACCCAGGGGTGGGATGGGGCACCAACCAGGCAACTGTGAACCTCTGCAGTTGCTCTGTGAGCACCTGTGCCAGAGGGAGTGTGACATTAAATAAATAGCAAGCACACACATGCACATGTGCACGCACACCCATGCGTATGTACATGCAACATGCACGTACAAATCATGACAGAGACAGAGAATGAGAGAGAAAAAGAGGCACCTTTTCAGGCTTTTTGAGCAATGGACTTTACATTTGCATTTTGCTCTGGGCCATGCAAATCTAGCAGCTGACTCTGAGTGGAACCCTCTCTGCCCATAGGCATGGCAGACCAGTAGTGCTAAATAATGAGTCTCTACCCCACCTACCTCATTCTACCCTTAACTAACCACTGATTGTTGCCATCAGGGGGAGAATGATGAAGCATGTGTTTTATGTTGGCTCCAGAGTTCTCCAGCAGGATTCAACTCCTGTTAGCATGCAGTAACTTGCTTGATAAGGTGCCCTTACAGGCTACCTTCCCAGAACTGTCTCCCTTACTTCCCCACTGAAGTGATCATCTTTCCACTGGCGATCCTGAGATCGTCTTTCAAATAAATCACTTCAATTTGATTTCTTGTGTTTGGAGTAACCCAAAATAAGACAGATTCATAAGCCAACATGTGAGACATTTCTAATATCCTTGACTAATTGAAAAGTAAGTATCTCCTGTAGAGAAGAGTCCTTTCTTCCACAGGATTCTCTCAATTCAGAGGCTTTGGGGTTTGTATTTCCCTTTGCTTTTTACTATTTAGGATGCATAACCAAACTTAGTCATTTCCCTGTTGTTTATTCCTTCCTTCTCTGATTTGAATGCAAAGGGTTTGAGCTCCCCAGGGGTCCCACCCCACTCTATAATTCTATGAATCTCCAAGCCTCTTTCTGAAAGAAAAGGAAACATTGTTCTCTATACCTATTACCACAGGATACAATAATTTTCTGTCGATTTCTGAATTCCGCTATGGAGGTATTTGTTTTTATTAAATATGACCTTCAAATTACAAAGAACCTACACATGTCTGTCTGATCATTTTTTCTGGGAAACATATTTTCAACTAAATCTGAAAATGTGACTTCAGCATTCCTTTCCAAATTTGGGAAAGAAATTGGGAATAGTGCAAAGGTGTTGGGGTATGAGACTTATTTTAAGAACAAAATAAGTTTTCTGCTTAACTATTTCTAAGTTTTAAATCTTAACTTTAGAATTTTGCTTTTTGTACCATGAAACTTGGTTTTATTATTACAATTATTGTTATTATTATTATTATTATTATTATTATATGTCCTCCGGCACTGCTGCTCTATGCTAACATGAAAGCAAGAGAGTTTGGAGAAGAGCTGTCAAAGTTTCAGTCAAACCTCCCATTTTGAGAATGCCTTTGAGGAAAAAAAGAATATCCTAAAAATTAGAAATTAATTTCCACGTGCTCCCTGTTTCCTCCAGTGATTCTTGGAGTCTTGGATAAAACTAGTTGCAGTCGATAGGGGCGCCTGGATGGCTCAGTCGGTTAAGCGTCCGACTTCAGCTCAGGTCACGATCTCACGGTCAGTGAGTTCGAGCCCCGCGTCGGGCTCTGGGCTGACGGCCCAGAGCCTGGAGCCTGCTTCGGATTCTGTGTCCTCCCTCTCTCTCTGCCCCTCCCCCGTTCATGCTCTGTCTCTCTCTGTCTCAAAAATAAATAAACGTTAAAAAAAAAAAATTACAAAAAAAAAAAAGGAAGAGTCCCCCCTTCCAAAAAAAAAAAAAAAAAGGAAAAAGAAAAGAAAAGAGTCCCCTCCCTTGCCATGCCTCAGATATAGTAGATGCAGGATGGATGAAACCAAACTAGGACTGCTAAGGGAAATTCCCAATCATCCCCCAACATAAGTACTTTATGAGGACCTTATCTTCTCTAGGTATAACCCTGAAACCAAGCCTCTTGACTTAGAGCTATCTGCTTGACCTATCTCCCCTGATTCTCAGTTTTAACTATCTTTATATATATATCTCTATATATCCATCCACTTTACTGTCCCAAATGCTTGTCTTAAGGGAAAAGTGCATTCATTCACTCATTCATTCATTCATTCATTCTTTGAACAAATATTAGTTGGCAACCTATGGTGGGATTCAGTGAACTGTAATTCAAGCACAAATGGGCCGAATGTGGCAGTATCAACATCACCTAGGATTCCATTAGAAATGTAAATTCTTGGGGCGCCTGGGTGGCTCAGTTGGTTAAGCGTCCAACTTCAGCTCAAGTCATGATCTCATGGCCCACATCTGGCTCCACATCTGGCTCCACATCTGTGGGTTTGAGCCCCACATCTGGCTCTGTGCTGACAGCTCAGAACCTGGAGCCTGTTTCAGATTCTGGGTCTCCCTCTCCTTCTGCCCCTTTCCTGCTTGTGCTCTGTCTCTCTGTCTCTCAAAATTAAATAAACATTAAAAAAAAAAAAAGAAAGAAATGTAAATTCTTGGTTCCCACCACAGACCAACTGAATCAGAATGCCAGGGGAGGGACCCAGAATCTATGTTGCATCTACCTGTCCAGGTATATCTAAAAATTAAGAAGCACCACTCTTGGCCTAGATTGGAACCCAATAAACTGTATTTCTGGGGGTTTTTTCTAATGTTTATTTATTTTTGAAAGAGAGACAGAGTGCAAGCAGGAAAGGGGCAAAGAGAGAGGGAGACACAGAATATGAAGCAGGCTCCAGGCTCTGAGCTGTCAGCACAGAGCCTGACGTGGGGCTCGAAGTCGTGAACCATGAGATCATGACCTGAGCTGAAGTCGGATGCTTAACGGACTGAGCCACCCAGGCGTCCCAACATTTCTAACAAGTTTTCAGGTAATATTGATGCTACAGGCCCAGGGGCCACACCTTAAGATTTGGTCTAGAAGTTCAAATTACTATTCCTGTTACCTGACAAAAGCATGAGTCTAAATCTCCCCAAATTATTTTTCAGCTTTAACCTCTGCTTTGATCAAACCAAACCCAATTTTACTCTGAATGTTTCAGGTTCAACTGTGCCAACTCACAGCTTTTTAAATTCAGGGGCAATTGGAGAACAGCTGCCACTGTACCCTATTCTTATGATTACTCTCATGGTCTTTATTTTTGTTTCGTGTGCCTTAAACTGAAAATCTCATGGTATGTTGGACTGAGCAGAAGTTAGAATTAGATTCCATGAGTTAAACTATAAATTTACCACGTTACCTGTATCATTTTCAACAAATCACTTACCATTTCTGAAACTTATTTCCTTACCTGCACAATGGAGACAGGATGGATTGAAAGACATTATGTACTTGAAAGAAGTTAGCAAAATGGTCTGGCGCATAGCAGGTGCTCAATAAATGTTATTTAAATTTATGTCTTTTTAAAATGCCATCTGATACCAGGTAATGACATGAGATATGTTAAAATCATTAAACTTTTAATCTTGTATATGTCTTCAGAGTGCATTTAGTTCCATTTAAAAACTGATTTACCTTTATTATCTATATTTTATTCCTTCTTCAGTTTGGTGACCTCTAAGAAGTATAAAAATTTTATTTTCCTTTGATTTGTAAAAATACCTAGAGTTTTTAAAGTAAAGCACACTATAATAGAATGTTACAGTGGTAGTTCTAATGTTCAGTTTCCTATATTTCCTTGTCATTTGATGTCAAATAAAAGTCATAGCTAAATGTACCCTAAAATTTCTCATTTAAAAAAAATAGCTTCAACATTGACTAAGCCTTTCATCTAAGCACATGAAATCCCTTTATAGGCATTAGCAAATTGAGTTTTAAAACACCTCCATCAGAAAAGTCAGAATTAGAACACATGGACTAGACCCACATAGGGTAGTTTAAGAAACAGAGGCTCATACTGTATCTATCAGAGTGACCTGAAAAGATTACAGCTCAGCCAGTCCCCTCATTCCTATTGTTTTAATGTCTGATGTGGAACTCCAAATTTGAAATGAGTTTCTGTTTTAAATATCATATTTACATAAAAGTAATGCACGCATATGCTTACAGAAATCACATAGGACTGAGAGGGTTATAATGAATATCAATAATATCTTTCTCCATACCTCTAGGTCCTGTTCCCTAGAGACAACATCTCTAACTACTAGCTTTTGCATTTATAAATAGTATGCTTATATTGCTACTTGATTTACCAATGTTAGCTACTATGTATGCCCTTTTATGATAAATGAGGATTTAGCTATTACAGCACAACGACCACCACCCCTCCCCCATTCCTCCTGCTGTGATCATATTGGTTGTAATTAAATAACATAACAGCATTTGGAGTATTTGAGTATACATAAAGTTTCACTGCAGAGTCAAGTTTACTATCAAACAGTTGCACTATATTTTCATTTCCTTTCTTACACAGCTTTTCAGTTTTGTGCCGGGAATTCCTGATTATTTTACTGTGCTCTTGCAAGTTCTTCTTATAACCATCTTTTTTTTTTTTTCTGGAGTCCCATCCTATTAAGTACTTATCAAATGAGTCCTTCCTCTCTTTCCTACCCCACTATATAAAGTTTCCATATCAACTTTCTGCTTCATTTAGGGCTACTGCTCTCCAGCATCACTGTCTTGAGACTACCCTTGACTACTGTCCTGGGTTGTAGCCACCATTTCCTGGATTCCGTGACCTTCTATTTCTTAGTTTACTCCCTGTATTGAGGGAGGCAAAATCGAATCTTTGCTGGTTGAAAATGTTTTTCTTCTACTTCTATCCCATACTTGATAGATAATTTGCATAGGCTTAGAACTCTAGGTAGAAAATCATTTTTCATCAGGATTTTGAAAGGATCTCTCTGTTGTCTTCTAAAGACACTAAATGATCACGAATAAACTCCAAAGCTAATGGATTGAACGTGTCATGGTCTACTTTGGTGTCGCGATATGTAAACATCTCAAGAATTCTTACAGAATGAAAGAAGAGTACAGATGACATGGTAAAAAGATTTGAGTTTAAGGCAGAACTGGCACATAATTTGAGGGACCCAGTACAAAATAAAAATGTGGGTTCCTTAATTAATAAATTATTAAAAATTTAAAATATAGAAAGTGCAGGGTCCTATGCACCTGCACGGGTAGCACTCGTGTGAGGCTGGCCCTGGTCTAAGATCTGTCTGTGTAGACCATCTCCTTCATCTTCAATCACTCACGTCATTTCACTGAGCCTTGGGGTCTCATTTATAATATAGGAATAACAATATCTATCCTTCCAACCATCAAGGGTTGCAGTGAGTTATATATGTCATGGTAAAAATAATGTTTGTGTAAGCCCTATGTAAATCATAGAAGTGTAAAGAGGAGTAAGCATTTATGGAATATTTTCCTTTATCATTCATTGATAAAAAGCGTTAGGTTGGTGTGTGTGTCATTGTCTCCTCTTTTATGCATAGATAACTGATGTATAGGTATTTCATGTTTTCAAATACATATGTTAGAGCCACTCCAACGCTAGAGTTTTATATAAGAGAAGCTACAACTCACTGTTGACCATCACATCATATTGATGAAGGTCTAACATAAGAGTTTTTTATTGACATGTTCTACTAACTTCACCTTACAAATAACATTTTAGAGTCGCAGCAGTAACTGAGAGTGTGGTTTATTGTTATTCTGTCCTGAGTTTTATCTGGTGGCCCTGTTAAAATAATAGGCCTTTATGCAATTTCAAGCTATTTTCATTTGTACATGTGCAGATGGCACTGTTTTGCTGTTTGAATCCTGGATTAGTTACTAACAAGCTATATATCAAGTAAATCACAGAATCTGTTGAGCCTTATAGGGCTATTGTGGGGATGAGCTAAGGTATGCAACATTTCAGACACATAGTAGGTGCTCAGCAAATGGTTACAACTATCATTACTATCTTACGAGGAAGAACAGGAATAATAATTTTCTCTTTCGAATGACCAAGCATATCAATCTTCGTACAAGAAAATTATTCCAAAAACAGCCCAATTCAAACATACTAATGTTTAGTCTCATGGACAGAAATGACTGCTCAGCCTCTCCCTAGATCAGCACCGAACCTTTAGACCAGAGGTCCAGAAACGAGAGCCCACTGGACTGTTTTTGTACAGCTTGTGAACCCGGAATGATTTTTACACTTTTGTTTTTCTTTTATTGAGATATATTTGACACACAACACTGGGTAAGTTTAGGGTTGGTTTGATACATCTATACTGCAATATGATTGCCACCATAGCATTAGCTACCCCCCCGTACGGGGTGCCACTATCATTTCCTCCAGTGCTGGGAACAGTTAAGATCTAGTCCCTCAGCAAGGGCAAAGCTTATAATGCAGATGTGTTGTATATAGTGTACTCTTAAGTGGCTGTAAAAATAAAATAACATTTTGTGACGTCTGAAGTTATATAAAATTTAAATTTCCGCGTCCATAGCTTTATCGTCCCACGGCCCCATTCATTCATTTACCTATTGTCTGTGGCTGCTTTTGCACCGAACAACAGTTGAGTAGTTGGGCAGTGGCTGCAACAGAGGCCCCGTGGCCCGTGGAGCCTAAAATATTTCCCATCTAGATCTTAAAGGTTTGCTGATCCCCAGACCATCAGTCCTGACTTCTCAGGACACGGCCACGACGCAGTGAGACCAACCAACCCAGTCCCCTTCCATTCTGGCTCTCTGTCTGCAAAGAGTCACCCTGCAGCACCTACTATTCCACCGATCAAACCATCCTGAGTTCTCAGCTCCTTATTCTTCACCCGTGTCCTCATACCTGCTGCTGCTTTGATGGCTCTGACCTCAGCTTCTTGTCTTAACCACAACTTATCGCTGATAGGATATCCCCTCTGTGCTGATCTGAGAGGAGACCGGCAGATTCCATTCAGATGCAGATGTCCACCCCAGCAGCTAATCCAGTAAGAGCCTTCAAGTGTTTTCTGGATGCGATTTTGGAAGCTTTGGTGCATTTTTCCACAGTGTGTCTTTTCACTCTTGTCCATTAGGGATGTTAAACATCAGCTATATACCTAACATCCTGCTATGTTAGAGAGAGATGGAGAAAATGGAGAGAAAGCTGAGTTAGGGAAGATGGAAAGAGCAAAGGTGATAAGATAAAACAATCAAGAAAATGAAACAGTTTGTTGACAAACTGGAAGGCACAGAATGTCTCACTGACTGACTGACTGACTGACTGAGGGATTAATGGGAATGATTGAGACTTTGCTGACAAGATAGGATCTGAGTTAGTTGGGCCTCAAAGGACGGTATGGATTTGAAGTGGGCCCTACTGGAGGAGAGCAAGAAAACAAATAGGTAGGTGAAATGAGTTCTGCATCTGAACAGCCTACAACCAGGTTCACAACTTGTAGAGGCACCTCCCATCCCCAGTTTCCTACCCTCCACCACCGATGTCCTGCCACCCAGTCCCCATAGCAATAAATTACAAGTCACCTCCAATGAATAGATTACAAAATGGCAACTCTCTCTGGCTGGACCATTTAGGCTTGACCAATTAGTCACCATTTTGGTGAGTCTCTTCCCCAATGAGGCAGGCAGGCCCACACTAGGGCAGAAACAGGTGGACAGGGTGGCTTTCAGTCTCCATTTGCACCCCCAGGCCCAGACACCCTCATGTACAGTGCACCCTAATAATACATTGCAGATCCGAAATGGGTGGATGCTCATCTTATGTTTAGATCTATTTTTCTGGAATGTTCCAGTGTGTTAAAATGGCTTAAACTAACATTTGATGATATGCTCTGTTGGTGAGGCTGTGGCTAAACAGGTGCTCTCGTTGCTTGCAGGAGAGCAAAAATCATAGAATCCCCACAGGGAGGAATTCGACAAAATCTAGTGCAATCACATATGCACTTACCCCTTTGATACAGCCATTCCAACTCTAGGCATCTGTTATAAAGATATATTGGCAAAAGTACAAAGTGATTTATGTCCAAGGCTGCCCTTTAAGGCATCATTTAGAATAGCTGGAAATTGGAAACAACCAAAACATCTATGAATAGTAGACTGACAAAACCAACCAAGAGTGCCAAACTTTCTATAGATGGCCAAATAGTAAATATTTTAGGCTTTGCGGTGATGTAGTCTCTATTGCAATACTCAGCTCTACCTTCAGAGCGTAAAAGCAGCCATAAAACATAAATGTCTGTGGCTGTGTTCAACAAAGCTTTATTTGTGCACACTGAAGTTTGAGTTTTATATAACTTCCATGTTACAAAATATTATTCTTCTTTTGATTTTGTTTTCGGCCATTTAAAAACTTAAAACTCATTCTTAGTTTTAAGTCTATACAAAAATAAACCACAGGCTAGATTTGGCTCTCGGGCTGTACTTTTGTCGACCTCTGGAATTAACTATGGTACATCCCCACAATGGAATCCTATATAATTGCCTAAAGAAATGAGGAAGATATTTGTTTGCTGCTCTGGAGCCAGAACATAGTAAGCAAAAAACAAAAACAAAAACAAACAAAGGAAAAAAAAACAGGGGTACCTGAGTGGCTCAGTCGGTCAAGCACCCGACTTCGGCTCAGGTCACCATCTCACGGTCCGTGAGTTCGATCCCCACCTCGGGCTCTGTGCTGACAGCTCAGAGCCTGGAGCCTACTTCGGATTCTGTGTCTCCCTCTGTCTGCCCCTCCGCTGCTTGCACTCTGTCTCTCGCATTGTCTCAAAAATAAATAAACGTTAAAAAAAAATTTTTTTTTAAAAACAAGGGGCAGATTGACATTTATAGCATGCCATCATTTGTGTAAAAAAATGAAGCAAACAGTATATATGTGAAACGTTTATATTTTCAAAAAGAAATGACGGAAGGATAAGCCAACTACTTACACCAGCTACTTACAAGGGAAGAGATGAAACAGGGTGGAATGCACAGAAGTGGAAACAATATTTCTGTGAATGTAACTTGTAATAGTGTTTTGACTTTGGAATATATTTTTGACATAATTAACAAATAAAATGAAATCACAAGAGAAAATACTGATTTAGTGGTCAACATTTAAAAATTGGGATTTTTTTTTTAAAGAAATCTAAAATGTCGTTTCTCTTGAAATATTGAAAGATGTGATGGGCATCACCGAGTCTACTTACCCACTTGGCAGCTAGCTGTCTGAGGAAGCCACATTTGAACAACTTCCTTTTCAGTAAGACGTAGATTCTCTGATTTTGCTACAGAACTCACTCTATTGGTTTCACCTTTCCTTGCCTGCCTGGCCTGTGTGGACATTAAGTTGGTAACTTCTGCCCCAGGAGAGGCAAATGGATTAACACTTGATGCCTCATAGGGCAGTAATAGGAAACTATGCAGTATTTTGAGCACAAATATGCAACGATAAAAGTGGTATTTCAGGGAGATTAACCTGCCAGTGTTATGAGTAATGATCTGGAGTAGGGAAGAGCCTGATTCCAGAGAATCCAGATTTGGTTATGCTAACATAGGCATGAGATAAATTGACCCACATGGATGACGGCTGCAGAATGGAGAGAAAGTAAAGAAAAAGCCATCATGACAGGGAATCAGAAAGAATGAGGAATTGCATTAGAGCTGAAAAGGACCTGAGAGATCATTTAATCACACACCTCTCTCTTATAGGAAACTGGAGCCCAGAGTGGTAAAAGATTGTATTTGAAATTTCACATCTGGTTAACATCAAAACCATCTACAGTTTTCAAGTCTTAATATAATTGCCATGGAATTTTATTATTTTGAGGTTGCTGCTGACTCAGATAGCCAAAACTAGGTAAAGAACTTTATAACGCTTATAACCACATAGGCACTAATTGTACCACGGTGTCCCTAGCATATAAAGCAGCTGCTATTCTGGCTGATGGCAAAGTTGCATCACTGACAGAAGTAGAGGTGGGCAGAGAGAATTTTTTTGGGGGAGAAGATAGTACATTTTTTTTTTGAGAAGATAGTAAATTTGAGTTTTAGACATGGTGGGTAAAGTGAAACATGTAATTGGTGATTCTAGTAAGCAGTTGAAAAATCTTTACAAATAGGCACTTTTTACTTATTTCTCTGTTTATTGCTACTATAAGATAACATCAGTTTATTTAGTGTGCTGAGTCTGGTATAACAAAAAAGAGAATTGTCATTGTACTCTTGTCAAAACACTTAGATTATACAATATAAAGTAAAAAACAGTGTATCAATATTCACTCATCCATTGTAACAAATGTACCACACTAATTCAATATGTTAACAGCAGAGGAAAATGGCAGGTGGGGGGGGGGATGGAGGGCAGGCACATGAAAATTCACATGGGCATTCTCTGTACTGTCCATTCAACTTTTCTGTAAACAACTCAAAACAATAAAGTCTATTAATTTTAAAAATTATATTGGTGGAAATATAACCTCTTCTGAGGCTACAAAATCAAAATTGCCAATTTGTTCCCTCAGTAGATCTCCACTGGCAAACACATCCTCAAGAAAAGATACAAATGACTAAATGCCAACCCAGATTTAGAGTGAATATTATTTTTTGCTTCTGAAAAAAAAATGTGAGAATATTTTAAAGATCAATTTAAAAATCAGTAAAAAATAAAACAGAGGTTTTGCACTATAATGTAGATTGTAATACACACTCGTTGATTCTATGGCAAATGGTTGGAAAATATACATACAAGATTGCCAAAATGAACCACGGCATCACCAACCCAAATGTGTCAACCCGCCTTGGAAATAAATCCTGATCTCTGTTCACTTGGGTCATTATCTTCAGAGCAATTAAATCAATCCAGGGTTGTTCACATAATCATGTAATCACATTTTCATGACTTTAAAACAGGTAAAGAGTGACTTGTCATTCGTGTTTGCTCTCCAAGGAGGTTCTAAAAGTTTATTTTCTCTTCCTCCTCCTGTTTATTATTATTACATTTTTGAAAGAAGTTACTGCATAACAACAAGGAAATGAATGAGAACATACATATACACTGGCTTTGTGATGCCACAGATTTAGCATATTGTAGTGTTAGAGCTTCAAGGGATTGACTTAATTATTTTATTCCCAGGGGTCTCAACTGGGAGGCCTGTACCCACCTACCCACCTGAACGCCATTATTATAGTTCGAACTCTTCATTTTTAGAGGAGGAAACTAGGGTTCCAAGAAATTGGTTGATTTGCCCAAGCTCTTCAGTGATAAGTCCCCTGGACTTGAATGTATTTCTCCTTTCCTGTACAGTATCCTTCCTTTCACGTGGTGTTACCATGGGTCAGTGGATTCAGTTCTGTGTATCTCTGGCACATATCAACACAAAACAAGTATGTTAAAATGGGATGATCTCTCCAGTCCCTTACAGTTCTACAATTCTATCAGTTACTAAACTGTCTGTGGGTATGTGGGTGTGGGGAGGAGAGGGTAATATTCATCTTTGATTCTTTTCTCCCTTTCCCTTAACTATAAAGAAAGTAAGGAAATAAAATATATTAAATCCAGCATATTTATGGAAGTTAGACTGTAGCTGGTCTGAAAAGTGGGCACCAGGGGGCTCTCACGAGGACTCAGCTTTTGCAGGTAGACTAACCTTCTGCTTTCCACATTCCAGCCAACTACTCCTCTAGAAGTAGGGTTTTAGTTCACAAAATACACACATAGGCATAACCACTCAGTCTTAAATTTCTACTTGTTTCCAGAGCATTCAAGCTATAAATGGCTGTTAAGCCATCATTCTTACTTCATGTGAATTTAGTTATACATAATTACCTTCTTTATGGCTGTCTTTCATCTCTCGACTGGAATAAGATCTCATCTTTCTCCTTGGGAGAAAGGTCTGAGAGAAGCTTTAAAACTGGTAAATTACTCTTCCTTTTGTCCTTCTTCAATTCAATGGCTTAAATTCTCCATCAAGCAAGGAAGAATTTCCTTGCAAGCAAGGAATAGCTTTCCTCTTTTCAATATACTCTCCAATTTTGAGAAAAACTGCCAAGAGCTGAATTGCTGTCCTGTGGCCAACAGGCAATTCCTGGCTTCTGGCTCTAACTTCTCTGTGTGCCTCTTGAATTGTGAAGGTTAGTGACACAGTAGGTCACGGCGGGCTGTCTTGACTTGTAAGAAGGCCTTTGGGTACAGGAACCTCACTGCATATGCCCTGAGTCAAAGACTGCACCCAGCAGGAATTCTTAAGAACAAAGGTACGCTTCAAACATCAAGTATTATAATCTTTGTATAGTATAATAAGAAATCTAGTATCCTGGGGAAAGAATAAAATTAGAGGTACAATCCTTGAATATCTAGAAGCCATTCTTTAAATAGGATCCTACCAACAATGAACACATCTGAGATTATTCCTTTTACAAACCTAGGGGAGAAGCTCAGAGTTATGGTTTATACAACTAGTAATCACATTTGCAAAAATGTTGCCAATTCTTCTCGCTCCACAATGTTCAATATACCCCCACACACATGCACATTTTTTAAGAGAAAAAAAATCCAGAAAATATTGTTTTACATACACTTATTTTTTATATTTCAAGATAACAACCACAGCCACTAGGACAGGCTGTTTGGGAGCTTCAGTGGCATCAGTCAATTTCATAGTTAGCAGCATCACCTTTCTTTGGGGAGCACTTTGTATAAAGTAGAATGTGCCCCTGTTCTCGCCAGGGCAGACGAAGGGAGCTGACTCGAAAGGGTGAGAGCAAGGCTGTCTGTTCTCCATGAAGGGCAGGGAAGGGGAGAATTAGTCAGCAGCACTCACTCTTCCACCTGCTTCCCAGATGCCTCTTACTGTTTTTGCCTTAGTCTTTTTCCTTTAAATTTGGACTGTTTGCATAGATAGGCAAAAAGGTGCCTCTGACCTTGCCACAAATACCGGACAATCAAACTGGGCTTTCGACAACTGCCTGACGTTACTTCCTCTGGCCCAGGTTTTTGGGTTTGGGATCGGAAACGAAAATAAAACAAAATCTCAATGCAAGAATGCCTTTTAAATCACTCTTTCCCCCTCTCTTTTCCTTTTCTCTCCCTACCTATTTTCTACTTTGAATTTATGGAAGGAGTAAATATGTGGATAAATATGGAATATATTCATTGAAAAACATTATGTGTTCTTTACTTGTATTCATTTGTTCATTTAACAAATATTCTTTGAATGCATCTATGTGTTAGCTAAGTCCTGGGTATGTATGTAGCAGTCAACAAAATAGACAAGGTCCTGGGGCACCTGGATGACTCAGTCTGTTGGGCATCCGACTCTTGATTTTGGCTCAGGTCATGATCTCTCAGTTCGTGAGATCAAGCCCTACATCAGGCTCTGTGCTGTCAGTGCAGAGATGCAGAGATTCTCTCTCTCCTTCTCTCTCTTCCCTTTCCCTGCTCTCTCTCTCTCTCAAAATGAATAAATAAACATTAACAAATAGACAAGGTCTTAGTGAAGATTATCCTCTTCTGAGTTAAACATTAAATCAAAAAAGTATTTGCTATGTGAGAAAAATAACCAGGGGTCCCTGATTTAGACTGGAGGGCCAGAAAAGGCTTCTCTGAGAGGGTCACATATATGAATGAACGTCTGAAAAACATCTTATTGTTCTTCTAATTCTTCTGGTATAAAAATCTCTGAGTATATCTGCATGCCTGCAGATTAAATGTAATAGAAAGGTGTGAACAGTTATTTGTAAGTAGAGGTCTATTCATTTTTCCACCAGTAAAACAGTTTCATGCAGCAAACTTGCAGTACTATGAGAGAAGACCCCAGAAAAAAAAAATGCTTCATTATTTGATGTTGGTGGGACTTACTAAATAAAGTAATAGAGTTAAGACAAAAGTGGTGGACCAGATACATTTTCCTTATAGGTGTTAAAATTTAAAATTTCAGTATGAATAAGGAAAGGAGTCTGCTTAAGATTATGAACACATTCAAACACTTTTTTGATCCCTCCTTGGTTGTTATTGCAAGCAATGCAAAGAGGACAAAGAACACAGAAAGATAAAGGAAAATTTTTTCTAGATGCGATTTTGTTTAGATTTTAGAACTTTGTTATAAATCCATGAAATACTGTCTATCCCAGAGTAGGTTCACATTGGACCTGCCCCCAATGAAATTATTGAATTAACAAGATAATGCATCTGTTACTGGCTTTCTCATTTATAAAATGCTTAAGTAACACCCCACTTGACTCTCAAAACAGACAGCTGAAGTAGATATTATTATTATTATCCCCATTTTAAGAAAGAAATAGAGTTCACATATGTTCACCGTGTATTGGTGAGTGGGGAAACCGAGCTTTCAAACCCGGTTTTCTGGGGCACCTGGGTTGCTCAGTGGGTTGCACATCCCTGAGCTGATTGCAGCTCAGGTCATGATCCCAGAATCATGGGATCAAGCTCACATCCAGCTCTGCCTCTCACCCTCTGCCCTTCTCTTTCCCTCTGCCCCTCCCCCACTTGTGCACACTCTCTAAAATCAAACAAATAAACAAAGGCTTGGTTTTCTGACACCAATGCCTGTGGTCTTGCTACTATAGTGCACTGCTAAGCCATGCTGTAAGTCAGCGATCTGTTCTGAGTGGAGTGGCAGATCTCACAGAGCAAAAAGTTAGTTGGACAACCATACTTTCTGCTGTGTTACTTCATGAAGACCGAGGGGACACAACCTGATCTCATTCTAGTTTCTACGGAGACTCATTATAGGATCTCACAGTCAAAAGCAGCAGGGAGATAAATCTTAACTTTTAATATGGTTGTGAGACACCTTGTGACTGACACCTGCAGGAGAAAACATGGCTTAGGTGAGACGCACAGTCTCGTAGCGCATTTCTGCTATGCATGCCTTTCATAAAGAAACAAGTAAGGGTGTGGAGGTTCTTGAATTAGGTGAGAATCTGTAAGCATGCCAGACCATCTCCTTCTAGAACAATATTTAGTGGAGAAGGTTCTTCTGCAGTGCAGAGAAGGGTACACATTTACTAATTATGTCTCCATTATTCTGAAATAATTCTACTCTGGGCAATTAGGCATTCTTGAATTATTTTCCATCTCAGAGTATTTAGGTCCAACATGGCTAATTTCTAATGATAAGGAAAATCGTTTTCTAAAATCACAATAGCAGTGCATGACTGATATTGTTGGTTGGCCAATCCTGCAATCATTCCTAAAATGATTTGTGCAAAAGGCTAGAAAGGCCCATGCTAGGAGTAGCCATGTGAATGAGTCCTAGCCAAAGAAACTTGAGGGATGTCTCTTAGAAGCTTCGGGGAGTTTCACTTTACTGTTGAAGAGATGTTATTGACTTCCAGTTCTCCCATCTTTTCGCCTTTAACTTGGCCACAGTGCCTGGAGCTGATGTAGCCTTTTGTTACCAGGAACGCTGAAGGTCATGAAGACAAAAAGCCAGAAATCTATAGACACCATGGCAGAAGGATTGAAATTGCCTAGGCCTTAAATGATGTTTATCAGCTGAACTAACACTAGCATTTGGTGACTTCTAGCCTTTCCATTATATAAGAAAGTAAATCTCTCTTTGTTTAAACTACTATTCCTGAGATTATTTGTAATGTACAGCTGAAGGAAATCCGTTGATAACACTGTGTAGTTTCACACTAGTTACTTAAAGACTTTGAACTTAAGTTTCTTTGTGTATAAAATAAGGTTGAACCCTGTTAGATCTAAGAATTCTCTGATTCAAAAAGTACCTTCACCCTACTGTATTCAGAAATTATTTTTTAAAAAGACACTGTACACATTTCAAGCTTCTACTTTCAATTTTATAAATAGCCTTACCTTTTTAGTGCCACGGGGATATGAAACAGTACATATTTTAAATCTATTTTGCTGTTACTTGTTTACTATTAAAATGGCTATATCACTTTAATGCAAAGTGTTTTGTGTTTTCATAATTCTTCAAAAGTGTGAGTCCTAGTCACTGAAATGGTAATATTCCACTGGATTTATACAAAAAGCCAAAATGCACAATTTGTATTTTCCCATACAAATACAGAACTATTGGCCTAACACTGAAGAGTATCTATTTTAAGAGGACTAAGACTTAATCACAAAAGGTCTGTCAATCCAGTCTTTACTCTGAGCCTAGCACAAGGAAAATACCTTTTCCAAATGACAACTTCAAAGAAAACATCTTTTTATTGTTGCTATTTAAAGATCACTATGGGAGGTAATGCTTGGTCAATGAAAAGGAACTATCTCCATAGGCAAAAGAACGAAAGTAAGGGATTTTTAAAGCACTTCCCAAGTCGATTTGCAACAACAGACTTACAGGGAATGAGTATTACCTTCATTTTCAATAGGATACTATGTTATCATAACAAAAACTATTGTGTCTTCTCACATATAATTTTAAGAGTTTTAAATGAGAGAAGGGTTTTGGCTACATCTGGAGATTAAGTTCCTGAGAAAATACACTTATTTTCAATCATAAAAACTAGGATCTTAAAAAAGCTATTCTAGTGAGCAGAATCTTTCAGAGTGTAATATTTGCAGTGAAAAGCCTAAAAAAATAACGTGTTATTACTTTTTTGTGCTTCAATTTTTTAATGGTTAGGTTAATACATAAGCAACCAGCTCTCTGCTCTTCACATTTTAATAATTATAAATCAGCATGATATAGTTCTACCTCTAGGTTTGGTTTAAATGGTGGAATATTTTAAAAATTCAGTGTAGTATACTTTTCAAAGTTCCTTTTGAAAACCTCTCAAAACAGATTCTTATGATACTGGATTAGGATGAAGAATAAGTAAGTAAGCTGACAACTTGTTTATAGTTTTATAGATGGAGCTTAAAGTACTCAGAATCTCAACAAATTTCTGAGAACTTAAGAAAATCAAATAGAATATGTGTCGCTTCTGTGTAAGCAAATCCATGCAAATTTGTTCTTGTTTCTGTGTGACACACGATGGCAAAGAGCAAGACTTAGGTATTTTTCCCTAAGTGGATGGCATGTCCAGTCAGTTTAATCACCAATTTTTAAGGTGTCTGTCCTCCAATTCAGAGACCATCTCTTCCCCAGTCTTCCTATTAGTAAGAATGCAAAAGTTAAACATTTCACTTTCATTAAACTCTCATTCCAACCAGCTAACAGTTAGAGTCAAATTGGACAACTGAGCAACTATGAACCAGTTTGGATCTCTGATAAGCAATGACAACTTGGCCTTCAGTATGGCCTCGGAGTTGACCACCTTCCCATGGTCTGTTCGTTCCTTCTCCTATTCTCCACAACAATCACTTCCAAGTTCTATCTTCTCTGGTTCCATGCCCTTCTGCACTCCTAATATTCTCAGGACTTTGCATTCGTCTTTTAAAAAATTTTTTAAATTTTGTTTCTTGAAGCCTTAAACAGATAATTTCTTCAACCCTTCAATCTCCTACCACCAAATCAATACTACTTCTTCTCTCTCTTTCTGATCCTTAAAAATGGAGGAAATGTTTCCTCTCATTATTTAAGGCCAATCTCTCCACACATTCTGTGGATTATGTTTCCTTCTGTATTTCTAGGAAATCCATAGGCTTTTTGTTCTCAGATTTTAATTGTTTTGATGAGGATATATATATAAGTGGTTCAAAAATTATAACAGGGAATATGATGAAGAGTCTCTTTTTTATTCCTAGTGCTAGGTACCTATCTTCTCCTTGGGACAAATGTTCTGCCAGAGATATTCTATGCACACACAAGTAAATGTATGCAAATGTCAGGGAGGAAGAGTTTCCTCTGCCCTTCAAGATCCCTCCACCTGGACAAAGAATCAAACTGATGTAAAACAGATTAACAAGAGAAAACCAAATTTAATTTCCTAGAACAGGGAATCTACATAGACATGAAATTACAAAGGGAGCCAGGAAACATGATGCTTATGGAGCTAAGGAGAACAGAGGGGTCTAGGGATACAAAAGGGAAGACCATTAGCAGGAAGATGAGAGATGTTTGGAAAACAAAGATTACCCTGTTATGCAGGTAAGTTTCTTCAGTAAAGTGGAATCTTTTGTTAATGGCTCCCTTCCGGGTACTGGCAGACAGTTCAAGGGACAGGAAAGAACTTTTCTTGAATCTTCTGGGTTCTGATTGCTTTGAACTCAAAATAATGTTCGTGCCAAAGTGGCCCATCTTGGGGTGGTCTGCCCTTGGTCTTCATACAAACATATTTTTTTTTAAGTCTTAAAAAGAAGGAATATTATTTATATACTGTTACATATCTGGGTTTTTTCATTAGAAAAATGTACCTTGGAGACAATATTAATTCATAAGGTGAAGTCAGTGTGCATCTCTGTTCAGTTCAGGTAGAAGAAGGAACACTACAAGTCATGTTGCCCCAGGCATTGCTGGACTGACCAAGGAGCACGTAGGCCTAGACTCAAGGGATAGGAATGTTAGCTTATCACTCAAAGGAAACTGTGAGACAAGGGGTTAACCTGCATTCACCTAGAGATAGAATCTCCAGATATACCTAATGAATTCTCTTCATTTTCAATAGGATACTATGTTATCATAACAAAAACTATTGTGTCTTCTCACATGTAATTTTAAGAGTGTTAAATGAGAGAAGGGTTTTAGCTACATCTGGAGATTGAGTTCCTCAGAAAATACATTATTTTCAATCATAAAAGTTAAGATCTTAAGAAAACAATTCCAGTGAGCAGAATCTTAAAGAATAAAGATATTTTTTTCAGATTCCAAGTCTCTCTCTTTTTTAAAAAAAGTTTATTTATTTTGAGAGAGAGAGAGTGAGAGCAGGGGAGGGGCAGGGAGAAAGAATCCCAAGCAGGCCTGACATGGGGCTCAAACTCATGGAACCCTAAGATCATGACCAGCCGAAACCAATAGCTGGCCCTTACCAACTGAGCCACCCAGGTGCCCCCAGATTCCAAGTCTCTTAAGAAGGGAAAGACCCCCTGGGGAACCTGAGGAAGTTCCCACAGAACATCTGCTAAGTGACCTCATGGGCCTTTAATCACCAGTATCCACTCTGCCCTCCCCCCCCCCCCCCCCCCCCACACACACAAATTTTCCCCTCACTTGCAAGCCATAAGGGAGTTTGGAAATTTTGAGCATTAACTCTTTGTTCTCCTGGGTGGTTCCATAACAATCAATCACCTATTTTTCTTCACTGCAAAGTCTCAGTGTCAGTTTTTCTTGACTTGCTGCACATCAGATAGACAAAGTCTTATGTGGTTCAGTTAAAAAAGTAGTGGTTCAGGGGTGCCTGGGTGCCTCAGTCAGTTGAGCATTCAACTCTTGATCTCCACACTGGTCTTGATCTCAGGGTCATAGGTTCAGGCTCCATGTTGGGCTCCACATTGGGCTCTGTGCTGGGCATGAAGCCTACTTAAAAACATACATATATTGGTTCATTCTTTTTTAAGTACATAGAATTGAGTATGGATATTCCATAAAGTATTGAATCCAACCTCATTGACAGACATTTATAACTTGTCTCCAAACTTTTATTACTATAAGCAACGTTGCAACAAATAATTTTGTACATTGAAAATACCCTCTTGGTTACAGGGTGCCTGGGTGGCCTCGGTTAAGCATCTGACTCTTACTTTCAGCTCAAGTCATGGTCCCACGGTTTGTGAGTTCGAGCCCTGCATCGGGCTCTGTGCTGATCGTGGGAAGCCCGCTTGGGATTCTCTCTATCTCCCTCCCTCTCTACCCTCCCTTTCTCTCTCTCAAATAAATAAATAAGCTTTAAAAAAAGAAAAAAGAAAAGAAGATATCCTCTAGGTTAAATTCCTATTCATGGGACTGCAGGGTTAAAGGGTAAGCACGATGGAAATTTTGACAGATATTGCCAAATTATCTTCCATAGGTATCAAGCCAAACTGTAGTCTCACCAAAAAAAGCATGAGAGTGATAATATTTCCCCAAGAAAAGGGCATCACAAAGTTTTTTACTGATCTCATACAACAAATTTAATGAACATTTTGTTTATTATGGGAAAGATTGACAATATTTTCCAATAATTAGAAGCTATTTGTAATTCCTTTCCAAGGAACTGCTCATATCCTTTCTCTATTTTCCCATGTTGCTGGGTTTTAAAAAATTGATTTATGGAAGTTTTTTTATGTATAAAGACAGCTTTTGTAATGTGAGTTATAATTTTTTTTTTGGCCATGCAGAACATTTTTTTATAGTCAGATTTATTAGTTTTACTTTTATGGCTTTTGGCTTTTGTGGTATACTTAGAGAGCCCTTTCCTACTCCAGGTTTATGGGGAAAAAATTCTTATGGTTCCCTCCACAACTTTTATGATTTCTGTTTTAAAGTTTTCTTCATTCAAATTTCACAGATTTCTTGTTGAAATCACTTCTATATATTTTATCATTTTTATTGCTATTGTAAGTAGATCTTGTTTTTTATTAGATCTCTTAACTCATTTCAATATATAAAGGGTACTAACTTCTATATGTTAATTTTCTAATCAGTCACCTTATTGAATTCTCTAACAGTAATAGGTTTTTAGTTCATTGTCTTGGGATTTTCAGGTGTACAATTATATTACCTACAAACAGTGATCATTCAACTTCTCCCTTTCTAATGTTTAAACCTCAAATTTCTCTTTTTCATTTTCGTCATTTACTACTCCCAGAATACTGTTAGATAATAATGTGATCATACTTATTCTTGTCTTGTTACTTGGGTTATCTTACATGGTAGATTATCTTCTAATTCCCTAATATCATCAGCTTCTCCCTGTCTCTTAGATCCTTCTAACCTAGAAAAACTCTCTGTGGATACCACACTGCACTCTAGCTACCTCTCCCTTACTTTTCTTTCATAGACATGTGACTTGAAAAAGTTTTCTGTACTTGTCCTTCTCATGTCCTCTTGTATTCATTCCTACACTGGTTAACATAGACCCATGCTATGAGTTCTGTATCTGGATATCTAACAGCATAATTATTATATCTGCTTGGAGGTCTCATATGCACCTCAAATTCAAGATTATAACATTTGTCCTTAAAATGTTACCTACTCTTTCATTTTTTGTCTTTTCTCAGTGAATGGCAAAGGCACCTACCCGGTGTTCATCTGAGAAACTTTAAAATCATCCTGGACTTTGTTCCTCGTATCCTCAAAATCCAACCAATCCCCAAGTCTTACCAATTCCTTTTCAAGTCTGTCAACTTCTCTGTTTTCATCACTTTGGCTCTAACTATCATTAATTCTTGCTTGATTTCCTATATCTACCTAACTTGAATTTGCTCTTATTCTTACCAATACATTCTCTCTTTGGTAGTCAGATTGCTATTTTTAAAACTGGAAAGTTGATCAAGTCACGTCTCTACTGAGACTCTTTCAATGGCTTCCCTTTACTATCAGGAAGAAGTCCAAAATACTTAGCATGACTTATAAGAATCTCCTTTATCTGGACCCTTTCTACCTCTCTAGTCTCTTATGACATTCTCCTATTTTGCATTGTCATAGTATATGCAGCCAGAAAAACACAAATGACTATTTCAATGAGTGAGAGATTGCCCTGAAAATCAGGATACTGCTTCCCACCCTGGGCTAGAGCCCACTAGCCTTCACTTCTTATTCATTTGCTGTTGACATAGTACCTCTTCCTATTGCTGTTGAAACTAAATAGGCACTTGTTCTATAAATGCTATTAAAAATCTTTACTGAGTCCTGGAGCCCAGAGTCTTCTACCACTTTTGTTGCTCTACCAGAGCTTCCACCAAAAGCAGAAAAAAAATGGCTTCTTCATTTCTCCTGTTTGAAATGTCCTGCCAGTTCTGCATGGTGGAAGAAATTAACAGGAAATATGCTGACAAAGGAGTCTACAAAGTGTAGCTTCCAGTCCTGTGATTCAGAGAACATGGAAGGAAGGTCAGGGATGGAGCCAAAAGCTACACACAAGTAAGTGACACGTGTTCCCACTCTAACTTCAAAACCCTTGCAAGAAACACACACACACACACACACATACACACACACACACACACACTCATACAGTTTTCAGAGCGTTAATACCAATTTGTTTTCTAGGTCTTAAATAACTGTTAGTCAATAAAGTTATTTATTTTAATTTCAGTGTAGTTAACGTACAGTGTTATATTAGCTTCAGGTATACAATATAATGATTCTACAATTCCATGTATTACCCAGGGTTCAACATGACAAGTGCACTCCTTAATCCTCATCACCTATTTAACCCACCCCCCCCAACCATCACCCCTCTGGTAACCATCAGTTTGTTCTGTTTCTCTCTCTCTTTTTTCCTTTGATCATTTTGTTTTGTTTCTTAAATGAGTGAAATCGAATGGTATTTGTCTTTCTCTGACTGACTTATTTCACTTAGCATTATACTCTCTAGTTCCATCCATGTCATTGCAAATGGCAGGATTTAATTCCTTTTTTTGGCTGAATAATATATATATATATATATATATATATATATATATATATATATACACACACACACATATAGATAGATAGATAGATAGATAGACACTTGAGCTGGTTCCATAGTTTGACTATTGTAAATAATGCTCCTATAAATACAGAGGTGCCTGTACCCCTTTGAAATAATGTTTTTGTCTTTTGGGAGTAAATACTCAGTAGCCCTATTACTGGATCATAGTATAGTTCTATTTTTTTTAATGTTTTTATTTATTTTTGAAGGAGAGACAGAGCATGAGCGAGGGAAGAGCAGAGAGAGAGGGAGACAGAATTTGAAGCAGGCTCCAGGCTCTAAGCTGTAAGCACAGACCCCGAAGCAGGGCTCAAACTCACGAACCGTGAGATCATGACCTGAGCTGAAGTCAGACGCTTAACCGACTGAGCTACCCAGGCGCCCGAGTATAGTTCTATTTTTAACTTTTTGAGGAACTTCCATACTGTTTTCCAGAGTGGCTGCGCCTGTTTGTGCTCCTACCAACAATGTAAGAGGGTTACTTTGTCTCTACATCTTTGCCAACACTTGTCATTTCTTGTGCTTTTGACTTTAGCCATTCGCGCAGGTATAAGGTGATATCTCATTGTAGTTTTGATTTGCATTTCGCTGATGATGAGTGATGTTAAACACCTTTTCACATGTCTGTTGGCCATCCATATGTCTTCTTTGGAGAAATGTCTGTTCATGTCTTCCACCCATTTTTTAATTGGATTATTTGTTATTTGGGTGTTAAGTTGTACCAGTTATTTCTTTTGGATACCTCAATAAACCTATTTTTGACCCCATGTATAAATTCAGAATGCTTAATATACATTCTCTGGTATCCTGTGCCTTTCCAAATGCCATTAATAAAATTATGACTAAAAATTGCATAATTATTTAACATCTACCTCCCCTGCTAAACTGAAAAGCCATCAAAGAGAAAGATCTCTATGTGTTCTTTATTGCTATATTTCCACTCCATGGAACATGGATGATCTGGAACACTTACTGAATAAATGAAATGTATCTTCTATTATAGCATTCAAAAGCATAGTTCATTTATTGTCAATAATCCCTACAGGGTCAAAATATTTAATAGTTCTGAAAGGTTATTTTATCATTAGGGAAAAGGGTTAGTTCCTCAGGAATTTCTCTCATGCTGTTATAAACACAGAGATTGGCAGAAATGACATATTAGTTTCTCCAGGTGAGCCATATTGGAAGCATGAATGCTTAGATCTTTTTCAATAACATAGTGTATTTCACAGTAATTTAAGTAACCATGGAGATAGTTAAGGAAATAGGTAGGAGAAGACAAATTCAAGGAATTAAATAGATAGAATGCTTATGAAATGTATAAAGGGCAGTGTAAAAAGGACAAAGAAAATTAGAAACCAAAGACTGTCTCCGATCCTCAGGCCCTAGCCACCTAGTTATAGAATCACATATGAAAACAACACAACCTGGTTATTTACCCAAATATTCACATACATTTATACCAAAGTAATGTTTTCAGTGAATGGCAACAGCTAAGCATTACATTTTTTTTTTTTTATTATGAAAGGGATGGAACTCATTCTCTTGACAGACTGGCTTATAGCTCCCCTATTTATTTCTATGTATTTGGGCAACTCCTTTGTCTGACTTTTTATTCCCATAAGAGAAAGACTGTAGTACCAGAGGGCAACAGAGCTATTAGCCATGTGTTATCTTTAAAGTTGAGTTCCTGATTCAAAGTTGGATTTTAAGAATTCTAATACTCGGGGTTCCTGGGGTAGCTCTCTTAGTTAAGAGTCTGACTCTTGATCTTGGCTCAGATCATGATCCCACAGTTTGTGAGATCAAGCCCTGCATCAGGCTCTGTGACAGTGTAAAGCCTGCTTGGGATTCTCTTTCTCCCTCTCTCTCTGCCCCGCCCCTGCTTGCACACACTCTCTCTCAAACAAATAAAAAAATAAACTTAAAGAAAAGGAATTCTAATACTCAAAGTATTTGATCTGTTTCTAATAAGTGAGTAAATCTATGCTAAATCTATCTTCCATCGCTGCTTAGAAGAGAACAATCCATAGGTTCTGATTTGGGGTGGTGTTGTGGAGATGAGGTTATTGTCAACAAATTTTCTTAGGTTTATTTATTTATTTTGAGAGAGAGAGAGAGAAAGAGAGAGATGGACAGAGAGATAGAGAGAGAGAGAGAATCAACAAGCAGGCTCTGCACTGTCAGAGCAGAGCCCGATGCAGGGCTCAATCTCACAAACTGTGAGATCATGAGCTGAGCCGAAACCAAAAGTCAGATGCTTAACCAACTGACCCACCAAGGTGCCCTTTGTCAGAAAACTTTTAAAATTAATGCTATGGGAGAGGAAAGGGTGACAAGATAAGTTAAATGAGGTGACTGATGTAATTTATCTTGGAGAGAGAGTTTTAAGATTTTTCAGAGAAATAAGAAACAATTTTATCCAAAAAGTTCAAGGGCTAAGGATAGGAATGGAAGCTTGAAGAGAAAGAAAAAAATTGGAAGCAGTCACCATAAAGGTTTCAACAAGGATGATTTTAAGGATTGTTGAGTAACTTTGAGAACCTGAGGGGAAATTTGATACCATGAAATTTCAGGAATTCGAACTGGTGCCCCTTTGAGATTTTACCAGTCAGCTCTGATGTGTAGCAGGAATGCTGAATGTTGTTAGTGAGGATCAACAAAGCAGTTAAGGACTAATGAGCACATTATTGACATGGAATCCAGTCTGGATAGGAAGGCAGAAAAGCCAGAATGGGAATAATGGATTTGGAGACAAGTGTTAGAAGACAAAATTGGGACAATGAAGAGTAAATTCAACAGTGATGGGTAAACTGGTAGGAAAACAGGCTAGTTAGAAAAGGTCTTCAAGGAGAACTTCCCACTGACACCAAATGTCCACAGGAAGTTGCAAAGTAATGATACTGTCAAGGACTTCAAGCGGAAGTAGAATAAGAAAGTGTATGAAGATGGGTTATTGAATGAGGGCTACAGAACAATGACCTGGAAGTAGATACACAAAGTTCTGTGTTAGGTGGCATGGGCTGAAATGGAAAAAAGCAGAAGCTTTCTATAGAAGATAATACAAAAGATAATAAATTTTAAGAGAAAATCCTTTTTTTTTTTTTTTCATTTAGTTTGAGAAGGCAGGAATGTTAAAGACAAGGATATGGGGATGTTTGTTCATGATGGAACAGGTGTCTTAAGGAGTCTCAGGAAAAAAACAAACAGACTGGTTAGGAATGGAGTTGGCTTACAGTGGAGTTCAAGATAAGCTAGACAGGGTGGTTAGAAATAATGCTGCATTTTATGTGAAGGTCCTTGAGTGTTGGTCAAAGAAATTAAAGTGGTAGGGTTGAGAAGTGTACTAGTAAAAGAAAACTCAAGTTTCCTCGTTACTCACACAAAATGTGGTGAGGGGTATTCCCACCCCTAAACAATTATCTGACTCTTTATGTCAACTAGGTGTCCTACAATTCAATTATGACACCAACAACCTGGAGTTAGCACAGACCCAACGCACTTCAGACGCCAAGCATATGTCCCTAATTGTCACCTGTACTTCTGACCACTGGCCAAAAATTGAGGGTTTCTATGACTCTCCTCTCTGAGGTTTAATAATTTGCTGGAATGGTTCTCAGAACTCAGGGAACCACTAACATTTACTGGTTTGTTATAACACGACTTGGGAATACCCAAAGGAAAAAAGATGCACAGGGCAACGTATGTGGAAGGGGAATAGAGCCGCCATGCCTTACCTGAGTGCAGCCCCTTCCCAACTCCATGTGTTCACTCACCAGCTTGGAAGCTCTCCAAATCACTTTGGTTAGAGCGTTTAATGGAGGCTTCATTAAGTAGGCATGACTGATCAAATCATTGACCGTTGATGATTAAGTCAAGCTCTAGCCCTTGTCCCCACTCTAGAGGTTGGAAGGGGTAGTGAGGCTGAAAGTTCCAACCCTCTAATCATGCAGTTGGTTTCTCTAGCAACTAGCTTCCATCCTCCAAGAGTCACCTCACTAACCTAAATGCAGATCCAGTTGAAAGGAGTTTATTAAATAACAAAAGACACTCCTATCATTCAGGAAATTCCAAGGGTTCTAGGAGCTCTGTGCCAGGAACCCGAGAGACAAAGATTAAGTATATATTTCTCATTACATCATAATTGGTTTACTACTGATGCTGTAACAAATTGCCACAGACTCCTCAATGGCTTACAACTCAGACTCCTCAATGGCTTGTTACCTTTTGGTTTTGTAGGTCAGGAGTCCAACACTGGTCTCACTTGGCTAAAATCAAGACATGGTCAGAGCTTCATTCCTTTCTGGAGTCAAGCTCCAGGAGAGAATCCAGGTCTTGGCCTTCCGCATCTTCCAAACTTTGATATATTCCTTGGTTTAGTGTCCCTTTCTTCTGTCTTCGAAGCCAATAATATTGCATCCCTTGACCATTTTCCATAGTCTCATCTCCCTCTGACTTTTCAGCCTTTCTCTGACTTTCAAGGATCCTGGTGACTGATTTCATTGGGCCCACCTGAATAATCCAGGATACTCTCCCTAGTTTCAAAGTCAGCTAATTAGCAACAATAACCATTTGCAAACTTAATTTGCCTTTGCCATGCAACCTAACACAGCCACAGGTTTTGGGGATTGGCATGTGGATGTCCTTGGGAAACGTTTCTTCTGCCTAGCACAGAAGGTCCACTGCAGAAGTCTGTAAAAGGAAGAAATGCTGAATTAGCACGATCTGGTTAATGGTAGGCCGAGTCTATCAGAACTGGCTTCGAGATTCCAATTACACTTTGGAAACTTGAGCCTTATCAGAATTCCATTCCCAGGTTGCTGATGATCAATCTGTGATTCCTGAATCTAGATTTAAAAATACTAACACTACTCCTACTACAAATAATAACAATAACAAAAACTAACACCTCTTGGCTCTGTGTATCAGACCTGTTCTATAGGCATCGTATGAGCTAATTTTACCCTTAGATAATACTGTGAAGAAGGAATAAACCTTTCCTTTAAACAGAATTAGTAACTTGCCCAAGGTCACAAAGCAGAGGATTTGAACTGAAACCCAGGCAGTGGAGCTCTTAATATTACATCACACAGCCTCCTTAAGTGCATCTCTCCGAGTCAGGAGACATGGAGTGGTTGATGATTATCTGTTGTGGTTTAGATACCAAAGGGTACAAGTTAGAGATAAAGCTTCAGGCAATTAATTAGGGCAGGATTTGTTGAAACACCCATGAGGGGAAAAGTGGCTCTTCATTGTACTGAAGGTATACAGACATCAGATTTCTTTCGTTCACTTCAATCTAAATACGAAACCAGCCACAAAACTATTTTCTTTTCTCTCTCTTTCATTTAACAAATATTTATTAATGATGATGTAAAAGAAACTGTACAGGCCATTACATGAATCTGAGTTATGCCCGTAGGAATTAAAGGAATAATATAAAGTGGAAGTAAATTATAAAATTTGCCCAATTAAGTTATAAGACCATCAATTATATTATATCAGCCTTTGTCATTTGATTCCCCTGCCCTCATTTTCTTCTCCCCATTCTTTTTCCTTAATATCCCTTTGCCTCTACCCATATGTTTATTACCTTCTTTTGAGTGCTTCCCCTTTCATTCTTTTTCTTTTTTTTAATGAAAAAAAGTTTATTTTTGAGGGAGAGACAGAGGGAGAGAGAGAGAGAGAGAGTGAGGGAGGGGCAGAGAGAGCGGGAGACACAGAATCAGAAACAGGCTCCAGGCTCTGAGCTGTCAGCACAGAGCCCAATGCGGGGCTCGAACTCACAAACTATGAGACCAAGACCTGAGCTGAAGACAGACGCTTAACCGACTGAGCCACCCAGGTGCCCCTCCTTTCCTTCTTTTTCATCATTTTGCTGATGTGCCTTTGGCCTCCTCAGCGGCCTCCTCCATAATCATCTACCTCTTAGCTAGCCACATATATTCAAACTGCTGTGGGAATAAACTATTTTGTCTTAACATACTACAGTTCTCCTGAATTCATTTTCTCCTTTCCATTCACTTACCGCTGCTCAGGTTTAGACCTTCATTTGCTCTGCCCATCACAACTTCCTCACTGAATTTTTGCGTATTTTTCCCAGGCCCCCTGACAATCCATCCACCCTCACTTTCACATGCTTGACTTTTGTAGAAACCTAATGTTGTCATTGTCTTACTCTAAGATCTTCAGTTGTTCCCATGATCTACAAGATAAAATCTAAACGTCTTTGTAAGATTTGAAAGCTCCCTGCCTACCTAACTTCATTTTTACCTTGCTTGCTAATTCCGCTCTTCAGGTCACCCTCTAGCAGCAACGTAATACTTGTGGTTTCCAAAACATGTCATACTCTGTCATGCCTCTGTATACTTCTATTTGTCATTCTCCTATTCCCTCTGCTGCTTTTACCCCATCCATATGGAAAATTCCTGGTCATTCTTTCGGACTGTTCAAATGTTATCGTTGATCTTAGACCTTCCCTGTCTCTTGTAGGCAGATGTGGGACCCCCCCTGCTCTTTCCTACAGTGTACATCCTTCCCTTGCTTGTAAGAATACTGTTATTGTTATTTGGGGTCAGGACTTGGATTGTTTTCATCCCCGACACTTAACATCGAATCCAGCACATTGTAGCCCAATCATCTTTGCTAAGTTAGCCTACCGTTTTACCTAACCTCCCATAATGCCATGGCGTAACTCTTCTTTCTGCCTCAATACCAGTTCCTCAAATGTATTCTATGGAACTCTAGTGCCCCTACAAAAGATTTGTATATTATAGAGTTAGGCTTTAGAGAGCTATGTGAAATGTACATTTTGTTTTCATTGTAGTTTTAGGAAAGAAGTTCATTTTTTCTTTTCCCTGACAATCTCTTATCTTTAGTTCCGTAGTGACTCTCAAGGGCAAGCAAGTTCTGTAAAAGAAATAAATCACCTAAATCACCTAAAATGAGCAATTTCTATTTGTTTTTACCATGATCTAGATAAAGAACATCAGCAACAACAAAAACAAATCATATGCATATACAACTAAAACATTAACACAATTACCACCAAATTTACTTATTTCAAACCCACCTCTGTTTAACCTGGATTATTGCCAATGAAATAGAACACATTTTGCCTGTTGTTTTTATTTACATTGGCAGATTGGCATTTGGTTCTGTTATTTTAAACAGTTTGACTTAGAGAAAACTGTTACAAGGGAAAGTTTTGGAAAATAGTCACTGAAAAAGTAAAGCACCAATCAAAATCCAATCAGGAACACAGGAACCATACTATGGTACTGAGGGAATTTAATAATAGGGTATTGTTACCCAGGGGTTGGAGAGGGTCTCCACACCCTAAAGAGGGACATTGAGGTAATCCAGTGATGTAAATTTTAAGGAGTCATTGTTACCTTTAGAGCAGGGTAAACAAAAGGAAAAGGTTGGGTTATTAAAGCTCAGAGGAGGGTTTCTGTTGAGTGAGAGCTCAAACTTCTGAGCGGTGGGCACTGGCCAGTGCTGGTTCTTAGAGTATACAAGTATAAGGCTGGAACCAACAGGTGATGACAGTGAAAAGGGCTGTTACTCCTGACGGGATGCTGGTAGAAGCAGGAAGCAAACAGAAAGGAACATCTCTTTTCCCCTCTGCCTTCCACCCTCCCTCCAGGGACTTCTATTGATAGAACCCACCAGGAAGCCAGTTGGCAAGGGAGACGTATAGTTTGGAGAGCCCCAGCCCCAGTATTCCAAACCCAGAGTGTGGAAGGGTCAATAGGGAGTAGAGAGATGATAGCTTAATACATAGCGTTAGGAGTAATTAAATAGAGTCATATGTAATGGTCATTAATCATCTTCCAGCTTAAAAACTTCAACATGATCATATACTCCAAGACCTTAAAAATTAATAAATTAATATTCTTCTGTTGAGTTTGTCTACAATTAAACATGCATTAGAATATGTTATGTCACTACATTTATCATTTAGTCGTCTGGGATGACATAAGTCTGGGACTTAGATGGCAGATATTGTTTTAGATGTTTGTGTTTCAATATAACATGTCAGATTGTGAGTGCAATGAAGGAAGTAAAGCAAGTTAAGGGGGATACGAACTGGGGGTAGGGACACCTCTTTCATATAGGGTGGTGATAGAAGATCTCAATGATAAAGTGAAATTTGAGCAAAGATCCAAAGGAAATATGAGGGAGAAAGCAGTATGAATATATAGGTGTGTGGGGGGGATCCTTTCAGTGGAAAACAGTTGCATTTGATAAATGCAAGATTGGTGAAGATTTTGTAAGTAGGTGGACTTTTTTGTGGGTTTACAGTTTAACTATTTGCATAGTTCTGCTTTAGAAGACTGCGATTCTAGTAGAGTGACATCAACTTATTATCAAATATAGTACCAAGTTCAAACATTCCACAAAGCATTGCTCATCTCTTCCGCTGAGGGAGAAGCTATACTTCTTCACGCAGCAGGTTATAAAAAATTTGCTGATGGTGAGGGGAATAAGCTGAGTACATAATGGCCCACCTTCCCTATAAAATACTTTCTTTGTTTCAGAGTCAGCTATGAAATTCCAATAATAGTCTCAAACCTTTAATTTGGATTATCTGAGTAAATGTAAAATGCCCAGCACTGTACATAATTACTTCTTTGTTAAGATGTCAACCTTTGTTTTTTAGTTAAGAATTAATGAACCTCGATAATTGGCCAACAGTCTTTGAGGCAGAAAGTGGGATGGACACCATCAATACGCTTAACCCAAAACAATGAAATCATTGTTGGCAGTAGGATCATGTTGCCTTTTGTTCAGATAATTTTCTTCTTGGAAAATACATGCATACTTTGGATTTAATGGTGCCAGAAATATTAATAAGTTAGCTATAATTATTTCTGAACCAGTTTGTCACTCAAACAATAAAGGTGAACTTATCTGTAAAGTAGGCAACTAAAAGGATATAAAACCCAGTAATATTCTCATGACAAAGGTTTTGTTTTTAAAGTCAACAGCAATTCTGGCCCTTGAGAGAAAATGAACTGTACCATACAATATAAAATCTCTTTTTGCAGCTAGTAATAATTTCCAACAGGAAGGTTTGAGGTGAGTATGTCTTCATTTGAGGACAATGTAATTTAAGACTGGACACTTAGAAAGTAGAAATTTGAGGTACCTCAGTAAATTTGTTTTTAACTTTAAAAGGAATCTTGAGGGGTCAGTGTGCCAACTGGAAGGCAAGAACTTGGTTCTGGCTGAAAAATCACCCCATACAGCTTACATTTTCAATTAACCTCTGTGCCTAGGTTCCTCTTTGGGAAGGGATAACAGTCATTGTTGCCTTCCATGGGAAGCCTGTGCTTTGACATCCTGGCTGAAGATGTTATATCAACACAAGCGATTAATATTAGAACATAATGCATGTATGCACATAAAACACCAGCATGGTGCTCTTTTAATGCTTATATAACTTCTATAAATACTGCTCTTCCATGCTCTTTCTTCACTTTAGGTCAGAGGAGAATATAATCATAACATGTCACTAATCCAATTTCTCAAAATATGGAGGAAATATATTTTTTAAAGCTCCGTATCATCCTTTTGAGAAGCACTAAACCTGCTAATCCCTCATGGTCTCTGTAGCAATTGCACAATGGCCCCCCATATTAAGCCTTTGGCATCTTTTCAAATGTTGGCTAAATTACTTCTCCTGGAAACTGGACCGATCATGGTAAGGCCAGTGGAATGAAATTGGCTAGCGATATTAAAATTTTGGTTGTTTAACATTTAACTGACTCTCAACAACGTGTCTAAGTGTTATCTAAACAGATAATTAGCTAGTCGCTGCACAGTGGGCTTTATCTAAATTTAGCAGTGAAATTAGGTTTAGAGAATGAGAAAATAGGAAAAGAAATTTTCTCAAGGGAAACGGTGGTGTCAGCACAGCTGAGGAATGTCACAATAGCTACATTTCGTCAATTACGATCATCATCAGGGGTTCTCCAGTAGAGACGCAGGACAAGGTTTATTCACAAGCGCATCCTGAGGATAGGCTATGGAAAGGAGTGGCTGGAGGAGACAGGCTTACAAGGGACGACAGAGACAGGCAGAGAGAAAGAGAAGAGAAAGGGGGTGGAAGAAGAGAAGGCACTAAACCAGAGCGTTGGGAGACAGGATGGGAGGCGGAAGTTAAGAAAAAAAAGAGAGGTAGGCAGGGGTAGAACGGTGTGTAGCTTTGGAGGTGAGTAAAACATTGCAAATCAGTGGGTGGAGGGTGGGGGAACCCTAGTGATGGAAGGGGCGTGCTCTTGGCGGCAGGCAAGCATTAGTTTTAGCTGCGATAGGCGGCTAAATCCTTGTTCGACTTTTCTTCTTATTGAAGCCACATTTACGACTATCTGGTGGAGATGGCAGGACCTACATACAATTAGTTAATGGTATCAGGACTGAGGACGTGTGTCTTCTGCCTCCAGTACCCCTCGGGACAGTCCAAACTGTCCACCGCCCCTGCAGAACCGCCAGGGGCTGTGGCTTCAAGGTCAGGCCACCAGGGCTGTGCGTGGCGGGTGGATGAAAAGGGCAGAGCGCGCAGCCATCTGGGGTGAGGGAGGGTCGTGGTGGATCCCAGACCTCTTAGGGCCAAATGCTTAACACTTCCCCAGGTCCCTTTACCGCGGTCAGCTCAAAGGAAAACAAGCAATGAAAATAAAATTACACGTGCGAACATGCAAATGAAACAAAACCAAAGAAAAACACCACCGCACTCTAGGCGCTCCGATGGGGGAATCCATGGCCTCCTGTTGCCAGTCGCCCGGCGAGGACAGCGGACAGCCCGGCGGCCGGAGAAGCAAGAGCGAGAAAGCAAACCTTCTGGGGGCCCCTCTCCTCGCTCGGCTCCGTTGACCCCTCCACCAAACCGCCCTCCCAAGGGAAAGGAGCAAGAAAATCGCCTGTGCAAACAAGCCTCGGAAGGCTGGGGCAAGTGGGGCTGGGAAGAAAGAAGGGATTCGGAGAGCGCCAGTGTCCCGGGAAGCAGGAAGGAGAAAGTCTCTCCTTTCAGCCCCCTGCGTCCCCGGCGAGGAGGGAGATGACTAGTTCTCCGGGCTGTGTTCAGCTTCCTAGACAGGGACCTTTAGCGTGGGCAACGGAAGGGCAGCCCATCCTGCCATTCCCTCTTCACCACTCCCCCTCCTCCTGTCCCGGCACCCCGCCAGAGGGAGAGCGCGGCCGGGGCGAGGCGAGCAGCCAGCACGATTGTCCCACCGCCCTCCGCCTCCGTCAGCGCCGGGGCAGCGGTGGACCCGCGAGGGGCGGAGTGGGCGAGACCATTGGAAACATTTAGAAGGGGGGACGAGGCGGGGACGAGGCAGGAACGAGGGGCGGGGCCTACTAACCTATTCCAGATTTTCCTGTCCTCTTGAAAGCCCTGCTTTGGGAGAAACCCGTTATCAAAGTGGAGAGAAGAGATTTTTTTTTTTTTTTTTTTTTTGAAGGGGGAGGAGCGTGTGTAGGAGGGCGGGGTGGGAGGAGACGCGGCTTGCAGTCAGCGATCAGACGGGAGCTGGAGTTGTGCAGGGAGGGCGGGAGAGTCCCAGCGCCGGCTCTGAGGGTCGGCTTCCTCTCCCCCTCCCGTGCGGGGCGGGGTGGTGCGTTCCGAGTTCCCAGGAGTTCGAGGCGGGCGGGTGCCGGGGGGAGGGGAGTGGCGGCGGCGGCAGCGGCGGGCGGCTCCCGCCTCAGCCTCAGCAGTGGCGTCGGCGAAGGCAGAGTCGAGGCAGCCGCGAGCGCTCGGCTGAGTGTCAGCCGGTGGCGACGGCTCAAGAACTGGGAGTTGGGGACGCGCGCGCCGGACCTTCCGCCGCCGCCGTTGCCGCCGCGGCCGCTGCTGCCGCCGCCCAGAGCCTAAGGCGCCGGGGCCGGGGGAGCAGGGGGGGCGGGCGAGTGAGAGGGCCGGGGGGAGGGTGGGGGATGGCGCGGACCCCGGGGCCGGCCCCGCTGTGTCCCGGAGGCGGCAAAGCACAACTTTCCTCCGCTTCTCCCCCCGGGGCCGGGCTCTTGCTGCCACCCCCGACGCCGCCGCCGCTACTGCTGCTGCTCTTCCCGCTGCTGCTCTTCTCCCGGCTCTGTGGTAGGTGAACCTCGGCGGCCGGCGCGGGCTGAGGGAGGCGCGACCGAGGGTCCCGGCTCCACCGCCGGTCGGCGCGGGCCGCCCTCCGGGGCGGTAAGGCGGGTGTGCTCGGCGGTTGACTGCGCGAGAGGGTGCCGCGGACTTTGGCTGGAAACTTTTCGCCGCGCCCGGGGCGAGGCCCGGGAAGGGCCGGGGCCGGCGAGTGCTGCGACGGGCGGCCGGCCGGCCGCTCCCCTCCCCCGCTCGCCGCTGCCCGATGCCGAGTGCTCGGTGCGCGGGGAGCTCCTTCGTGTTTGCTCCGGGAACCGTTAACTCGTCGCTCATTCGCGGAGGAAGTCGAGAGCGCGGACTTCTGGGCTGGGGCGAAGGTGCCGGGCTGCACGTTTGCCGCCTCCTTTTTTCCCTGGTGAAACTTGAGCTGTGAGTCCAGATACCTCCAGGGACCAGAGCCCGACGGGATGAAGCCGTAGGCTCCCAACCCCTCCTGGCCTCCCGCTCTGGAGAAGGCACCATGTTAGCCCACCCTGCAGCATTCCTTACAGTTCTCTTCCGTCCTCCGGCCCGGTTCTGCCCCGGCAGCCTCTGGATCGCTTTGCATTGAGCCCGTCGCTGCCTTCCAGTTTATGGGACGTCTCCCACACTGTCCATGTTTATTATAGCGAACGCTGTTTGTCCTCAGGACTTCGATTTGTGTGTTAAATACCTGATTGCATCGATTGTGCTGTGGCTGTTCGGATTAAAACAGACCCCACGCCTCGTCCCCTCATTGTATGTTACAGTTTTTTATCACATTTGGGGGCGAGTCTCTGTAAATTCTGTTCCTAGGTATCCGAGACTAGAAATCCACTTGTTATAAGGATCCTGTAAAAAAAAAAAAAAAAAAAAATATCTGGTGCCTCATGCAAGAGAGATGGACTAAGTGATCATTAATGGAAGGCAGTGATTTGGGAACGTGAGGCCACACCAGTTTGGGGGGATTAGCTTTGGCTTTTGGTAATACCGAAATACTGCAGGAAGTTATTCATTCGAACACTCAACTTGGTGAGGAAGGTGAAGCAAAACTTAACGCTTGCGCAAAGATTAGTGTAGCTAAGACATTTTTATTGGTACATAAGGCTGCTGTTGGATCTGTGTTTAGTGGGATTGTAAATGAAACCAGAAGTTTCATTAGTGTTTATTAAAAGGAGAGATGTGTGCGGATTTCTGGGATGGTGTGATTTAGAAGAAAGAGAGTCCTGTTCCGGGAGGTGTGTCAGGGTAGTTGGTTATGAGGGGAGGCAGAGTTTCAAGAGATTGAGTGCCCCTTATAGGCTAAGAATCTCCTCTACCAATTCACCACCACGTTTCAAGCACGGTAATGAAAGTTTCTGATTTACAGGGTATAGCCTGATAAGTGGCTTGTTATCTAATCCGCATTGTTTCTGTATCTCCACTCCCCAGCTGTTTGGTTCCACAACACAATTCTTAATGCTGCTACCTCTGTAAATTGATGCAAGATTCTACGTTGAATTTGTATACTGTTCTTTGCCATTAGGGAAGATGGTGGATTACAGTTGAGTGGGAGAAAAGTTGGAGGGGGTTTACTATCCTGATTTAGATTGTGTTAAGGACTAAGTGACTATTATTTGTACCTCTAATAAAGGCTTATCTTGCTAAGCAAAGCCTTATAGAAGACTGAAACTAGGTGACATGTGCGTATAATCAAAGATACCGAATTTGAATAATTTCATAGTGCTTGTACAAGGGCTTGTACAAGGGCTGATTACTTTTGAAGGAACACACGGTTTTCATGCAGAAGAAAGGTGTGTTTTTTCTTTAAATACTTTTTGGTGATGTGCTAATGGAGGGGTTGATATTTTTATTTAAGGTCCTAAAAATTCAAGCAGTATAGGCAAATGGACTGTGATTTAGAGCAGGTGTAAATTCAAGTTTTTAGAGTCAATTTTGCTGGTAGTTGTAGAGACAGGCACTAGCTTTGTGTTTCTTGCACTGTTCTTTTAAAGAGCTTCCTTTTCTGGCTTGTAGTGTTAATAACACCCTAATTTGTGAACCCTTATGACAAGTTTTTTGTTTTTTGTTTTTTTTTTCCATCAACCTCTCTCTATTTTAGAATTCAGTCTTTGAGTAGGGCACAGTTGTCCTGACTTATGGGTGCTTAGTAAGTATGGAAGTAGAATTGTCTTCATGTAACCTGTTTGTTGATTTGACATTCGTAGCACTACTTACAAGGTTTTGCGTGTACTAATGTTTGAGTAGTCAGTTTTAGAATTGAAAAGATTTTTAGGCTTTAAAAAGGTGATTATCTGATGATTTCTTAATCAGAATATTTTACTTGTTTGACACGTACAGTTTTTTTTCTTTTTGCTGCTTTTTTGGATATGCTGCTCACATGTAGCATGACCTTAACTATGCTCAACATCTGCAATGTCATCTATTAGTACAAGATAATTTTTATATCCTGTTCATGTGCTAAAACAAAACCCTTGCAACTGGTAGATTTGATATTCTGAAAGGTGTAAAAAATTACATATTATTTGCTGTTTTGAGGGTGTATACTATCTGTCTTATTTGAAGAACTGAACTTTTAAAGTGAGAATTTTACAGGTTTACAAACTCTGGTTTTTTTTGGTTTGTTTTGTTTTTTAAGCCTGAGAAATTCTTAGGTATAAAGGTCAAGGGGGCTAGATTTACAACATCAAGTGACTTGATAAGTCCCATTTATTTAAATCCCATTTTTCTAGAATTCCATATTTCTTTTTTTTTTAATTGAAGTGTAGTTAACACACAGTGTTAAATTAGTTTCAGCTATATTTCTTTATGATAGCAATATTCAGTTCATATGTGATCAGATTTATCTCACATTCCTTCCAACATTCTTCTTGAAAGGTAGAGACTGTTAGCAGGGGTATGGTATCAATGAAGGAGATAATAAAGCCTGTTTGGTCTTTGTCCATTCCTATTTGAATCTAGGATTCCATGACTTTACATTTTCATCAAGGTTTTATTTAATGATAAACGACGATAAAGAAGATGTATTATTAAATTGAATCTTGAACAGCACTTTCAGTACTTTCTGTATTCCTGGCACTTGATAGGCACTTGGGGACATAAAGCATGAATAAGGCAGAGTTCTGGCTTCAAGGAGCTTACAGCATTGTGATAGACATGAAGACAATTGTTGATTATAGGACAGTCAAGTGTTTATGATAGAGATCTGCATGAGGTACTGTGGGGTTGCCCAGAAGAGGGATTCCAAACGCGTTAGGTAAAGATAAATGTGAATTGTGAGAAGTAAAATTACTTTTTAAAATCAGTGAGGCAGATCTTAGTGAGATTAGACATTGTGGTAGGTGGTAGAAGTTTGTTCTTGTCTCTTTCTGATCTTTATTGTTTAAATACTAAATGGGCAGTTTGATTCTGAAAAACAGGCTGCCACTTAACAGCTTTGTGAATTGTTGGCAAGCTATTTAACCTCATCTTAAAAAAAAAAAAAAAAGACATCATCACCTTGTGTGTAGAGTTGTTGAGAGAATTAAGTCAAAGAATAAAATAATAAAACAGTGCATGGAATATGGTAAACATTCAAGTGTTAGTAGCATTGCACATTATAAACTAACTTGCCTGGTATTTGCCATTCTTCAGTTCTACCCTAATGTCTTGAATAATTGAGTTTTCAAGGTAATTAACTTAATCTATTTGCACTTTACAGTTTTTTTTTTTTAATGTGTAGCGCAGTCAGTGCTCTTTAAATATTTGTTAAATTTGTTTCAGATAAATATTCAGAAGACCAATTCTTAGAATATAAGGATACAGTGAAATTAACTTTTGTAATTGTATGGAACCAAGTTGAATCTTCCCTTAATGATGTGGAATGCATTTTAAGATTTGGCAGTTCCCTAAGGTCACTTGGAATGTATTGAAAATGTAGAGTTGGAGAAAAGTGTCACAAGTAAGCTTCTACCTTATCAAGTTACTGATAGTATCAGGTTGGAGCCTATAATATGTACTGCCCATATAAATCTTTCCGCATTCTTAGCAGATATAATTGGAAAGTGAACCAAATTTAAAAGTAAGCAAAAAACCCCAGATCTTCCTTTCTTGTATTTAGCCATAGCATCAGAAATAGGAACTGGAAAAAGCTGGGCAACTTTATATTTGTGTGTGCATGTGTGTATTTACTGTCTTGTTTATTTCATTATGCTTAAATATATTTAATTTAGTGATTCAGGAACTCTAATGGGCATTTTGCATTTGTATAGTTAAGAAGTTAAACTTATGACTTCTTGCCTATTATTTGAAAATTACTGAAGAGAAGCTGGCTAGGATACCTTTGTTAAAAAATAGAGTATTTTGACATTTTGTGATTTGCCCCTTTAAAATTAGAGTAAATAACATATTGTTATAGCATATTCTATAATCCATTAAAGTCCTTATGACAGTTCATAGTAAGGACTAACTAGTTTGTGAAAGATGTGGCATTTAATTAATAATGGCTATTAATATATAAATTTAGGATAAAATCAATCCTTAAGTTAGTAATAGAATGATTATTAAAGATGATTTTATGTTCCAAGCATTCAGGTCCAAAAATGTAAGTACCATAAATGTCATACTTTTGATTATTTTTTGTATTTTTATCTAAAATTTTTTAAAGTCTTGACTATGTATCCTTTCCTGAATTTCATAAAACTTAAGATTTCTATTTTTTTTTTTAAGTTTATTTATTTTGAGAGAGTGAAAGAGCGAGCACTTATGGGGGAGGGACAGAGAGAGAATCCCAAGGAAGCCCAGGAACCATGAGATAATGACCTGAACTGAAATCGAGAGTCGGATGCCTAATGGACTGAGCCACCCAGGCACCCCAAGATTTCTATTTTTATACTAGGTTCTGACATTTAATAATTTATTTAAATAAAATTTATCCTGACTCTTTATCAAGGGTGAGCTTTAATTTTTTTCCTAAATGACTCAATTATTATACTATAGATAATTCATTTAAAACTTTAGTGAGAGCTTCCCCTTATGACTTTGGAAACAGCCATATTGCAGGTACTGTAGTCTATTTTATACTCATGCTATACTATTTTTAGTACTATTTTATAATAGTACTACACTGTTTTAGAAACGATCTTGTATTGCATACTTAATCTCAATTTTACATATTCTCTTTCGTATAGTATTCAGAGTGATTGTTTTTCTTGTAGTCCTATTTACTGCCCAACATTCATTCTGCTAATTAAGATGAGTAGGAAAGAACTACCTGTTGCATTGTGTAGATATTCATAAACTGGAATTTGAGGCATGTGTAAAAATATGCCATCTCATAACTGGATTAAGTGGCTAAGAATTGGCAGTATGTCTTTCAGCACTTCAGATGATTATTTTGTAGGTGTAAGATAGTAAATTATACCTGTGGATCTATAGATAGGAAAGTATTTTTTAAAAAACTTTGATTTCCTTGAACTTTAATGGCTTAGAGAAATCAAACTTGTTCTTATTTTAAATAGGTTAGCTTTGCACTGAGTGGAGGCTTTTTAAGCTCTCAGCTTAGGGTTATTCAGAAGAAATAAAGTTAAAAGGAAAGGCGGTGCTATAAATCACTGTTCTCAGCTAGCCAGGGTCTGCAGAAGTAGGGTGTGCAGTTGGGTTCAAATCTTAGTTACTAGGGAATCTTTTTCAAGTAACATTCAAACAGGCTCCACTGTGGATTTACTGGATTGACAATTTTTGCAAGAGGGGTGGGGAGTGGAGCCTGGGGATTGGGACATTTGTAGTTTGAGAGACATCTTTAGATGATTCTTTCTTCCCTTGATGAGTGCTCTTTATTACAACATTTAAATTTATGATTTGACCAGATGTGGTTCTTCTTCTGAAAGAAATATTCCACTCTTCTGTTCACTAATGCATCAGAAGTGCTTGGCATATAGTAGGCACTCAAATTTCTTTATTTCAGGAGTTTAACAGCAAAGTCAAATTTAAACTAGCACTGTCCAGTGGAAATATAATATGAGCCATACACAGAATTTTAAGTTATCCTTATGCCACATTAGAAATAGTAAAAGGAACAGGTGAAATTAACCTTAATCATGTATTTTATTTAACACAGTATAACCAAAATATCATTTCACTGTGCATTTGATACTAAAAAATTGAGATATTTTACATTTTCCTTCCTAGTTAAGTCTTTGAAATTTGGTGTGTATTTTAACTTACAGATTGTTATTTAAACTAGCTGTATTTGATGTGCTCAGTAGTCACGTGTGGCTGGAGGCTACCATATTGGACAGTGCAGGCCTAAACTATATGTGTCTCTGAAGTAGGTAATGCCTATTACCTACTCTGGTCCTTACTCATAAGGCCTAAAATAATATTACTCTTCCTGCCTACCTAGCGAAATTCTGAAATAGCTGGTTTAAGATCAGTTTTCTCTGTGAAGCCTTCCCTCACCACTTCTTGACTAAAGTGAGCTTTTCTTCTTTCTAGTTACTCTTACATTTGTTATGTAGTATTTAATTATAAGTTGTTTTGTAATGTGTGCTCTTTGCAGTAGAGATCTTGCCTCATGCTTCATTGTATGTATCATAACAAGTATTGTAATAAACAAAGATTATTTTTCAAACTATATAGATTTTATTAACATTTGCTTTTTTGCCCATTAATAACTGTTTAAGGAATTGACCAAATTTGCTATAACATAAATGGCATGAAGAGAATACTTGGTTTAGGATTTCATCTTCCATATTGAAGTAAAATAATGAAATAAAATAGAATAATAGCTATAATAAATAACTATGAAACTTTTGTGAACTTGATTTTATTTCTTATCTGATCCTAGATATCTTTCATTCCTTAGTCCCTGGACACCTACCCTCTTTTGTGTTTAATAATGTGACATGTGGTCATTAGAGGAAAAAGCACACACATTCTATTCACTTTTTTTTTTCCCCTTCATGTTTTTAGGTTTAGAGCAACGTTTGCCAAAGTGTTTCTGTTGAATTCAAGTCTCAGAAGATATGTTTCTGGGATAAAGTACTGTGGTTAAATAGACTTGGGAATGGAAAAAAAACTAGCTATATAACCCACTTATGTAAAGTCACTATATGCATTAATATACTAATAGCTTAAAAAATTATTCCGTAAAATATACTGTTTTACAAACTAATTAAAAAAAATCTTTTTTGTGTAATACCTGTTACATTGCAGAAGCTATGTTGTACAGAACACACTCAGAAGTATATCCCTAGAGGGATTTGTATATTTGATATTATTCCTATTTTGACAGTCCTATTCCTACTTTCCTAGATGGGGGGGGGGAGTGAATACATACATATTGTCTAATAAACTAGAAGAGGTTGGTAGGTTTTAAAGATGTTGCTTGATGAGATAGTTCTTCATTGGCTTTTCTTTTTTTCTAAAAATTCTTTTTTGCTATCTTTAGGTTTGTGTCTTTATTCCCCATTGTCTTACCCATTTTGAATCTGAGATGTTTGCAAAATTGATCTTCTAGGAGGAATACAGTTTTTTTCCCTTTGGTATTGTAAAATCAGCTGTGCATTATTTATCTCAGGGCATTTGTAGTTTAAACAGCTTATGTGTGACATGCCTCACTTTATGTATATCACATCTCACCCTGAATTTGAATTTTCAAAATAAAGTGTAAGATTAAGATACCTAATCTGTTTTGTAATGGATATATGTCAGTGTTGTTACTGGGAAGGACCTGAAAAAACCAAGAGGCAATTATAAATATAGGTGCATACAGCTAGGACCCCAACTCAGTGTTGAGAACATTGTATACAATTAACAGTGTGCTTGATGCCTTTTTTTTTTTTAATGTTTATTTATTTTTGAGAGAGACAGAGTGCAAGCAGAGGAGGGGCAGAGAGAGAGAGAGGGAGTCACAGAATCTGAATCAGGCTCCAGGCTTTGAACTGTCAGCACAGAGCCTGACTTGGGACTTGAGCTCATGAGCCATGAGATCATGACCTGAGCTGAAGTCTGACACTCAACCAACTGAGCCACCCACATGACCCTGTGCTTGACCCTTCTAATGTCTTCACTTTAGAGGAAAACCAAAAATGTTAATGAAATAGTAGTATTGGTGAACTGTGGTTCACAATCATATTCATATAGTAACTATTTCTATGTGTTATCCATGATAGACATGATTGTCATTATTACTAGATTATCTTAGGCTGTTTTGAAACTTATTAATATGATTTCTAATTTAGTCTTAGCTACTGTGGGCTAGATTAAGATTCATTTCATAAGTGTCCTGTCATTATGAACTCCAAATTCCCTTCTAATTTGATTCAGATTAGAGATAATCATTCATGGCTAGAAGTTCAATTTAAATATTGGCTAAGTCACACCATTAAACTGTCTAGTTTTTAAATGTGCTTAGGGATACCCTGGTTACTTTATTTTAAGTGCAAAATTTTTAAAAGCTTCTCTATTTTATTTATTTTTTATTGAAGAGATTCAAGTGGGAGAAGGTACTTAACTACAGTTTTATCCTTCTCATTACGGACATAGGGCTAGAACCTCATAGCATTTTTCACTAAACCATGAGTCTGCATATGTTAATGGCTCTAGCAGCTGTTCTGAACCTCAGATTTCTCTGCTTGTTAAAGTTAAGAGATAAAAAATTACCACGAACAAAAACCTTGAGTAACATGTTCAAATAATCCGCTTGTATTGACTGTCAACTTTTATAGTAGCTTCTCCATTCCTATAAGCATTGTAAGTATATGATTATAAATCTATGATTATTTTATACAGCTTTGGCTAGTTCATCTGAAAACCAGAATGAACTTTAATATTGAAGTATAATGGTAAGGAATTCCTATTCTCTTTCAAATTGTTACTTCTGTTTGTTGTGCACTAGTACAATGTCAAAGATTTATTTTTTTTTTTCTTTTAAAGCTGGTATAGCTTCTGTGGTTACCGGACTGATTTTGAATAATAAAAGAAGGCATATCAAGGCCAGAATTAATAACACTAATGAAGACACCTATTCTTAGGAAGAAATAAGACTGGTTAACTATTGACATTCTTTTCCATATTTAAGATTGTGAAAACCATTTCAAGTTTTAGATTCGTAAGAGTTAGCAATTTTTGGTGGCTATTTTGAAGCCATGCATTGCTTATCAAACTTATTTTTCCGTATGTGTATAAAAGGATCTGGACATTGGCACAGTTTTGTTATATTGATTGTGAAAATGTTTAAATATATAAGTAGTTGGTGAAATTTGTATAGAGCATGCAAAAAAAGTCTCTTGCCTTGTAAAAGTTTGAATCCTAACAACATCTGCTGAAATATAAAAACAACTCTGAAATTGCCTAAGAAAAATGCAGATCTTTGAGGATACTACTATTGCTTTGCTGCCCTCTACAGTCATCTAAAATAATCGCTCTTGATTTTTCTTCCATCAGATGATTAAAATACTTACTTGACCTGTGAGTCAGTTGAGTAATATTTACTATTAAAATATTTTTTTTAGTTAGTCACAACAGTTGACCCATACCTATAATGCAAAAACTAAAGGACTTAGAATTGGAGCAGGGGATAAATTGGGAACTGTTGAGCGTCAATCAGAAAATAGGTAAAACAACACCAACTGAGAGCTAGGTGGTTAGAAGATATCACAGTGAAATAAGACATGGTGGTTGGTCCCAAGTTTATAGACCTATTGGTAAGACTAACTGTATGTTAAAATATATACAAAAAAGGTGTTTGTAAAAACGTTGCAAGTAGTATGGTACAGCCTAAAAGAAAGATCAGTAAGACCTGGAAGAGTCAAGGAAAGCTAAGTAGAGGAGACGAAACTTTTGAGTTGTGTCTTCAAGAATGGATTAAATTCAGACAAGTAAAATAGGGTTATATTAAAACACAAAGGATCTGTTACACAGAAAGGGCTATGCAAGGGGCCTTGGAGTCTTTGCACTTAATAAATGTAAATTTTAATTGTTAGGAGATTTGGAATTAGTAGTGTGTGTGTGTGTGTGTGTGTGTGTGTGTGTGTATGTTAGGTCCAGTTACTTAGCCTTTCTGCCTGTTTCATCCCTAAAAAATTGGCTAAGTACTTCATTTACAGAGTTGCTGTGAAAATTAAATGAACTCCTTAAACTGCACAATATAGTGCTTTATAAATACAACTAACAATGATGCAAGGGAAAGTGAATTGTCTTATATTAGAAATATAAAAGTATTGTGGGATTATAGAAGAAGGAGCAGTTTTACTGGCAATGGAAGAAGACTTAATAGAAGGCCTAATTTTGTAGCTGAACCTTGAGGGAAGAATTTAGATTTCCATTTGTGAGGGAAATTCAAAGAGAAAGAGGGCATTCCAGGCTGAAAAGATCACTGGACTGAGAATTCTGTGGAAGGAATGTTCCCGTGTGGTTCAAGCATGAGCTTTTTGTAGGGAAGTCATGGATTTTTAAATACTTTACTGATGCTGAGGAGAATGTGTGTGGTAGGCAGTGAGGAGCTTTTGAAGGCAAGTAACTACTGAATCTGTCTGATTTGAGGATGTTGTATTGCTCTGATCGCAGTGTATAAGATATATTGGAGATATGAGAGACAAAAAGGAATAGCCATTATAATCGTTCATGGAAGAGAAGGTTGTGAAGACAAATAGCATTTTGGTAGAAGGCTTTAATGGAGAGATGGATCTGAGTAGATTACCTAGTGTTTGGATATCATAGTGGGTGAGAAAGGAAGAGTTGGATCTGAACTTAATGCTTCTCTTTTGAATGGCTAGAAAAGTATGGTAAAGGTATTGATTAGTTTTAGTCCAGTAACATTTTGGAGGCATTTAAATTGCGGTGTCTTTGGGACATATTTTATTTTTTTTATTTTTTAATTTTTTTAATATATGAAATTTATTGTCAAGTTGGTTTCCATACAACACCCAGTGCTCATCCCAAAAGATGCCCTCTTCAATGCCCATCACCTACCCTTCCCTCCCTCCCACCCCCCCATCAACCCTCAGTTCTCAGTTTTTAAGAGTCTCTTATGCTTTGGCTCTCTCCCACTCTAACCTCATTTTTTTTTTTCTTTCCCCTCCCCCATGGGTTTCTGTTCAGTTTCTCAGGATCCACATAAGAGTGAAAACATATGGTATCTGTCTTTCTCTGTATGGCTTATTTCACTTAGCATAACACTCTCCAGTTCCATCCATGTTGCTACAAAGGGCCATATTTCATTCTTTCTCATTGCCACGTAGTACTCCATTGTGTATATAAACCACAGTTTCTTTATCCATTCATCAGTTGATGGACATTTAGGCTTTTTCCACAATTTGGCTGTTGTTGAGAGTGCTGCTATAAACATTGGGGTACAAGTGCCTTAGGGAAATATTTTAGAGCTGTAGTTGGAAATTTATTATGAGATGGTGGAGATAATATGTGGAGTTGGGAATTACCAGGATTGAGATATTGGGAATAGATGAATTTTTAGATAGAAGGCAGAGGGGGAGGAGAGAAGGAGAGAGAAGAGAAGGAAGAAAGGAAAGAGAAGTGGGCAGGGGACTGGGAAAAATTTTCAAGGTTGAGGTATTTTAATTGGATAAGAAGGAGGGAGAGGGGAAATCATCTGGAAAAAAACCTTACTTGATAAATAAACCAATATATTTAGTAGTTAAGAGGACTCATGGATGACCCAGTAATTTAGTAAAAGTGGTTAGGTGAGGTCAAATTCCAAAAAGTTAACAAATGAGGGGACGGTGAAGAAGTAGTAAGGTATGGCCCACTCTTAGGAAAGAGAAAGAGTAATTTGATGGGGGAAGAATAATGTATCAGTTGTTATGGGCTGAATGTTTGTCATCCCCAAATTGAGATATTGAAGCCCTAACTCCCAATGTGATGGCATTAGGAAGGGTTCTTTGGGAGGCAGTTAGATACCAGGTGGTTCACGTATGGAAATCAAGACCCAAGGGAGGCTAGACATCTAGAACCATACCCAGAACCACAGCCAAGATAATGTCAAGGGACAGTCTATCAAGGTCATTGCTTTTTGCTTCTTGAGACACTGGAGGTTATGTACAGCTTTGCCTCTTAGACTGGCATTGCTGCTCTTAGAGATTGGATATTGTTATTACCATAGCACAAGGGACTATACTTTCCATGGGTGTCCATTACAGAAAGTTGAAGGAAAGCTTTATAAAAAAAATTGACATATAGTTGACAGTGTTCTGTTAGTTTCAGGTGTACAACATAGTGATTCAACAGTTCTATACATTAGGCTGTGCTTACCGCCATAAGTATAGTTACCATCTGTCACCATGCAATGTTATTATAATATTACTGGCTTTTTTGTTCCCTGTGCTATACTTATCATCCTCATGACTTATTTTATAACTGGAAGTTTATACCTCTTAACCCCTTCACCAATTTTGCCCTTCCCTCCAACCCCCTAATGTTTGGCAACCACCACTTTGTTTTCTGTATTCATGATTCTATTTCTGTTCGTTTGTTCTGTTTTTTAGATTTCACATATAAGTGAAATCATATGGTAATTTGTCTTTGATTTGAGTGAAAGGTGAACACAGCATTAGACGATGTGAGGTATGAGCTTGTTTGAACAAGGCTGGAGATACTGATTGATGAAATATTAAAACTTTTTATTGACATACTTTTACAGAAAAGTATTAATGGTAAGTGTGCAGTTGGGTGAACTGTGATTAGCAACTCTGTGAAACCATCACCCTGGTCAAGAAATAAATTTACTGGCACTCTAGAAGCTCCCTCACACTCTTTCCAGTCACACATCTGTCTCCCTGAGCAATAACCACAATTCTGACTTTTAACTCCATAAATTTGTTTTGTTTTTTTAACTTTATATAATATTTTTTTGCTGATGTTGTGAAATTCATGTTGTTGCGTGTAACATTTTTTTTTTAACACTACTGTGCAGTATTCTGTCCTGTCACCATCCATAATTCATCAGTTTTAATGTTGGACAGAAATTTGGGATGTTTTCAGTTTGAGGCTTTTATGAATGGTACTACCATGAACATCATTTTATTTCTCTTTTGGTGGTAGAATTGCTGGTTCATTTTATGCATGTTTTTGTTGAATAAGTTTACTAAACAGTAACAATTCATACTTCCAATCAGTAGCTTGTAAGACTCATTTGCTCCACGTCTTCACCAGCCCTTTGTAATGTCAGTACTTTTTCTTAACCATTCTGAGCAGTATGCAGTGGTATAACATTGTGATTGTAGTTTGTATTTCCTTGATGGTTGGGATCTAAGGATTTGCACCATTTTGAATATCCTCTTGTGAAATGCCCGTTGGTTTTTATCCCATTTTATTCAGTTGTATTGTCTTTTGTCTTTTTACGGATCTGTTGGATTTGTTAATGTATGCTACGTATGAACCCTAATGTGTATTACAAATATCTTCTCCTACTTTGGTCTTTTCACTCTATTGATGGTGTCTATAGATAAACAGAAGTTCTTTAATAATTATCCAGGTAGTCAAAACCAATCTTTGTCTTTATAATTAATTCTTTGCCTTATTTACAATATCTTTCTCTAGTGCATTATCATGAAAACATTTTCCCTAGGAGTTTTATCATTTTGCCTTTACTGTGATTCATCTAGAATTTGTTTTTTGTGATTATTAGGTAGGATCCATATTTTTTCTTCATTTACTATCCAGTTGACCATCACGGTTTTTGGAAAGAAACTATTGTGCAGTGCTGCCTTTATAATAAATCAAGCAGCTGTCCATGCCAGCGTTTATTTTGGGGCTCTCTTCTTCATTCCATTTGTCCACTTTGCTATCTTGGCACAAATGTCATAATATCTTGGGACGCCTGGGTGGCTCAGTGGGTTAAGCGGCTGACTTGGGCTCAGGTCATGATCTCGCGGTCCGTGAGTTCGAGCCCCGCGTCGGGCTCTGTGCTGACAGCTCAGAGCCTGGAGCCTGTTTCAGATTCTGTGTCTCCCTCTCTCTGACCCTCCCCCGTTCATGCTCTGTCTCTCTCTGTCTCAAAAATAAATAAACGTTAAAAAAAAAATTAAAAAAGTTATAATATCTCATTATAGCTTTATTATTTGTTTATTTATCTGAATTTAACATTTATTTATTTTTGAGAGAAAGAGCGAGATAGAGTAGGAGCGGGGGGAGGTGCAGAGAGAGGGAGGGAGGGACACAGAATCCGAAGCAGGCTCCAGGCTCTGAGCTGTCAGCACAGACCCTGATGCAAGGCTTGAACCCACAAGCCGTGAGATCATCTTGATGTTGAGTAGAGTAAGTCCACCTATTTATTCAAGTTTAATGTGGCTAGTCTTGGTCCATTTCTTTTCTGTATAAATTTTAGTAGCAGCTTATCAATTGCCACAAAAAACCTATAGGGATTTTTTATTGTGAGTACATTAAATCTGTATGAATTAATGTAGGGCTAAATAGACGTCTTTATACTGAATCTTTCAACCTGTGAGTCTGGTTTATCTCGCTATTTACCTAAGTTTTCTCTACATTTCCCATAAAACTTTCTGTTTTTTTTCTGTGTCGAGGTCTTGCATCACTATAAATTTTTTATTACATTTAATCTACTCAAAGATTCAAGTTACTTGTTTTTTGATATTACTATAAATGATATTTTAAAATATTACTAATTGCAGGCATATAAAATCTAATGCTTTAGTTTAGGTATCGTGATCTTACATCCAGATACTGTGCTAACTTCATTTATTTCTAATACTTAGTCAAACTTTTGGATCTTCCATCTACAGAGTCATGCCATCTGTAAAAAGTGAAAGCCTGTTTTTTTTCATTCCTTATACTTTTTTTTTTTTCTTTTCCTTTGCTTATATGTTCTGGAGCATCATAGCTCCACTATGATGTTAAATTAAAGTGGTGATTGCAGGCATCATTGTCTGGTTCCTAATCTCAGAGGTAAAACAGTGTTCAACATTTCAAAATTAAGTATGATTCTTGTAGTTTTTTTTTTTAATAGAATCTTTATCAGATTAGGAAAGTTTCTATTCCTAGTTTGCTAAGAATTTTTGTCATAAATGGTGTTTACTTTTATCAAATACTATATCTTAATTTTGAGATGATTAGAGGATTTTTTTTCCTTTTTTTAATATGGTGAATTACATTTAAAAAATGTTAAACCATCTTTGTGTTTCTGGAATAATCACGGTTTAGTTTTGATGAATTATATATCTTATTATATCACTGGATTCAATTGACTATTATTTTCTTTATTTTTTTTCTTCATCAATATTTATCAGTTGTCCTGGAATATTCCTTTCATATGATCTTGCCAAACTTTGGTATCAAAGTTATGGTGTGCTCAAAAAAAATGAGAAGTATTACACCTTTATTGTCCTGTGTATGAGTTTAAGATTGGTATTATTTTTCTCTTTAAGTGTTGGGTAGAATTCATAGGTAAAGCCATCTGGGCCTGGAATATTTTTTTGTGGGAAGGATTTTTATTTGTAGATTCCGTTTTTTAATAATTATGGTACTTAGATTTTCTATCTTCTGTGTCACTTTTGACTCATTCTGTTTTTCTAGGGATTTGTTAGTTTCTTGCTTTCAATTCTAATGACATGAAGTTTTTCTTAATGTCCTCTTACTAGCTTTATTTTTTCTTTTTTCAATACCTGAAGGATCTGTAGCAATGCCGCCTCCCCCCCCTTTTCATTTCTTTTTTTTGTAATTTGTGTTGTCTTGGTTTCTGGATCAGTCTTGCCAGGAGTTTATCAGTTTTATTATAAGGACTTACCAAAGAACCCACCTTTGATTCCTGTTGATCCTCTCTATTTTATGTTTGTTTTCTATTTCATTATTTTCCTGGTCCATATTTCCTTTGACTTTTTTTGGAGAGTTTATTTCTTATCTCTTTTCTATTTCTTGAGATGAATAGTTAGATTATTGATTTGCAGCCTTTCTCTTTTTCTTATATATGCATTTGAGCCTATTTTTCCCTTTAATTATGACTTTATCTGCATTGTATGCAAATAAATGTTTAAAACATTAAAAAATTTCCATGTGATTTTTTTTGAGTCTTGGATTATTTTGAAAATTATTACTTAACTAGATACATGAAGATATTTTAGTTACCTTAGTTTTTGATTTTTAGCATAATTACATTGTGTTAAAGAACTTGTGTCTGATTTCAGTCTTTGGAAATAGCATTAGGTCAATGTTGATAATTCCATGTATACTTACACAGAATGTATATTGCTTTTGTTGGGTAATTGTTTTCTTACCTTGTATATATCAAGTAGGTCAAGTTGGTTGCATTGTACAAGTAATAAGTCTTTATCCTTTCTAATTTTTTTCCCTGCTTTTTCAGTTAATTACTGTGAGGTGTATTAAAATCATATTCCATGATGTGGATTTGTCTTTTTTTTTTTAAATTCTGTGAAGTTTTGTGCTATATGGTTTGAGGCTGAGTTATGAGGTACAGTTAAATTGGAATTTTTCTATCTCTGGCACTTGACTCTTTTATCATTATTAAATAGTCCTCTATCTCTAGCAATACTACTTTCTTTAAAGTCTACTTTTTCTGATTTTTAGTATGGCCACATTACGTTTATTTTGGTTAGTGTTTGCATTGTATCTTTTCCCCAACTTTTACTTTCATCCTTTTTGTACTCTTAAATTTAAGTGTGCCCCTTGTAAGCAGCATGTAATTTTTAAATCCAGTCTGCTAAGCTTTGTCTTTTATTTGACATATCTATTTATCTCTGATTAATTAGTCCCTTATATATTTGGGCGTAAATCTATGTTACATCTTGGTTTTCTACTTGTGCATATGTTTTTTGTTTTATTCATATATTCATTGCTTTCCTTTGTACTAGTTATTTTTCATTCCTTTTCCCCCCTTGCTAAATTTCAGTGGCTACTTTAGGTATTACAAAATACATCCTTGACTTTATTAAAGTGCAGTATAAATTACTATGAGTATTACTCCTTTTTAGACAATACAGGGACCATCAAACTCTTTAACTCTATCCTTATTTTGCTGTTAGTGCTAGTGTCTGTGTATGTGTATCCCATACAGCAATCGTTTATTTAGTTTTTCCAATATGCTTACTCTTTCTATAGTTCTTTCTTTCTGCATCTTGTAGTTTCCATCTGGAATTCTCTTAACTTCTGCCTGAAAAACATCCCTGTGTTTTCTTTAGTGTGAATCTGCTAATTTATTTTGCCTGAAATTTCTTTATATAAATATATAACAGCTTTACTGATGTAATTCACATATCATATGCTTTACTGACTTAAAGCACATAATTAAAAATTTTTTTTTAAATATTTATTTTTGAGAGAGAGAGAGGCGGAGCATGAGCAGAGGGAGGGACAGAGAGAGAGAGAAACACAGAATCCAAAGCAGACTCCAAGGCTCCAAGCTGTCAGCACCGAACCCAACGTTGGGCTCGAACTCATGAACTGCAGGATCATGACTCGAACCAAAGTTGGCCACTTAACCAACTGAGCCATCTAGGTGCCCCTGAAAGTGCAATAATTCACGGTTTATAGTATATTCAGAGTTGTGCAACCATAACCACAGTCAATATTAGAACATTTTCATCACTCTCTGCTCCCCTAAAAGCAATCATTCTCCCATTTTCCCTCACCTCTCCCAGTACTAGGCAATCATTAATATAATTTATGTTTTTATTGATTTACCTATTCTGTACATTTCATATAAATGTTATACAATGTGTGTTCCATGTCTGATATATTTCATTTAGCATAATGATTATAAGGTTCATCCATATTTTGTATATATTGGAACTTCATTCTTTTTTATTGCCAAATCGTATCTATTGTGTGGCTATATCACATTTTATTTCTTCCATCAGTTGATGAACATTTGCATTATTACCACTCTTTGGCTATTATGAGTAATGTTGCTTTATACATTCATGTATGACTTTTTGTGTGGACATATATTTTTATTTCACTTGAGTATTTAGCTTGGAGTGGAACCACTCCACACTGTAACCTTTTGAGGAATTGCCGGTTTGTTTTGCAACGTGGCTATACTGTTAAATATTCTTACTAGCAGCACAGGCCACTCCAGATCTGTAGATGTTGTGTAGTTTGGTTGATGGGTCAGTTGTGGGTGATGGGGGCTAGGTTTGTCTGGGAGTGACCTGAATTTTATGTCTTGGAAGAAGAAAAGAGAAGTAAGTAATAGCATCAAAAGTAGGAACCAGAAGGGCAAAAGAATAACACAGTCCCGGGAAGGTGAGCATCACACCTGGAATTAGGTGAGAACCAGGAATTAGGAAAGGAGCTATGTGCTGTGGGGAGTTTGGGCAGGTGTTTGGCAGCATTTCTGGAAGCTTAAAGTCCTGGTGACCCAGATTTTGTATTTTATTCTTTTGTCCCCACTCTTAGAAACAAAGGCAGACTTATTGTTCAAATCCAAGGTCAAAATGTTTCCTTAGAATTTTGAATTCTGCCATTTCCTACATGGTCTCTATTAGTTTTAGGAAAAGCAGCTCTTTTCTTGTGCCCAAACCATTCCACCAAAAACTTGTGGGGCAGTTCCCCTGTGGTGAAAAATTCTGTCCTGATCTGTACTCAGGGCTGCAGCACATTAGAATGAACACTTACTAGCTTCTAATCTGTGCACACGATTGTACAGAAAGATGTGTAGGCCCTTCTGAGAAGCCAGTCTTTGGCTGTGAATGTGAAAGGTAGATACTGACTCTGTCTTACCCCTTACCACAGATCTCTGTGGGCCAGCCACCCCAGGAGTGTGAACCACTGGTTCTGTGAGGGAGTATACCCAAAGAAGGACAGAGTTGGAAGAGGTTCACTTTGAGAAGGTATATGGTTCAGGCCACCTGATAGTAGAGAAGGCTGGAGCTGGTTTGGAGTTATTACAAGGAATAAGCTATTTTTTGGGAGTGCAGGTGGTGGTGTGAGTGTGTAGTGGGAGTTCTGGTGCTGGTGGGGAAGTAGACTTTTGAGAACCTTTGGGCAGCATGGAGTCTCTGGTTTCTGTGTTATGAGAACAGAGGGAGAGTTATTGCCTGGCTGACGCTTCAAGGTTGTAGGGGGACTGAGTTCTGGACACATGGCTGGGACTGGCTCTACCCAGTATTCTCATACCCATGCTGCTGACTCCTAGTCTGCATTGGACATGGCAAGAGAGTCTCTTCCTCCTGCAGAATTCTTATAGTGCCATCTTCTGAGAAAGCTTAATGCCATATTTATATGAAAGGAGAAGTACTTAAAGGAATTCCATTTTTCAGAGAGGAAAATGGTGGTACGTTTGGAGTTGACTGTCAATAAGTTGATCACACATGCATCTCCATACTGTAAAGGTACTTTAAAGGTACATAAGATTAGAAGCTAAGTATTATATGTTTTTTGTATCTCTTAAGCCAAATGAAATGAAACATGTCTATATTAATGCTTTTCTAGAAACTTTGAGAACTATAGATTCACATAAATAAAACATTTTAATTTAAATATTTAGAAAGTATATGGAATGTAGAAACATTACGTGTAATTCTTTTTAAATTTTTACTAGTCTGATTTTTGAATGTTACAGCTTGCACTAGCTTTTGACTTAGGTGCGATACTCTGCAAATGCTGATTTACTGCTTTAGGATACCAAATTTTTTTTAATGGTTATTCATTTTTGAGAGAGCGTTAGCAAGCAGGCCTGGGGCAGAGAATGAGGGACGAGAGGATCTGAAGCAGGCTCTGGTCTGATAGCAGTGAGCCCTATGCAGGGCTTGAACTCATGAACCTTGAGATCATGACCTGAGCTAAAGTTGGACGCTCAACCAACTGAGCCACCCAGATGCCCCTAGGATATCAAATTTTGACAGTTACCATATTTCATCAAATATAAGAGGTCATTGATTAAGAGATACACTGTGATTTTATATGCCATTAAGGAAGAGAAAAAAACTATGACAGTACTTTCCTATCACCTAGAATTTTTACTTTATGTGTATTGACTTATTTTATATTTGTTGGACTTTTATTTCATACTTACCAATATTATATTCATGGATTTTTAAAAATCATCATAACTTGTGTGCATCCATGAAAAGCAAAATATAAGTGGAAAAATGGTTAAGGTATTCCTACTACTTCCTCGTATTCAGGGTCCTTCTTCTTTTATTGCTTTTTGCCTCAATGCTTGGAAGAGCTCTTTGATGCTTTCTTTCTTAAAAGATGTCTTTATAACAGAGGGAATATAGTTAATATAGTTATGATAACTTTATACGATTACAGCTGGTAACAACACTGTGATGAACATTTTGTAGTATATAATTGTCAAATGACTATGTTGTACAACTGAAACTAATATTATATGTCAATTATACTTAAATTAAAAAAAAAAAGATGTATTATAGTTTCCAAGACCACCCTTAGATTCAGTAATTCTCTAAGAAGACTCTTAGGACCCAGCCTATATTTGTACTCAAGGCTATGATTTATTAAGGTAAAAGCTCCCACAATAAGCAAAGATCATGAGGTAGAGTCTGGGGAAAACTGGGCATAAGCTTCCAGAGCTCTCTCCCACTGGAGTCAAACAGGAATGACTTGTGATGACATGGGTGAAGTGTTTCCAACCATGGAATCTCATTAAGGATTCCATGAACAGAATTTTTATTGGAGACTGATCATGTTGGCACTCCTTGCCTAGCATATACCCAAATTTCAGATTCTTAGAAGGAAAGTAGGTGTTCATCGACTGTTTGTACAAAACAGTTTAGGCACAGTGAGCCGCTATTATCAATTAAGGTGGGAACTTTCCCAAATAGTGATTCCTCATCACTAGCCAAAGGTCATCCTTGCATGAAGGCCTTTTTATGGATAGCAGTTTAGGCTCACTGTGTTAACTCTTTATTGCACAAAACCATTGTCTCTGAGATTTTTCTTACCAGCCTCTAATATCCATTCTAGAAGTTTTTATTCTGGTGCTATCCTGATCTTACTAGAAGAAATTAGTGGAACATATACTTCTTATTGCTTAAAGGTCATAGGTCATAGAGTTGCGTATCATCAATCAGGCTAATAGGAATAATAACCAGGTTTGCATATATACAGGCCAATTTCAGAGATGGAAAAGATCTGCATCTTGGAGACAGTGGAAAAAAGTAACTAAAACCTGCTTTTTTTTTTTTTTTTTTTTTGAGATTGTTTGCTATATTGAATGCTAAATTAAAGAGCTTAACTGGAGATTCAAAGGATAGTGAGTATTTGCAGCTGAGATTATTTTGATGGAAATTAGGATAGAAGAGAGTAGGGTGATAGGATTATAGTATAAATTGGGGGGGTGGTCTAGTGTTGTCCGTCTTTTGTCCAGAATGCAGAAGAAAGGCCAAATTGCAAACAGTGCTGAAAATGACTGTAGACATCTAGTTTGAGAATACTCAGCCCCCTTTTTCCATTTTCTTTCCCTTTCAACAGTTTTATATGTATAAAAGTGAACTGCTCTGATAGAAATTCTAAGCACTGTCCTTTGAAATATTCTTATTGTACTCCTCCCCCCCCCCCCCCCCCCCCGTAAGTCTAAACATCTCTGTTTCCATGTGTATGGTCACTACTCTCGTTCTGGGGTTCTGGGCGTTTATTGTCTCATGCTTACTTTAGTTGCAGTAACCTCCTGTTAGTTTCCTAGGACTACTGTAACAAATTATTAAAAAACTTGGTGGCTTAAAACAACAAATGTATTCTCTTGCAGTTCTGGAGTACCTGAGTCCAAAATCCAGAGGTCCACAGTGCAACATTGCCTCCAGAAAGCTCTCTAGGGCAGATTCTTTTCCTTGCTGCTCCTAGCTTCTGGTGGCCACAGACATTCCTTGGCTGCATAACTCACTCTGCCTCCGTTTTTACATGGCCGTTGCCACAGTCTGTCTTTCCCTTGTTGTTTGTTACTTATAAGGACTCTTGTTATTGAATTTAGGGCCCACTTGGATAATCCAGGATGTTCTCATCCTGAGATTTTTAATTATATCTGCAAAGTACCTTTTTCCAAATAAGATCATAATCACAGCTTTACACTCCTAATTGCTCTTTCTGTATCTGTGGTTTTTTTCCCCCACAATTTTTTGGCTTCCTAAATATTCACTCTACAATATTACTTCTTTTTTCTCCTGCTTGTTTATATTTTCCCTGATTTGGCTTTTAGCTCCTGACGGGTAAGGAATGTTTCTCCTTGTCCTTCCTCAGCATAAAGCCTGATCAATGGAGGTAGGTGTTAAATAAGCGTTAGTGAACAAAATGGATGTACAAAGAAACTGAATTAAGAATTTGCCTTTCTGGCTTCATCTCTGTTACTAAATTACCAATACTTGGGTTTTTCTGATTTCTCTAAACTCTCCTTTCATTTTATGTTTCTGTGAATCTCTTTACTGTTGTTCTCTTTTCTGTAGTGCTTTTTTCTCTGATTGGAAAAACTTATCTTGCCTAAAATCCAGCTTATTCCATTACTCCTATACAAATTTACAGAAATAAAATCAGAATCACTAGTTCAGACTTAGCAGTCTTTTTTTTTTTTTAATTTTAGAGAGCATGAGCAGAGTTGGGGAGAGGGGTAGATGGGGGGGGGGGGGGTGGGGGGAGAGAGAATGAGAATAACTTAAGCAGGTCCACACTCAATGATGTAGCCCATCTTGGTACTTGATCCCATGACTCTGGGCTCATGACCTGAGCCAAAATCAAGAATTTGACGCTCAACTAACTGAGCCACCCAGGTGCCCTGAAAATTTTACTTTTTAGAGGGGTTTTTTCACTGTACAAACATTACTCATTCCTTCTCCCAAGTCAACATACTTGGGCACTCTTAAAAGCGGATGTATCCCATTTTGTCTCAGAATGTCTAGGCAACTGTTATTCTGACGTAATTATCAATAATGCTCCTTCACTTCCTTTTCACTCAAAAAAATGTGTTTTGGCTTGGCTAACAAATTATATGGTCACTCTACCCGTACCATCCATTGCCTTAGAAGCATTATTTTCTCTTCTAGATTCTCAGCTCTTGGAAATCTCAGGCTATACATGATAGTACCAGAACTTAGTATTCAGTGAATGAAACTCAGTAAATACTTGAGTTCTTACTATGTGCCATACCTGCTGTATTTTGGTCCATATTAGCTCACTCATTTTTTCAACCTAGACTTGTAATATCTAATCCTTTGCTGCAGTGTTTTTCACTTACCTTTCTTTCCCTTACCTAACTTTCACCTTGTAAAATCTTAACTCTAATTCAAGTACAGCTCTAGAGATTTTTTATTCTTACCTTTCAGCTACTAGTGATGCTTGGAGAGAAAAAAAATCATATAACCATGCAGATTGGTGCTGCTATAGAATTAGGTGTTAGCTCTAACTGGACCTCAAACAATTCTAGCCGTTCTTCCTTTGGGGGTTAGTGCACACTCCCATGTTTGAATTTTTTAAAAAAAATTACTGAAACCTTGTTAATTAGGTGATGATAGTCCCATTTTATAGGTGTTAAAACAGGTTGAGTACCCAGGGTCACACTGGTAAAATTTAGATGCCTGTCTTGAATCTAGGTTAGTCTGACTCCAAAGTTCTTGCTTTTTCATTCCACCCTGTTATCATTCACAATTTAAGTCTCATTCTTAGGTCTCAGAAGTAGTGTACTACTAAACCATAAACTCCATGTACTTGTTTAGAGATGCCTCTTTTATTTACAACAGTAACTTTGAGATTTTTGGATTATTAATGCATGTCATATGAATGTGTATAAATTTTTACATGGGTCATTATAGAAGGCTGTCATTTATGAGAATTGATAATCACTATCTTTGAAGCACCTGTTTTTTTACAATGTGAAAAAATCTGAGAGTACATATTCATAGGGCTTCTGTTTTTTGTGTATCACTTATAATAAGCTTAAAGTAAATTAAAGGATCGGAAATAAATTCATTAGTATGGTTAAACAATTCTTTCATTTGAAAATTGCTAGTTATTGATTATAGATTTTACTGCTCGAATAACAGTAAAACCTAAGATAATTACTATAGTATTTGGGGTAATAAATGTTATTAGGATTAAAACTCATAATTTCATTAGTTTTTAAAAGTTGCCACAATTTCACAGGTTGTAATGGGATTGAAAGAGCAAATTTTTAGTAATTGTTATGAAAATCCATTCTCCCACTACTCCACTTCTGGTCGGAGTAGTGCTGACTTAAAACTCCAGCGCCCGGCCCAGCCCCTCCACCTTTTAATTTGAAAATCACTGAGCTTTTGAATGTCTTCACTAATATCCTTATAGATACTAAAATTTATTTATAATGTGCCTCAGCATGGTAGAGTTGCCAGGATTACTTTTTGAAGCCAGAAGCTTTCTTCTTGTTTGTCTTTTGCCACTAGCTATTTAAGGGCAGATCACCTCAAATGTCTCTATAAAAATGAGATTAGATCAGATTCCTATACGTTTTCTTCCTGATCTAAGATTTTGTGCTTCTGTTCTCAAAATACAAAGGAATTTGTGCTTTTAAGCATAAACTAAAGAGAAGCTGTATTTATGTTGATTGGTTAAATCAAGATATTTTCTTTATTTGAAATTTAAAGGTAGTGATTGAGAATAGATGGTGGAAACAACATTTTACAGCATTTTGTAAAGGCTGAAGTTACTATGTGAAGATAAGATGATATGATACAGTGGGATAAAATTTATATTTAGTGTTAATATATAGAAATAGTAGAGTAGAAGTTTGCTATCTCTTGCACCTGTTATTCCCTATGTTTGATTATGTGTAAATCATTATTACAGTAATCTAACTAGTTAGAAGTTAACTTATATTAAACTTCCATTCTGGAACTGCACTATCTAAGACTTTTCTGCCATGAAACAAATGTTATTCAGCTGTACTCTTGAGTAGCATAGTTACTAGCCATGTATGGCAATTGAGCATTTGAAATATGGCTAGTGTAAATGAAAACCAGAATTTAAACTTTTATTTAATTTCAATTAATTTAAATTTAAATAGCCACTTGTGGGTAGTGGCTGGGACGGTGTGATTCTAGGAATTGTTAAACATTGTGCCAAAGCATTATTAGTTCTATTTCTCTACTGTGTCATTTCCGATTACTGCCCTTTACTCATTTTGAATTCAACCTTCCCTCCAGTCTTACGTTCTGTATTTTGGCCTCATGCTGGATCTTTGATTAGCTTGCATTGGTCTTCCCAGCCTATGAAAATCTTTAAGTCTTCAAGGCAGAGCTTAAATTCTACCTATTGCAGAGCTTTCCCTGATTCCGCTATGGCAGATGGCACTGTCTCTTACTATTTGTATGACCCAGGTTAAGTTTTTTTAATAACCCTTTTGCTTCTTGATTTGTCATATGGAAACAAAAATTACCTATCTTACCTCATAGTATGCTTTTTAGGGGGGAGGGATGGAGTGTGGGGATCAAATGAAACAATAAAATTAAAAGTCCAATAAAATGGTATGTAAAAACAGACAATTTTTAGGACTATACAACTGTAAAGGGATGAGACATTTCATAAATGTGAAAACTGAGGTCAGAGAAATTGACTTCCCCACTGCCTAACATTATCCACCTAACTTTATTTAGTACTTCAGTTCCAGTAATTCTTTAGCTACATTGGTTTCTATAATCCTTTCATTCTATTCTTTTTCTTCCCTTCTTGACCAGCTGACAGTCTGTAGTCTATCATTGAAATCACTTCTTTGCCATCAAACCCTTGCTCATCTTTTATTTGTGCTAGCCTGGTAAAACTCTCAACCTGGGTTAAATCTTACAGTTTGCCCATTCCATGCCTCTACTCAGGCAAGTGAATGCTGATTAACGTCATCATAATTCAAAGGTAGTAACTGCAGGTAGTTCTTGGAACTACCACATTTTCCTAATGAGTGGTTCTTTTTTATACTCTTAAAAAATTATTGACGACTATCACAAGCTTTTGTTAGTGTGGATCTTATCTGTCAATACTTACTTGGTTAAATATTAAAACTGAGTAATTTTTAAATGCTTTAATTCCTTCAAAAATAGTCATTACAGGAATGCCTGGGTGGTTCAGTCATTCAAGCCTCCGACTGGCTCGGGTCATGATCTTGTGGTTTGTGACACAAGCTTTGTGTCGGGCTCTGTGCTGACAGCTCAGAGCCTGGAGCCTGCTTTGGATTCTGTGTCTTTCTCTCTCTCAAAAATAAACAAACATTTTAAAACTTTAAAAAATAGTCACTACATGTCAACAAATATTTTTATGAAAAATTAGTATTTTTAAAATTTATTTATTTTGAGAGAGAAAGAGTGAGAGAATCCCAAAAGGCTCCACGCTGTCAGCACAGAGCTGACACCATCACCTGAGCTGAAGTCAAGAGTTGGACTTTTAACTGACTGAGCCCCTTAGCCACCCCCAAAAGTAAGTATTTTCTGTAAAAAATTAGTGGTAAGAGTGGTATAGTTCGTTATTTTGCAAATGTCTTTAACATCTATCTTAATAACAACTGGATTTTCATACCTGCTTCTGCATTTAACCTGCTGAATATCATATGTAGCCTCTAGAATATCCATTGTATACTCATGGCAGAACAGAATGAAAAAGATAACATTATAGAATGAGTGTGAACATAGTTTTGATTGTATTAACTCCCTGGAAAAGACTTGGAGACTCTCAAGGGTCACACTTGGAGTACTTTTGCTTCATTCCATCTGCTCTTTCCCATAGCTGTTTTCACACTTCTATCTTCTTAAGTCTCTAGACATCATCTCTTATCCTCACATGCAATCCTTTCTTTTTAAAGAACAAACGTAAGAAGTCAGAAAAGAACTTTAACTACCATACCTACCAATCTGTAAGGGTAGACTCTGGCAGCTACAACTGATGCACGATGGATGCCTACTGATATCCCTCAGTCCTGTCCCACAGTCCCTTTTCCTCAAAGATATCACTTTAACCGGTCTCTTTTGTCTCATAAATTTTGTTTTTCAGTCATTTCAGTCAGCATAAATATATGCTATAATAGCTCCCATTTAAAAAAGACTCTCCCTGATATATAATCTCTCTTGAGCTGTTGTCTCTCTTTATAGTAAAAATCATCTCAAGAGTTCTTTATATACTAAATGTTCTCCAGTTTGTCTTCTATTCTCATTTTTATATAAAACAGCTTCATAGGGTATAAGTGACCTATAATATGCTGCACCTACTTGAGGTGTACAATTTGGTAAGTTTTAACAAAGATGTATGCCTGTTGAATCGTCACTACAGTGAAGATAGTGAAATGTTATATTGTGTCATCTATAAATCATCCATCTCATCTCTTCCTGTCCCCCTTCCCCTAAGCCAGCACCTATCTGCTTTCTGTCACTGTAGTTTGCGTTTTCTAGAGTTTTATATAAATGGAATTATACTTTATGTATTTTTTCTATCTTCTTTCAGCATAGTTGTTTTGAAATTTATCCATGTTTTGCATGTTATCAGTTTATTTCCTTTTATTGTATTTGGTTATATAAATATTCCTTTTAAAATTTTTTAATAGGGGCACCTGGGTGCTAAGTTGGCTAAATGTCTGACTTTGGCCCAGGTCATAATCTCACGGTTTGTGAATTTGAGCCCTATGTCAGGCTCTATGCTGACAGCTCAGAGCCTGGATCCTGCTTCAGATTCTGTGTCTCTCTCCCTGTCTCTCTCTGCCTCTCCCCCGCTCTCATTCTGTCTCAAAAATGAATAAACGTTAAAAAATAAAATTTTTAATAGACTTTATTTATTTTTAATGTATTATTTACTTTTAAGAGAGAGAATGAGTGAGTGTGGGGGAAGAACAGAGAGAGAGGGAGACACAGAATCCCAAGCAGCCTCCACGCTGTCAGCACAGAGCCTGTTGCGGGGCTCGAATCCATGCACCATGAGATCATGACCTGACCTGAACTGAAATCAAGAGTTGGGCGCTTGACCGACTGAGCCACCCAGGCACCCCGGGACTTCACTTTTTTAGAGCAGTTTTAGTTCATAGCAAAATTGAGTGGATTGTACAGAGAGTTCCCATGTGTACTCTCATCACCTTTCCCCCCAGTAGTCCCTACCAGCATCTTCTACCAGAGTGATACATTTGTTACAGTTGATGAACCTACATTGACACTGCATCATCATCACCCAAAGGCCATAGTTTTCATTAGGGTTCACTCTTAGTATTGTACGTTCCGTGGGTTTTGGCAAATGTATGACATGGATCCACCATCATAGTATTATGCAGAGTTAGTTTCACTGCCCTTAAAATTCTCAATATTATACCTGTTCATTTCCCCCTCCTCTCCCAACCCTTGGCAACCACTAATCTTTTTACTGTCTCCATAATTTAGCCTTTTCCAAAATATCATATAATTGTAATTATTCAGTATGTAGCTTTTACAGATTGGCTTTTTTAACCTGACAATAATACATTTAAGGTTCCTCCATGTCTTTTCATGGCTTATACCTCATTTCTCTTTAGCACTGAATGATACTCCATTGTTTGTACCACAGTTGATTCATTCACCTACTGAAGGACACAGTGGTTGTGTTGACAAGTTTTTGGCAATTCTCAATAAAACTGCCATAAACACCCACGTGTAGATTTCTGTGTAGATGTAAGTTTTCTGTTTGTTTGGGTAAATACAATGGAACACAATTGATGGTTTGTAATGTAAGAGTGTATCTAGTTTTGTAAGAAACTGCCAAACTGTCTTCCATAGTGGCTGTATCAGTTTTCATTTCCACCAGTAAGGAATGGTAGTTCCTGTTGCTCCATATCCTTGTGAGCATTTGGTATTGCCAGTGTTTGGAGTTTAGCCATTCTAATAGGTGTGTAATGGTATCTAATTGTTTTAATTTGCAGTTCTTTAATGACATGATATTGAGCATCTTTTCATATGCTTTTTTGCCATCTGTATATCTTCTTTGGTAAGATGTCTGTTAAGGTCTTTTTCCCATTTTTCAGTTGGGTTGTTTTTTTTCTTATTATTGAGTTTTAAACGTTCTTTGGGTGTTTTGGATATTGGCCCCTTAGTATAAATGTCTTTTACCAACACTTTCTTCCAGTCTGTGGCTTGTCTTCTCATTCTCTTGATAGTGTCTTTTGCAGAGCAGAAATTTTAACTTTGATCATGTCTAGCTTGTCTCCATTATCTTTCTTGGATCATGTCTTTGGTGTTGTGTCTGAAAAGTCATCACCATCCCCAACATAATCTAGGTTTTTTCCTGTGTTATCTTCTAGAAATTTTATAGTTTTGCATTTTACATTTAGGTTTGTGATCCATTTTGAGTTAATTTTTGTGAAGTGTATAAAGTTGGTCTAGATTCTTATTTTTGCATGTGGATGTCCAGGTGTTCCAATACCATTTGTTGAAAATAATTTTCTTTGCTCTGGTATATTGCCTTTGCTCATTTGTCAGAATCTATTGATTAGAGTCGTATGAATTTATTTCTGGGGTCTCTGTTCTGTTGATCTATTTGTCTATTCTTTCACCAGTGCCACACTGTCTCGGTTAGTGTAGTTTTATACTAAGTCTTGAAGTCATGTGGTGTTCGTCCTGTGACTTTGTTCTTCTTTTTCGATATTTTGTTGGCTATTCTGGGTCTTTTGTTTCTCCATATAGTGTTAGGATCAGTTTAATATCTACAAAGTAACTTGCTGGGATTTTGCCTGGGATTATGTTGAATCTATAGGTAATGTTGGGAAGAACTGACATCTTGACAATATTGAGTCTTCCTACCCATTAACATGGAATATGTTTACGTTTAGTAGTTCTTCTTTGATACCCTTGATTAGTTTTGCAATTTTCCTCACATGGATCTTGTACATATTTTGTTAACATTTATACCCAAATGTTTCATTTTTGGGGTGCTAATGTAAATGATACTGTGTTTTTAATGTGAAATTTTACTTTTCATTGCTGGCATATAGGAAAGTGATTGTATCCTGCACCTTTGCTGTAACCACTTACTAGCTTGAAGAGTTTTTGGTCAGTTCTGATTTTCTACAGTACAAAATCATATCTGTGAACAAAGTTTTATTTCTTCTTTCCCAATCAGGATACGTTTTATTTCCTTTTCTTCTTACATTAGCTGGAATTTCTAGTATAATGTTGTAAAGGTACAACAGAGAGGCATCCTTGCCTTGTTCCTGATCTTATTGGGAAAGCTTTTAGTTTCTCAACGTAAGTATGATATTAGCTGTAGGGTTTTTATTTTTATTTTTTATTTTCTTTAACTTTTTTTAATGTTTATTTTTGAGACAGAGAGAGATAGAGCATGAATAGGGGAGGGTTAGAGAAAGGGAGACACAGAATCCGAAGCAGGCTCCAGGCTCTGAGCTGTCAGCACAGAGCCCGATGCGGGGCTCGAACTCATGGACTGTGAGATTATGACCTGAGCCGAAGTCACATGCTTAACCGACTGAGCCACTCAGGCGCCCCTAGCTGTAGGGTTTTTAAAAATAATTATTCTTTATCAAGTTGAGGACGATCCCTTCTCTTCCTAGTTGTGGGTATTTCTTTTTATTGCTGAATAGTATGTGTATACTAATACATATGTATTAGTATATACATATGTGTTAGTACATACATATCTATTAATATATACATATATGCATATGACTATACCACAATTTGTTTATTCATTCTCTTGTTGGTGGACATTTGGGTTGGTTCCAGTTTTTGGCTCTTATGAATAAAGTTGCTGTGAACATTTGTGTACAAGTCTATGTACAGACACAGTTTTTTATCTAGTGAGTATAGACATAGGAGTGAAATGGGTGGATGATATGGTGCTTGTCTGTTGAACTTTAAGAAACTGCTGGTGTCTTGCAGTGTGGTTGTACCATTTTGCAGTTCAACCAGCAATGAGGGAGGGTTCCACTTCTTCCACATTCTCAGTCTTTTTAATTTTTGCCACTCTAATGGATGGGTAGTGGTATCTTACTGTGGTCTTAACTTGCATGTCCCTAATGATGTTGAGTACTTATTCATATGCTGTTCGGTGATGTGTCTCTTCAGATCTTTGCCTCATTTTTTAAATTGGCTTGTTTTCTTTTTATGAAGTTTTCAGAGGTCTTTATAAGTGTTTTGAATTCAGGTTCTTTGTCAGATATAAATCCTTTATCAAATATGTTTTGCAAAGTTTTTTTCCGCATTAAGTGGCTTGTCTTAAGAGTATATTTTGAAGAGTAGAAAATTTTTGATGAAACTCACTAATTGTGCTTTTGGTAACATACCTAAGAAATATTTGCCAGTCTAAAGTACAAAAATTACATTTGCATGTCCATGTGAATTTTGAGAAAAAGAACTTGTCAAGTTTAAAAAAATCTGATTGTATTTTGATTGGGATTGTGTTTAATCTGTAGCTCAATTTAGAAAGAATTAATGTTATAAGAATATTAAGTCTTCTGTGAGAAAAGTTTATCTTTCCATTTATTTAGGTCTTTAATTTCTCTTAGCAAATTCTGTAGTTTTAACTGTGGGTTTTTCATAACTTCTGTCAGATTTATCCCCATTTCTTGTTTTTTCTTGATGTTATTTTAAACAGCAGTGTTTTAAATCCCTCCCCACCCCATGCCCAATTTTTTCAATGCTAATACATGGAAATAAAATGGATTTTTGTATATTGATATTAAGTGCTATGTAAGGACTACTGTCCCTGCTTAATGCCCTTGTTATAGTAGCTTTCTTGTAGAGAATCTATCAAATTTTCCACACAGATGATTGTTTTCTCCAAATACATTTTTATTTTATTCTTTTCTAATCTAGATGCCTTTTGTTTCTTTTTCTTCCTTGATTGTACAGTGTTGGATAGAACTCAGGGAGATTGGTTGTTAGATTCTCTCAAGGCATTGAGGCCTTGAGATTCACTCCAGGTGGTAAAACGAGACCAGTTATTGGGCTTACCTTGTATGTTTACTGTCTCTCAGGATCAATATTCTTTGTTGCCTGTTGATCATTGTCTTGAAATGGTTGTTTCAAGCAAGAGGGTAAATCTTCTTACTTTTCCTTGGTTATAGGCAGAAGTCTCTATGCTCTTATAAATCTATACCAGTCAGGCTTTTATCCTCCCCACTCACTAAGACAGTTGCTAAATTCATTGGTTACTTACTAGTCCTTCTTGTTTGGCTGACTGGTAGTATTTGGAATAATTGATCACTCTCCCTTTTCTAGGTACTTGGTTTACTTATGGTGCAAGATTCTTCGAGGTGCTTTTTCTTCTTCCCTGACTACACTCTGTCATCTTCTTTTTTGAATTCTACTCAACTTCCAAACGTTTAAGTGTTTGAATGCACCATGGGTGAAATAGGCAAGTCCAAAACTGCAGTTCTGAACTCCTCTCTACCTCAGACCCTTAAAAATGCTACACTTGCTAATCTCATTTTGGTAAATGTCAGCTCTATCATTTCACTTGCTCAGGCCATAACTATAGACTACTTTTGGCCTTTCTATTTCTCTTAGGCCCAGTGTTTTTTTCCACCAGGAATCCTGTTTGTTTTTCTTTCACAATACAGTATATCCAGAATTGTGCTTAACTCTGCTTAACACTACCACTTTGATTATCCTGATTCAAACCCCATCTTCTCTCCTGCATCAAGAAAAGGCAATGATGGTACCCTAAAGTAATCGCTGTTACTTTCCTTTATTTTCCTCCTTGGTTCTTATTATCTGATATCTTATTTTAATTCTTTTTCTCCAATTAGAATTTAAACTTCATGAAGACAGGGACATCTCTTCACTACTATTTCCAGTACTTAGAACAGTGCCTGGCACAAAAGTACATACCTAATTCATACTGATAAATACATGTCCTGGGTTTTCTCATCTGGTTTGTCCTTAGGATATAGGACCTCCCGTGATCCCAGAGTTACTCTTTCTAGTTAAAACATGACACGAAGCTAGAGATTCTTTCATATTCTAATAGTATTAGAATTTGCAGTTATTCATAGATTTTACATTCTATTATTTAATTAACTTCATTTTTCTATGCTTATTACTGTTTTGAGTGTTGTTTGGGTATTTTATAGAAAAGAATTTTTTGTTACATTTTCAAGGCTGATGTGGCTTAAACATTTATTACTTTAAAACAATTCAGATTAATTATTGAATGTAGTAGTGATAAATCTGATTCATCTAAACTTTAAGTATGCTGAAATTGTTGAGAATACCTCTGTTAGTTTCTTAAAAATGTGTACTTCAGTTGTTGCTTTAAAAAAATTATTCTAAATTCTGAGGAGTCTGAAAGGATCCATACCTTTTTGGAAGTATTGTTTGTAGTTGAACATAGAGTATAATAAACAATTGATTTAGAGAATATTTGCATATACCTATTTTGTAGATGATAAGTAACATTTAGAAGATCCTGGGACCTAAAATGGACAAGATACCTGCCATTTCCATAGGTTGAGAAATGAGATGTGATAACAAAAAATAGTATCACAGTATTAAAAAAGGTAGTATTGGGGCATCTGGGTGGCTCAGTTAGGCATCTGACTGGATTTCTGCTTAGGTCATGATCTCTGGTTCATGAGTTTGAGCCCTGCAGACTGCACTGACAGAGGGATTCTCTCTTTCTTTCTCTCTCTGTCTCTCTCTCTGTTCGTCCCCCACTTGTTCTCTCTCTTTCTCTCTCTCAAAATAAAAACTTAATTAAAAACATTTTTTAAAGGTAGTATTAAAGATAGATTTGTGATAACTTCTATTACTTTTTGGTTCATTGTTGGGAGTGGGAGAGGTAGGAAAGTGAACTGTGGTCACTTTATATTTCTGTTTCAGATACTTTAATATGATCTCTAATATGAACATCAAGTCACTTTTTGCTTTTAAATAACCCATAGAAGTTATAGGACATGAATCATATTTTCTTTTTCTGTCACAGACTTTTTAAAAAATATTTCCAAATGATTTGTATCCTCATTACACTCTAAATCTTGACTGACTATTCAAATATACATGAAAAATCCAGTTTTATTTTCATGGTTCTAGTGTTTTCATGGGAGCTACAAGTAGGAGGAAAACACCGATTTCTCTCTTTTTCTCTCTGAAAGATCAATAAATCCAATTTAATTAATTAGTCAATGCTACAAATGGTATTTTGTTTTTCTTTGGCCTCTAGAGTGTGCAGTAATCAGGAACACCGTACGACAGTGTCAGGCAGGGTCTTGCCAGATATGAAAGGTTCAATTCTTTGCTGTTCCTTAGCCTCTTTATATTCCAGACTTACATCACTCTTAATAAAGAACTTTATTAAAAAACTTCAAATAATTTAGGTCTTTAGAAATCAACATTTGTATATCTCTAGGACACACCTCTGCTTTCTTGTCAAACTCCACTTCATGTGGGAAAGTGGGGGAGGAGGGAGGTTTAATGTTTGGGAGACCTTGAGAAGTGAGGCATTCAGTGACTTTGGTATAAGAACCATAGTGGAGAATCTGTTTCTCTACAGTTTTAAGATTCTGTGGAGGAAGATCTTACTTAGAAGTGGTTTTTAACTTTTGGGTTTAGTCTAGGATTGGAAATATATTAGATACTTTTTTGCAGGCAATAGAAACTAACTCTGGCTAACTCAAACACAAAAAAGGAGATACATCATTAGAAGCTTGTGAAATCTAGGGGAGAGCCAAATTACCAATACTTACAGGGTAATATAAAGCCTTGCTCAGAGGTTTAAGAGTTGAAGCAACAGAAAACTGTGCCAAAGTTTACTTTTTTATAGCAAGCAAAAACTACTCAGAAAAATTTTGCAGAAAAATTGGAAAGTAAGAATTGGTCATTTTCTCCTAGATATTAAAACAAAAGGTGAAAAATAAAAACCTGGTAGTTATATTAATACTTAGAGTAAAATTAAACACTTACTGTGGGCTCCTGGGTGGCTCAGTTGGTTAAGCATCTGACGACTTCAGCTCAGGTCATGATCTCACGGTTCGTGAGTTCAAGCCCCACAACAGGCTCTTTGCTGTTAGCACGGAATCTGCTTTGGATCCTCTGCCTGCCTTGCTCTCTCTGCCCTTCCCTGCTGGTGTTCTCTAAACAAACAAACAAACAAACAAACTTAAAAAAATTAAGCACTTACTAAAATAGCCATTTGTAGTGGGTTTTTTTGTTTGTTTTTTGTTTTTTGTTTAATGTACCAAGCTCTTTGTTCCCTAGGGGGTTAGTTTTTCTGATCAAATCTATCATCCTTTTTTCTAGATGGTTTTTCATTCTTTTATTCTGAGAGTGGCTTTCCCTATTTAAATATTGTAGAATATACTTAAATATTGAAAATATGTTTTTGATTCGGTGGATTCATTTTTTCTTTTTCCTGTCTCCAAATACTCCCTTTAGTAATGATGGCTCAATTAGGCCATAGTTCTTACAGGCTGTAAGGAGATATGATTAGCAGTGTCCTTCCCAGGTTGTTCTGATACTTGATGTCTTAGGTCAGATTGCTATAAGAAAACACTATGGACTGGGTGGCTTAAACAGCAAATACTTATTTTTCACAGTTTTGGAGGCTGAGAAGTACAAGACCAAGGTGCAGATTCCGTTCTTGGTGAGGACTCTTTCCTGACTTGTATGTAGACAGCCACCTTCTTGATTTGTGCTCACATGGTGGAAAGAGAGAGAACTCTCTTCTTTTTCTTATAAGGACATTAATGTCACCATAGGAGCTATACCTTCATGACCTCCTATAAACTTGATTACCACACAAGGGCCCCATCTACAGATATTATCACTTTAGAGATTAGGACTGTAATATAAAAACTTTGAAAAGTGCAAATACTCAGTCTGTAACATTTCCCTTACCCTATCTCTTCTTTACTTTCACCTCAGGAGGATATAATTCTGTTTATTTTTATTTTTAATTTGCTTTTATTATGAGCATTGCTTATTATACATGATTTTGACATCAAAGAGGAACAAAAAGTAAAAACTGATAGTTCTTTCCTTAATCCTCAGTATCCCACTTCCTAAGAGTAACTAACATTATGTGCCAGAATATACAGTTATTGTCAGTATATATGAAGTTATATGTAGCTGTTTCTTACATTTAGATACTCAGTCCGTGTGTGTGTGTGTGTGTGTGTGTGTGTGTGTGTGTGTGTGTGTGTGGTGGCACGTGCATGTGTGTTTGTGTTTAGTGTGAAGCAGGGTTCTGTTTCCTAGTAATTAGCTCTTATTAGCATCTTGACTCATTCTTTATCTACTCATAGAAAATACTTGGTTATATACCAATACCGTTATATATATATATGTGTGTGTGTGTGTGTGTGTATGTATGTATATATATACAGTTTCTGTATTTTAAGTTGTATATATGTATATATGTGTGTATATATATATATATTCAGTATATGTATGTATATGCATTTGTGTACTTTAAATTATTTTCAGATACTAATAGTATTTTTTATTTTTACTTTAGTATTTTTATCTAGTGTTTATTTAGTATTTTTATTATTTTATTTTAGTATTTCTCCTCCCTCCTACTGGGCCGTTGTTTTTGAAATACTTCTTAGCTGTTCCCTAGTCCAGTTTCAAGAATTTTTATTAGTTTTCACTAATTGCATTGAATTTGTTTGTTAGTATGGGGAGATAGGATGTCCAAGTAGTATTGTTTTCCTATAGGAAGATGACATATCTTACATTTATTCATATCATTTGCTCAGATTTATAGGTTCTTTATACCTTTATTCATGGGTGTTTGGAATGTTAATGTTTGCAAATATTGTCATTTTCTACAATAAATTTGTAATGGTTATCACCTCTTATACCATGTTGTATAATTTTTATACATTTTGCGTGTTTATATGCACCCATATGATTCTACTAGCCCTTTATTTGGCCTTCTTCTTCTTCTTCTTCTTTTTTTTTTTTTACCTCATTGCACTGGGATTTCCAATGAATAGTGGTAATGATACTGTGCCATTTTGTCTTCATCTTTTTTTAGTAGCAGGCCTTCTTCTATTTTAGTGTAATGATGGCCACTGATTTAAGAAAAATCCATTTTATTATTAATCCTTTTCTTGGTTGTTAGATTCTTTTTTTAATTAGATAATGAACGTTAAATTTTATCGAATGCCTTTTCAGCATCAAATGAGAAAGTCAATGTGAGCTTTCAGTGTTGTAAATAGTTTAAAAATATCCTTACATTCTTGGAATATCCTACTTGGTCATTGTGTCTTTTTTTTTTAATAGAAAGATGGTATTATTTCATAATATTATGTGAAATTTTTAATATTCATAAATTGCTCTTTTATTTATATATTTTCTGGTTTAGTACTAGGCTAATGATAGCTTGCTGAAATACATTATAATACTTTATATGTCTTGGCTTAATTTTAAAAGCTTAGAAATTATCTATACTTGAAAGCATGATAGAGCACAATAAATTTGGGAGACTTGATACTTTTTGGGGGCAGTGGTTAAATAAAACCTTTTTCTTCTATAGCTGTTACGTATAGTCACTGAGAAATGTCAGTCCTTTTTTTTAATACCTTCAGTCATCTCTTGGATGACACAGTTTGCTCTCTTGTTTCTTTATTATTTGTTTTTATTCATTTAGGTTTGGATGATACAGCTTGCCTGTCTCTTTACTTATATTTTACTTATTTATTTATGGGTTTTTTTTTCCTCCCTTAAAGGGCTCATGGAAATAATATTGTGTAAAGTTTTTGTTGTTGTTTAGAACTGTTTGAACATGTTTAAAACACATTTTTTGTGGTTATATTTTAGGTGATACCCTCTACATTTTTAGATTCATTTAAAAATATTAATTGGACATAGCTACATTTTAAAGATACTATTTATATAATATATTGTTTATCCAGTTTCCATGTTTGAGTGTTTACATTGGTTTACTTCTGAATTTGAATATTTATTTTGTCAGGAGACATGTGAGTTATAAGCTCTCCAAGGGCTTGTATATATGTTCAAATATACTTGTCAACGAGCAGCATCTTGCTTGAGTTTCGTTTTCATAAATATTAGTCTTATTTCTCTTAAAATAATTTAGATTTGGTTCATTGCTTTCAGGAAGGAAATCAGCATTATAGGGGAAAAGTTTGATGTGTTTTTTTTTTTAACTTTTGCTTGTGGAATTTTTTTTCTTCATTCATGAAATGGAAAAAATTGATTTCATATTTATATAAATGTTGTTTTAACGAATGTTTTCTGGTAGTTAGTTTATCTTAAGTTTTTTATAGATATTTTTGATAGAGGGACCCTCTAGAGGAAGACACTTTGGTATTATATTTGGTTCAACAGATCCTGCATGTAGTAGTTATCTATTGCTAACTAACAAATAGGGCTGGGATCTCATCCGAAGGCTTGCCTGGGAACTGATCTTCCAAACTTATTCTTGGCCCAATCTAGCACTTTTTCCTTCCACTACAGCCATACTGGCGGGTATTTGATTTATTTGAGAGTCACTCTTTGGATTTAACATTCAGCCCTGAAAACATCTACCTCTTTTGAGTCTTTCCTGTTATTTATTCATAAACACGTGTGCGCGCGTGCACGTGCTCATGGGCATGTGAGCACCTGTAGAAGGGGAAGTGGGAGAGACAGAGGGAAACAGGAAGGAGGTGGGAGGAGAATGATCAGATGGTAGTATAACTTATTTCCATTTTAAGAACTATTTTTTTCCCCCATAGGTGCCTTAGCTGGGCCAATTATTGTGGAGCCACATGTCACAGCAGTATGGGGAAAGAATGTTTCATTGAAGTGTTTAATTGAAGTAAATGAAACTATAACACAAATTTCATGGGAGAAGATCCATGGCAAAAGTTCACAGACTGTTGCAGTTCATCATCCTCAGTATGGATTCTCTGTTCAAGGAGAATATCAGGGAAGAGTCTTGTTTAAAAACTATTCACTTAATGATGCTACAATTACTCTACATAACATAGGATTCTCTGATTCTGGAAAGTACATATGCAAAGCTGTTACATTCCCGCTTGGAAATGCTCAGTCCTCTACAACCGTAACTGTATTAGGTAGGTATGCTTGAATTACATATTTTGGTGGTAGTGGCAAGGATTATAATAAAAATATTTCAAGAATTTAAAATGATTGAAAATATATATATATATATATATATAGTTTCTAAATAATTCAAATATGATTTTTCAAGTTCTGTCTTAAAATCCTGTAATTCTAGCCTCTCAATTTAAACAAAATTTTGTCTGTATCTACCCTACCCATTTATGTGATTCTGTGTGGTTCTTAGCTATTTTCCTTTCTTCATGAAAGATTATTTTTTATGTATGATACTAAGTGTTGAGTGTTTTTGATATTTTCAGTGTTCTCAAATTTTCAAACTTTAAATTACCATCTTTAAATAAGCTTTTCCATTTATTTAAATGTCCATTGTCTTAGAGCTCATTGATACACCTCATGTTTGTTTCTGAAATCAAATTTTATTTCTGCTCCTGTGGATTTCATAGCTGTTGGAATCTTGGGCTGTTGATTGTAATGAACAATCTTCTGCCTTTTTCTGATAACTGTTAGAATCTATGGTGGAATTTAAAATGAGCTTATTAACCACTTACAGTGAAAGGACACTAGTTTGGAAATACTGGTTTATACTTTTGGAATAACAGAATAAGGATTAAAGAGTAATAGCAACCTGAGCCATTTCCACCCAGAATAGTACTCCTTTAACAGGAGATTTTTTCTCTGCATCTACCTGTTTGCCCACCTGCTGATAGCTCCCCTCCTCCTTCCTCCTTCACTTTCCTTCCAGATGTTAAATGCTCATAAAAACTCTTTGTACTCCTTAGTTGGTCTTAGTTCCAGCTTTCAGAGACAAAAAAAAGTAACTAGCCCCTGGTATTTAAAGGCATAATTTCAGGGTCTCTGAAATGCAGGAAACTGGTTTTGTCCAACTTTGGTAGATATTTTTTCATGTTTAGAGATACTATTTAAAAATAGAAATGAAACTAACTTCTTGAAGACTTGATATGTTTGTAATACTGACCTAACAGCTGTGGGGATATGTAACTCACATTAATGAAATTGATACTTTTGAGGAATGTTTGATTAGGAGGCAAGGCATAAATATCTGAAAAATCAAGTGCAGGCCATCAGGGTAAAAAAGGTCCCAACAAAAGTTCAGTATCTAGAAAGTAATCGTTTATGTGTGGAGGAGGGAGCTCATGCGAATAAACTTTTTTTTGCTCTAAATTTTAGTAATTTCCCCTGAATTAATACAATATTCAGTGGTTTAAAACTCAAGACTGTTTATAGGACAAGACTAGTCACGATTTTACCCATGCCTATATCTCTAGCTTCTTCTGTTCCATCCCTTTCTTCACTTTTCCTACAACCCAAATTTAATAATCATGATAAACTATTTGCAGTTCTGGTAATACCTGTTTATGTTTTACATGTGTTTTTCTTTCTGGTTGGATTGCCTTTTTCTTCCTGTCTCTCTCCTCCTACGTTCTTCTATTTAACTGCTATTCGTCAGACCACATCCTTTTAGAAGCCATTGTTGAAATATATAACCCCTTGCAATTTGATGTTTTTCGTTTTTGGCTCTTTTGCCATTGTATCTTGAGCTTGTCTATTGCAGTAGTTTCCACACTGCTTACTGTGTGTTTTCTCCATTAGAAACACATGGTGGACTGTAGCTATGTACTTTAAAATTTAACTTTATCTAAAGCCTACAAGGGTTCCTAGTATATAGCAGTCATGCCCTTTTAAATGTTATTTAAGTAGAGGATAGGGATGGATTGGTGAGCTTTTTAGTCTACAGAGGTGGTGTAGAAAAAAAAATAGTTGAGTCAGCTTTGAATTTTGGGTAGGTTTTGGGTAAGAAGAAGGGAAATAAGTGTAGGGAGAACAAGTGAGCCAGTGTAGGGAGGCAGAAAACAATACACATTTGGGCAGAGTTTTTTAGTGTCAGGATTGGTGACATTTTGGGCTGAAATTCTTTGTTGTAGTGAGCTGTCCTGTCCATTGTAGACTGTTTGGCAGCATCCATGACCTCTGCGCACCAGATGGCTAGTAGCAGTCCTTCAGTTATGACAACTGAGAATGTCTCTAGACATTGCCGGGTGTCCTCTGGGAGAGGAGAAGAGAGGAGAGATCACTTAACTGTTGAGAACCCTCATTAGTGGAACCACTGAATAATTTGTTGATTGCTTATAGGATTTATATAAAGCACAAGAATTAAAGGCTAGAGAGTTGAGTAGGACTGCATTAAAGTAACTTGAAGGTTAGGATGGGCAATTTGAGCTTTGTATTACTGGAAATGCCAAGTTAGTGTAAGGTACTGTGCTTGCCTCCCTTTTTCTACTCTCAGACTCTTGTTGTGTAAAGTATGGTTCCTGAACCAGCAGCATTGGTATCACTTGGGAGTTTGTTAGAAATACAGAATTTCAGGCCCCTCCCAGACTTAATGAATGGTAAGTCTACATTTTAGCAGAATAGCTAAATGATTCATATGCAGAGTAAAGTTTGAGAAGCACAGCTTTCACTGTGCTTATAGGGATACTTAATTCATAGTAGACTTGATTTAGGGAGTAATGTGGTGAAAATTGTGATTTATGAAGATCGGTCTGGTGTTTTTGATGGATTGAAATGAAGAAGTCCCAAAATCATAATCCTTCAGCCATGAGGACATGAAGACTTGAAATTAATTTTCTAATTTCTGCCACTTGAGGAAAGAAGGAAGCTATTATATAGGAATAACTGTCAGGACTTTCTAACTGATTGGATATAAGAAACAAGGGAGCTTTGAGCATAACAGGTTTTGAACCCTGGTGATTGAATAAGTTATGTTACTATTAACTCCAGTGGGCGTGTCTGAATGAAAACCAGGTGTTGAGGTTGGGAGGCTAAGATAATGAGTTCAGCATTTGTTTTATTGAGTTTGAGGATATATAGGCAAAAAATACTAGTTGGTAGTTAGAAACTGTGGAGTCAAGCCCTGTATCAAAATTGAATTAGAGATCATCTGGATAATAGTGTATATCAGATAAAAGTTTTTAATTAAGGCAGATGCAAAAAGTAACTGAAGGCCCCCAGGACCCAGTATTTATTAAGGCAGAGGTTAGAAGAAACAAATAAAGAGAGCTTTGAGAAAAACTCAGGCAAAGTAATACTACTTACATGATGACAAGATAAAATTTTTAAGATTTCTCTAGCAGCTTTTACCACAGGGAGAATTAAGCCCTACAGACATGATTTGAATAGCCATTTTTTTTCAGTTTTCCTAAGGATGGTGCATAGCTAGTATCATTCTAAATGCATAGCCCAGAAAGTAATTCATTACTTACAGCAGATACTTTAAGGCATTAGTACTTAGTTCTTTGGGAAATGAATGTGAAGAACTGCATCAAAATATCAAATTCTGTGAAGTTAGTCAAAGAAAATAGGCATACAAAAATATTGAGCCTGTAGTTTACGTGGTGACCTTAGAGTCTCAGTGCAGTGGTAGTAATAGAACCCAAATTAAGGGAATGTGATATAACAAAAAACCTTTGGGAAAATTTAACAAGTGTCCCATAGTTGATTACTATGTACCTAGTTGATTACTTGTCTTGATGGGATATTACATAGTTGTTGGAATTATGGTTAAGAAAAGTGTTGCTGCTTGGGGGGGGGGGGGGGGAAGCAAAAAAATATATATCCAGATAGAAACTAGAAAAAGAAATAAAGAGAAGTGGAAGAAGGTGAAAATGACTGCATTAGGATATTGTAGTTGTGGATAATTTTCCCGTTTTTCCAATTTTTAGAAATACTGCTTTTGCAGTAAAAAAAATTCCATTGCTGTGCATGATGGAATGACAGGGACTGGATTTACCCTCTCTCTAAGAACAAGAAACCAGGCAAATAAGAAAGTTCTTAGTCATTGGACAATAGGCAGTGTAGGATTATGATCCCTGAAAGAAGGAAAACAAAGCGAGTCCCTACAATGTTCTAGCTTCCTCTTTAGGCAGTTTCCAGGCTACAGCTCATTGACAAGGATTTGAAGCAAAGTATGATGGTTTCAGGGAGAGTAAAAGAGACATTGGAATTCAGGGAGGACAGGTGATTAGAATTTGTGGAGGAGAATACTGGAAAGCAGAGAGCATCAGAGAGAGAGAGAGTGTGCGTGCTTCAGAGATCTACAGAAGGGCACTCTCAAGTTTTTTTGGTTTAGTACTGATCTGTGTATGTGTGAGAGGAAACTTTTGAGGTAGAGGAAAGAACCAGCAGAAAGCAGTAGATCTAACCAACAATTCTGGTGTTCACACAGGGCTGGGAAAACTTCATATTCTCCCCATTCAGAGTACAGAAGGGCATTGGTAGAATCTTAAGAGGAAGCAACAGCAAAAGTGCTGGACAGGGAAGGGTACAGAGAAGTTAACTAAAATATTGAGGTATATGAGAAAAGTAACTTCAGAAAGCCAATACAATCTACAACTAGGAGATTTATTCCCTTCATAGGAGACAAAAATAGCAGTTTAAAATTGACTTTAAAATAATTTTTTAAAGCTCCTCAAAGATAAAAGCTTCTATTAATGATGGCATAAGTTATTCAGACCAACTCTCCCATAGGAGGGATGCAGTATAAAATACCACTGAAAGCTTCAAAGAGGTAAGAATATAGTGAGAAATCTAACTAGACCAAAATCTAGGAGAAGGTAAAAACAGAAATAAGCCTAGTACTGAAAGCTGCATTCCACCTGAGGGCTTTTGAGAATTCAGAAGAAACACCTGAGATTTTGAGATTTTGAGAGCCTTGAGAAAACAGAGACAAACTTCTAAGTGTAGTTTTGCTCAAGATGGGATGTCTAGTAACCCTTCTTTTATTCACTTGGTATCCAAAGCTTACATTTTTCAGAATAGTAGTAAACTAGAAGTAAACCAGCCTTCTTACAGACTTCTAGGTTTATGATTACCTGAGTGGTCTGATTTAAAAAAAAAATTTTTTTTTAATGTTTTTATTTTTGAAAGAGAGAGCACGCAAGCGGGGAAAGGGCAGGGAGAGAGAGACACACACACACACAGAATCCAAGCTGTCAACATGGAGCCTGACACAGGGCTTGAACCCACACTCAACTGGTCGCCACCCAGGCGCCCCTGAATGGTCTGATCTTAATAAGTTCAGGAGATCCTAGACTGCTTAGAGATTTCAGGAGATTGGTAGAAGAAAAGTCCAATCTTTTCTGGTCTGGAAGAAAACTACCTTATTTTAGACCCCAGATTATTTCTCTCTTAATTATTCAGACACAGGCATATAGTTTCCTTGAGTAGGCAGGCATACAAGTAAAGAAGACCCCACAAGCAGCAGCCAGCACAAATCAGACAATAGAAACAGACCTGCAAAGATACAAGATGTTGGAGTTATCAGACACAGACTATCAAACAGCATCACTTAACATTTGAAGAGATAAGTCAGTCTATAAAATTTCTGCAGAGAAGAAATTATTTGAAAAAATACATAATAATTTGCCTAGAAGTAGAGAAGTAATTTTTAGCATATAAAAGCAGTTAACCATAAAAGGTAACTGAAAACTGATAAATTTTGGTACATTTGAATTAAAAATTTCTGCTTACCAAAACACATCGTAGAGCAAAAAGATCCTAAACCAGTAAAGGGTATTTTTTTTAGCATATATCATCAAAAAAGGGCTCTTTTCCCAAATCAGTAAGTAAAAGCAATTGGTTTTAATAGGCATTTTGCAGAAGAAATTCCAAATGGCCTATAACATGAAAAGATCCTTAACCTCATTCATAATGTAAGAAATTAAAAATACAGTCTCGATGATAATATGATTATATACATACAAGATTCACAAACATTGGGAAGTCAGACAGTATCAACTTGTGGTGAGTCTTTGGACCAAGAGGAGCTCTAATATTGGGAGTAATTTGGTACCTTAAAAAGCTTTTTTGGCATTATCTGGTAAAATTGAAAATAAAAATAGTACTAATTCCGCTATAAGGGACAGACTAGAGAGGCATCTGCACAAATATGCCAAGGTACATGAATGAGAATGTTTCTTATAAAATTGTTTACTCCAAACAGGAAACTGCGCCAATGTCCAATGGTAAATCGTACAGCAGTTAAAATTAATAATTTATACAATTGCATGTAAATTTAAATGATCTAAAAATTAAAAGTTAAAAAAATGAATTCCAAAATAATAAACTAAGGCTAATTGTTCTCAAATAAATTAATCTCAGGAACACAAAGTTGAGTCAAAGAAAAACTGTTACAAAAATGCATATAGTCCAATACTATTTGTGTAAAGTTCAGAAATAGGTAAAATGCAACTGTTTTTAGGTTTGCATGTGTTGCTTGTAGACCTATCATGAAAAGTAAGCAAAAATATATTTCCAATAATGGATTCATACTTGGGCCGGTAGGTGTCAAGGTCAGGAAGAGGCATGTTGAGGAACTTGGGAGGTGCTATTTTTTTTTTTTTTTATTAAGATGTATGGTGGTTACATAGATGTTTACTATAAAGTGTTCATTACATGTGTTGTATGTACTTTTCCCATTGCTATTTTACAGCAGTACATCTTGTAAAATACATAGGGAAATACATAAGGAAAATATCAATACGCCTTGAGGTAATTATGAAACAAAAAAAAATAGATACAAATCAAGAACAGATGGCACTGAAAGAACTAGTTGGAAATTTTGGAAATGAATAAAAGTTATTGGGATAAAAATTTAATATACAGAATAAGCTATAGTCTTGAGCCAAATAATTCCTGAAGTGAGACTGAGGAATTTATACGGAAAGAAGCACATAAAATTTGCTGGAAAATGTGAAGAGATAGTATAATGGAAGGTAGATTGAAAGGGCCTAAGCATTAAGGTTACTTTTCACCTGCTGAGGAGCTTTCTTATACTAGAAAAAGGTAATGTCATCTACATTCTAAGCATAACTATTATTGACATTATACTTTAACAATGTAGGTTCCATACTGGTAACTTAATTTATATTTTCTGTAAACATTTTTGCTGCAAAATGAAGCTGTATGTCTAAAAACTACATTCTTCCCCCTTGCAGAGTGATAGTACTTACAATCTCATAATGGAAATTATGATCCAACTTACAGGACATTTTCATATACTAACTGGGGAGAACTCATCGGTCCCTGTAAAGAAAAACGTATCTCTGCTAGGGAGAACCGTCTTCAAGATTATAAAGTCTTCCTTAGCTTCTTGTTTGCCTTGCTTATGATCCTCTCTTGTTCCAAGAATCCAGTTGATGTTGGTATTACTTAAAAGTGTGTGTGTAGATTTTATAGGCCTTTGCTTCTAAGTTTATGAAATATGGTTAGATATGGCTTGGAAGGATGTAAATATATTCTTAATTGAAATGTAACTACTTTTTTTTTTTTTTAATTTAAACAGTTGAACCCACTGTGAGCCTGATAAAAGGGCCAGATTCTTTAATTGATGGAGGAAATGAAACGGTAGCAGCCATTTGTATCGCAGCCACTGGAAAACCAGTTGCACACATTGACTGGGAAGGTGATCTTGGTGAAATGGAATCCACTACAACTTCTTTTCCAAATGAAACGGCAACAATTGTCAGTCAGTATAAGCTGTTTCCAACCAGATTTGCTAGAGGAAGGCGAATTACTTGTGTTGTAAAACATCCAGCCTTGGAAAAGGACATCCGATATTCTTTCATATTAGATATACAGTGTAAGTAAATGATAACATCTGCTTTTGAAACATATCATGCATTTTATTTTAATTTTCTTCCTTTGACATAATTCTATGTCAGACTTTTTAATTTGAATATTTAGTATTCAGATATTCTTACAGCTTTTCCTTGTTGACCTTTTCTTTCTTAATTTTTAAAAATATTTTCATGGAAATTTCATTTAACCAGAACATTTTTTCTTAGTTTGTAAAGATGGAGAGCGCCAACTTAAAATTATTTAATCTTATCCTTTTTAGACTGGACTTAAGCAAATTATGGAAATATTTATACCTCAAAATGTGCAATACTTTGAGACAAACTTCTCTAATCCAATTAATATAGCTGTTACTCAGTTTTATTGATACCACCCATGATGTTTTCAGCAAAAATCTTTCACTGCCTAGATGCATTTTAATTAGAGTGAAAACCTATGTTTTTTATTATTGTTTCTCCTCTGATTTTCTTGATCATGTTATAGAGTAAGACAGTATTTTAAAGATATCATTGGGATCATAACCATTGTAGATAAGTTCAAAGCTTGGCCCGTCTTGTATTTTTTTTTTTTTGGTTAAGGGATGCTCCCTTGTGTGTGAAGTTTGTATATGTATATATGTATGTGTGTGTACTTTTTCCTGTACATTTTCTCAATTGTTATGTTCTTTATGTAGCACTTAAAAATTTTGAGAAGAAAAAGTGGTAATGCAGCTAGCTTATAACAAGGATAATGAAAATGAATAGGTGGTGTTACAGTTTTCATTCCTAGTGTTTTGTTTTTGATATGACATGCATGGAATTTTAAATTGCACATATTCATTGCACTTGGTGTAATGATTTCTAAAGCTAATTCTGAGAATCTTTTTCAACATTTATAGGGTTGAACTTGGGAACTTAATCTTATGTGAATGTTATTACCATTTTATTCTGGAGTGCAGATACCTTCTTTTCACTTCTTTGGAGAATCCAATTAAAATTTCTCTTTTTCCTTTTCCTACCTTACTTTCACAGACTTAACTTTTTCCTTTTTCTTGTAAAATTCAGATCCCAATTGTAAGTACTATTAATATTTTCCTCATACATATTTTGTCCTTCCTTGTATTTAGTAATGACTGACATTTTCTTCAATTTGTATTATGTATGTTATTCTTTTTTGGTTGGTGTTTGCTTGAATGCAATCCTAAATATATAAAAATATTTCTTTTAATGTAAGACATATAATTATGGCTTAGATTTATTGACTTGTTCTTTAAATGTTAGAATACTCATGACTTTTTTTTCTTTAATTGGCACCTATAAAACATGTGAACAAAGTTTAAAGAGATAAAATCTTCTATCCAAAATTCATATCAAAATTTGGAGGTATTCTTTGGGAATACCTTACTTAGTACTTGTTCCTTCCTCTTAGTAAAAGAAGGTAAACACACAGATATCTGTACTGTTCTTTCAGTAACATTTTATGGTACCAATTTTAAGTTATAAAAATGATTGTTAATTTTTGCATTTATGAGGCAGGCATTTCTTTCTTAAAATTACTGAGGTAGTTAATTATTCCTTAGTAAAAGTTTAATTTTTTACCACTGTTTTGTAAACCTTGCTTGACAGTAGATCAAGCTTCCCTGCCAGAATTAAACTGACCTGGTCCCTCTGTAACTTCCCACCTGGTCATGTACTATTTATCTAGTTTACTGTATAACTCACAGCAGGGCCCCTGTACCATGCATAAAGTGACATTGCCTTAGGAAGCCTTTCATGACCTTCCTCAGCCCCATCCCCAATCTAAATTAGGCCCTTCTTATCTTCTCTGTATCATCCTGTTCTTTTCTTTCTTGGCTCTCATAATAGGTTTTTATCACATACTTTTAAATTATTCCCTTCTTTATTAAAAGCTATTAGAAAATACGTTTTATGAATACAGAGTCTGTATGTATACCAAATGCCTACAATAGTGCCTGCCACTTATTAGGAGTTAGACAATATGATGGTTGAATGAATGGTTAGTATTGGATTGTGTAGTTGGAAGGCATAAATTTGTATTGCTAGTAGGTATGGATAATTGCTCATTTAACTAATTATGTTATGTTGCACATATACCAAAGGATGTTTGGGTGCAATGGATAAAATTTCATGTTTTAGAACAGTTGAGGCCATAGATAACTTACTTTAGTTTTAATTTTAGCCTTAGAAAGTTTATGTCACATTCCATCTCTACTTACCCGTAGAATATTAATTATAATACAGAGAGTCTAATCTCTGTAATTGATTTTGTATCTCTTAGGGGATATTTTCTTTCAGATTAAACATTTTTTAAGACAGTTTTATATGGCGACTTGGTATTTAAATGCCACGTCTCATCCAAGTAAGCAGTGTAATGTATTTCCTTTGTTTATATATCTGTGTTTCTTATAATAGAACTCTTATGTTTTGTTCTTGGTGATTATAGGTTTGTGAATATTGTTACATTCAGTGCCCATAATAACTAGAACTGTACATGCTTACAGCTGCCTAGGGTTTGGGTACTCATTGTACATTCGTGCAGTTTCAGTCAACTAATATATTAACTACTGTTTTCCAGTCTATTATCTTAATGCTTTGTCATTATATATTGCATTTATCACTAACAAAAGATAATTTGTCCTGTTATGCATTTATTTTATAGATGCTCCTGAGGTTTCAGTAACAGGCTATGATGGGAATTGGTTTGTAGGAAGAAAAGGTGTTAATCTCAAGTGTAATGCTGATGCAAATCCACCACCCTTCAAATCTGTGTGGAGCAGGTAATAATGTCAGATACTTCTAAAGAGAAATTATATAAAGTGAAAAGTATTCTTAAATGCATAATTAATTTTTTTTATCTGTGTAATACATGATCATAGTAACAGTTGAAAATTAAGCATTTCTGAGTGTTCTCTTGTCCCACCTCTCCCCTACCTTTCTATCCCTGCAGTTCTGTTTCTCAGAGGCTCCTTTTTAGCAGTTCCTTCTGGTAGTTACCATCATAGGTCTTAAATTGCTACTTCTTAATACTATTTATTGACTATTGTGGCAGATGAAAATTTAATTTTATATCTACCCCTTCACACACAAACATACCCATACACATATTCCTACCTTTATGAGTCCCAGTGAAATTCAGCTACTTTTAGTTAAACTCTGTAGTCAGTGTTTGCCTCCCTATGACAAGTAAATACTATTTACTGAGAACTAAGTAGTATACTGGAATTCTGTTTTCTTTTGTCTAAGATCTTTGTTTTCCCTGAGGCTAAGAATTCGTAGCCTCAAAGAATATCCTTAATTCTCTTTATCTGTGAAATTTCAAACTGTTATACTAAGATTTTCACTCATTTTTCTCAGTATTTAGGGCCCCCCTCTAGTCTTGAGACTTGTATCTGTCAACTGTGTATAATTTTCTCATCTTTTTGGTCATTTCCCTCCTTTTTTTTTTTTTTTTTTTTTTTTTTTGGTTTACCAGACCTATTTTTTGTATACTAAATATCCTTTCTTATTTTTCAAACAATTTTTTGTTTCTCCTAGATTTCCTTGATTTTTTTTTTCCCTAATTGACTTACTGATTTAAAATATTTTGGGGGTGTATTTAATTTCTAAGAGCATTTTCTTATTTCTCTGTTCTTTTCATAGCATTTTTTTCTTATTTTATGGATATAATGTCTTTTTGTTTTTTCCCAAGAATACAGTACTAACATTATTTCCTCAGAGAGTTTTTTTCTGCTTCAAGTTCTTTTGTTTTTTGTTTGGTCTTTCATTTTGTAGATATTCCTTAATTTTCTCAGTTGTCCAGTCGTTTCACAGTGATGTATTAAAATAAAATGCTGAGTGGAAACTCTGTCTTTAGAGTGGGAATTACTCATTAGTAGATTCCATTTAGAGTGATCAGGTAGAGAGGATTCTTTGCCTGGAGAAGCTTCAGATGTCACTTAGGAAGAGTGAAAGTCTTTTTTTTCATGGCCAGTTTTCTTTTTTTTTTTATTGAGTATATATTAATTCATTCTTCTTTCTTTTTTTTTTTTAATTCATTCTTATTTCTAAATCAAAAGTGTCTAGTATCTGTACAGAGTTGAGAGGAGTCCATTATTTTTTTTCAACTTTCAACTAATCTCATTAATTCTTAGCCCTCTGCTTCACTCTGGCTTTCTGTAGTACAGTGAGTCAAACTCCAAATCTTGGGTTCTTTGGAGCACATTGGCTGCCTTCCCATTCATATGCCTTCTGGAAGCACTTCTTCAGCCCAGAGTGGAGTTTTTCAGCCTTGGCACTATTGACATTTTGGGCTGGATAAATCTTTGTTGTGGGAGGCAGTCCTGTGAATTGCAGTATGTTTAGCAGCATCCCTGGCCTCAAACTATGCCCCTCCTCCCCCAACCCTGTAGTCTCCAGACATGCCAGTTGTCCCCTAGAGATAAAAATCAATCTTGATTGAATGGCTTAAAGCATGTATTGTTTTTGCCATCTCTTTTCCGTCTTCTGAAAGTTTGTTGAAACATCTTGTCTGATGAATTGTGTCTCCTGTTTTGTTTTTCTTTGTGGGTTTTTAATAGCTTTCAATTCCTTTACCCTTGTTTTAGGTGGGATTTTGTGGGAGCAAGGAAACAGTATATTTGATACATCTGTTGTCTTTAAGCAAAGATACAGTTTTTAAAGTAGAGAAGGTTTTTTTCATTTACATTTTCCTAAAAGTGAGAAACAGTCTTTGGTTAAGATGTGTGATAGGTTATTTTTAAAAGTTATACAATTCTGAGTTCCATTCCTAGATGTCTTTTTGAGTATGATGCCTAATCTCTCTAATTTTGTTTCTTCACTGATAAAAGTATGTCATAGAGTTGTGAGAGTAGAGACAATGAATATAAACGAAGTAGCATAAGTGAAATAGCATAGAAAGTGCTTAGCATGTCATTTGCTGTGAGTTTAATGTGATATTTAGATTTTTATGACTATGGCTTATTTGAATAAGCAACTTTAAAGGATTATAAGCCATTTTTCTATTTCTCAGAATTAAAGGGATTAGAATTTGGGCCTCAAAGTGCAGAGAGATAATTGGTAAGATTTATACACTCCATATTCATTCTCACCCTCCTAGAAAATGTTCACCTTTTGAAAGCGTGTGCTTGTACTAGTGTTCTTTTCAAAGTCTTCTTAGAAGAAGGCTGGGTGTTTCTGTTTTTTAAGCCATGTGAGAATATTATCTTTTTTCTTCAGTGCTAAATTGAAGTTCCAGCACTGTAAAAGATTTTGATTGTTCTTTTATCTACTACCCTGGGATTTGAAGAACAAAATCATTCCTCTTATGGTCCAGTGTTGGTTTTGTTTCTTTCTACCTTTTTATTGTTTTTTTTTTTTTTTATTCTTATTCCCTTTGTAATTAGTTGTTGGTCTTCTATATACTTAGATCATTGAAAGCAAGAACCTGATCTTATTTACTTGTGAATCTCAGCAGCACTAACAGAGTAGAGTATGATTAGTAGTAAGCTACTGGTAACTAAGTAATGGATAGCCAAGTGAATGAATGAATGGACTTTTTGAAAATCTTAGTTCAAACCATAATACTTGAGTGCCTGGGTTTGCTTGACTTTTTGTCCTCTTAAAAAAATTACTCATGGACTTTAGAAATAATTTCAAAATAAATTGGTGTATTTTTTGGTACCCTAAATTTGGTGATATGATGTATAACAGTATACTTAGTTCCATTGCAGTGAATGGCTTTAGAGTTGCAGTGGGATTTTATTCTTATTGTGGTTTATGCTAATGTATAACAGGACGTCTTAGAGCCAAATTAGTATAGACATCTATTTTTAAAAAGTTTTTATTGATGCCAAAATGGTGTCTTGGTTTTTACTGTCCCAGATGCCCACCTTAAAATTGAGATTATTTTATAAGAAGACCCTTTTTGATGCTTTAGAAACTAATCCTCTTTGGATGGGGCATTGTATAAATTTGCTCAGTATGAAATAATGCTGTTTAAATATGTTACAGAAGGTGCTAAAACATTACTATGTACTTAAATGTGTTGACTTTTCATCAAGGAATTTATAGATATATCATGAATTGATGTATTCACTGAGAATTATTTGTAATTCCTTTGATACTGTATGTCTTCAAATAATACATTTTTCTAATTTTCCAATTTTCTGAATTTGAGTCTTAAAATCACACAATTTTTTCTCTCCTTCTTTCCCATTCTAATATGTTGGCCTACTTCCACCTCTGTCATTTAGTATTTTGAAAGAATGGTTATTTATTTACTTTTTGTTTTTCCTGAAAGAGTGGGTATTCTTCGTGGATTTTTGTCTGTTCATTTTTATTGACAATTCACATCTTATATGCTTTCATTTCATAGTGAATTTTACCTAAAGAATGCCAGTTCTTTTACTAATATCTCAAAAGTGTGGTATCTTATTTAAATAGCTGTCTGTGAATAAAGTCTGACGATACATAAAATAATTTCATGCTTTTTAAAATCTAGGTTAGATGGACAGTGGCCTGATGGTTTATTGGCTTCAGACAATACTCTTCATTTTGTCCATCCATTGACTTTCAATTATTCTGGTGTTTATGTCTGTAAAGTGACCAATTCCCTTGGTCAAAGGAGTGATCAAAAGGTCATCTACATTTCAGGTAAGTTACTATCTACTGGTGAAATGAGTTAACGAAATTATTCCTGTAACAGCAGTAATAATAACACTATGTTCTCATTGGCAATTTATACTTGCTAAGATACAGATTCCTCAGTGTGAGGTTTTCCAAATAATCTAAAAGAGATATAATAAAGTAGCCCTGCCTGAAACACATATGTAAAGTGCCATTACTTAAAGAAATGTCAAAGAGTCTATGCAATAAGCTTATATACATTTTAAGACCTTTGCATATAGTTAATTTTTCAGTTACTTAGTATTAAGTATTCCTTTTATAGATAGTGTGTACCTTTCTAGGTTCTCTCATCTTTACACCGAGAACATCTTTACATTGGGTTTGTTTGTTTATTTGTTTTTGGTTGTCACTCAACACAAGTGTCTCATAAATAAAATGGGATATTGACTTTGATGACCTGGCTTATTAAAGAACATACTTTGTCACTCAATATGGAACTCTATCATATTGGAATACTGAGAGGTTAAGTAGGAATGCTATTGAAAATGTGCTAATGAAATAAAATTTAAGATGTTTCTTATTACCAGGCCTTAAGCAACTAAGAACTTAGATTTTTCACATCCCATTTATTTTACAAGGAACATTTCTGTTCATTTGACTGAATATATAAATTTGGATACTCACAAAATACTGTTAGAGCTAAAAATACATTTATTCATGGGTGTGGCTATAACAAATTATTAATGGAATGCTCAGTTGTAAAAATTATATAAAATATTTCGAGCATCTCCTTATTGGCTATAAGAATATAGCAATCTTCATGTCTAAAAAATGGAAAATTAAAGGAAAAAGGAAGAGAACCTTGAGAAAAGCAGGTTTGTATGGTAATTATGTAATGGATATAGCTAAGGTTTTTATCTCTGTTCTGATCTAAAACTAAGTAAGTTCGATTTTTAGAGAAATTTTAAACTTACTTCAATGTTATATTCTCCATCTTTGATCCCTCAATCTAGAAACAATCCCTCATATTATTTTCTCTTAGCATTTCCCACAATTTTTAGTTTTATGCTTAACTTGTGTACTTATTATTCATCCTCACATTTAAGCATTTTGCATTTGCTTCATTTACCATTGAATACTCAGCACTTAGCGCCTGGCACATGATAGGCATGATGCAAATATATTTTTGCATGAATCTCACAGGAAGCTTAGAGCTGTGTACATCCCTTGCTAGCCCTTTCTGCCAGCAGCAGTGCTTTAGTGGAAATCAGATTGAGATTAAATATTAGTTTATTAGTCTCCCTTTCTTTCCTTAAAGGTTTTTGTTTTTGTTTTTGTTTTTTTTTAAGGATCTTAATGCCACAGGGAATGTATATTTAAAACGTAGTTACCTGAGGAAGGCTTACTTTTTGTTTGTGTTTCTGTTGTATAGTTTGGTATGGGATATTATTTGTAAATCTCAGGCTCAGTGTATTATTATGTAATCATTTAAATACTGAGGCTCAATTTGGGCATTCTTATATATACTGATTCTGTTGATGATATCCTAAATTTATATCTTTTGGCATTGTGGGTCCATTTCCCAGTACTTTTGACTTACGTGTCCAACTGCCTATTAAAGATCACTAACTCTTTGTAGAAATATAATAGGCATTTATGGCTTAACATTCAAAACTGAGGTCCTGATCTTCTGCCCCTTGCCCTCTTCCTCTAACAGTCTCCCTCCTTTCTTCTGTCATTGGTAACTCCATCCTTACATTTACTCAGAGTTTAATCCTTGATGCTTATTCTTTTTTTTTTTTATGAATATAATTTGTTGTCAAATTAGCTTACATACAACAGCCAGTGCTCATCCCAACAAGTGCCATCCTCAATGCCCATCACCCACTTTCCCCTCTCCTCCAGCCCCACATCCACCCTTACTTTGTTCTCTGTATTTAAGAGTCTCTTGTGGTTTGCCTCCCTCCCTCTCTGTTTGTAACTGTTTTTTCCCCCTTCCCTTTCCCCATGGTCTTCTGTTCAGTTTCTCAAGATCCACATATGAGTAAAAACATATAATATCTGTCCTTCTCTGACTGACTTATTTCACTCAGCATAATACCTTCCAGTTCCATGTGTGTTGCCACAAATGGCATGATTTCATTCTTTTTCATTGCGAAGTAGTATTCCATTGAACATATAAATCACATCTTCTTTATGCATTCATCAGTTGATGGACATTTAGCCTCTTTCCATAATTTGACTATTGTTGATAGTGCTGCTATAAACATTGGGGTACATGTGCCCCTATGCATCAGCATATGGTAAATTCCTTAGGTAAATTCCTAGTAGTGCTATTGCTGGGCCATAGAGTAGCTCTTATTTTTAATATTTTGAGGAACCTCCACACTGTTTTCCAGAGCAGCTGCACCAGTTTGCAGTCCCAACAGTGCAAGAGGATTCCTGTTTCTCCACATCCTCACCAGCACCTTGATGCTTATTCTTGATTTCAGTTGTTCTCTCATATCTCACCCAGTCCATCAACAGATCTTCCATTATGTCGTATGCAGAACCTTACTGTGTCTCCACTTTTGTTGTGAGTATTCTGACCCAAACCGTCAGCAACCCTTACTTCACTATTTTTTGTTTGTTTGTTTGTTTATTATTTTGAGAGAGACGGAGAGAGAAAGAATGTGTGTGTGTGGAGCAGGGGAGGAAGAGAGAGGGAGAGAGAATTCCAAGCAGGCTTTGTGCAGTCAGTATAGAGCCCAATGAAGGGCTTGCTCCCATGAACCCTGAGATCATGACCTGACCTGAAATCAAGAGTCAGATACTTAACCGACTGAGCCACCCAGGTGCCCCAACCCTTACTTCACAATTAAAACAGCCATTTATTCTTTCTACTTTTAATTTATCCTTAGAAGAGCAGCCAGAGTGATCCTTATAAAGGACATGTCAGATCATGTCATTTCTCTCCTGCAAACCTTTTGTGGACTTCTCATTTTACCCTCAATTAAACCAAATCTTTCAATGACTATTATAAGGGTCTGCACATGCTCTGGTCCTAGATTATCTCTCTGACTTCATCTTTTATTATATCTCTTGCTCCCTCGGCCTTGTTGCTAGCTTCCTTGCTATTCTTTGACCATAACAGGCACATTGCTACCTCAAGAGTCTTTGACATGCTGTTGCTCCTGCTGGAAAGCCTTTTAGATATCCTTACACCTCTTTCCCTCACTTCCTTTAGGTCTTTGCTCAAGTATCACCTTCATAACTATATTTAAAACTGAAAATTGAAACTTTTTTATCACCCCTTTACTACTTTCTGTCTCCTTCTCTGCCTTATTTTTCTCTACAGTATTTATGGCCACATAAATGTTCATATTTTATTTATATGCTGTTTTTACTTCTATTAGAACATAAGTCCTTTCATCTGTTTTAATCACTACTATGTCCCCACCATCTGCAATAATTTTTGGCATGTGATAGGTGTTTAGTAAACTTTTCTTGCATGTATGAAAATATTTGTTTGAGAAGAAAACCATCAGGAAAAAATTAAAACTCCAGAATGTGCTTTTTATGTATCTTTATTTTCTTTGACAAGGTAAAGAACATAACACTGGTGATAAACTGTGCACATTTTTTGATCATCCTCTACTAAGTCTCATAAGAGGGGGAATAGAATATTGGGTAAATATGAAAAATCAGTTAATTATTGCTAAGTACTTCAGAAAGATAGCATTATAAGATGCTTTTCTTTAAGCCATCATCAAGAATTAGACTTTGCCTTTCTATCCAGAGTCTTTAATATTTAATACAGTATACTATGTTGAGTTTAGTTAATTTTGCTGAGAACTTCTTGGAGGATATTAAGTATCCTAGATATACTACTGCCTTTCCAAAATGACTAATAAAGCCTAGTAGGCTTTTATCAGAATAAAAAGCCATAATTCACTAAGAGCAAACAATCAAGTTATTGATCTTTTTTATTGTAAGTTACATAAATAAATCCTTTTCCCTCTAGGGAAAAAAAAATATTTACCTCAGTATTAAAATTCGTATTTTACAATTTCAGAAATGATTTTTTAAAATATTTATAAAAGGAACATATCTTATGACTGGAGACTAAAAGATCTAGTCAGACCAGAGTAGAGTTAGCAACTCTGTTTGAAGGAAGTTGTAATTTTCTAATACAGTTCATCCACATTGCTAAGTGTAAGATTTTGGAAGATGTGATTGATCCAAGATTGCAATATTCAATTTCAGTTATTCCTCATGGAGGTACAGTGAATCTTTATACAGTACTAAATGACTGCTGGAAATTGTGTTTTTCTAGTTGTTTTTGGTGTGTGTTTTTCCCTGATACTTCTTACTTCTCTTTGAGACTAGAGGAGCAATTTTTTTTTAACATACTTCATTGTCAGATTGGTTTCCATACAACACCCAGTGCTCATCCCAACAAGTGTCCTCCTCAATGCCCATCACCCACTTTCCCCTCTCACCTGCCCCCCCATCAAACCTTAGTTTGTTCTCTGTATTTTAGAGTCTCTTAATGGTTTGCCTCCCTCTCTGTTTGTAACTTTTTTTTCTCTTTCCTCTCCCCCATGGCCTTCTGTTAAGTTTCTCAAGGTCCACATATGAGTGAAAACGTATGGTATCTGTCTTTCTCTGAGTGACTTATTTCACTTAGCATAATACCGCCCAGTTCCATCCACGTTGTTGCAAATGGCCAGATTTCATTATTTCTCATTGCCAAGTAGTATTCCATTGCATACATAAACCATATCTTCTTTATCCATTTGTCAGTTGATAGACATTTAGGCTCTTTCCATAATTTGGCTATTCTTGAAAGTGCTGCTATAAACATTGGGGTACATGTGCACCTGTGCACCAGCACTCCTGTATCCCTTGGGTAAATTGCTAGTAGTGCTATTACTGGGTCATAGGGTAGTTCTATTTTTAATTTTTTGAGGAACCTCCATACTGTTTTCCAGAGCGGCTGCACCAGTTTGCATTCCCACCAACAGTGCAAGAGGGTTGCCGTTTCCCCACATCCTCGCCAGCGTCTATAGTTAGAGAAGCAAATTTTTATGTATCACATACATTCCCCCATGCCATAAACTCAAAGTATATTGGTATACAAATCTTGACTTTTGAATCCTGTTGATTTTAGGACCTAGGCATAATATCTGGCATAAGAATCCACACCTAACTAGCAATCTTTAAACTTTAGAATTCCTAGATTCTGTTTAAACAATTCATATAAGTGTAAAAGAAATAAGAAATCAACAAATTATTTTAGCACAGTAATTATTAGGCTAAAATATGCTTTGTAGCTACAGAGGCCTTACTGCACTAATTTGTTTTCCTATTTGGCAGAACTCATTAATTTGAAAAACGAATTTCTTCATGTGACTGTAGAGAACTGAGTCTCTACTAGTTGATTACCTTTGTTATATGCTCATTTATCACACATTCTACAAATCATATCAAAAAACAATGTTTGAAAAAATAAGGAATGCTGTTGGAAGGGATTTTAAATTATGATAAATAAGTAGCTGTTAGTGATTACACAATAGTCCTTTTGTTTCTTTACGCAAATTCTAACTCTCATTGTAATTATCTTGGAGCAGGGCAAGAATTAGAAAGCATGAATAAATGTTTTGGGTACTTGTCATATGTCCATTGCTTAAAATACAAAATAAGTATTAGCAACAGTCCTTCTTTCATGGAATCATAATAGTGAGGCTATGCTATTTTTAGCAGTGTTTGAGGAGGGGATGGCAGGTTAAAAAATTTTTAGAACCACTGACAAAATTAAATAAAATTTTTAAATAGGTTGTTGTTGTTGTTGTTGTTACTTTTTTTCTTTTTTTTTTTTTGGTAGTTAGATTTTCTGAAAGCTGTATTTTGTTAAATCTGAGTTAAGTAGTAGTCATCCATCTGTGTTTACACAAAGAATGTTGCAAGTAGAAATAAATGTCAGTGATTTTTTTTTAAGGATACTTAGTAAAAATAATGAGTTATATATATTTGTGCTTGGTGAGAGCTCAGGTATATGCACTGTTCTGAGAAAAGTGGCATTTCATTAAGACCTATCAAAAACTTAAAATCTGTGTGCACAAAAATGTGTGAATTACAAATAATTATTTCAGTGATTTGTACTTCTGTTTAAACCTGGTGATGCCAGTTTATTGTACTTTTTTCTTTTTCTCATGAGTTGCCTTACAAATGATTAATTTTTAATTAATTAATTTAATTTTTTAATATCCTGGTTCTGTGAGGTCGCATTATATGATAGGAGGCTTTACTTTTTACTACTTTTATACTACAAATGATTCTACAATTCCACAATTTTTTTTAGGATTGAGTTTGTTCAGCTAGTGAATAATATGGTCTTACAAATTAAAACTCCTCTTGATTCACTTACATATAATATGATGACTAATACTCACTTCAAAGTACTTGACAGGATTGCCTGTTATATTGGTTTACACTCATAGGAAATTAGTTATACTGTACTTGTTAAATTTTATATTGTACTTGCTAAATTTTTACCACATTCTATACATACGGCATTCCGTGATGAAACCTGTTTCAGTAAGTATTTTTCTTTAGCTTGTAATTTTAGAATAACTTACCCCATGTAGATTTAGTATTTTTCTAACAATCATTTTTTTTAAAAGCTCTATCAGTACCACTCATTTAAAAATTAATTGTAGGAGATTATCATTCGGGTCATTTGTTTTTTATCAAAGAAGAAATTCAAGATTTTTTAACTCATCCTTTCTTCAAACTCTAGAGTTTTATATAACATGACCTACAAATACCACTTAATTGAGAATTAACCAATCTTTAATTTTTACTATTTATGTTTAGTTGCTTTTTAATATTAATGGCTATTTACTCTATAATCTAATGGCAATACACAGGATCATTTGCATCTAATATTTAAGTATTATTAGAATGTTCTCTCTAAAATATTAGCTGCTCTTTGATACTTCATACTAAAGTGATGTGACAATAAATTTTACAGATACGGTTGAAATTCTTCAATTTCCTAAATGTTCAGATATCTTACCCATGGGATATAGACATGGCGATGACATTTTTATAACATTTTATAACATGTTTTTACTTTGTTTTTGTCTGTTAGTTTCATTTGATGATATAGCCCATTTGGCTAACACAGTTTAAATGTATGCTTTTTATTTTCAAATTACTAAAGAATGATATGTACTACATATGTCCTTCCTAAAAATTAAAAGTTCTCTTTACTTAAGGAAAATATTTTTGAGAGAATTATTAAGCCAACAGCTTATACTATGGCCACTTAACAAGAATCTATAGTTTTTCATTCTTTTAAAGATAAGTTCAGATCTTACAAAAGTAAAATTAGGTCAATATGGATATTAAGAAACATACTTTAATTTTTTTATTCTTTCATTTTATTTCTTTGTTCTTCTGGCTAAGAAAATGTACATTTGGATTACTTAATTTTTTGGTATCGTAATTCTTAAGCCAGCTGTATATAGGACATTTAAGTAATATTCTTTATTTAAAAAAAAAAAAGTATTCCTTGGAGTACAAGATCATGCTAAAGCTTTGAATAGAATAATTCAGGATTTACATCATAGACCATTTTATATTCCTTTTACCTCATTGGTAACTGACTAAATGCCAGTTTCCTTATTTTTTAAAAATATGTAAGTACCACCACATTCTGATCTTAAGAATGAAAAACTATTATTACTATGAATATATATTCATTAACTGTGCTGTCTTTTCAACTTGCTGCCAAATCAGCCTGCATTGACATTCTTTGCCTTTCTGTGTCTTGTCTATCTTTACTGTTTCCATTAGATCCTCCTACCACTACCACCCTTCAGCCTACAATTCAGTGGCATCCCTCAACTGCTGACATCGAGGATCTAGCAACAGAACCAAAAAAATTGCCCTTCCCATTGTCAACTTTGGCAACAATTAAGGATGACACAATTGGCACAATCATTGCTAGTGTAGTGGGTGGGGCTCTCTTCATAGTACTTGTGAGTGTTTTGGCTGGAATATTCTGCTATAGGAGAAGACGGACGTTTCGTGGAGACTACTTTGCCAAGAACTACATTCCACCATCAGATATGCAAAAAGAATCACAAATAGATGTTCTCCAACAAGATGAGCTTGATTCTTACCCAGACAGTGTGAAAAAAGAAAACAAAAATCCAGTGAACAATCTAATACGGAAAGACTATTTAGAAGAGCCTGAAAAAACGCAGTGGAACAATGTAGAAAATCTCAGTAGGTTTGAAAGACCAATGGATTATTATGAAGATCTAAAAATGGGAATGAAGTTCGTCAGCGATGAACATTATGACGACAATGAAGATGACTTAGTTTCACATGTAGATGGTTCCGTAATTTCCAGGAGGGAGTGGTATGTTTAGCAACCACTAAACGTGACTTACCTATGTACAATGTTTCATTCATACTAGTTGATCATTTTCAGATTGTTCATACTTTTTCTTGAGGAAGAATAAGCTTTTTCAACTTGATTTTCAAGCTTACTTTTTATATTCTAATTTGACAAATGAAAATGTAAAATCTGGGTTCAATGTATCTGAGCTGCTTTACAATTTTTTTTCAATGCTGTACTACTGTCTCAAGATTTAAATTTTAATGCAGAGTACTTTATTGGTCTGAGGCACACAGGTAAGAAGAAATGTCAACATTAAATGTATGACTTTTTTGGTACAAAAATTAAAAAGGAAAAAAAAAAAGGAAACTACCTTGGCATTGTGTATTAAATGTTTACCTAAGACTATAATCTCAAGTATAATGTTTGTTAAACATATACCTCTCAAAAGTTATCACCACTAAATGATACTACATGAAAATTGACTATAAAACTAATTCAAGAAATGTTTATATATATTTTTAGTATACAAAACAAAATATTCAGCCTGATAAAACATCTTTCCTTTTCAAACATTGTTTTCTAAGTTTCTATATAAATGGAATCTTTACCTCTGCATTTTAATGAGCCTTGCCATAATTACTGTAGAGTGGCTTTTCAAAGATATTTTGTTGCACTAAAACTGTGGTAGTAAACTCAGTGAACATGCTGTGTGGAAGAGCCTAATTAGCTGGTCAGTATTTTTGTCCAAAATACATACAAGAGTTATAATAAAAACATGCCTTTTAAACGTAATTATTACATTTTTTTTCATCTCTGGAGGACAGTTCTTATAATGTCATACGAACATGGATTTGGGTACATTAAGTGGCATACATAGTTCTGTTTGAATGCTTTATGTCCTAAATATAAGAATAATAATGAAAAGATGGTACGCAGTTAAATGTAGTTCAGAAAGGGCATTTCAGTATATGGAAAAATATGGGCAAATTAGTATTGGAGTACAGTTTTTAGAAATGAGATACGTCAGCCAAAAATCCATACAAAGAATTTTCTAGCCCATCTTGTTTTAGTTATCTACTAGTGAATGTTGTTCAAACGGGTAAATATACAGAAAAATTAGAATAAACTTGTAAATTTGAGGTTTAATGAGAAAAATATGAATTATAGAACCAGTCACTAGCACTTGCTGATGTGTATTGGCAAATCATCCCCCTCTTCCTCCTAAATGTATGTATTTGTTTCAAGATTTTTGCTTTTCCAATTAAAACTGGAAACATCATAAGGTTTTTTGTTTTGTTTTTGTTTTTTGCATAATTCATTAAGTCTATTCTTTCCAAAAATCATGTATCTTTTGAAAACGAAATGTTACCTAAATCTTCAAATGTGGATGGATCTTCTTTGTGAGGTAATTAAATTGCTTCTACAGTGGAGTCCTATAAAATTGTAATGATGACAACTATTTTGAAGCCCAAAGAAGATGTTGTTTTCTGTTGATGATTCATTTGAAAAAAAGAACTGTGTAGAATTGCCTTAGGTATTTTGCCAGGAATCGAAGTGGTTAGTAGGAGAATCATAAATAAATTATTTTGTTAATAAAAAGGCAAAGTAGGTACTTTTTTTTTTTTAATCCCCCAACCGCTCCACTCCTGATGATCCTTGTCGAATCTAAAGGAATGTTTTATAAGACAAAATTCTAACATGTTCATAGAATTTTGCGAGTAGTCAAGGCCTTATTCTAAACAATTGTAACATACTTTCCTCTCTTTTGACTATCCGTATTTTGTGGAAATTAGAAACCTCTTTTATTTCTCTTCCCACTTACACACGTAGTATAAGACTGTAATATCAGCAGAGGACACAGGTAAGCTCACTGATATCTTGTTAAAAAATATGTGGTTTTAATATAATTAACCACTGATATACAAATATTAAGACTCTTTGGTCCAAGTCATTGGAAGCAAAATTTTATTGATAATACCCTGTGATTAAAGTGGACTTTATTTTTTAATTTAAATACCAGCACTCATATGGCCACAAGAAAGATGGATCTAAAATTTCTTGCCATAGAAGATAGGAATTTGTGGCTTTTTGTTCACAATTTCATCTTTAGAACAATGGTTTGAAATGCTATATGAATCTGAGCAGAATAATCACTGTATAAATCTCAGTGGTTCTTGAGTATAATCTGAAGGAAATATTATATTTTAAGAGCTGTATTACAAAAATATAAATATCCGCTTAGTGATTATGGCCTTCCTTTTATATTGTGGCCGTTGTGTGTTTAGGGTTGTTATTTTTTTCTATTTTGTTTTATGATGGGAGAGGATGACATGGAAAACGGCAAGTGAATGTTTGATACCTTCTGTATCCTTAATATAAATCATTTGACAAACTAAGATTTCAAAATTTTAAGAAGCTGGTACTAGTTAAGACTTTCTGAAGCATTGCACTGCTGTTTATTAGAACTTTATGTTTATTTACTGTACATAGAGACTTATTTGTGAACATGAATAGTCATATCAAATAAACTTTTGTTAAATTAATTTTTGGATATCAGTGATGTACACAGCTAATTGATAGGTACATAGGAAAATCCTTTTATTTTTTTTGGAAAAGATAGAATGTTTTACTTTATTTTGACGATGTTATGTTTGTTTTTTTTTATTCTTTGAACTGGCTTTTCATTTTTGTATTCACTTTAGGGTTTTCCTTCACACTGGTTAAAATATTTCAGTAATGCAGGGATGATGAATGCAACTTTTATTTTGTCCTGCCATTTTTATTAAAATATAATTAAAACTTTAATAGGCTAGGGGTAAACTTTAAAAGTTACGTTTGAGAAGTACATTATAGTTGAAATATTTAGTATTTTACCATGTGCCTAAAAGGTTTCTATTTGATAAGTCTGACATTAAAGAAACCATTAAGGTTTTTCAGTAGTAAGTATTACTTCTGATAGCCATATATAGGAACGTTTTCTAGAGATAACCCTAGCTAAATGTTTAGCAGAAGGGCTTGTAGGAAGTACAATGTATGAGTGCAAAAATTGAGATAAATGTAACACTTTCATATGTGAAAACATCTGATTTGAGTTTGATAATTGCTTTTGGTAAATACTAAAGATATATGAATAAGAAGTTGTGAATGTGTGGGAGTATTGTGTAAAATATAAGAAAGGAAGAAATGGTACGCATATTGAATTTTTAATTCAAATAGAGGAATGATTTACAGATTTAATTGTTCTTTTCTGTTTGCTTGTTAATTGGAAATGTATCATCCATAAGAATATGCTCCTTTCTCAAATTTTTGGTATATGGAGTTTGGATTTAATTTTAATTTGATTTGTATCAGTGGTTTTTTTGTTTTTGTTTTTGTTTTTTTTACCAAGTTATTTATCAGGTGGTAGCCCCTAATAGCCATGCAACAAATCTTTAAATAAAAGTTTTTAAAAAATTCTTTAGAGGCATATTTCTATAACAAGCCTATATCTCTGTATTACCTTTCTCCTTGTTATATTATCTGCTGAAGAGTGTGTGTGTGTGTGTGTGTGTGTGTGTGTGTGTGTGTGTGTGTTGTGTGTATAACCCAATTTCTTATATTTAACTAATGAAGTTTTTGTGGGAATTCAAAACCTATTTTTATTCCTCTTCCCAAACAAGATTATATAAGGTTAAAGGACACAGTTAAAATTTGAGGGAGCATCTAAGTTGGTAGGTTAGCCATTATAGGATTTATTTTTAATTGACTACTTAATTCCTATTTCCTATACACATTGTGAATAACATTCTGCACAATCATGAATTATCTGTTTCTCCAGGCTTAGCAGTTAAAACAAATTTTGAATATTTTTGCTGCAACTTTAACATAAATTAAATTTTACATACTGGCTTTCTATTTGGAATGAACATTTCATGAGATGTTTTGTAAGTTGGCATTTAGGGCTTTTCACTTATTACTGCTTTCATTGTAAATGCCATTGTTTCTGATTGTAATCACCTCCCTGTTTCATATCTCTTATGTTTAAAATAATACTTGTTTTCCTAAACTTTAAATTATTTAAGGCAAGCAGCAGTTGTTTTGTTTTTATTTTTAAATAGCATACAGTGTGGATTAAGTTTGGTTTCCCTCTTGTTATTCTAATGAAAATTTATGCATGAAAGAATCTCTGTAATAGTGTACACAGGGTATCAACTATTCTGTTTTTAAAAATGCTTTCTGTTTAGTATTTGTTTTCTGTATTCCAGTTAGCTGCAGTTTTATTTTTTTTTATTTTTGTTTTGATTTTTGTACCTATCTACTTTGAGTTGAGTAGGGATAGGTTTCCTTTGCTGTATATATCCTTAGGGGTCATTTCTTGAACCTTGATAATAGTGTTTTATCATTTTCATTTCAATTTATGAGGATAAAACTTGATTCAATTTTGATTTATCCTAGATTACTTACCTTTTTTGCTGCTGTTCTTGCTAGGTACTGTGGGTGAAGCAGAGTGAAAGTGAGTTTAATAAGATAACTTTAAAATATCTTTAAAACTTGAGAAAATAATTCAAGGCCTATTTCCTTACATGTATGATATTTCTACATAGACATGATAACTAATTTCAGTCTCAGTTAATGAGAAATATCTCAGGAAACACCTAGTCTTGAAGGGACAGTTTGGTCTAAAAGCCAGAGGTAACTAGATCTAGAAGACTGGCCTCTCTTTTTCAAAAACATTTTCTTATGAGAAATTATATGAAAATAGGACAGAATAATGAAATGAACCTCAGTGTACCTGCTTCTGTTTATTATCAATTCATGGTCAGTCTTGTTCCATTTAAATTCCTATTCACATAATCCCTCCTGCCCTTAGTTTATCTGTAAATGTATCAGCATACAGCTCTAAGAGTAGAAACATTTAGGAAAAGTAACCACAGATTTCTTGTACCAAAAATTAAAAATGCTTTAATATTAAGAATCCAATGAGTGTTCAAATTCTAATCACTTTTTTTTGTAGTTTTAATTAGTTTCTAAATGTGACCCATACATTGTGATATTTTTAATATTTTTAATCTATGTGTTCTCCATGAGGCATTCCCCACTCCCTTGATTTTTCCCTTGCAATTTATTTGTTGAAGAAATGGCTTCATTTGTGTCCTGCAGCTTCCCAGTTTGGATTGTGCCAGTTGTACCTCTGTAATTTCTGTAAATTGTCAGATCTAGAACCTTGATAAGATTAAGGTGTAATTTGGAGGTGGGGGGCAAAATCACTTCCTAAGTGGTGGTATCTTCTATCAGAAGGCATATAATACCTGCTTTTCTTTTGATATTAGCAGTCATTAGATGCTCAAAGCCTAGATCCAACAGGGAACCTACTTGATGTCTAGGTTTATTAACCCTCTTCTTTTACCATACCGTGTGCTTTGATGTCTGAATAATTATGACCATACTGCTTTTACCTGAAATTTCCTTTCTACACTTCACTGCATTCAAGATCCAGCTCAAACCATGTGATGGGAGTGTGCTTCATTTGTTTTTTTAATCATGATTTTGTATTTTTGATTCAGTGATTCAAAGGTTTGATTCCATGTTCAGATATTTCGATACTTGGTTTTTATTTTGATATTTGGTAGCTAAAATGCAACTTCTCAAAAACAAGTAGATTTAAATGGAAGAAGTACATTGTTGGGAGCCTTAACAGTTTTCATCCCAACTACTGTTTTTAGAGCTAGTCTCCTGTTCAGAATGTTTGCTTTTTCGATGTCTTGCTAATCACAATAACTTCACCCCTCATATTAGCTATTATTTTAGCACAGTATGGGTTTAGTGTGAGGTTTATGGTTAATAAGAGTGAATGTAAATCTTTATTTTATTTGGTCTCCTAATGTGCTTCAGTTTTTTGGTTGACTCATCACTGATTATATGGCCATGGTTTTGCTTCATAATGTAACTGATAAAATTTGTGTATTAAGAGTAAGATAATTGCATTGCTGTTTTAAGGGATTTTGTCATTATTTGTGCCTTCATAGTTGGTGTTCTCTTCATTCTGCCAATTCTTTGCAGGAATGACATCTATTAAGAATAAATGCTTCCTAGTATATAACATGGATTAGCACAGATCCTCTCATGTTCCTCTGTCACCCGGGGCGTCCATGTCGGCCTCCTTTAAATTCTTGACTGTTCGTTAAATCTAGGGTAGTTACTAGTTCACTCAGCTGAGCTCTCATACATCCGTAGTGTGTCACAAGATGCTGGCTCTGCTGAGAGGGGACAACAAAGTGGATGTGTAATTGTTTGATTTCATTCTGGAACTATCCCATTCCATACTATCCATGGGATTTTGTAGATGCCTTGTGTAGCAAGTGAACACCTGATGTTTGGACTAAGTGAAGCTACCAGTGCCAGTCCGTGTATTATATACTAGCACCACATTTATTTTGTAATTATCACTTATCCTAAAAAAGGGGATAAGTGATAATAATCTCTTTCTACATTGGAAAAAAATATTTTTATGGATTCTGTGATCCCACTTCAGGGATTTTGCTCTCTACTGTGACGATAGGGACTATGTAAAATTCATCCTTACATTCTTGGCACTTAGCATGTGCCTGACACGTTAGGTTACTATTGGTAATTTGTTGAATGAGAGGTGACAACACCATCCCGACCCAAAGAAAGGACATTTATTAAAAAGTAGTGAGATAAATATTTCGATGGATATAATGAAGTAGAAGGTGTATTGGAAAAGTAAACATTAAAAGTGGCAATTGAGGGGCACCTGGGTGTCTCAGAGGGTTAAGCTTCCGACTTCAGCTCAGGTCATGATCTCGAAGTTTGTGAGTTCGAGCCCCACTCGGGCTCTGTGCCGACAGCTCAGAACCTGGAGCCTACTTCAGATTCTGTGTCTCCTTCTCTCTCCGCCCCTCCCCTACTTGTGCTCTGTCTCTCTGTCTCTCAAAAATAAATAAATGTAAAAAAAAAAAAATTTTAAAGTGGCTATTGAAAAATAAAAGTGAGATATATTTATGGGGAAAAATTGGTGATACAGTGATATGTATTATAAGAGCAAATAAAAGTTGAGAAGATAAATTTGTAGGGTATCACATTAATATGTGAATCAGGTAGTAGAACCACTGAAGTTTTGGTGAAGGTAATAAAGGAAAATAGTTAATAAAGGAAAATATTTCCATTAATTGTTAGGTCTTGGGTTTGAGTGTGTGAAAAGGGCCTGTAGATTTCTATACTCACCCGTTTCAAGTGGTTTTTAGCAAGTTGCTATGTTTTGCTGTGTAGAATAGTATTTATTTTTTTCAAATCTTGTCAGATGTGAATTAGATAAGCATATTTGAATAGCTTCAATATATTTTTTATTCATATGTATCAGAGTAATAAAGACAAACTTAAATTCAGTTTAGTAGTTATATGTATATTTTTTTTCAAAAATAATGAAAATTTTTATGTCTGTATTAAGTTTCTTTTGGTATGATGTGTTAGATTTTTGAACATTTTCCCTAGAAGACATATGCATGATATCTATTATGGGCAGTAAGCTTTTTGTTGTATTGGGGAAAGCACTTTTGTTTTCTGCTGATTGTAAGCAGATAGTTAAGATTTAGTAGTCTGTCTCCTTAGGTGATGGTAATGTCATGTCAGTCACTCAGTAAATTAGCTGAATGTTTAAAAATGCCAAATTTTTATACATTTGCTTATTTCCTCCTTGTAGTTTGATTGTAATATAGAGTAGATTATGTGGGCAGAGATGTGGAGGAGGCAGTGTTGTAGCTAAATTCTCAATTTTCATTAAAATTCTTTGACTTGAATACAAGAAATTTCAGCTTGCTCTTTGCTTTTCATACTAGTGTTCATCACCGGTTAATATCGTAAATATATTCTTCTTTGTTTTTTCTCAGTTAGTAGAAGAATCAGAAAAGGAAACATGAAACCTATCCCATTTATGTATTTAACATAATCAATTTGCTTCTGTAGAATATCCAGTTGCTAAACGGATTCATATGTAGTTTTTCTTTGATTTGCTCTTTTCAGTACTTACTAGTCTGGTTTGATACTAAGAAGAGGTGTACAAAAAAGAAAGGAAAAATATGAATAAAGAATGAATGGAACTGGGTGAAATAAATATGCCCAATTTAAGATAGAAGGAAGAGTCATCATAGTCTATACAAAGTCAACTCAGAGTCCCAGAGCTAGGATTTATAAGACTAATGGGACAGAAGTGGATAAATAGACCATAATTTAAATGTTCAGAAAATAGTGTCTATTTGGACTTGAGAATTACTTAAGGATATTAAAAATAGTACAGAGTTGGAAATTACCTTAGGATGTGAAAAGTCTGTGATTATATCATTACAAAACACTACCAAATTTAATATCTTTATTAAGATTAAATGAGAGGTTTTCTTGGAGGTGTGAGGTTTGATGAATGTATAATGATCTGTGCATTGAAAATCTTACATTCAAAGAGTAACCTGAGTTTTTCAAAAATAATTTCAGAAGTATTTAAAAGTATTTTTATAAATATGGTATTAACTTTGTCTTACCGTCAAGATAAGAACACTCAAATTTGAATTCAGTACACTTGGGCAAAACTGATAGGGATGCTTTTGATCCCTCAGCAAAAGAAAGATTTCCTTTTAAGAAAAACCTTTAGAAAACTAGTGGAATAGGTAGCGTATTTGACACTTAAGGATTTTTTATTTATGCCACTGAAAATATATATGACCTTGGTCACATAACCTTGGGTATGTAATCTTAATAGATTTCAGTTGGACTTTTAAAGACTGAATACAAAGCTAAATGTATATGGTTGGAAAAGTGATCGTGTAGAGTAGAAATAACTCCTAGGTCATTCCAAATCTTTAAACATTGACAAGAGCAGAGTATTATTTGACTGGCTTGGATTTCAAACTTTTTCTCACGTAGCACGTATTCAAATGGAGGTAGTAGGGATTAGAGAAATGAGCAACAATAGGAAGATAAACTAGGTGTATTAGCAAATGAGAGTAAGATCCTGAATGACTAAACTGGTTATATTGTTTAAAATAATTGTATATTTTACTATTTTTAAATCCTAATTGAAAGTTTGAAAGTTATTGAAATGAGTTACTTGCTACTCATTGATGTAAAGTTTTTAGTCTAGAATGAGACTAATAAAATGACTCATTAATAAAGAATTGTTAGTTTGCTAAAGAAATTTTTATAATTGGGAAGGAAGGAAATATATTTTTTTAGCAATCTAAAACAACATGCAACTCACATTTTAATAGATACAGAATTGGAAAATACTTCTAAATATGTATTTATATGGGAATACTATGATGGTAAGTCCGTGACATATTTCAAAACTGATAACTGCTTTAATGTCTTCTAAACTTGCCATGTCTGGTCCCAATGGTAATTGCAATTATTTAGAACTCTATGTGAACGCCTATTTAAGTGAAAGCTAAGAGTTCTTCATAGGGGACCCGAAAGGAGAGTCTACGTTAGATGTGCAGTTGTATAAAAACGTTTTCTCCCAACAAGGGCATAATGAGGGCTTCTAGCCTAACCCAGCTAGCTTTATTTCACTTTCTGTTCTCTACTACTAGTTGATGGAATGACCTTGGGCAGAATATTTAACTTTAGAGCTGCAATATAGAAGTTTATCTTAAACATCTTTCTTACTGGTTAGAAAGATAAGACAAAATTGTGTATATTGAAGGTACTTTGTAATTACTCAAAATTAATGTTGCTGAAATTGTCAAAATAATGCACATAAGGATTGTTTTGTCGTATCCATAGTACTTACATTTGAAAATATATAGTTGCAATAGTTTTAGTACATTCCCTTATTTGGATGTTCATAAAATAGGATGACTTAATTTTTCAGTATTGTATGACATGATAATTACTAAATATGTTTTTAAAATCCTTTTTTATAAAATTTATGGTGCAGACTGGGAAAGAGAAATTGGTATTTAGAAATTATGTAGTGTGTTTATATCCAGGGGATAGGGAAGATTCTCCATCTAATTTTGTGGTAGAGACACTGTCTTAAGTGTACTTTGTATTAAATGTTCGTGAATTAAGGGAAATTATCTGCAACAAGTGCTGTTTTTATAATACCTCTATTTAAAAACTTATACAGTGTCATTTTTTGCCATATTTGTTAGATCTGGGATTTTGTGTGTGTGTGTCTTTGGTTTGCCCCTTCTTGAAGGTTTTAGTTTCTTTAGTAGAACTTCTTTTATATTTTACTCGAATAAAAAATGGTAAATGTATATATTGTTGGTTAACTCAAAGAATAATGAAAAAATGTTTTATCTCTTAGAGTAAGAACTTAAAATAGCTTTCATCCTTTTCCCTATCGTTTCTTCTCCAGACATTCTTTGACCATAGAAAATAGATTCACTCGTTGCTATCTGACTGGGGATATTATTTTCATAACTTGAAAAAAAGGAAAGCTGGAGTGCTAAGGTGACATAAGGAAGGAGGGTGTTAGCATAATCCTACAAAAAGTACTGAATCAAATTTGAGGTCCTCTAACAAAGTTCAATCAGTCTTTGCACATTATAGAAATTAGGGTGTGCAAATTCAAGAACTCTTTTTAAAATTGTTTGAAAAGCCTGATTTTTGTTACTTTACAGATGTTCCATTTAAGCAGACCTCCTCCATAGCCGTAGCTGGCGCCGTAATTGGAGCCGTCCTTGCCCTTTTCATCATTGCTATCTTTGTGACTGTGCTGCTGACTCCTCGAAAAAAGAGACCATCCTATCTTGACAAAGTGTAGGTAACTTTTTTGCTTGTGTTCAACATTCAGTATGAGTCAGTCTTTGTATCTATCTTTATGGCTACTCGTATGTAAAATGTCTGAGGGATGAGAGTAAAGATACTGTTAGATCTTTGTGAGCTGACCATGGTTTAATCAGAATGTACTATTTTGGTGTATAGTGTCAAGAGGCTGTTGGAGACAAATATATTAGACATCATTCCAAATGATAACAATGATAAATTATTTTGTCCTGTCTTCTGAATAAAAATGCAGGTCTTTGAAGAACTGTGCTTGAAAGAGAGATTCAAAAAAATCTTAGACGTTTTTTTTTTGTTTTTTTTTTTTAATTTTTTTTTTTTTAATGTTTTTATTTATTTTTGAGACAGAGAGAGACAGAGCATGAATGGGGGAGGGGCAGAGAGAGAGGGAGACACAGAATCGGAAGCAGGCTCCAGGCTCTGAGCCATCAGCCCAGAGCCTGACGCGGGGCTCGAACTCACGGACTGCGAGATCGTGACCTGAGCCGAAGTCGGACGCCCAACCGACTGAGCCACCCAGGCGCCCCTAAAAAAATCTTAGACGTTTAATTGCATCTCCAGATTGTATATGTCAGTCTTATGTATGGATTGATCTTAACCTTCAGCTGCCAAGAGCTATCAAATACATTGAGTTTTAAAGCTTTTTTTTCTTAAACAATTTTGGTTTTGGTGAATTACAAAGTGTGCAGTTTGTTCACTTAAAGAGTAAGCAATGTTTTGGGCCAATCATTGAGATAGAATTATAAAGCAGATATTACACTTTGCTGTAGAATCAAAAGACAAATGTCCCAATTCATTTAATTCCATCAACAGCTTTGTTGCTTCATCTATGGAATGTGAATAATATTTTCATATTTTTCCTCCTTACCTATAGTTGTGATGAGTAGAATATAATAATGTTTATGAATCATGAAGTTTTATATAAGTGGTAGTATTATATGCTTATTAATATTTTTATATTAGGAAATAAGTCTGTCTCTCAAAGAATATATTTCTTCTGTCTTCATAAATGCTGTGTGTGTGTGTGTGTGTGTGTGTGTGTGTGTGTGTGCGTGTATGCCTTTCTAATCTGGCACAGTTATAGCATAGATCTTCTTGGATTAGAGACATCTGAGTGTTAGTCTCAGCTCTGTCATGATTAAAGTAGTGGTATGATCAAGGACAAGTCACATCACCTCCATGAGCCTCAGTTTTCTCACCCAAATGGTTGATGGTTCCTTGGAGCTATGACTTTGCTGTGATTTTTCATGACATGAAAAGAAATAATTACTTTTAAAGGACTATAAAGTACCTTTTTAGTGCAACACCTATATCACTGGTTCTTTAATGTTCATAGTTATAATAATTTATAGTTCCAATAACTTTTATAGTTCTTTAATATTTCAAGAGTAACTAGCATTTGGTTAACTTTATTTTAGCTCCCAAGTTATCTCAGGCTTTTGTGTAATTTCAAAACATAATCTTTATTTGTTGTTTGAATTCTGTTCATTTAAAATGTTATTTCATGTCCACATTGAGAAGCTATTAGACCACAGAGAATTTGTAATTACTTTGGCTTCTATAGATTTCATTCTCTTTATTTTTTACTATAGGTAACATTTTTGTTTGATTTAATAATCATAATTACTGTAAATTAGTTATCTGTGAGCTTCAAAAGTATGAGAATAGATAAAAAAATTATTTCCTAAAATGCAGAGAGCTACAAGATATATTCTATTTGTATTGTGACAACAATGTTTAAATACATGAAAATACAGGTTTTTAAAAATGGGTTATTTTGGCAAAAATACATTCCCTAGGGATGTAATGGCACCTTGGTTTATTTCAGGTGACAAGATTTATAATGGTCTTTAGATTCAGAATCCTAATTTACATGATGAATATTCTAAGAGTGACCATGGCTTTTGAAAATTAGTTTTGATGGGGAACCTTGGTGGCTCAGTCAGTTAAGTGACCAACTTTTGATTTCGGCTGTGATTGTGATCTCACAGTTTGTGGGTTCGAGCCCCACGTTGGGCTCTGCACTGACCGTGTGGAGCCTGCCTGGGATTCTCTCTGCCCCTCCCTTTCTCTCTTTCTCTCTAAAATAAACCAACCAACAGACACACACTTAAAAAATTAGTTTTGAAAGTATTTCAAAAATGTAAAAGTGTTTTCATTATCATTTTAAGATATAATTTTTTAAATTTTATGACATTTTGCCTTCCATTGCACATGTTTGACTATGTTTAATACGATGGTAGGTGTAGTAATATAATAATATAGTGAGATGGAAAAACATGCAATACTTAAGTAAATTGGTCATGGATTAGGTCACTTGCTTAGTAATAATTTTCAAAAAATGCTTCCATTTGAGTTTGCTTCTTCAAACGAATCAATCAGATTAGTTTTAAACATTGGAACCTTTAAAACCTGGTTTTTTCCTCCCTGTATGATAAAATATAACAACTGAATTAAGCATATACACTAATATAAATATTAGTGTGAGGAAAATATCCTCAAAAATTAAGAGAACCTTGATAGCCTCCTCCCCTCCCTTGTTTTTTGTTTGTTTGTTTGTTTTGTTTTTGCTAAATGTTGCAATCACATGTTTTAACATTTTTAATGCAGGATCGACCTTCCACCCACACATAAACCACCTATGTATGAAGAACGATCTCCCCCTTTGCCTCAAAAAGACCTTCTATATCAGGTATGTGTTCCTGATTACACTTAAAATAAAATGAAATAAAAAACACTAAGCAATGTATATTATTTGATATTATTTAGTCATTATACGTTAAATGTAGCATAGTAATACATAATCATTTCTCTACAACATTTAAAGCATCAAATTTTGCCTACAAATTGGTAAGAAACGATGGTATAGCCAGTGTAGATAAGACAAATCAACACTTTATTAGGAGTACAGATTTTTACTAAAAGCTTATGCCCAAAGATTTATTGTTAATAGTTTATTGACATGCCTATTCATTGTAAAGTATGCATATTTACATAAAATAAAAGAAAAATCGAATGTCTTTGCTAGGATATGATGAAGAGCTTTTAATCCTTGGAGTATGTATTTCATTTTTGTTTCAGTATACTCAAAATCTAAATTTTAGCGTTCCTTTATTTAGCAACAAAAGGTTTACAATTCCAGTTTAAAGTTCTGGATATGAATATTGGTCCCCATATTACATTTATGATCATTTTAAATTTTCTTTTGGGATTAGTTTACAATAATTCATGTGAAAGTATCAATTAAATGCGTCTATCTCATATTCTCTACCTAGATTAATAGGCTGTCCTTGGGAAAGTTGAAATCATCGGGTATTTGAATATTTTTATTCTTACTGTTAGTTGTTCTAGTTTTGTTTATTTCCATCTGGCATCCAAGTAACCGATTGGGGCCCTGACCCTATATTGGGGTTTTATTCCCTGTGGAAACATTCTATAATATTTTTCCCCTAAAATATGTTTTTGTCTTCAGCTGGAATAAAGCAAATTGTTTGCCCACCAATTGATTTAATTTGGTGGAAAAATTCCAAGGGAATGTATCTGTTAAGATGTTCTCAGCTTTCCGTGCTCACTTCAGCACAGGTACTAAGATGTTCTTATCTTCTGTGTCTTAGTTGACCACATGTTCAGTCTACTGCCTGAGCATGGGGGCAGGGAGGAGCATTCCCTGGCATGTGCTGGCTCATTGCCAGTGGGCACCAGGTTTGTTGTCTCACACAAGTGTGGGGTCTTTGGGTGAAGACGTGCTATCTTCCCAGACCTCTTGTTTCCATGTAGAGTGTAAGCTCACATCTCTTTTGGCAAAGAAATGAACTTGACAAGTACTGTGAAATGTCAACAAAATATTTAGCTAGAGCTCTTGCTAACTGCTACAGAAAGGCAGCTGTCTTCTTCCCTTCACAAACCTAGTAATTAACCAGAAGATTTCCAGATTAAGTTTTGGGAATTTTTTAAGAACATGGTTAGTAATTTTCTAGGACAACGCTAACTACGCATGATTTAATTCTTGTCTGTAAAACCAGTTGATTATATAAGTTGTTATTATTTAATATCTTCAAATTAAATATTTACAAAAGCTTATAAATTGGAAAAAAATATTGGGTTTAGGTCATCATGGGTCCCGGGTTTTAGTTTAAAAAATATGACTTTTGTATCTGTAGTTGTTTCCCAATAAACACAAAAGGAAGATTTTTCTTGGATGATTTGAGTTGACAGTGCTAGAAACTATAGTTTTTAGTGTCCTTGGAATTAGGGAATGCTTCCTGGCTTTTTGAGGTAGAAGTTATGAAGCAGGTGATGAAATTACTCACTTGGTGATTAGAATAATTTGATTTGTAGTAAATTGCATACTCAAAAGCATAAACCTAGGTGGAAATGAAGTTATAGTGGAAAAGTAATGGGAAGTTTAGAAAGAAGATTGATGGGAAAGCACCTGCAATGAATGACAAACATTGGACTTTGGGAGTCGGAGACTATGTGGTAACATTGTGACTTTTTCCTCATCTGTGAAATTGAGCAGGTAAAAAATGTGACTGTTTGTTTCCGTCTTCTAGCTATAAAACTGATTCTACAAACTATTGCCGAGGGTGAACTGGTTGCTGTAATTTTGCTTGAGAGAGTTAGAACTTGAATTGGAGATGAAATAACTCCCAATTCTATAAAGCTTTTAAGAATAATTTAGGCTGGGGCACCTGAGTGGCTCAGTCATTAAGCATCTGACTCTTGATTTGGGCGTAGGTCATGATCTCACAGTCATGAGACTGAGCCCTGCATCAAGCTCTGAGCTAAGGTGGAACCTGCTTAAAAGATTCTCCCTCTCTCTCTGCCCTTACCCCACTCATGCGCATGCGCTCTCTCTCAAAACAAAACAAAAATCTTTAAAAAAAAATAATTTAGGCTAAACTCATTATCCATCAGATAACTTGTTATGATTCACGCATTATAATGTCTATGTGTTAATTTATGTGGCTGTTTGTGTTTTAATTAATGCTGTGATATCAAAATGTAAAATACACAGAGCTGTGTCCTGGTTACCAAGAAATCTGTAAGTGTGTAATTACTATCTGATCAGTTTCATACAGTGATAGCATGTTGCAATACTAAATGCCTTGCGAATGTTCCACTTCTCTGGGTGTCTTGTCTGCTTCAAGGTGATGAGGTAATTCCTGCTTGAAGTCATTAGCCCCCAGCCTTCCCAAACAGGCCTAGTGACCTAGTCACCTAGGCCAGGCTCCCAAATGCCTCCATGGCTTAAAGGAAGACAGTCTCATTTATTCTACCCATCAGTGTTCTACTCTTGGGAAACCACAGAAAGAGACACCTCCTTGGTACCCACATTTGTACACCTTGTGTTGCTTTTGTGGTAATAGTACCACCACTCATCCTGGGGAAGGTTTCCTTTCAATGTATGTTAGGAGAATGAGGCCTGGTATTGTGAAGAGGCAGTATCCTTGGGTGGGAACCATTACTGCAGAGAAGATGCATGGAGGCATGCATAAGTATGAGGGAAATAAAAAAGAATGTCTTGCCTGAGGCAAGGAGGAATTGAGAAATATCACCAGCTTGTCATGTATTAGGTAATAATCCTGCAGAAGTTGAGTCTTCATTTGGGAAAGAAATATTAATTAATGGCTTTAAAGTATATTTTACCTTTTCATTATGTTTTATGAACATTATACAGGTAATCCATAAGTATGTTCTTAGAACAACAAAAACAAATACTACAGAAATTTATAGTCAGCTGTGAAAGTTCTTTTTTATTACTCCATCACCAAGTATATAATTTCCTTCTCCAGCTATCACCATTGTTACGAATTTAAATATTCTCCCAGACTTTTTTCCATGAATTTATTTTCATGGGTGTATCATCCATATTTACATCTATAGCTAGGTTTGTTTTGCCTTTTTTTTTTTTTTAAACACAAATGTGATCATAGAATACATAGTGGTCTAGAAATTGCTTTCCCACTCTATTATAGACCAGTATTTTTCAGAGTGGCCAGTGTTGTTTATAGTTGTAGGGGGCTCCTTTATCTCATTCAGCTTCAAATCCAGCATGAAACACTGAACACTGATATAAAATTTCTTTGTATTAAAGAATTTTGGACAACACTTAGTGTTCTATGAATAATGCTGTATTTTAGCCTTGTTTTGGGAGAGTTGTATACTCTGATGTGAAAAAATATTTCCCAAACCAACTAAAATGATCAAGGGATCATTTTCAGGAAGAAATATGTAACTAATACAGTTTGATTTCTGACATGGAAAAAATCTGGATGTAAATGTAAATCTTTTAGAATGCTCTGTGGTTCAGCCTAAAATAACATTTATTCTTGGAAAGTTAGGTCTAGTAGATTGTGTGAAATAGATACTATTACTTGACTTTACTGAGGATCATAACAGGATTTCATTCAAGCAAGAATATTATAGGGAATGTGGCTCTTGAAGTTATTTTCATAATGCTGACATATTATTGAAAGCTTTTAATCTCTTGAAATATCATGAGATTTTTTTTTACCCCTTGATAGCCACATTGGCAGAACTAACCATCTGTCAGATTACTTTGGTGAATTTTTAATTTTAGCAACCTTGAAAATGTTTTATGAACAGTATTTCAGGTGTTGGAATACACAGATCAATTTTCATGATTTAAGAAATTTGTCTTATATACACATATAAATATGTGTGTAAGTGTCTTAATATTCTGTGTTATTAAATGGTATATATGCATAAGTACTTGTGTAACTGAATTTTAGGCTGAACTTAGCTGCCTTTATTGTGGAACACCATTTTGACTTAAAAGAATGGCTAACAAACCATGGTCATTTAGGCTTGAGTAATTTTGCAGATATTTTCTCACAAATCAATGAAGTGAACCTGTCGCTCAAGGCAAACAATTAACAGTATTTGTTGCCAATGAAGAATTTGAGGTTCCAAGTAAAAATTATAATTTTTATAAAACTTGTATCTGTAACCATGGGATTGATATTAGTGGGGAAATTAATGAATGTTGTTTTTTATACTGAATAATGAAAAGTACCAATGTTTGGAATATCTGTGTAACTTAGTGAACTAATAGTTTCCAAATGACCAATGTATGCTGTTATAATCATGCATGCATAAAATATCCAAAGTATAAGATAAACGTATGGATTTTCATATAGGAGAGTATGAAAAGTTTCAGATAGCAACTAGCAACTAACCTTAAGAAACTTCTAGTTGTTGAGTTTTGGTATAGTATCAAAGCAGAATTTTCTCAATTATCTGAAAGAAGTATTGAAGTGTCTCTCCCCTTTCTAGCAGTGTATCTGTGTGAGGCCATTTTTTCTTCATGCATTTCAACCAAACAACCTATTGCAACAGATTAAATGCTATAGCAGATATGAAAATCAAGCTTTCTTCTTTTGACTCAGATATGAAAAAGATTTGCAAAATGTAAAAAAGTATAATAAAATGCCACTCTTCTCGCTTATCTTTGTTCTGGAAAACATGGTTATTTGCTCACGTAAAAGATGCTATTTGTATCATATTATTATTCTGTTTAAATGAATTAAATATTTTTAAAAATTTCATAGTTTGGGGGACCCTTGGGTGACTCAGTCGGTTGAGCATCCAAATTTGGCTCAGGTCATGATCTCGCGGTTTGTGAGTTCAAGCCCCGCGTCGGTCGGGCTCTGTGTTGACAGCTCAGAGCCTGGAGCCTGTTTCAGATTCTGTCTCTCCCTCTCTCTCTGACCCTCCCCCGTTCAGTCTGTGTCTCTCTCTGTCTCAAAAATAAATAAATGTTAATAAAAAAAATTTTTTTTTAAATTTCATAGTTTGGGGCACCTGGGTGGCTCAGTGGGTTAAGCAGCCGACTTCAGCTCAGGTCATGATCTCACAGTTTGTGAGTTCGAGCTCCGTGTCAGGCTCTGTGCTGATAGCTCGGAGCCTGGAGCCTGCTTTGGACTCTGTGTCTCCCTCTCTTTCTGCCCCTCCCATGCATTCTTTGTCTCTCTCTCTCTTTCTCTCTCAAACATAAGTAAACATTAAAATGTTTTTTTTAATTTCATAGTTTTAATGTTTAAGATGATAAATATAGTTAGCTCTTACCCATGTAAATGAAAGTACTTTGGGTTCTCAAAATTTTAAAGTATAGAAGGATCCTGAGGCCCCAAATTTGAGAACCTCTACTGTAGACCTTAAGCGATGTAAAGGCAGGGATCATGTCTCCCTTGCTTAGTACTATAGTCCCAGTGCATAACACCTTGCTTGGCACGTTGTAGTTACTGAACAAAATCTTTTTGAATGAATAAATGGAAGAATCAAACACCTCTTTATATTCTTCTCAGTCTGTGATCATGTTTGTGTTACAAATTCTAGAATAACCCTATCCCAGAGACATAATTATGTTCCAGTATATTTAATGTCAGTATATCTAATATCAGTGTACCAGATATCAATATAGCATGTATGAAAAATAACAGGAACAAGAGACTCTATAGCAATATTCTAAAATATTAACAATGATTATGTATTAGACTTCTCCATGAATATTATGTCTTATGTTATATTTTTCTGTAGTTTCTAATTTTTCTGCAGTGCTTTTTCTCCCCTCTGTCAGTGACCTTTTAGCATAAAAAAATAGAGATCTGTTGAAACCTGAATTACTAATCTGGAATATTGTTAATCAGTCAAACCAGTTATGGTAATACTTCAGCAGAATTTACTGTCTTGGGAAATTAAGATTTTTTCCCCCAATAATTCACTATGATATATCACATTCTTTAGTAAATTTTTATAAATGCTCATGGCAGAGTGTTGGTAGGAAAGAGTGTTCCTATTTATTTTTTGAGTACATAATGCAAAAAAAAAAAAAAAATGTAAAAGGGTATTTTCTAAAGTCTCCCTCCCATTCCCATTCCTGTTTACCCTACACCTCCTACAGAAAATCACTTTTATACATTTCTTTTTTGACTTAATAAGGTTTGTTTAAGCATAGACAGGGAAACATACATGCACACATTTTTTTTTTTCTTGTATAAAAGGTAGCTGTATGTACTGTTAAATATTTTGCCATTCCTCCTAAGATATACTGAAGATCTTTTTTATTGGGATGCAGAGCATTCTCATTCTTTTTTATGTCTACAGAAGATTCTAATTTGCATATATTACAGTTTGTAGTGTCAAAATATTTTAATAAACCAATAATGCTGCAATGAATAGCTTTATATATATGATATTTTGTATCTACCCAAGTATAATCTTCAGTATAAATTTTTTAGAATTGGTCTTGCTGTATCAAATAGTAAATGTGTTTATACTTTTGATAGATAGTGTCAAATTATCCTCTATAAATATTATACTATTTTGTACTCCCAATCAGTAATGCTTGAAAGTGCCTGTTTCTCCACATCCTTACCAACAGCATATGTATTCCACTTGAGTATTGGTGATCTGATAGGTAAAAAAAATGTGTGTATATGTAAAATTATAATTTTGCACTCTCATTATTAGTGAGTTTTATCATCTTTTCAAGTGTCAAAAAAGCCATTTTTTTCCTGCAAACTCTCATTCTTTTGTGTGCTTATTGAACAAAATTAGGACCATTTAAACATTTTATAAGTAGATATGAAACTTTTTTCTTTTAATTCCAGGATGAGTAGTATATATACATTGCTTCTTGATATCTAAATTTGTGGTACAGAAAGTTTAGGAAGATGAATCTTATATTTCCATTGATTTATATTATAAAATGGGATAAAAATGAAAAGTTGTTCCGACTAGAGCAAATGTTATCAAACTGTGGTTTTAGAAACATGGTGGTCCTACTTGTTAGCAAGTTCTAGAGTTGGATATGTCCTCCAGGTATCTTAATTGCTACCAATCATGCCATATTTCATTTAAGGCTTTTTTGAACCTGTCCACCTACTACTACTGTATAGTTTTAGACATTTTCATTACTTCCTTTCAAAACTCATCTTTCTGATACATAACTGCCATTTTGCAATATTTTTTAATAAGCTGCTTTTGTTAATTATCATCGATGGTCTGATTTTCTCCCGGATCTCAATATTTTAACATATATTCAGATGCTACCAATAGCTATAGGCTTTGGAGTCAGGGAGAAGGAAGGGAGAAAGATGACAGAAGAATTAACATTTTTCATCCAAATTAGAGAAAACTATATGACGGAGTGGACTGCTTCAAGTAAATGAATACTGATTATTTCCTAGCATTGTTTTGCCCTTGAGTAGCAAAATGTTTACATCTTGCATATTGCCTCCAGTTAATAGATAGTGGCAGTTATTGAGACAAGTAGTCAAAGAATTGTAGGGCCGTGTTCTCGTCTGTGAAGGCACAAAGTTTTGTGAACAACAAAGCTCAGATGAAATAATGACATAAACTAATCATATTGAAATAATATATTCAAAGGAAATATAGGTGCAACATTTGAAGTATAAAGGATTGCTATTTTTACTAAAAACTCTTACTAATCACTCTTATAAATGAGAAAAAGATAAACCTACTTTTAAGATTTTATGGGGATTAATAAATTACCATATGCTGCATCCTTAGACCATAGAACCTTAGAACATGCCTGACACATAGTAAGTACTATGTGTTTGCTGTTATTAAAAAAGAAACTAATTCTTTTTTTTTTAATTTTTTTAAAGTTTATTTAATTTTGAGAGAGAGGGAGAGACAGAGCAGGAGTAGGGGAGGGGCAGAGAGAGAGAGGGAGACACAGAATCTGAAGCAGGCTCCAGGCTCTGAGCTGTCAGCACAGAGCCTAATGCAGGGCTCGAACTCATGAGCCACGAGATCATGACCTGAGCTGAAGTCGGCCACTTAATTGACTGAGCCACCCAGGCGCCCCCAAAGAAGGAAACTGTAATTCTTAATAAAAATATTAAAGAGATATTGCTTCTCAGCCTTTTGGCTAAGATCAAGTGTAAAAATATTAAAGAGATCAAGCAGTGAAATTATTTCAGAAGAAGAATAAAACTAATAGTACCTGATTCATGAAAATTCAGCATATTTTTCTTTTGGAAATTATTATACTTTTATTATAAATTTAGTAGACTTAAAGTGAAATTAAAAAGTATGGTGTCTATATGTTTTGATTCATAGTTCTATTTTATTTTTTCTCTGTCACTCATTTATCAAACCAGTATTTCTTGAGTACTTCTTATGTGCCAGTACTGGGAATACTAGTTAATAAGACAGATAAAACAATTATTACCTTTATGGAGCTTATATTTTAGTGACAAATAGACAAAGCCTATGATGACATATTTTTTCCCTTATTTATTTATTAAAAAAAACATTTTTTTAATGTTTATTTATTTTTGAGGTAGAGACAGACTGTGAGCAGGGGAGAGGCAGAGAAAGGGAGATGCAGAATCCTAAGCAAGTTCCAGGCTCTGAGCTGTCAGCACAGAGCCCCATGCAGGGCTCGAACTTACGAATCGCGAGATCATGACCTGAGCCGAAGTCAGAGGCTTAACTGACTGAGCCACCCAGGCACCCTTCTTTTTTCCCTTTTTTCAAAAGAACTTTATTAAAATTTATTAGCTTTATAATTGGCATAAAACAGACTGCATATATTTAAAGTGTGAGTTTGATACATTTTACATATAATACATAAACACGGTACACAAATATGCATACATATACACAGACTGGGAAAACATCACCACAATCAAGAAAATGGATTTATCCATCATTTTCAAAAGTTTCCTGATGCCCCTTTATAATCTTTCCCTCTCTTCATTCCCCTGTTGCCTTTCCACCTCCCCAAGGACCCAACCACTCATCTACTTTCTGTCTCTATGTATTAATTTACATGTTCTTGAATTTTATGTAATAGAATCATATGGTATGTTTGTATGTTTGGTGTCACTTCTTTCACTCCCCACAATGATTTTGATTTCTGGTTCCTTCATGTGTTGATCAGTAGTTTATTCCTTTTAAACAGGTATACCTTATAGGCATACTACATTTTATTTACATTTACCTATTGATGGGCATTTGCATTGTTTCCATTTTTTGACTATTATAAGCAATGCCTCTATGAATACTTACGTATAAGTCTTTGTGTAAATACACGTTCTCATTTCTCTTGAGTAAACATCTAGGTGTGGAACAGATGGGTCATATGGTAATTGTAGCTTAAAAAGTATAATTTAAGAAAATGCCAAATTGTCATCCTAAGTAGTTTTACCATTTGTGTTCCCACAAGCAGTGTATGAGTTCCTCCATACCCTCACCACCATATGTTATGATCAGACTTTAAAAATGTTAGATGTTCTAATAGGTGTGTGGTGTATTTCATTAGGATTTTAATTTGTATTTCCTCCCTAGTTATTCGTATGTGGAACTTTTTTTTTTTTTTTAATTGCTGATTTGTCATCCATTTAGCTTCTTTGGTGAAATCTCTCTTCAAATATTTGCTCATTTTTTTATTGGATCATTTTCTTATTGTTGAATTTTGAGAGTTCTTTCTATATTTTGTATTACGGACTGCATGTTTTTGTCCCCCTAAAATTCATATGTTGAAACCCTAACCCCCAGTGTGATGGTATTTGGAGGTGCGGCCTTGGGGAGGTTTTAGGTAATGAGAACCCTCATGATGGGGTTAGTGCCTCATAGGAGGAGATAAGAGGAGAGCTTATTTCTTTCTCTGCTCTCTGGTATGTGAGGATAAAAGACAGTCATCTGCAAACTAGGAAGAGAGCCTTCACCAAGAACTAAAATCTCACACAGCCTAGAACTGTGTGAAAGAAATGTTCTTTAAACCACTTAATAAACATGGTAAGTTGTTATAGCAGCCTGAGTGGCATAAGACAGTTTTACAAGTCTTTTGTCAGATATGTGATTTGGAAATATTTTCCACCATTCTCTCGCTTGGTATTCTCTTAACTGATTTTTGAAGATAAAAGTTCTTAATTTTGATCAAGTCAATATTTATGCAATGACAATGTGATACCATGCTTTCTCTCTGCAATGGGGTAGAGGAGGTAATACTTCCTTTTTTTTTTAGTTGTTAAGATAGTTAAAATATTTTTATGATACATTACTTTATTTTTCCTGTATAAACTTCATCATCAATTAGAAAATTTATTGAATTAATTTAAAGATAGTAGTTTTCCTTGGTCACTAGAGTTCCTTCAGTAGCTAGTATCTTCAGGATACATACATAGTATGAGCAATTCTCATCTCAGGAATGTGGAAACTAGGAAGACTTGGCTCCTCTAATAGTATTTCATGGCCCATAGCACCTAAGTAGCCATTATCTTTTTATATATTCTCTTCATCTCTGTATTAAACAGTAATTATCACAGATGCTTGATAAAAATTTTTAAATGGGGCATAAGTGGTCCATGAAAGAAAAATACTTTAGAGTCATGCTTGCTGTTAACTTATTTTTAGTAGAATCAAATGGGACCTAACAATATTATAATTAAGAAGGTTGTGATGCAGTTACTTTGACTTGCTGTAAATGGTAGAAATACTGTTTATTTTAGAATTACTATATACATGTAAACCGGCACTGATCTGGAAAACCTGGATTGAGGATTTCTAAGTGATAAAGATTCTGAGTTTAATTACATTTTGGCATTTTTAATGGCATCACTAGCTATCAGTGTATTAATTATGCGATTTTTCAGAAAGGACTTGAAAACTTCTGACCTTGATTCTCATTGCTGTCTGTTTCTGATTTGTAGCTGAACTGCCTGAGTTAGGACTGTATTTAAGAAAGGAAAACAAAACCAAAAAACTGAGGTATATAGTAGTACCCTCAGAGCTATTTCTAATACAGACTGAATTACTTTATGCAGTTTAAATGATCAGAAAGAACTGGCTTCATTCTAGTCACCAATATTCAATACCAAAAAAAAAAAAAAAAAAAAAGGAAAAAAAAGTAGATGGTTAAAATAAAAGAATTAAAATGTTGGCCTTTTAAGATATTCTGAGCAATCCAGGAGGGGAGAACATCTAATTCACACCTTTTCATAAAACTTTATAGTATAATTCCACTTGGTTCTTTCTATGTTATAAACATCTCATCTTCTTTCTTCCTTTTGAATCCTTAGCGCTGAGTTTTAAGAACTGATTCCTTATAAAAATTATATGCTCACTATCTGTGCTTAAATACGTGTATTTGTGGTTCTCCCATTATTTTACTTTCCTAATTATAAGCTCTTGAGAATTGAAAACCATGATTACTGTTGTCTTTGTAACCTTTCTTGAGATCTAATAAACTCTGTACAGGGGCTATTCAGTAATTGTTGAGTTGTGATAGTGAACTTGTTTATGAAATCAGTTTCCCAGGCTAGCTGAGGACAATTGCAGGAATCTGGGGGGAAACAGGGAAGATACCATAATCTATATACAGTGTCACCTCATCCTTTCGCCTGTAGAACACCTAGAAAATTTATTTTAAACAGCTTAAAAATTTTATAGCCAGTTCATCATTATTTTTGAGCAAAATATGTAACAAGGTACCAATCTGCAGTATCTTAGCATTTCCAAAAAAGTATCACTATTAATTCATAGTAATTAGAAATGAGCTTTAACTTTTTAATGTTACCACCAAAATATTTTTAAAGCACCTAATAAACCATGTTGAAGTCTGAAGCATTAACTCAGATGTAATGCTAAACTTTGGGGGGAAAAACTCTTAATGGCTCAATGCTACTTGGGAACTCAGGCAAAAAGTATTATCCTAACCATTAATTTACTTAATTTTTTTTCTTGGTTTATAAAGAATTAACTTTAGACTATTCGTACTTGAGATATAATCAGAACATGAAATCTTGAGTGGTTTATTTGAGACCTGTGTTAAATTCATACTGCCATCAGGGAACTATAAGTCTTAATTAGGGGTGACTCTTGATTGACTCATGAGTTAAGTAGAAGTAAAAGAACTGTTGAAGTTAAATGCAATAATCTGAGTACTGTGAAATTTCCTCCCAAAGTTTAGAGGACCTAATAGTTACCTTTATTTAAAAGCTCATGATTTCCTTTATTGGAAGTGATTCGTTTTTAAATATAGAAGTCAGGATAGAGACCTAAGTTATTTCAGTTTAGCTTAGTTTAGTTTTTTATTCACTCATTTTTTTTTTTCTTTAAAGAGAGCAAGAAAAAGCACTTCTAATAGGGAGCAGGGGAGAGGGGCAGAGGGAGAGAGAATCCCAAGCAGGCTCCATGCTCAGCATGGAGCACTATGTAGGGCTCATCCCATGACCCTGGGATCATGACCTGACCCAAAATCAAGAGGTGGTTGTTCAACCAGCTGAGCCTTCTAGGCACCCCAGAAGTGTGTTATTTAAATATTCAGAGCAAAGCAACTAAGTTATTTTCAGAGACTAGACTTTTTCATTACTTGTGAATTAAATTTTATATGGACATTATCAATCTAATTTTACTTTGAATTTGGCTACTTAGTCTTGATTTTAGTGCTGCCCAATTTTTTTTGAAGTACTTTTGATACGTTGCACATAAAAAATTGGCAAAAGCTCCATATGGACTTTGGAGAGAATAATGTAAATGCTATATTATTTAAGTTAAATGTTACCCCTATGCCTAAGCTTACAATGTTCATTCATTGATTCAGTGAATTATGGTAAGCACTACTGAGTGATTTTTTTTTCCTGTTTTTTAGACTCTTCCTTTAAAGTAGATTCAATTATGGGAGTCCTTGGTTAAATTAAGCTGACTTAAATGGAAAGTTGCTTTAGGCAGCTACCTTCATATTGTGATGTGTGCATTGCCAGTGAGGCCTCGATGCCTGCCACCTTCTTGACTTCCCAGCAGAGAATAATAATGGAGATTAATAATAGAGGCTAATTTACTAATATCTGTTACTACCCATTTGACATGAAAAAACTATGGGGAGACTCAGGCTATTGATTATTATCAAAACTATGTATTGGCATAGCAGTATATACCAGAATTTCCAGGATGATCTTGATTTCACACATATGTGCCCTAATGTCAGTATGTAAGTGCACCTGTTCCAATTTTGAGGCTGCCGTTGGTCTGAGAGATTTCCCTAGTACATGTGACAGCTCTGTTATTCCCGGCCTTTTCTCCAGTTCTTTAATAGCCTCCTTCTCCATTCCTGATCATTACAATTCAAAGTGCTTTCTTCCCATAATCAAAATGGCTCTTACATCTTAACCTCCTCTAAAAATTCTTCCTGAGCTAATAAGAATATTTAGTTTAGAATAAAATATACCAATGTGAACTACAGTAAAAGTACTTGTATTGTGATAGTCACTTTCCAAAGTATAATTGGAGACAGTAATCTTATTTGGAAAACTCTAAGAAATGGAGGGTAACCCAGGTTCTAATTTTGTGATTTGCTATGAATTACTTATTTAATATTTTTTTTATTCTGTTTCATAAAATGGTAGAGTAGTGTCATGCAGGGAGCAAGAATTCCTGTCCCCTCAAAGGTCCTTGTAGCTGGACTAAGAATCAAATTGACATGAGACAGATTAACAGGAGAAAATAAAATTTAATAGCATACATGTGAGGAGTCTACACAGACATGGAAATTCCAAAGATAGGCAAAATAAGGTATATATGTCATCTGAACTAAGGAGAGAAGGGGATAGGGATCTGTGACTTGAAAGGGAAGAAATGCAATTTACAGGAAGATGAGAAAGAGTTAATGTTTGGTAAACAAATATTTGCCCTGCCGTATAGATGGGTTAACCATACAACATGTATCTCTGGTAGTAACTCCTATTCTGGAAAAACTGTGCAATTTAGATTCTTTTATTATGTAGTTAAGGGAGGGGCAAAAGTTTCTCATGAGCTCACGGGGTCGTGATTGCCTTCAGCTCATAGTAACCCACATGCCAAAATGGCCCATCTCAGGACAGCCTCCTCTCCACCCCTACGCTAGAAAACAGCATAAGATATTTTTAGGAAAAACTAAAAATGAGTAATTGATCACTTCATTTAAAACCAGTTCATTTCATGACAGGTTTACTGAATATTTAACATAATTTTGATTGCTTTTGAATCTAGCCAGATATCTTAGATACAATTAGAAAGAAAATTTTCATTAAAATATAAATTTATGTTTGAAACCTCTTAAATTTGAAGAATGCATGTTTCGACAAACTAAATGTTTCTAAAGAGTTGATTGGTTAAAAAAAAAAGAACTTCTGGATAAAACACAGGCCATATATGTTTTTTTTTAAATACAACAAGCTAGAAATCAGAAACACTAACTTCAGTTCAACATGCTTATTGTTTTAGACGTCTTTAAAATGCCAAAAATTAAGAAATTTTAAAAAACCTGGTGGAAAAACATTCAGAAGAGTTTGGGTAGTCAAGATCACAGTTTATCCTTGATTGAGTTAACTTTAGTCATTTGACCTACAGCCACTAAATTACTCTATTTTCTTATATATGAGTATGGGAATCTTTCACCCAGTCTGTCTTGGCAACTTGTCAGATAACTTTCCATAGTTACAAGCTACCATAGTGCAAATTTCCTGTTCCCAGGCATTATAATAAACAGAATTACCACTTTCTTTCCCCAGAGACACGTTTTCACCACTGGTTTGGTTTAGTTTGGTTGTGGCATGATTCTAATTCTTTTTTGTTGATTCTTTGGCACATATTTTCGACCAAGATATCTGTTCCCTCAGTTTCATGTACAATAATCTTCCTTTGTTTGCTTTACTGATTTTGCATAATTAGAAATATGTGCAAGGCAAGCAATTAGCCTATTGTTGACTTCATATGTTTTGGTTTTTTTTTTTTTTTTTTTAATAAATTGTTTGCTGCTATTGGAGAATCTAATTCTAAGAAGAAATAAGCCCCAAAGTGGCATGTGTTTCACTGGGCACATGAAAAGTTTAATCTTCTATTTCAGGCTAAGCAGCATTTTATTATTGAGGAATTAATAAGACTCGTTGTTGTTGGGAAAGTGATGGGGAACTTATCTGGAGTGGCACTTTAGTTTGAATCATTGATGCCTTACAAATATTTTTTTTTAAATAATTAGTCCTATGAAAGTCATTTCCATATTTACAGACAACTCACTTTCCTTATCTTTGTGTGCTGATTACTAGCACATACATGTGTAGCACAGGATCGTACCTTATGATGAATTCTTTTAGGTCTACTTGTTGTTTTGAGACCCAGCTTGAGTTTGTTCAGGAGAGAAAATTTTTCTTACCTTCAAGATTCTTCTAGTTGAATTAAGAATTAAATTGACTTGAGACAGATTCACAGGAGAAAATCAAATTTAATTTTGTATGTACAGGGAATCCATACCGACATGAAATTACAAAGACAGTCAGCCAACATGAGGTGTATGGGTCATTCTCAACTAAGGAGAAGCAGGGAGGGGTTTGGAACTTAAGAGGGAAGGAAAGCAATTCATAGGAAGATGAAAAAGAGTTTGGTAAAATGTTTGGTAAACACATGTGTGTTGGGCCACTCAGAAACCATGAGACATAGAGGACTTGGATCAAACAGGCCTTGCTAGGTTCCTCCCTGTCTACCACACCTAGTTCCTATTCTAATGTAGGAATATATGGTGACAGCTCTCTTCCTGGAGTAGGTTCTCTATCTCAGTTCTTTTCAGGCAGCTGGGAGTGACTAGGACGGTAAAGTTTTCTTCCTGCATCTTCTGGGCCTTGATTGTTTTCAGTTCAAAATAATCTGCATCCAAAATGGCACATTTTTGGGCAGCCTACCCTTGGCCCCAAGTTCATTTAGCATTTCTATGATTGCATATTGCTTTTCTGGTTTTGTTTTTTTTTCCACAGAGCTAACCTCCATGATTATCTCCTATTGTTCAATTGATTTGGGGAGTGTAATTTCTCTTTGTAGTTTTAGAAAACAGAGCTAGGACCAGAAGGTGATAGGAACATAGATTTGAATACTCAGTGTAAAGAAGATCTTTCCAATAATTAGGTCTATCTGATAATGGGCTGATACCTCAAGATGCCATATATATTTCCTAACTGGCCTTGTCTAAAGGACTCAGCTATTGTCTTTCATTGTTATGTTATAAGATACATTTCTGCACTGTGAATAAAGTTTAATTTTAACACCTCTTCTAGTCTTTTCTCTTTACTCTTTTTACCCCTAAAAAAATAATACAGGTGGTAGATTAAAAACTAACATTGCTGTTCCTTGGGACCAATGTTCGACATAGGTATCTTAATGTGATTCTGAGTACAATATTTAAATATATAATTGATTAGTTAGCTAATGAGTTATTAAAAGCACACATGTTAGAGGTAACCAACTCTCTTCTATACATGTTTTCGAGTATAATTACAAGGTCTATTGGTATTTCCAGATATTATTGAGTCTTTGTGAAAAAGCAGTTTGACACAAGCAAAAATTACTTTAAAATGTTTCTTTTACCTTTTGTTTTTTAAAGAAGAAAAACGTGTTTCTTCTGTAAATGCAAATTATACATTGTTTTATGGTTGGTTTATAATTATAACTGTTCGCATAGATACTAAAGCTTGAAATACACTTTGAATGATATCTCTACAGCAGCTGTAACTACAATGAAAATTAGATGAGATCTAAAACTTGCTAACTGCAGAATATTTCATGCATATAAGTAACTTTGGAAGAATGAGAATTGTTAAAGGTCTTTAAAAGGAAATACTTAGCTTTATAATGATTCCTATTCTAAATTCATTGGCACTTACAAAAGGTAATAATCTCAGTTTCAAATGTTTGGCGGGCAGTAATTATTTAGGTTATCAATCCTGTTTATTAAAAGAAATGCCATGTAAATGTATTTGTTTGAAACATTTTAAATGCCTTATTACTGAGGTATGTGTTCCCATGGAAACCACAAATATCCCTTTAGAAAAGTGATATAAAATAGTGGCTTTACTTTTAAGTAGAATGTTAGAAACCGCAGGCTCTATTCAAGGAAAGGTAGCTACAAAGTTGAAAATTTTACTGTGGTTATATACTGCTGAGATATGAACTGCATATAAAACCGTATAATCAACCATATGTGCATGTGCACACACACGTACCAAACATATGAATGGTACTAGAACACAAAAACATGGAACATAAAAGAATAAAAAGTGATCAGTTAAAACTCATTAAAGTTAAAAATGTTTGATCTTCTAAAGATACCATTAAGAAGACAAAGGAAAACCACAGACTGGGGGAAAATATTTATGACACATATATGAGACAAAGGAATTGTATCCAGAATAAAGAAGTCTTTGCAATTCAATAACAGGAAGACAACAACCCAATTTAAAAAAAAAAAAATGGACAGAAGATTTGTATAGACTTTTCATCAAAAAGATATGCTAATGGACAATTAACATAGGAAAAGATGCTCAGCATCATTAGTACTCAGAGAAATACAGATTAAAACACAGTAAAATGTCATTATACTCCCATTAGATTGGCCAAAATTAAAAAGACTGTACTAAGTGTTGCCATTATAATTAATAATTCCTACTTTTATAAGTCTTTTATATTTAATTATATAAAAGCAATTTATACTTAAATTATTTTCCATTTTTGCTTTGCTAGTTAATTTTCACTATTTTCTGTTCTTATGTCTCAAAGTACTAAATGTAATTAAAAGTCCAAATCCCCAAAATTGTTCTTGGACCATATTCTGTCACCCCATCCCCATTAAAATTCTTATATGCAAAGGATTTATAATGAATATGTGATATGGTTCTTAGCTCCACAAGAAGTGATTCACGTATATATTTTTATTTTAAAGTTCTCCATAATTGAGTAATCCTATTCTTGAAGGTAGTTTTTTTTTTTTTTTCCCCATAACTGCCTGTGATCTACATGGTACTTAATTTAAAAAAAAAAACAAAACCAAAAATGAGGAATGTGACATTAAGCGTTACCTAAGTTGCCAAGGAGGAGAGTTGTCAGGGTATCATAAGGCAATTATGAGTCATTGCCCTGGAGTTGAAAACACCATTTGAGGTCTCGTAGCTGGAACTCCCACTCAAGACAAAATTTCCTTTAACAATATCTAAGAAGGTAGTCATCCAGCCTCAACTTAAAACACTTGATTAACAAATTCACTACCTCACAAGGTACTAAGTAGTTCACTTTTGATAGCTAAAATTGCTAGAAAATTAGAAATCTAGCCTCCTTTCAACTTAATTGGTCCTGATTCTGATTTCTAAAATTCTTAAAACTCGTCAGCATTTAAAGCTACATCTATTAAGAACATATTTCTTTTAATCCAGATGCTTTTCATATGTACCTCAAATGTTTACAACAGCCCTTCCAGGAATTGTTTTATAGCTTTTCCAATATTTAAAGTTCTCTGATTTGCTCTCTCTGTTTTCTAAAACCGATTTGAATATTTCCCAGTATTTGCAGCTGTTCCTTTTAGGATATAGTTTGTCTTCCCTCCCTGGTCCCTCTCCTCTGAGAATACAGTCAAAATTCAGAAATTGGGATTCCTTAATACCCTGAACTGATGTGAGAAGTAGGTAGTCAAAGTGATATGGCTCAAAATAAGTAAAAGGAGATGTCAAGACTTAGTTGGATTATCAAAGTCAGTGATTGTAACATCCATGTTTCCATAATTGAAGACAATCTCCTACTATTTTCCTTATGTGTCACATCAGCTTTTGTGTGTGTGTGATTTTTACCTTATATACTTTACACTGTGTAGATTTTCAGATAGTGGGCACATATTATGAAAGTTATTTCTAATTAAGAAATTGGAACTAATAGAAAAAAATTAGATTGGGCTACAGGGAGGAGCAGTTGTTGAGAAGAGAGGTAGAGAAAGAATGAACATGTATCTCTAGTAACCTTGGAAGGGTGTGGAGTAAAAAGTGGAGTAGGGAGAAATATAAAATATGTATGGATTCTAAAGCTTTTCAAACACAATCTGGTGACATAGGATGTGTTATATTTATGAAGTAATTAGAGTTTCCAACCAAATGGGTGTCCAAGGGTTGTTGGTCTAGAACCACATCGACCTTTTTTCTAGTGGTGAAGTGCTGTCACTTGGATGTCATTTCTTCCATTTAACCCAGAGAGCCCAGTTCACTGGCAGCCAAATCCACTGTCACTCTTGGCTTGCAGAGAATAGCCACCACGGAACTCTTCAAGGATGCCAGAGCTCCCCTCTTGAATACATTTCATGCAGAAATTGGTCAAGAAAATGTTCTCATGGGGCGCCTGGGTGGCTCAGTCGGTTAAGTGTCTGACTCTTGATTTCAGCAAGGTCTCGATCTCAGGGTCATGAGTTCAAGCCCTGTGTTGGGCTCCACACTGGGTGTGAAGCCCATGAAGTGGGGTGTGTGTGTGTGTGTGTGTGTGTGTGTGTGTGTGTGTGTGTGTGTGTATTCATTCATTCTCAGGACCCTCCTGGAGGGTACAGTTGAGGGGTGGTTAAATAGGCCTTATGTGATAAATCTACTTTAACACTGGTCTCCTTTAGCTTCTGGATACTATTTCCTCTTTGGTATCTCAAGGAACTTTAGAATTTCACCTTCATTTAGTGTAAGTCCACCTTTGGATTTGGTTTTCAGTCATCTGAGCTCTTAGAGCTACTAGTGGCCACTCAAATTAATATATTGAATCGAGAATTTTGACTCAGTACACCTGTACAGGCAAATTTTATTTGGTTCCTTATATTCCTTCCACCTGACCCAAACCCTTAGGGTCTATTTCCAGGTAGGTTCCGCAGGTTTTTGTCTCTATAAACTGGCAAAATCTTGAAATTTGGAGGAGGGGACACGCTTTGTAGTTTATCCTAGGGTACATTGATATAGAATATTAAACAATTCCTTTTAAAAAAATAACCTCTCTCTCTGTCATATGCAGCTAAAAGAAAACTTCTTAGACACTTAGAGCCTTCTGCCTAGAAATCTCCTTAGGCAAATATACCATTTCATTATGTGTATAATTTTTTCCACATGCTGCTAAACTCTATCCCACTATATAATAGGATTCCCTTTCCTTCAGCTTCAGTAGCATTTTCCTAAGCTTCCTTTAAATGTGTGCCAAAAGCCTTGAAGGCCATTAAGCTTCCTTATTAGCTCTCTATAGAGCGAGCAGTTGCCTGTGTCTTGCTCCTAAAGCTACTGCCATGCCAGATTTTGTTATAGCAACACCCTACTTCTAAGTACCAAAAGCTATCGGTTCTGTATTGCTGCATAATAACTCACCCAAACTTAATGGCTTAAATGAGCAGCAGTCATTTATTACTATCATGTTCTGGGATTGATGAGGTGCCATTAGGTGATTCTTGCCCAGGTTTTCTCACAAAGCTTCAGTCAGTGGTGGCTAGAACTGTAGACCTCTGAAGGCTCATTCACTTGTCTGGTTCATGGGGGCTGGAACAGTTTGCAGTCCTGTCTCCTGAGATTCCTCTTCTCCTTTACTTTCCCTGTGTGGGCTCTCCAGCATGGCAAATACAGGGCAACACGTCTTACATGGCAGCTCAAGATTCAGGGATACAAGACAAGATGGTGACACAGACTCCACTTCTTACTGGGGTGTGGCTTTGTTTTGGAAAAGCATGTGTGATTGGAAATAATGTTGCAGCTATTTTTGGAAAATAAAAATGTGCTCTATGTGTTTTCTTGTATCCATAGCCTTTTGAAACAGGTGAGTAGTAACTTAAAAGTCAAGTAGATAACAATATAGGAAAGTAAATCTTTGCAAGACTTGTAATACCACTCCATAGTCTATTTACATTATATTTGCATTGTATTTGCCATACACTTTTGCATGGTCACAACATTTCATGACCAATGAAAGACTAAAGGCAAAGATTTTAATTCTGTTGAAAAGGAATTAAGTAGGGAAAGATGTTTGAGTGGAACTTCATTTTATAGGTGGTCGTTTCATTAATGAATATTGTCATGTCACAATGACTTTTTCAAATCCTGTGTGCTATGTCATGATCAGTTACTTGGACAATATTTTGAAAAAGAGGATTGCCTCTCTTTCACATAATGGGTAGAAGGGATCTATAAAGTAAATGGACAATTCAAAATGAGGAAAAGATTGCCCAATGGGAGAGATTGGAACAATTAAGAGCTAGGAATGCTGTCAGTTATCTTTAAAAAAAAGTCCAGTAAAAATAAAGAATTACTATCTGTAAAACAAAAAGGAAGGTTAATTACAAAAGTATAAAATATTAAAAGTAGTTATATTTCAGAAGTGATTGTACTTGATATCAAAGATTAGTCAAACTTAACTAGAATGAGTATTAGAAGATAACCAAGGTATTGTAGTTCCAAAAAGGCATCTGAAAATCTGTTGTCCCTTTTACCTATTTTTAAAATTCTGAAGTTTGTATTCATTTATAATTTTTAAAGTCATTTTGTTTATTTATCTTTTCCATCATGGTAAATGTACTCCTTAATCCCCATTCCCTTTTCCCCCATTCCCCAACCTACCTCCCTTCTGGTAACCATCAGTTTATTCTCTATAGTTACAAGCTGTTTCTCGGTTTGTCTTTCTCTCTCTTTTTTCCTTTGCTCATTTGTTTTGTTTCTTAAATTCCACATGAGTGAGGTCATACGGTATATGTCTTTCTCTAACTTGTTTCACTTAGCATTATATTATACTCTCTAACTCTATCCATGTTGTTGCAAATGGTAGGATTTCATTCTTTTTTATGGCTGAATAATATTCCATTGTATGCATATGTGGGTGGGGCTGTGTGTGTGTATATATATATATATAAGAAGATGTGGTATATATATACCCATTCATCAGTCCATGTATACTTGGGCTGCTTCCATATCTTGGCTGTTGTAGATAATGCTGCAGTAAAAATAGGGGTGTGTGTATCTCAGGATTATGACTTCAAGCCCCGTGTTGAGTTCCACACCCTGGGTGTGATGGACCTTTCAATTAGTGGTTTGTTTTTCCTTTGTTTGTTTTTGAGGTAAATACCTAGTAGTGTGATTCCTGGATCACAGGGTAGTTCTATTTTTAATTTTTTGAGGAATCTGCATACTGTTTTCCACAGTGGCTGCACCAGTTTATATTCCCTGAACAGTGCATGAGGGTTTCTTTTTCTCTATATCCTCACCAGCACTTGTTATTCCTTGCCTTTTTGATTTTAGCCATTATGACACGTGTAAGGTGAGGTCTCATTACAGTTTTGATTTGCATTTCCCTGATGATAAGTGATGTTGAGTATCTTTTCACGTATCTGTTGGCTCTCTGTATGTCTTTTTTGGAGAAATGTCTGTTCATGTCTTCTGATCATTTTTAATTGGATTTTTTTTTTTTTTTGTCATTTGTAATTTTGAAAGTCTGGTTACCATGACATTATTTATGTAAAATTTAAATACTTAACTTAAACAACTAAGGTTATGTTAACTAAACATTGAGAGGCTGTGCCTTGAAACCGTCTCCCATGTGGAATCCTTTGGCTATATTTTTCTGAGCAGTTGTCTGTCAGGTACTTCCCTGAGTTTTGCACAGTCCGCCAAGGGAGTTTTACCCCATATTCCCGACATTGACAAATACTGTGACTGAAGTGTAAGTATCTGACCGTATATATGTTAGTGTCCTAGGGCTGCCCTAACAAATTACCACAAACTGGGTAATACCAAATCAAGGTATCTGTACGGTATCCGGAGGCTCTGAAGACAATCCATCCCATACCTCACTTCTGGCTGCTGTTGTTGCCGGCAGTCTTTGTTGTCTTCTTCACATGATGTTCTCCCTCTCTGCGATTAGATTCAGGGTCCATCCTAATACGATTTGTCCTCATCTTGATGACATTTGCAAAGGCCCTATTCCCAAATAAGGTCACATCCAGAGGTACTAGGGACCGGGACTTGAACATCTCTTTTTTGGGAGACACAGTTCAACCTATAATACCATGTAGCTCCTGCACTGGAGTTATGGCAAAGGCATATTTAAATGACAGGACATTTCCTACCTGTTTCATCTATTATTGGCAAAAATTTTGACGACTAAAACTTTAATCAGGAAGCATGTAATTCTTTTAAATCATTATTCATTGGCAAAAATGCCACAATATAGATATTGTGCTATCTGCCAATTTTGTTTTTCGACTGAAAGGAGTTGTTCACATAATTTGATAGATCTCTACTTCTTAGAGAATGGGAGGGATTTCTTCAGAATTGTTTTCCTAAAAGAACCAGAATAACATCCAATGGATAAAATGTTTGGAACTGTCCCATACTGCCTATTTATTATGAAGAATTGACTGACTAGCTATTGGCAGAGAGAAGAAGAAGCCCTTTGACATTCTGGTTTTCCCAAAGGGCTAATTTGGGTGCTTGGTACATGCTCATGAAATAAAAACACTTGCACAAATAAGTAAATTAGCTACTTTGAACAATCATCACTACCTCATAAGCTTATTAGCTTCATAATGAGAGACTAAAATTATGAAGTAATGATTCAGTAATGATTTAGATACTGTATTTCTAAGAACAATATTTGGGAAATTACATGGTCTGAGGTCTAGACAAATGTGTTAAATAAAATAATTTTAAAAGCTCTTCTGATAGTGAAATTACATTTATGTCTGTATATGTAATTTTATGTCATATATATAAGTATATAATATATATTTAATCTTCAGGTACAATTTCCTAAGTGGTCTTTTTTTTTTTTTTACTTTCATGACTTTAATTTATTTGTACTTAAAGCTTTATGAGCTATAATTGACAAAATTATTGTATATTTCAAGTATACAACATGATGATTTGATATACGTTGTGAAAGGGTTACCACCATTGAGTTGATTAACATATCCATCACCTCACATATTTACCTTTTCTCTTTTTTGGTGTGAACATTAGGTTCTAGTCTTTTAGCAAACTTGAACTCTTCAATACAATATTACCAACTATAGTCACCATGTTATACATTAGATCCTTAGATTTTATTGATCTTCTAACTGAGTTTGTACTTTTTTACCAGCCTCTCTCTATTTTTCCCAGCCTCTGGCAACCACTACCATTCTACTGGGTGTTTTTAGGAATTTGACTTTTTTTTTAATTAAGTATTTTTAAATTCCACATACAAGTGACACCATGCAGTATTTGTCTGTCTGGCTTATTTTACTTAGCATGATGCCCTTTAGCATCATCTGTGTTACAAATGGCAAGATTTCCTTTTTTAAGGCTGAATAATGTTCCACTGTATATAAATGTACTACACTTGCTTTTGTCCATTAATCAGTTGACAGACACTTATATTGCTTCTGTATCTTGGCATTGTGAATAATGCTGCAGTGAACCTGGAAATGCACATATCTCTTTGAGATGACTTTGTTTCCTTCGTTTCTCTTTGTTATGACTTTACATTCAAGTCCTTAATCCATTTGGAGTTGATTTTTGTGTGTGGTGTAAGAGAGCAGTCCAGTTTCATTCTTTTGCACGTGATTATCCAGTTTTCCCAGAAATGGGATTGCTGGATCACATGCTAATCATTTTATTTTCAATTTCTTGAGGACCCTCCATACTGTTTCCCATGCCAGTTTACATTCCCTCCCAACAGTGGACAAAAAGAGTTCTTTTTACTCTATATCCTCATCAGCACCTGCTATCTCTTGTCTTTTTCATAGTAGCCATCCTAAGAGGTATTACCTGTTTTCTGCTATTGAATTATGTGAATTCCTTGTAGATTTTGGATATTTCCCTTTTAGCTGATATGCCGTTTGCCACTATTTTCCTCTGTTCTGTGAGTTGCCTCTTCATTCTGTTGATGGTTTCCTTTACAGTGTAGAAGCTTTCTGGTTTCTACACTTTACGGTGTAGAAGCTTTCTAGAGTTTCTGTAAAACTCTAGTTGTTGAGTTTTGCTTTTTTTCCTTTGCTTTTGGTGTCAAATCTAAAAAATCAATGCCAAGACCGATGTCAAGGAGCCTACCCTATGTTTTCTTCTAGGAATTTTGTGATTGTAAGTCTTCCATTCAAGTCCTTAACCCATTTTGAGTTGATTTTTGTGTGTGGTGTAAGAGAGCTGTCCAGTTTCATTCTTTTGCAGGTGATTATCCAGTTTTCCCAAAACCATTTATTGCAGAGACTGTCCTTGTCCCATTTCATATTCTTGACTTTTTTGTCAAAATTAATTGGCCATATGTTCATGGATTTATGCCTGTGCTCTCGCTTCTATTCCATTGATGTATGTGTGTGTTTTTATATTAACACCATAGTGTTTTGATTACTGTAGTTTTATAACATAGTGTGAAACCAAGAAGTGTGATGCCTCCAGCTTTGTTGTTTCTCAGGATTGCGTTGGGTCTTTTTAGTTTAGTAAACATTTTAGAATTGTTCTTTTCTATTTTTGTGAAAAATGCCACTGAAATTTTGATAGGGATTTCATTGACTGTAGATCAATTTGGGAGGTGTGAACATGGGATAGTTTTCCATTAATTTGTGTTTTCTTCAGTTTCTTTTATCAGTATCCTACAGTTTTCAGTGTATAAATCTTCCACTTCCTGAGTTAATTTTATTCCTAAGTATTTTATTATTTTTGATTATATTTATTGATTTATTATTTTGAATATATATGGAACTGTTTTATTTTTTTCTCAGTTTATTATTATTGTATAGAAATGCAAATTACTGTTATTTCTTGGTTTTGTATTCTGAAAATTTACTGAATTCCTTTATTATAACAGCAGTAGGAGTGGTGATAGTGGGTTCCTACTCTTGTTCCTGATGTTACAAGATTTTATGTTTTTGATGTCATAATATTCATCTTTTTAGGTTATATATCCATAAAGAAATTATTACAGCTCAACTGTGTTTATTTTTTAATTAATTTTTTAATTTACACTTATTTATTTTTGAGAGACAGAATGAGACAGAGCATGAGTGGAGTAGGGGCAGAGAGAGGAGACACAGAATCTGAAGCAGGCTCCAGGCTCTGAGCAAGTATTCAGCACAGAGCCTGATGCGGGGCTCAAACCCACAAACCGTGAGATCATGACCTGAGCTGAAGTCAGACACTTAACTGACTGAACCACCCAGGTGTCCCTAGCTCAACTGTTTTTAATATTTTTGTCCTTTAACGTTAGTCCTGGAGTTAAGTAGTTAACACAGCACTATATTCAGTAGCAGAGTATTCTGAATCTGACTATATACTTACCATTCCCAGTGTTGTATATTTTCATGTCTTCATTTTACTAGTTAGCATCCTTCATTTTGGCTTGAGGAACTCCTTTCAGTCTTTTTTGTAAGGCAGTATTTTTTTTAATTTTTTTTTAAATTTTTTTTTATTTATTTTTGAAGGAGAGAGAGCATGAGCAGGGGCAGAGCAGAGAGAGAGGGAGACACAGAATCCGAAGCAGGCTCCAGGCTCTGAGCTGTCAGCACAGAGCCCGATGTGGGCCTTGAACCCACAAACTGTGAGATCATGACCTGAGCCGAAGCCGGATGCTCAACCGACTGAGCCACCCAGGCGCCCCAGGCAGTATTTCTATTGACACAAAGTTTTGTTTGTGAAAGTCTTTGTCTCACCTTCATTTCTGATGGACAACTTAAATCTGCTTATTGTGTTAAGGGACTCCCTTGTATGAGAGAATTCTTTTCTTTTGCTGCTTTTAAAATTCTTTTTGGATCCGTGTAGTTTTATTATAATGTGTCTTGGAGAAAATTGTGGATTTTTTTGTTTATTTATTTTGATAGAGTGTACGTGTGAGCAGGACAGAGAGAGAGAGAGAGAGAGAGAGAGAACCCCAAGCAGGTTCCATACTCAGTGCAGAGACCAATGTGGGGCTTGATCCCACAATGGTGATTCACGACCTGAGCCAAAATCAAGAGTTGGCCACTTAACTGACTGAGCCACCCAGGCACCCCTTGGTGAAAATGGTTTTTGATTGAAATCATGGGGTGACCTATCACCTTCATGAACTTGGATGTCCAAATCTCTACCTAGATTTTAGATGTTCTCAGCCATTATTTCTTTAAGTAAGCCTTCTTCCTCTTCCTCCCTTTCTTTCCCTTCTGGGACTCCAATGATGCACAGATTATTTTTCTTAATGGTGTCCCATAAGTTTTATAAGATTTCTCCATTTCTTTTCTTGCTCCTCTGAGTAGATAATTTCAAATGATCTGCCTTCAAGATCATTGATTCTTTCTTCTGCTTGGCCCTGTCTGCTAAAGGTCTCTGTTAAATTCTTCATTTAAGTCATTGTAGTCTTCAGCTCCAAAACTTTAGTTCTTTTTTATGTTTTCTATATCTTTATTAAACTTTTCACTTTGTTCTTGTGTTGTTTTTCTGACATCGTTAAATTGTTTATCTGTATTCTCTCTAGCTGTCTGAGCATCTTTAGAAAAAATTAGTTTGAATTCTTTGTCAGGGAGTTCCATTTTGGGGGGAGTTACTGAAGGTTTAATGTATTTCTTGGTGGAGTCATGTTTTCCTGATTCTTTGTGATCCTTGTAGCCTTGCATGGGTGTCTGCACCTTTGAAGAAGCAGTCACCTCTTCCATACTTTATGGACTGACTTTGGTCAGAGAATGTTTTCATCTATGGGTGTAAACATGGGTACCCTGAATATTTTGGTGCAGGGTGCAAAGTGTGGGGGCATGTGGCAGGGCATGATGTCTCTTTGGTTCAGGCCACTCAGGTCTACAGCATTGACAACTGTGTGATCCTTGGCAAGTGCTGTGGGGGAACTGCAGTGGCTGCAGGGATTGTTCAGGTACTCAGTGGCACCGCCAGGTCCAATATCCAGGGACTAGGGCAGGCAGCAGTGGTGGCCAGAGACAATAGTGTGCACTCACTAGCCTGTGTGGCCAGCTGGTGGTGCCTATGTAGGGTTAGGAGCCAATTATAGACAGACACTTACTGTTGGGAGCCAACTGTGAGTGCTGTGGCAGTTGTGGTGGCCCTGGCCATCAGTGGGTACTACTGTGGCCACTGGCTCTCACCACAGGTACGTGACAGTGGAGGCATCGTGACGGGGATTAAGCTGGGGTGAGCAGGTGCACAGCTAAAGAGGCTAGCTGCAGGTGAGCCAGTAGTACAGGCCAGGGACAGGAGACAAGGCTGGGCTCAGCCCCTGTGTCCACAAGGACCCTGGCTGTCATCTTACATGGCTGTGGTTGCAGGGATCCCCACAGGCATGTGCATGGCAGTGGAGGTCAGTGATTGGAGTCAGGTTGGGGGTTTCACGTGCTTAGCAGAGGCTAGGAGCTAGCTGCAGGTCAGCCCCGTGATACAGGCAAGTGACTAGTGATAGAGCTGAACCTGGGCCTACAAGCACCTGTGGGGACTTTGGCTCTCAGTATGTACTTTCGTGACTGCGGGATCTTGCCACAGTCAAACACGAAACAGTGGAGGCCAGTGATGGGTATAGGCTGGCAAAGTGCAAGTGCACAGCTGGAGGGGCTAGCCCCAAGCAAATGTGCATTGATGGGAGTCGATCACAGAGATTGAAACTGATGTCTTACACTTATGCAGCCACAGAGGCCTGGGCTGGCTGTTGGTGAGGAGTCTGGGCTGCAGTGGGACAGGCGTGGGAGGGAATGGAGAAGGACTCAGGGGGCTGGTGGTCTGCAAATGCAAATACTTTGGTACCTGGTAACATCTGCAGGGGTTCTGCAAGTGGCTGTTTGGGCCATTGTTTTTATTTTTAGATTTTTATTTTAATTTCAGTATGGTTAACATGCCATGTTATGTTAGTTGCAAGTGTACAATATAGTGATTCAACAAATCTATACATTACCCAGTGTTCTGTATGATATGTGTACTCTTAAGCCCCATCACCTCTTTCACCCATCCATTCCCCTACCTACCTCCCATCTGGTAACCATCTGTTTCTTGTCTATGGTTAAGAGTCTGGTTTTGGTTTTTGTTTTTTTTTTCTTTGGTTAGTCTTTTTTTTTTTTTCCTTTGTTTGTTTTGGGTCTTAAATTCCACATGAGCAAGATCATACGGTATTTGTTTTTCTCTAACTTATCTTGCTTAGCATTATACTCTCTAGTTCCATCCATATTGTTGCAAATGGCAAGATTTTCTTTTTTTTGTGACTGAATAATATTCTATTGTGTATACACACACACACACACACACACACACACACACACACACCACATCCTCTTTATACATTCACCTATTGATAGATACTTGAGCTGCTTCCATTTCTTGGCTGTTGTCCATGATGCTACAGTAAACATCAGGGTGCACATATCCCTTTGAACTAGTGTTTATGTACTTGTAGTGCGATGACTAGATCATAGGGTAGTTCTGTTTTTTTTTTTATAAAGTTTATTTATTTATTTTGTGAGAGAGCATGTGTAAGAGTAGGGGAGGGGCAGAGAGAGAGGAAGAGAAAGAATCCCAAGCAGGTTCCATGCTGTCAGCACAGAGCCCGATGCAGGGCTTGAACCATGAACTGTGAGATCATGACCTGAGCCAAAGTCGGATGCTTAACCAACTGAGCCACCCAGGTGCCCCAAGAGTCAAATATTTAACCGACTGAGTCACCCAGGCGCCTAGAATAGTTCTGTTTTTAACTTTTTGTTAAAAAGTTCATGCTTTTTAACAGTGACTGCACCAATTTGTGTTCCCACCAACAGTACATGAGGGTTTTTTCCTCTACAACCTCACCAACACTTGTTGTTTCTTGTGTTTTTTATTTTAGCCAATCTGACAGATGTAAGGTGATAATCTCAGTATGGTTTTGATTTGCATTTCCCTAGTGAAGTGATATGGAGCATCTTTTCATGTGTTTGTATGTTTTCTTTGAAGAAATGTCTGCTTGGGTCTTCTGCCCATTTTTAATTGTATTACATGGTTTTTGGGTGTTGAGAATGAAACTGGACCACTTTCTTACACCAAACACAAAAATAAACTCAACGTGGATTAAGGACCTAACTGTGAGACCTGGAACCATAAAAATCCTAGAAGAGATCACAGGCAGTAATTTCTCTGACATCAGCCATAGCAATATCTTTCTAGATACTTCTCCTGAGGCAAGGGAAACTAAAGCAAAAATAAACTATTGGGACTACATAAAAATAAAAACCTTCTTCTGCACAGCAAAGGAAACAACCAACAAAACTAAAAGGCAACCTATTGAGTGGGCAAAAATATTTGGAAATGACAAATCTGATTAAGGGTTAGTATCCAAAATATATCAAAAACGTATACAACTTAATACAAATATGCTATTAGTTTTCTTCAGTGACAAAAGCTGCTGGGGTTCTCTACAGAGCAGGTCACTAAAACTGTGGTTGCTCCCACTGCGTGGCCAGTTTGAGCCCCCCCTCCTTCCTCTTCCTTGTTCCTAGCCGGCTCTGCCTCTCAGTTTTGTCTGTCTCTGGATGGGGTGAAATTCAGGCAGATCTTTCCTGTGGTGCTCCAAAACCCTGGGAAAGCTGGTTGTTCCCCTCCTTTCTAGCACTGAATGAGCAGAGCTGGCCTAGGGCATGGGATGATGCAGGCAAAATAAAGCTGTTCTTCCGTTTGTGTGTGGTTATTCTCAGGTTTTCTGTCCCACTGTAGCTGAAATTTACTAAATGGACTCCTGAGCTCTCCTAGGCTATTTTGAGAGAACATATGTTAACACGACATAGAGTTTACATTTATTTTCTTTAAGTTTATTTGTTTATTTTCAGAGAGAGACAGTGCAAGTGGGAGGGAGGAGGGAAGAGAGAGAGGGAGGGAGAGAGAGGATCCCAAGCAGGTTCCACACTGCCAACGCAATGGGCTTGAACCCACAGAACTGTGAGATCATGACCTGAGCCAAAACCAAGAGTCAAGACAGTTAACCAACTGAGCCACCCAGGCGCCCCTAGAGCTTACATTTATTTAGCATTTGTTAAATGCAAAGCATTACCCTAAGTGCTTTATTTTTTTTTAATTTTTTCTTTTTTTTCTTTTTTTTTTTTTTTTTTTTTTTTGAGAGAGAGAGACCCTGAGTGCAAGCAGGGGAGGGGCAGAGAGAGAGGGAGACACAGAATCCAAAGCAGGCTCCAGGCTCAGAGCTGTCAGCACAGAGCCTGATGCAGGCCTCGAACCCATGAACCATGAGATCATGACCTGAGCCAAAGTTGGACACTTAACCGGCTAAGCCACCCAGGCACCCCTAACTAAGTCTTTATATGTATGAACTCATGTAGTACACTCATAACAACCTTGTGAGACATATGCAAGGATTATTCTCCTCTTTCACATGAGCAGACTGAAGCTCAGAGCATTAAGTAACTTCACCAGTGTAGCTATGAGAGCCAGAATAGAACCCAGGCAGTCTAGCTTGAGAGTTCACATTGGATTGCAAACAGATACTGGAAAGATCACCAACCTGGATGTCAAGAAGTATGGATCTAGATTTGTGTCCCATCTCTGCCAGGAGTGAATTCTTGCAGAAATAGCTTTACCTCTTTGGAACTCTGTTCCCTCATATGTGAAAGGAGGGCATTTGTTTCTGGATAATTCCTGAGGCTCTTGCACTAACATTTTAGAAATCCTCAGATGGGAAGGGCCAAGCAAGTCTGCTGCTTCTGATTCATCACTTATTAAGGACGATCAGACTTTAGTAGCTAGGTTATCCCACAGCCTCTGGGACTGTACCCAGAAGATGCTCAGCTCCTGCAATTGAATATGTCATCCTTTCCTTATGCATCAGGTGACTGCATCTGTATGGGACAGAGCTCTGTACTCCAGTGCACATTGCCATTCGAAAGCTATTTAAAAGGAGGTATCATATAACCCCACTGCATAGATGAGTGGAACTTCATAAGGAAAATACCATCTTAAATTACAAAGTTGAAATATATATATATATATATATCAATATATATATTGTTATATGTATATTGATATTTTATATTATATAATAATATAAATGTATATTTATATTATATATTGAAATATAGATTTATAATATATCATTAAATATAAATATGAATTATTTGTTTGTTTGTTTATTTATTTATTTATTTATTTATCTCATGTCCTGTTAAGTTAAAAAGAAAAGTTTAGCGACGCTGAAATGCATGTATTTTCTTAGAACCCCTCACTTCGTCATCCAGCTTGCTCTGTTAAAAGTCTGTGGCACAGATTGTAGCCAGGTACTTAAGGTAGGTATTTTTTGTTAATGGTTCACAAAATAGGGAAACACAGGCATCTCACTGGTATTACTCATCTAAATATTCTGAGCCTTTTCTTGTTTTGAAATGAATGCAGATTCAACCGCAGTGATATTCTAAAATAAATAACTTGAAGGCTTTGTACTGTTGCACCCCTTTTTCTTTTGGATACGTGTCATACTTTATGACTTTTCTCCATGAGTTCTATATGGAGATTTTAAGTCCTCTGGCCTTGGTGCTTTTCTTTTTGCCTATGTGTGCGGCAGTGCTTCTTTCTTTGCGCCTTCCTCCCCCTCCTCTCCCTTTCTCTCCCCTTCCCTCCTTTCCCCTCCCTTCCCCTCCCTTCCCCTCCTTTCCTGCCTCTCTAATGTTCCACACCCACACCCAGACACGCATACACTCAGAATGCACACACATCACATGTCCTTATGGGCCCTTTTGCTTGGTGCAGAAACCAAAATGATGCTAAGCTAAAATATATATTTATAATGAACTTGAACTACCACAGACATGTGGATGGAACTAGAATGTATTATGTTAAGCGAAATAAGTCAGAGAAAGATAAATTATTTCACTCATGTGGAATTTAAGAAACAAAACAGATGAACATAGGAGAAGGAAAGGAAAAATAAGTTAAAAGCAGGGAGACAAACCATAAGAGACTCTTAACTCTTAAATACAGAGAACAAGCTGAGGGTTGCTGGAGGGGATGGGCTAAATGGGTGCTGGGCATTAGGGCACCTATTGGGATGAGCACCGGGTGTTACATGTAAGCGATGAATCACTAATTCTACTCCTGAACCCATTATTACACTATATGTTAACTAACTTGGATTTAAATAAAATTTTAAAAATGAAAAATAAAAGAGGAAGGATGGAAATAAAAACAAGATCCTTTCTATCCACTTTGATACATTTAAAGGGTCTAAAGTTAGCCTGGGTTCTATTTCACAGAAAAGAACTTTCAACTATCTAGCTTCTTCATGTAAGTATTTTTAAAATTTTTATATTTCCCCAGAGCATACTAAATATATGATATGGTATTCAAACTTGATTTTAGCAGGAGAAAAATAAAGTTGGTCTTTAGGTTCAATTATTGAACACAGAAGTAAAACTTTCATCCTTAATGGGGCCATGACTTCTGTTAGAGAATTCTCCATGCACAAACTTATCGGAGGGCTATTTTTCCTGTTGGCTGTTTCTGTGATCTGTCACAGACCATGCACACTGGCTGGAGGCTCATTTGTTCTGTGAACACAGTAGAGCACCTAGACTTACTGTGAAATCTCACACAAGTCTTTCTAAGAACGTTTGTCTATTTCTACCTACATCTCTGAGTTTCCCCAAATCCTTTGGAACTAAAATGAAATTCTAGCAAAGCACTGTGAGCTGCTTTGGAGGAAAAGTGATAAAATATTTGTGCAGTTTTGAAGCTATTTCCAACGAGGATATTCTTTCCCTCCTCTCCTCCAAGCAACTTGCATAGAAAAATGCAACTCAAAGAAAAAAAAAAAGGCTACAGTCAAAAGCACACATGACGCCTTTCCTTTAACACACAGATGTGCTTACAGTCTTTGGTGTGTTACCCATTCTGGGCCTGTTGGAAGAACACGACCCCTCTTCCAAGTGCATGCCACCCTTCCTTAACACCACACGCTTCATCTCTGAACGAGGGAGACCTGTTTCTGAACCCACATCTGCTCCTCACCTTCATGTGAACAGCACTGTTTTCCTCCACGTGAGAACATTTAGCCCCTCCCGTTTGTTGCATCTTGTCACTTTCAGGCCTTGATTGGCTTTCACCTCTTCTAGATCTTTCCCCTGCAGTCATGCATGATGCATGATCCTTTTAATCAGAATCCTTTGATTCAACTCTGACTCACCTTAATCTTTCACTGGAGCCTATAAAGCCTTACCCACCCCTCTGGGTTCACAGCAGCCTCGTCCTTTCTCCTCCGCCCCAGCCTCACAATTGGTTCAGTGTCGGTAACGTGAGCTGCTCACTCCCTGGGGATTTGACAGTCTTTGTCTTCTCTTCAAAAACTATCATTAGTCCCCATAGCCGGCCCCTATGATATACTCCGTCCTACAATTGAGCGGGTATTTTTCTCCTTTCACTGTGCTTTTGAAAAATGTATGTTCTGTTTTCCTGGATGAAATGTGATCATTCTCACAATTTGACTCAATCTGTGGCAGTCATCTCTGCTGTTATCCACAGTTATCCTTTTCACAGACAAATACACCCTCTGTCCCATAACCTGTAATGAAGTATATGGCCTACATTTATTCTTTTCCTCTTATTTTCTGTCTCTGTACGTGCTTGTAGCATCTGCAGACTTGACTTAGTTCTGTAGGCCTGTTGGTGTTCTCTGCCTTCTCTTTTGCCCTTCTCTGCTCCCTCCTCTTGGTATCCAAATCCTGGATTCTCCTGTGCTCTAGAAGAACCTAGCGCTCTTGAAGCTCTCCTGTGCTCCGGAAGAAGAACCTAAATGATGTAGCCACACTCCCCATCATCATCATGATCATTATCGTGGGCCGCGTCACTGTTTCTCAGGCCTTGCTTTCACCACGTTGCTCCGTAACCCAGGATCTGGCTGGCTCCAGGCGCGTGGGACTCTCAGTCTGGTGCTCTGTGATCGGACCCACCATACCTGACCCAGTGCCTTCACATGAGTCCTCCCACTCCGCCAGTAAAGTCTGGGTCCTCCCTAATGCTGTTTAACCTCCACCTCTGCAGAGCTTATCTTGACTTCTGGCCTCTTAACTCATGTCTTTCCTGTGATGTGTATTGCAGGTGTATAGACCGTTATCTTACATTTCCAAAAATCTCTAAACATCTAAAGTTTTTCTTCATTTTGCACCCAAATTTGACCTGGCCTGCTGACTCTCATGAAATTAAATATAGTCATTTCTTTCTTCGCTTAATGTGAATACTCATAATTTCCACTCTACAAAATATGTATATACTTGCTTATGGCATTCTGTACCAGGCCCTGGTGGAGATGTTTTATAAATATGGGATAAATAACTGTCAATTTTCTAAATATCTGAAAAATTCAGAATTCCTAAATATATCTGTTCCTAAAAGTTTCAGATAAGAAATTGTGGACCAGTAGCTATTTGAGATTAAAATCAGATCGGATCAGCAGGTGGTCTTATACCTACATGCACTGGGTCCTGTGGTGGAAAAGGAAAAGTAAAAGCATAAGAAAGGTTTTTGCATTTTTAAGGTGCTTGCATTGAAATTGCCTTGGTTTGTTGTTTACCTGGAAGACAAGGGGCATGAAGCAAGATTGTAAATTCCTGGAGGGCAGTGGCCCATAAATGCTTTGCACCCCTATTAGTAGAGTATTGCTAATGACGAGGTTATTTCAGAGGACAGACTATCTCCAGTCCATCTAGGAGAAGGCTGGAGTTCACCTTTGTAGAGCTCAGTTGTCATCGACAGTGGAACCAAAATTCCCATCACACTGCGGGGCAGATGGCAAACACAATGGCACTCCTTGAAAACACTGTGTCTGAGCTGACTGACTGCACGGGACTGGGGAAAGAGCTGTTGCTGCTGGGGACACCTTCCGATGGCTCTTGAGGAAGAGGGTCCAGCCAGGGCCATCCACAGCCTGGGGCCAATCAAGCTTGGGCAAGGAGTAGATAACTTATATCACCTTAAGTACTGTTGAGATTTAGTTAATTTCAATATTTTTTGAGTCGGTATTTTAAAAATTTGTTTCACTCCCTCCATTGTTTCTCCAAAAGTACACAGTTATTTCTTAGTCTTAAATAATGGAAATGTTCACGTCTTAAAGGAGTGACTGAGTCCTTTCACTCTCAAGTGAAGGAACATCACCTTGCAGTGGCATCTATGAATTCCACAATGCCATAGACAAGTAACCAAGTAGATGACCTGTTACTTGTGGTTGCTAGTGGGCTAATAGAAAACATCCAAACTCTGGCCATTTAAATTACATGTGCACAAAGGCAAAATGTTACTTTAACAGTTGTTCACTGTTACAAGCAGTGTTTCTTGCCTCAAAGAAGAGTAGTATCTAATAAGAGCATATCACTGTGTAAACGTTCAGTACTGCAAGTGTAGGGTAAATTGAAGACCTATAAAAGACCCTTGATGCATTTTATTAGCTAAGCAACGTATCTCCACTAGAAGGATTCCCCTCCTTCTGTATCACCCGCTTCACTTTCCTTCTCACAGCACTGGCTCTGTGAACCTTCATCCCAGTCACTGATGTGTTCTGGTCGTGCTTAATTCATGAGCTGAATTCTAGCCCAAGGTGCCTTTGTGCAGCTCGCTCAAGACTTTAGTGCCTGCGTGCAGGGAAATGCCAAGCCGGGATTACAGTTACTTCTCTAATTCAAACAAAACTGCCTACTCTGGGTTTTATATTTACAAAATTGCTGTCCCTGAAGGTTAATATTAGTTTTCCGTAGCAGATAATTTCTCTTTCTGTCTCATCTTCTTTACTGTTATTAGGTTATCTTCCTTCAGAAGAAGAAATAGGGCACGCTATCTATATTTTCTATTTTCCTTTCAGGAAAATGGTACAAAATACCATTCCATGAAATTTAATACCCCAAAGAAAAATACATGCAATTTTCAACTAAATATGTTTAAGAGATCCCTTAGATGGTTTGTGGGATAGTAACCATTAAACAAACAGATAAGACCTTTCCATATTTTATTTTCTAGTTTTTAATTACACTCTCAATGGCAAAAGTAGATTATTGGTAAGGGAAATGATTCCTATATTATCTCACCTTTCAATAGGAAGGGATAAGAGAATAGTGATGTTCTATATTTAGTATGTTGCCTTTTGTTTCACAATCTAAAATAAGTTCACTATTGAAGATTTTAGGAGACTCTTGTTAGGTTTTTTTAATCCTTTTTTGCTAAGAATAGCATAATTATTAACTACAAAGAAAATCTTACCGGTTATCTTTTTTCAGTTCTACTTAGATATTGGATTAAATATGAGATTTGGGGAGGGCCATATTAATAGTTTCTAGAGAGGAATTAGAGTTTGTTTTTTATTTTAGCATGTAAAATTTTGACCGTCACAGCAACTAATGGGATGCTCTTTGTCATGTTTTCCCTGAGAATACATGTTTTCACAAGGTAGCATATAACAGGATGATGGACAATATTTTTGCACAGAACGGCTTGGGGTGCATACTTTGATGCAGAAGAAACAATTAATATCTTCTTTGAGAGTATTTGGGTGTGGATGAAATTACACGAATAGCCCTAAATTGAAGAAGGATTACCTTGTGGGAAAATTTGGAAATGAAGTGGTATGAGTGGGTAATATGGTACAGCACGAGGACAAGGGTCTGAAGAGCAAAGATGCTCATTGTGATCAGGACAGCATAGGATTCTGATGTTAAAATATTTACTTATGGAAAGTAGTGCACATGAATGCATAATCATTTGATTTGTGTCCTGGAAATAGATAGGATTTATGATTGGGGACATGTTAGCATTATGCGTGGGTGCCTAGTTTGCCCACAAATAATTTCCCCTCACCTTTGTCATCTGTCTGCTTTAATTAGATACTTGGCTGGGCAAACATATTATAATTTAGGTGAAGTATCACTTTCTTGTATATTTTAATGTAAGGATTAAGTGAGACCAAAGCCAAGATAAGACTTTTCATTAAAATGTGTCATATCAAATTTCACCTTGAAAAATTAGAATCTAGAATGTATACTCAGTAGAGGTAATGGAATTTATTTGCCAATGATAAGAAGGAACGCTGTCTTCCTTCTGGACAATACAACGTTTTCAACAGCCACCAGGCTGTGATAATTCTCTGGTGACTTGAGCAAAATCCAGTGTTACCTTATGAGATAAATTATCTAATATTCTTCCCTCTTATAAATAAACCTCATGACTGAAGCATACATTTGGAGAGTAAGGACATTTGAGGTAAGGGCATTCTGTAGTCATTTCTTCTTGTACCTGCCTCACTGAAGTCTTTAATCTGAGATATTAACGAAGTGGACGTTGCATTTTAAGGTGCTCAGTATATTACTGAAGAGTACAGGCAAACAATAAAACTGGAGGGAAAATGCCCTCTGAATTAATTTTGAAGAGTATTATCCTATAGTGAATGACTGTTCTGTGTTCAGCCCTGGGCTGGAGCAGATAAAAAAAACTCTGAGAGTCTCAAGAAAAGCCTTGTCTTTGTTTTCCTTTAATTGAGGCCGGAGCCCAAGCAGGAGGCGAAGTAACTTAGGCTGTAGCTTTTATTCGACAATCGAGATGAAGATAACCCAGAGCAGGTGTCAGAGCTAGCAAGTACTGAGCACCGCCACTCTTTCCTCTAGTTTATGTCCTCTCCCCTTTCAGATGCTCAGTGTCTTCCTGCTTTTCCGTCTCCCTTTCTCCAGTCGAGTTAGGAAGAAACGTGATATACCCAAGATAGGAAAAAGGGCAATTTTGTGTGATGGTTTCAGACACAGACTTTGGAATTCTATTAAGATGAATTTGAATCTTAGCTCTACAAACGTGGAAACATGGCTTCTTCCCTCTAAGCCTCAGCTCCCTCATCTCTATTACAGGAACAATGATAGAATTACTTCAAGGCGGTAGTCTAAGAATATGAGCACCTCTAAAGCATCTCGTACAATACCTCCTGTAAGCAGCAGGGAGTAGGGGAAGAATCTTTTGTCAGTCCTTACAAGTTATAATTGTTCTTTTGTCTAAGCTGAATGGAGTGGTATCTGTTTTTCATCATGTTGGCAATATTGAGCCAACTTCTTTCTAGACCTTCTCCTTCTATCTTTCTTTATAGATTGCTGAGTATAAAGGATCTAGAACCTAATTCCATGGAGTTCACTCCCTTCTCACGAACCAATTCAGATATAACTCTGCCCTGTTCCTTGCATTTAGGGTTTCCAGGGTTTCCAATCCCAACTGTCACAGGTTTCCCAACATGTGCCAGCACCCAAGACCTCTGTGGGGACCACTAAGAGTGGGAGTCACAGCAGGTCCTGTACATGGATCATACATCAACAAGTGTTTATTGATCATCTACTGTGTGATAGCACCATGTGAAAACCTCGCTGTCTCTCAGGGTTAACAGGAAAGGATTTATAGGATGGCATGTTCAGACAGAACATAGAGATGAACCTTACTTCCCAGACATTGGGAAAGAGGAGTTGTAAGTAAATAAATCTCATGTCTTGGGGACTAAGATCCAGACAGACTTTATACATTTAACCTGTATAATGTGTAGTGGCACTCTGTATTGGTCATGACTGATTGTAGATACAGCAGAAATAAGAATTAACTAAAAAATGAGGAAACATTTCTAAATTTAAAAGGAAAAGTTGGATTAATAACACAGCACTCCTCATTGACATTCACACAGGATACTTCACAGGCTTTTGAAAAATCCTACATTCTTAAATACCTCTATCTTTTATAAAACTCATATATATGAGTTGAGAATAACAAAGACACATTGAAAAGTGGATATCGAGCGGTTGCTAAGCTCATTAACTAGCTAAATGATTATCCCATCACAGAAACCTCCCAGGTCTTGATTCAAATTTGTGTTTCAACAAAATTACAAATTACAACCTTACAACCTATCATAACCTTTTAAGATTCACTCATGAATGGTTAAAACCAGCAATGTTAAATCTGTGAATGCCAAGGGTCTACTGTAATAAGAGACATTCATGTGAATAGCTTACCCTTATGGGTAATTATCACAGAGAACAGTAACAATTATGTATCTCATTAAACAAGTGCCTAATTAATGTTGTAAATTTTGCTTGATTACAACACAGTCTTTAGAGTTGTTGCTCATGTAGCACGTCAGCACTCTCGGAGTTATTAAAAATGAAGGGAAAGGGAAAATCGACTTTTGTTTCACACTTCTAGTAATATTTTACAATTTTCTTTCAGAAAGGTATTAAATAGATAGGAATGTAATATACTTAATGCCTTAAGAAATCTATATTTGGTGAATTATGTATGGTAGCCATTTCTTCATGTGTTACTCCTTTAGTATAGTGAAATCATCTCTATGGAATTGGACTCAGTCACTAGAACAAAGTAAGCAATTGGATATTATAGCCGTGAAACTCCGGTATTGGCGGCCATCTGTGATGAAGTATTTATTGAGCACTTACTAGGTACTAGTATCATGCCAGATTCCAGATTGTGTCAATGACTTCTCATTCTACTTTACCTCCCTACACATTTCTCCAAAATAGAGTAATTATGATAAAATGGAAGGTACAGTGTTTGTTTTTTTAATATTCAACTTCACTAAGATATAACTTATATAATACTGTGCTCCAGTTTAAGTATACAGTTTGAAATGCTTTGCCAAATGTATACATTCATGTAAACACTACCGCAATCAAGAACATTTCTGTGACCCAAATAATTTGTCATACACACCCTCCACCTCCATCCTCCTAACGCCTCCTGCCTCAGGCAGCCATTACTGTGATTTCTTTTTTTTTTTTTTTTTTTAGTGTTTATTTATTCTTGAGACAGAGACAGAGCGCGAACAGGGGAGCGGCAGAGAGAGAGGGAGACACAGAATCTGAAACAGGCTCCAGGCTCTGAGCTGTCAGCACAGAGCCTGACGCGGGGTCGAACCCACGAAGGGTGAGATCTGACCTCAGCGGAAGTGGGACGCTTAACAGACTGAGCCACCCAGGCGCCCCAGCCATTACTGTGATTTCTATCACAGTACGTTAGTTATGCTTTAAAAAAATAAAAATAAAAAAGAACTTCACATAAAGAGAATAACAGTGTGCTCCTTCTGTGCCCAATTTCTTTTGCTCAGCATAATATTCTTGAGATCCATGTTGTTGCATGTATAAATTTCCTTTCATGGCTGTGTAGTATCCCATTTTATAAATATACCTTGATTTGTTTATTCGCTCAACTTTCGAGGGCTATTTTCATTTCAGGTTTTGGGATTTATGAATAAAAATCTTCAGTTTCTTTTTTTAAACTATTTTTGGTTTCAGCACCAGGATTATGCTGATCTTATAAAAGGAGTTACAAAGCAGGGTTTTTTTTTGTTTTGGGGTTTGGTTTTTTTTTTTTTTTTTTTTTTTTGGTTTTTGGTTTTTCCCCCTCATTTGTAGAAGGAATTTAAGATGCCTTTAATTGTTTGCTAGAATTTACCAGTGATTCCATCTGGGCCTGGAGTTTCTCTATGATAAGGATTTTAATTGTGTCTTTTAAAACATTTATCCATTTCATCTAGGTTTTTGAAATTGTCATCAAATTATTCGTAACACATCTTTTTTATTCTTTTAACTTATATGAGATCATTTGTACTGTTATCTTTTTCATCTTGATATTGGTTTGTGTTTTCTCTTTTTTTCTTACTAGGGGTTTTCCAATTTTTTTAATCTTTTTAAAGAACCAGCTTTTTGGGTTTCATTAATTTTGTTCAATGTTTGCCCATTTTTTATTGATTTTTTACTATTTGTTATTTCTTTCAACTTCCATTGGATTTAATTTGCTCTTTTTTTATCCAGCTGCTTGAAGTTTAGATCATTAATTTAAGACCTCTCTTCTTTTCTAATACAAGGATTTAAAGCTATAAACTTTTCTTTAACCAATTCTTTTTTCAAAATCCCAGAAGTTTGGTATGTTATAATTTTATTTTCATTCAATTGAAAATACTTTCTAGCTTCCCTTATTATTTCTTCTTTGGCCATTGAGTTATTTAGAAGCATGTTGTTTAGTTTCTGAATATTTTTGAGTTTTCCAACTATGTCTTTGTTACTGATTGCTCACTAAGTTCTGTTATTTAATATATATATATATATATATATATTACATATATATATATATACATAACATATATATATATATTATGTGTGTGTGTGTGTGTGTGTGTGTGTGTGTGGGTGTAGGATTTCAAAACCTGTAAATATTTGAGACTTTTATTGCACAGCTATGGTCTATCTTACTGAATGTTCCGCGTGCACTAAAACAAATATATATTCTGGGGCGCCTGGGTGGCTCAGTTGGTTAAGCGTCCGACTTCGGCTCAGGTCACGATCTCGCGGTATGTGAGTTCGAGCCCCGCATCGGGCTCTGTGCTGACTGCTCAGAGCCTGGAGCCCGTTTCAGATTCTGTGTCTCCCTCTCTCTCTGACCCTCCCCCGTTCATGCTCTGTCTCTCTCTGTCTCAAAAATAAATAAATGTTAAAAAAAAAAATTTAAAAAAAAAAAAAAAAAAAACAAATATATATTCTACTGTAGTTGAGTGTAGTATTTTAAAATGTCAATTAAGTCACACTGGTCATGTCATTCAAGTATTCTTTATATGTAATGATTTTCAGTTTACATTTTTATCAGTTATTGAGAGTGGAGTGGTATTTCCAACTATATTTGTGGATGTGTCTGTTTCCCCTTTCAGTTCTGTTATTCATGTGTTTTTATTGGGTATACACACATTTAAGATTGTTATACTATGTTGTCCTGATAAGTTGATGCTGTTATCATTATGAAAGATTCTTCTTTGTCTTTGGTATTTTTGTATTGCAGTCACTTTGATATTATTATAGCCACTGAAGTTTAAAGTTTTCTTTAATGAATCATGTTTTCATGGTATGTGTTTTTCTATTCTCTTACTTTAACCTGACTATGTCTTTATATTTAAAACGCATTTCAGGGGGACCTGGGTGGCTCAGTCAGTTAAGGGTCCAACTTCGGCTCAGGTGATGATCTCACGGTTTGTGAGTTCGAGCCCCGCATCAGGTTCTGTGCTGACACTCAGAGCCTGGAGGCTGCGTTGGATTCTGTGCCTCATTTGCTCTCTGCCCCTCCCCAACTTGTGCTCTGTCTCTGTCTCTCGAAAATAAATAAAAACAAAATTAAAATTCATTTCACAAAGCTAACATCTAGTTGAGTTGCTGCTTTACCTAGTCTGAAAATCCCTGACTTGGATAGCAATGTTTAGTCTATTCTTATTAAATATATTTATTGCCATAGTTGGGCTTAAGTTTACCACCTTATTATTTGCTTTTTATTTGTCCCATCAGTTCTTTGTTCCTTTTCTTTTCTTTTCCTATCTTCTTTTAAATTAACTGAGAGTTTTTAGCATTTTTTTTATCTCTTCTATTGAATTATTAGCTGTACCTCTTTGTTTTACTTTTTTAGTGATCTCTCTGGGTTTTGGCATATGCCTTTTTTAAAATTTTTTATTTAAAAAATTTTTAATGTTTTTATTTTTGAGAGAGAGAGAGAGAGAGAGCGAGCGCATGAGTGGGGTAGGGGCAGAGAGAGAGACAGGGAGACACAGTATCTGAAGCAGGCTCCAGGCTCTGAGCTGTCAGCACAGACCCCAACACAGGGCTCGAACCCGTGAATCATGAGATCATGACCTAAGCAATAGTTGGATGCTTAACTGACTGAGCCACCCAGACACCCCAGCATATGCATTTTTAATCTGTCACTATCTACCTTAATATAAATGCTACCTCATGTAGCCTGTAACAACTTGAACACAACCTGTACTTCAATTTCCGCCTTCCCTTCCTTCGTATTCTTGCATATTTTATTTCTCCATTTGTTACGAACCTGACAATATATCCTTACTATTTTTGGTTTACACTATAATGTATCTTTTTTAAAAATTTAAGAATTGACGAAGTTTTTTTTTTTGGAATCGGTTTTATTCAACTCAAAGTACTTTCCCATAACATTATTTATGGTACAGGTCTGCTGATAACAACTTTTCTTAGCTTTTGCTTGTCCGAAAATTTCTTTATTTAATCTTTGTTTTAAAATATTTTTGTGGGATATGGAATTGTAGTTTGACTTTGTTTGTTTGATTTGGTTTGGTTTTTTACTCAGTGCTTTAGTATTTTAGCTTCATGTCTCCTGACCTTCACTTTTTTCTGGTGAATAGCCAGTGATAATTCTTACCTTTTATTTCTTACATTTTCCTCTGACAATATCTTAGATTTTCTTTGTCATTGTTTTCAGCAATTTGAGTTTGAAATGTATTAGAGTATTTTCTTTATGTTTACCTTTATTGGAATTCATTGAGCTTCTTAGAACCATAGATGTATTTTTCATCTAATTTAGAACATTTTAACAGCTCTTCAAATACCGTTTTCCTGTCTTTCCTTCCTTCTGTGATTCCAGTTACACAAATGATAGATTTCTTGATATTATTCCACAGATCCACCAAAGCTATGTTCTTTTTCAGCTGTTTTCCCCATCTCCTTGTATGGATAATTTCTATCTTCAAATGCATTAAACTTTTCTTTTGCAATGTCTATTAAGGCCATGCAGTGACTTTTTTCAATTTAGATACTGTATTTTTTCAGTTCTAGAAGTTCTTTTCAGTTCTTTTCATAGTTTTTGATTCTCATATTATGTTCATATTTTTAAATATCCTTATACATATTTATTTTTTATGTTTATTTATTTTGAGAGAGAGAGAGAGAGAGAGAGAGAGAGAGAGAGAGAGAAAGCATGAAGAGGGGAGGGGCAGACAGAGTGGGAGAGAGAATCCCAAGCAGGCTCTGCACTGTCAGGGTGGAGCTTGACCCAGGGACCCATGGCCAATGCAGGGCCTAAACTCATGAACCATGAGATCATGACCTGAGCTCAAGTCAGATGCTTAACCGATTGGGTCACCCAGGCATCCCTCCTTTCACATATCTATAATAAGTGTTTAAAAGTTATTGTCTATTAAATCCATATGTGTCATATTGGGTTCTGTTTCTACTGACTTATTTTTTCTCCTTTTTTTTTTTTTTTCATGTTCAGTATGTTTTAATTGGATGCTAGACATTGTGAATGTTATATTATCAATTATTTGAATTTTGCTATCATTCCTTAATAAGAATTGGGTTATTTTCTGGCAGTCAGTTAATTGACTTTAAGATCAACTTGATCTTCTGGAAGCTTGTTTTTAAGTTTTGTTAGGGTGGTTCTGGAACACTCTGTGTCCTAGAGCTATTTTAGCCTTTCTTTTAAATCATGACCTTGGGTTCTCTACTGAATGTCTCACATGTCCAATGAGGATTCTCCTTCTCTTCAATACCCTGTCCCACAGATTACAGTACCTCAGCTTGCCTGAGTGCTGAAGTCTGTTCCCTCAGCTCAGCAGTGCTTTTCTTGGGTTTTTCTCTTCCCAAATGAGCAGAAAAATCAGATAGTCTCCAGGACTGTTAGAGGATCACCGTGTGTGTGTGGTGTGTGTGTGTGTGTGTGTGTGTGTGTGTGTGTGTTTCTATTATCTGAGTTCCCAGTCCTGTGCAGCACAGTTATCTTGTCTGCAAACTGAAAACTGTTGTTTTCAAACAGTTGCAAACAGGTCTGCAAACTGAAAACTGCAAAGTCTGAAAACTGTTGTTTCATACATTTTGCCCAGTTTTCTAGTGACTTGTGGCAGAAGGGCTAGTCTGGTATTAGTTCTCCATCATGACTGGAAGCAGAAGTAAAAATGTATCATTTGCCATTATAAGGAAGAAGCATTGGAGCCAGAAAGTGTACATGACTTTAGTAAGTGAGGAAAGTGCCTGTGGATTGTAGCTCAATAGAAGTTGTTACAAGGTAGTACATGCCAGTAGAGAAATCAAAATATGTGTTAGAGATTCAGAGTAGCCCAAGGCTTTCTAGGAAAAACTGGAAGAGTAATAGAATGATATATGCTATGATTCCATTAGTTAAAATATTATGAGTTAATTCATACCTGTATATTAAGCACCAAACATAAGTAAGGTATGGTGCCAGACAGTTTTCAGTATACTATTGATTAACCTTTTTTTTTTTTTTAAGTCAGATATTCAACATTTCAGGTAGTTCAGGGAGTGGCAGAAATAGAACACATGTACCCACCCACCATTAGATTAAATTAAATCCTTTATGTCTCTTGTCAGAAATTGGACAGCTGTACCATGCAGAGGCTCTCTACAACCCTGATCCCTGATCCCTACGATGTGTGGGGCTTCTGTTCATAGAATTTGGTTAAATATCATATTACACAATTCATGGGCTCACAGGAGGGATAGTGGTTTGGTAGTGAATGTTCACAGCACTGGATAGAAAAAAAGGAACTTACACATATGCTTGTCATCCCTTCTGTAAAAGTGAAGATTATTTGTAGTGTCCAGGCACCATTTCTTCCTGTTCAGGTCTAGAAACTCTCTTGTTTTTATTTTCAAATGTACCACTTCTGGCTAATTTTATGTCTCCTACTATTAAAAAAAAAAAAAAATGTTAACCGTGCTATTATAACTCCTAAAGCAAGCCATGGCTCTTTGAAATCTCTTTATATTGAAACAAAACAGATTTTCTTGCCTCTGTAATTCCCTAATACTATTAATTAACACTGGTTATAGTGTTACTATTGATGCTGCATCGTTCATTGTGCCCTCCATGAACACTGGCTTCCAAGGACTTAAAGTTTGTTACTGTGTTTCACCGACAACGATCAGATAAAAGTATACCCTCAGTGTTCAGGAAAATGTGAACGATTATTTATTTTCTGGTCATACTAAATTCGCCAGTTGGAATTTTATAGCATAAACATGGAACAGCTCATATTCCAACCAAACCTTTCTTGAACTCTTGAGGCTCTGATCTCTGTATTTCTAGATTGTGGACTCCTTCAGTATCGACTGCATCCTTGATTTTTACACCCTGCACCAGCAGGAAGAAAGACACTCGCCCCTTCTATAGGGAAGCTTCTAACTGCCCTGTCTCTTTCCAATTAGATACAGCACTGATGTAGAATAATTTCTCAATGACCAGTACCGTTTTTTGATGTTTATTTTATTTTTGAGAGAGAGACAGAGCACGAGTAGGGGAGGGGCAGAGAAGGAGGGAGACACAGAATCTGAAGCAGGCTCCATCCAGTCTCTGAGGTGTCAGCACAGAGCCCAACATGGGGCTCGAACCCACGAAGTGCGAGATCATGATCTGAGCTGAAGTGTCTAACCGACTGAGCCACCCAGGCACCCTCAATTACCAGTATTGATACAAGGGGAATAGCAACTGGGATCATCTAAAACAACAAACAAACAAGACGCTAGTTTTAATTTTAGGAGGTTTTTTTTCCCCCCAAAATCTATTTTTCTTGGACCAGGACCAGGTACATAATTTATGAGGCACAGTGCAAAGTGAAAATGCAGAGCCTCTTGTTGAAAACTATACAATGTCAAGATGGTGATAACCAAGGGGGTCAGAGGCTTGCCCTTACTGAGACGGATCCTCCAGCCACCTGCCAGAAGTACCGTGATGCAAGCAGGGGGCATGCACTCCTGACCCCAGCCTTCCCTGGACCAGCACTCAGGCCCCTGCCGGATCAGAGAATGGCAGAGTCACTGGACAGGGACAGGGAGAGGAAAGCAAGGGGGATCTGGAACATTACCGTAAGGAAGTGGCAGCCGAGAACCAAATCAAACACAAGCATCCGGAGAGGACAACCTTGAGTTGAGGCCACAGGTCACTGAGTCATGCTCCATTGTTTCATTAGACTGCTTATAAAACATGGATTCACAATAAAATATTAAGAAATCTTAAGATGGCAACCACAGAGCATTAAGCCCCCAAATGGGTCCTGAACGCAAGGCCCTGTGTGACTGGTCACACATCCATGAAACTGGATATTTACCAGGATGTGCGGTCAATTATCACATGGTCACGCATGTGGGAAGCACCCTAGAATCGAGCAGAATATGACAGGAGAAACATACTTGGTGGACATGATTTATAATTCGGATAACCTGAACATGGGATATCAAGAATTGATAGTTTAGAGTTTAGTAAATTCATCAGTTAACTGTTAACTTCCTGCTGTTGCCGAACCACAGGCCGGGGTGTGGAGGTGGAAGAGGATGGCCAGGAAGGCTCATTCTTTACTGGGGTTGAAAGGTACAGATATCAGATAGAGCAGTGATGTGTGCTATGAAACACACGAACAATAGGAACATTGGAGCAAAGAAAGGAACTCTGATGGACCCTAGGGAAAAAAAGGTGACTTCAGTCAGGCCAAGATGGATGGGTAGTATTTCAGCTGTCAGAGGCAAAGGGACAGACCTTCTATGCCGAAAGGACAGCATGAGGAAAGGCAGTGAAGGGAGAGCATTTTGATAGATACACCCACATGCTGGGACTTTCAGGCATTCTTCTGTTATATTTATGAAACATCTATTTTCCAGACACTGGGTTAGAAGTAGGGGATATAGGAATATAGGCTTAGGATTCAGACAGAGCCACGTGTGAATCACAATCCTCCACTTCCAGCTGTGTGACCGGAGACACCTTACTGAACCACTCTGAGCCTCCGTTTCAGTCTTCTGTAAAATAAAAGCATCAGTGTTATAGAAGTTTTAGAGAAATTATAAATGAGATAATGTTTGTAAAATACTCCAACTAGCACCCTCAATGTAGTGAAGGAGACAAGCAAATATAAACAAATAATGGCAATAATATACGCTTTGGGCAAGGCTTCCTGGAAGAGGTAATGTATGACCTGGAGGCCAAGGGTAAGGATGCATTTATAGGCCAAGGGGAAGCAGAGATTCTTCCTAGGGTGGGTTTTGAAAATGAGGAATCCCCTTTATGATCTGGGCAGGGTTGGGGGCAGAGAGTAGCTGGCAGGACCAGAAGGGACCAGAAGGGTGGCCGTATATATACCTCTATAGAGAAGGACAAAAAATAACCTTTCCTTACCACCCCAGACCACTTTTAAAGCCGATTCCAAGTATCAGGTTCTTCTGTGCTGAGGCCTCCCTCGGGTAAGATATGAGTAACTTTGCATGAGACCTCTTGCAGCAGATCTTCTGTATGTTTTCTTCCTTCCAGAAGAAGTCTAGAGTCAGGAGAGAGACAGCTCTCAGGAAATGTCGTTGCTCATCCCCTCCGAAGGAACATTTGCTTACCTGGCACACATGTGACAAGACATGATTGGCTCTTTTAAAAATAGGCTTCTTCATGGTCTGGGTTGATGTGTTTCACCATGTGCTTGGAGCTTTAAAGCGTGTGTCTTGTTCTGTCTTCTTCCTCCAGACCGAACACTTGCCTCTGCAGACTCAGTTCCGAGAAAGAGAGGTGGGCGGCCTCCAGCACTCTGTAAGTAACGGGGTCCTGCCGTGGGGGTCTGCCCAGGTGGAACTGGTGGCTCCCATGCCGACTGAAATATCATTTGATTTCCACGAAAGTTTATTGTATTCACCTCTCTGCCATCTGAGCATCTATAGTATGATCTTGTCAAGTCCTTGAGCTTGCTTGGCCATTTAGAAGTAGTCAGAGTTTAAGAAACCAGTAACTGGGCGGAGGGGTCAGTACCAGAGACATCACAGAGCATCACGGGGGTTCATTTTATGGTGTCAGCTGTGACAGCATTTCTGACTCTCACTTATGTTGGACATGTGGTCAAATACCAGTTCATTTCACTATGTCTTTTCCCTAATTCCCCAACTCTGAATCTTGAGGCTTCATTTGGTTTTGTTTTGCCTGTTTGATTTAATTCTCTGCATATTTCATGCATGCTTTCCAAGCTTGAGCCTTGCTGAGGGACTCCCAAGAGTTTACAACCTTGTTCTTCCCTAGTTTAACTGATACCAGTTCCAAATCTCTAAACCTGAAACTGACTATCATCCCCGTTAGTCATAATTTTCTGTTTAGCAGATGTTGTGACGCTTATCCGGGTATTGTAAGCAACAAATGACTGGAAAATGATAAGAAGTTGAACTTTACCTTGCCATTCAGTAGCCTGTGGGATAATGAATCAGAGACACAGACTCGAATTAATCGAGTTCTTGCCTGTTTTGACCAAAGTGCTAGAAAGATGCAAACATCTGCTCTGCTAACATAAGCAATATTTGAATTTTTAGAATGGGCTAAGTCGCAGGAGAGTGGACTATGAAGATGAGAATCCTGTGGGGGAAGATGGGATCCAGCAGATGTGCCCCCTTTACAATCAGATATGCCAGAAAGACCGGAGTCCGGGCAAGCATCGTCAAAGCAACGACCCTGAGAGAGTGTACATCAACCCACGAGAACATTATGTGTGATTTCACTCTTTTTTCCCAGTGGACGTCCTAACAAAATGTTCAATCTTCGACTGGGGAGAGAAACTGAGGACAGTGGTTCTTATCTCATTCTCCCTCGTGTAAAACAATCCCAGTTTATGTGTATCAGAAGTCGTGATGAATGGCTTCGAGCCAATAGCAACTTGGTTTCCTTCATTAAGAGTTTCTTAGCCACCAGCTGTGTTTGTGAACTTGACTCTAGCTTTGTGTGTTTCTGTGATGATAGTGTTTAACTACTAACATTTGGCCTACAGTGGCACGTTCATTGAAACATAGAATATCTGCCTGTGATGGCAACAGTGATTCTCCAGAAAGGAAGGCCCCAGCTGGGAGTGTTAACCTTGCAGGGTTTCAGGAAGGCCAGCCTATTTATCTGTAACTCAAGCGAGCAGGAAAAAAAAAAAAAAAAAAAGGGGGGGGGGGGGTGGGGGAGTTCAAAATCCATTTCACTAATTATTTCACTGGGATTTGGCTTTCCCTGATGTGCTTAATGCAATTACAATACCTGTGTACAAACAGGAGGCCTGAGGAAAGAGGCAGAATTGGCTCTTTATCCCAAAAAACAACAACAGAAAGCAGTTTAAACCTTCAAGCCTGTTGGTTGCTTTTAAAGTCTTGTGATAATTGGAATATATGTTCCTTCTTGATCACTAAGGTCCTGAGGGATACTTATTTCGCGCCGTTCTCTGACCAGTCTCGATTAGCTGTGTGCTAAGACTCTTCTCTTGCCCTGTTGTTGTTCCCACAGTTCTGTTCTTTCCTAGCCAGATTAGCCTATTTCCCACCTATTAAATTCTAAAAGCCTCGTCTAAATGGTGGACAGCCTTGAGCCCTGTCCCTCTTTGCTGTAGTATTGTATATGACAAGCTCAGCTTTCACTTCTGAAATTCCTTTCAAGCTAATCCTCTCCACACAGGCTTCAGCTACCCTCTGCTTCTTCAGACTACTTCTCATCCATGTTTTATCTACCTCAGAAAAGCCTGCTGCAAAATCACCGTGAAATAACTCCTGCTCTTAAGAGCCAGGTAGAAAATTTGAAAATTAAAAAAAAAAAAAAAAAAAAAAGGGCAATATGGCCTATGTGCTAAACCCCCATGTTATCCTTTGTCCTCCCCCAGCCCCAAGTTTACCCAGTCAACAAGGGTGAAGAGATGCTAAAAAGCAAATAATATAGTGACAGACTTACCGGTACAACACTTTGGTGCCTGCAAATGTCTGTCTTGAGTTTTCTCACTTCCCTTTGCCAATGTATCCTCCCTGAGATTGAAGGTAGTAATTATAATGGAGGGAGCAGAGGAGGGGGGCCCAGGTACATGCGTAAATGTCAATCACTCTTTTCACATCTTATCACATCTTAAGGAAAGCATTGTTTTACTGTGTGTTCTGGAAGATGAGAGGTATGTCACAGATATTAAAAACACTACCGACTTGTCACATATTAGGAAAGAATGACATAAGGACTAATAAAATAGTACACATTTCCAACCTAAGTTTCAGGAGGACGGGAGAATATTAACACAGATTTCTAATGAGATACCAAAGACACCTTGTGATTCACGTTGTGCTGGCTCTCGTTCTTGTTTGTATGTTGGTTTCCTTTTTTTAGTTGCTGTGCTTTTTCGGACAACTTATCCAGGTCATTCTACCATCATCACACATTCTGCCCCTGTTGTCTTGGTGAGCGACAATTCTGGCAGTAAAGACACTTAAATTCTAACTCAATGCTGTGGCAATTTAAAAGGCCATAGTTCCATGGAATTAAAGGGTAAATTCCAAGGACCGCATTGCTCTATCACTGTCCTACCTCAGTTAGAATTTACTGCCCTTTGTAGCAAGCTGACACAAAACATATTTGACTTCATTTCCATGGAATCCCATCAGTGAATTAGTGTGGCTGAAGGTTCATGAATCCTTGCAACTGTTTTCCAACAGAAAGATGACTCTGGTCAGAGTTCTCCTGGAGAGTGAAGTGTTTTTTATAACTACTAGATGTTACAGAGGAGGAGATTCAGTGGGATGTACTTCCTTTAAAAAGCTTTAAAAATGTCTTCCACGTTAGGGATGGTTTCTAAGGTCCTGCTGAGAAGCAGCTTGTTGAATTAGCATCACAGAAGTTTATATTGAACCTTGCAGGCAGTAAAGTAAGGTGTCTGTTTGCACTAGATATGGAAGAGCTGGGTTTTCGGAGCCATTTGGCCTGTCTTCAGAGCCGTCCCTACCAAGAAGAACCCCCTATATAATTTTTAACATTCTTGGTGCAGTTCCAGAAAAGAAATTTCAGGGTATAGACACCCCTCTTACAGCCAGCTTGTTCAGTATCCTCTTTGCTTCTCTGTCAGCTGTAGTAGTTTTTAACAAACTGGTAGATTCTATAGCTGTTGGCCTTTTCCATGGGTCAGATAAGCTGTATAATTGCTTGTCCTGGTGTCTCCTGTCTGTCCTCTCTGAATATGGAGTGCGGCAGAAAGGAGCTTTAAAAGGGTTGGATCAGCCAGTCCCTCAACCAAAAAACGCCATCCAAAATTAGTCTGTCGATCTCTCAATTTGGAGCTTAGACTACTTGTTGATCCCCATTTAAATTTGGAAGTTAGACTCTTAAAGGTCAGTGAGTGTTAAAATCCACAGCTGATAGGAGATACTCTTCCCATAACTGGTATACTAAAACACAACGAAACAGAAATAAATCCCCAGAGCGCTTATCCACTTAGGGCCGCAGCTTAACATTTCAAGGGGGGGCGTGTGCTGCATCCCAGACACGCAGCCTTTGCCGCCTGTTTTGTAGGCAGCTCAGCTCCGGGAGTGTGCACTGTGGCCACAGGAGTGGATCCCCAGGTTCTTTGCACACCACTCCAGAGTAAAGCATCTGTACCATCTAGGATCGGTCTGACGTAATGGGATGTGAGTTTAGATTGATTCTCTTCTATGAGGGTTCTCCTGGCCTTCTTCTGTTTTCTAAGTTTGAAGAAGTCTATGCTCTTTGGACTTGTAACAAAACTCTTAACCTGTGATAGACCGCCCTGTAACACACACATAGTGGATACTAGCGACATGCCCTAGAAACTAAATGAACTGGTTACCTCGTTAATTTTTTATGGCCTTGTTTACTCATAAGGATAGTACAGTTTCTTTGTCTGTCTTCTGAGGATGATTTCCTAAATTATCTTTCATAGTCATCGAAAATTGACTTTTATTTTTCGTTGTACAGTCTTGCCCTGCACTGGGCTGGTGTCCTCGTACTATTCTTTATATATAATAGAGCCCCCTTCAAGCCTCTTATTCCCTGGGGTGTAGAGGACAGACTATTACACCAGGAACCAAAAGAACAGATTCTCCCAACTTCACCCTTTCTGGCCATGGAAACTTAGACAAGCCACTTAATCTCTCTAGAGCATCAGTTGCTCTATCCATAAAGGTTACACCTTCCCTGTCAGCCTCTCAGGAAAGTGAGATAGGAAACCGTAAGCTCCCTTCAAACTGAAAGCGCCTTCTATTATTCTTCTATGTTGAACCTAAACTTCTAGTGCCCTCACCAGCACTGGGGAGAACCAGGTGGTAACAGGCAAATTTCAGTTTGACCCAATTTGAGTATAGCCAAGTGCAAGTGGGACTTGTACTTTCTTTTACTATAATAACTATTTTGTCTTATGGAAAGCTTGATATCTGGGCCTTAACCTTTTAGGCCTTGTCTAAAATTGCAAGCGCATGTTGCTGTATAACCGGTGGCTGCTCGTGGTTTACAGATCACTACACATAACAGTGACATTATTGAGTTTGTAGCACGGTCAGGGCTCCCAGACAAGAATCTTACATGAATCCCCTCACGGATGAGGACCAAACTCTTGTTTTGTCCCCCTTCCAGGGGATGGAAAGGCTCACACTCCTATGAGGCACACCCACAGTTCATGCTAACCACCAGCCGGCTGTTACTTCTTTAAAAATCTGCTTTGGGGGAGTGATGCTAGGGAATACATTTTCTTGATTGTTTAATAGACGTGTAAGGAAATACACTGGGGAAAATATATATACGAAATGTCTATTAAGATGAAAGGAAGTGACTATGCTCATTTTTACTTAGTTTCTGAACTTCTCAAGATGCTCAGAAAGGCTCATCTCCATTAGATTAACCATAGCTGCAAAAACAATCAACCAAGCAGTTAAGGCCACTCCATCCCAGCTGGTTCGGTTTTAGTGGGCACCAACTTTAACACCTCTTCCTTAACTTTGTTCTCTGATACACTGATTGCTCTATTTAGTGCGTCCCGCCTTTATTGAACTCCCAGGAAGTAGTGGCACTCTTACAGTGGATAGAGGGAAAACTAGCTACCTTTGGTAAAAAAAAAAAAAGAAGAAGAAGACGACGATGATGACGAAGAAGAAGAAGAAGAAGAAGAAGAAGAAGAAGAAGAAGAAGAAGAAGAAGAAGAAGGAGAAGAAGAAAGAAGGAGAAGAAGAAGAGGAGGAAGGGTATGAAGTAGAAATGCCAAGTAGGCTGGCGGTGACTCAGCTCTGTGCTTAACTGACAAGGTTCTTCATCCTTGTACTGTTTGTAGATCTTGGAGGAGGACCAGGGACTTCGAGTTCTTCTCATAAACTAGAAGCTGCTATTTACAAGCCTATTCAACTATAGACTGTGCCTGGGTTAATTTTACTGTACCTATAAGGGTATTTGTGTCTCCTCCATTAAAGAAAATTGTTGGCCACTGGACTTGGCTGGTTTGGCCACTTGCAATTGTTAGGTTGTTTTAGTAGCCTTCGGTAGGTAGAGGTGGGTGAGGCCTGTAGCTCTTCTCCCCCACCCTCCCCCCAACCTCACCAGATGATACTTTACACTGGAATCAGCTTTTAGACCAATTTCTGCCTCATTCATGTTTATAAGCGAGCAGGTATCCTGTACCAGTCAGCCTGTTAAGCTGTAAGCTTGAAAATGTCCCAACTCTGTTCTTTTGGGCAACCCAACAATATCTGATGCAAAGGTTCTACTAGAAGCAAATCCAGCAATACTCCAGTGTATTCACTGTCAGGCGACCCAATTCTGTTTTAACTGCTAGCGACAGAACAGGTTAGTAATCTAGGAATCCAGGGTCCGTGGGCTGCTGGAGCCTCACACCTGCCGATGGAAAGGCTGGGTGAAGTTCCCTGCACTATTTGGCCTCTACTAATTTGACCATTGAAAAGAATTACTTATTAACAAGGTCTCTGGTGTTTAATTACTGATAAAGCTCTTGTGGTAGAAGCCTCTGAAGAGACTGGAGTTTTTCAAATGCTGACAAACCTTTGGAGGATGTTGTTCCTCAAGTAAAATTCTTCAAATGTTAACTAACCATTCCTAGTGTGTATAGTAAGGCTAATAAACATATGCCTAAATAATGTAAATTACATAGAGTGTAACAGGATTTGTTAAGGATTCCTCACGTTATCGTACCTGTTGGCATTTCTCCTTAGTGGCAATCTTTCCTTTCTTGCAGGGGGGTGTGGGGGGGGGATTCTGGAGAGACAGATGGGCAGAGGGGAGAGGGGTCCGCTTAAAATTTGCAGCTGAAAAAAATTTTTCCATTCACAAATGCAAAAAGAACCCTCACGTCTGCAAACATTTCACTATTTCAGGCCTAGGTTATATTTACTTTAAAATTATCTCTGCAAAAAGGTTAGAGGTGGGAAAAGAAAGGCCATGTTTACCTTGACAGTCAAAATACATAAAATATCAGGTTGATTTCTACTGCATTTTCATTACTAAGTTATTCTCAAGTTTCAGTTTGATTTTGGAAGTTTGGAGCTGAGTGCACTAGGATAAAAGAGCATATCAAAAATTCAGATGACAATATCTTTTTATCATACATTATCCACCGATACCCTGATGTGGAAGTTCTTTCTGTATCTCAGGGAGGAGGGAAACCACCACCGATAAATAAAAGGACTCTTCATGCCAATGCTTGGGAATAAATCTCTTCCATCGGTCCCTTCCCAAGAATATTCTAATCAGTGTTTGGGGGCTATGGCCATGATATATATGTATCAAGTTACATACCTCCCTGCACAAAAAAGAACTAGCTATATTCTATATTCTTTACGAAAAGTTGCCCTCTTGAGGTCTTTTCCAGCACTTGTCATTTCCAGTTTTCACTATCAGGGCCCCTATGGCCCAGAGGATCCTTGGTATCATGACCTAAACTGGTTGTATTTATCATCATGACATGGGATTGGACTGTGACAGTGGGTTAGAGGGACACCCAGAGGGAAAGCCTCCCTGGGAGGCTTCCAGAACATCAGATTTGCTACAGCGGCTTAGAACTGTGACCCATTCTGCTACAAATCTGTCTGACAGCCATGAAGAGATGTTTCATGTGTCTCCTCCAAAGGTTAGGAATATACTTCAAACGTTCCTAATGTCCCATAATAACTCACAGTGGATCTATGAAGCCCAGGGTTCCACATGCTTTTCCAAGCGAATGGGCACCACTGTTTTGGTCTGCCGATAATGACCAGTATTTTTTCTTAATCCACCCTAACACACTGATGAGGCTAAATTAAATTCCCCTCGCAAGTCATGTTGATGGCTCGGTGTTTATCATATTTTAACTAGACGCAGCAGTATTTTGTCCTAAACGCATTAGTTTGCACTTCCCCATACTGTGGCTCATTTATGCCTCTGCTTTCTCGCATGGTCTTATGAGACGTTGCGTATTTCAATACCCAGAAGAGCATTTGTCTTCTTAGGTTTCGTTGTGTACTTGAAGTTCCAAGTCTTTTGTAAAAAAAATGTTAAGTAGCTGGTGTTGCTACTGGATCCCTGGATTATTCCATTTGTCCATCCAGAAAAGTTCCTGTTTATCCTCTACCTTCTGTTTCTATTTCTAAGCCAGTGCTTTAAGACATAACATCTGTTCCGGCCTATTCTGTCTCCATGTGGCCTTAACCTCTTAGCTTCTGTACTCAGTCTCACTCTGTACATTAGGACTCTGTACCTCATGGGGCTTTGTGGAGGCAAAAATAAGATGCTTAAGGGTTGTCTTCAAGAGAGGTCCTACTTTTAAAGTGATTTTATAAAAGCCCCTTGGCTTAGAAATGAGAAACTCTAGAGCTCTAATTCTTTTCCTATTCTTGTTTTGCTATTTTTATTTCTGAAAAGTGATCTCTGTCTGAATAGTCTTTACTCCGGTTTTAACTTTCTTCCCATTAACCCTTTTCACACTGAAATTGTCCTCTCTACCTTATCCGTGCTCTGAACATTTTACTTACAGAGCCAAAGCTAATTTTCCCACAGCAAATCCTACCTACTCTTCCTCCCATCACTGAACAAATTACTCCATAAACAAGCACTTGGCCTTGCACACAAGAAATCAGAAGCTAATGAGACTCACTCTGGCCCTGAGAAGATTTGACCTTATGCCTTGGCTTCCCCACTTAAACTGAGGTTAATTCTTCTATTTCACGGCACCTGGGTGTTGTGAATTCTGACTAATAAATGGTGGAAAGCATTTTGCAAATGTCCTGTGCTATATAAATGTGTGACGAATAATCTGGAGAGTCTTCAAGTAGAAATGTATTCTTGTGCAGCTCAATTCAAAATACTAATCCACCCATTGTTTTCAAATAAAATATTTTACTAACCTGTTTCTTCCCTTTTTTTTCTTTTAAAAAATACTTTTAGTAAAAATCAGTTTTCTAGTTGTTTGAACTGTGTATAGGAAGGAACCAATAGTATACTTGCTTGTCAGAAAATGCTCAAATTGTCTTTTAAGTGTTAAAACTAAAAGGGTTGCCTAACAGTGTAGTGATGTAAGGAGGAGGATTTTAGCTGAAATGTGGCAAAATATCGAAATACAAAGATTAGCTTTGATTTTCAAGATTGTATTATAAGTAGTAGGGTTAATGTGGTTGTTATAGATATTCTTTATTTTTAAGTTACCAGAAATTATCTTTTATTTTTGAACTCTATGGTTCTTGACATGTTTTGAATAAAGTTTTTATCAACTAAAGTTTTTCATTTACTTTATTATCGGCAAATCAGTTATGTCTGAAATGCATGTAAAAATGGATAACCTAATTACATGACTGTAAAATTCAAGATTTGAAGAACATCTTTTGTAGAAATAGTGAATTTCTGTACTGGCATCCATTTAAAAAAAAAAAAAGATTTTAAAAATAGCAACAGAAGGGGCGCCTGAGTGGCTCAGTCTGTTGAGTGTCTGACTCTCTGTTTTTGGCTCAGGTCATGATCCCAGGGTTATGGGATTAAGCCCCACTTCAGGCTCCATGCTGAGCATGGAACGTGCTTAAGATTCTCTCTCTCACCTCCTCTCCCCCTCTCCCCCACTCATATGCTCTCTCTTTCTAAAATAAAAAATAAATAAAAATTTAATAAAAATTTTTTAAAAATTTAAAAATAGCAACAGAAGTACTTTCATACTTCAAGCAGTATTGGATGTTTTTTAGAACCTGTGACAGGTTACATTTCTAAAGATTACTTAATACTTTTTTTAGTGAAGCTAAATGTATTCCACTTAAACAATTATTCTTCATTCCTGATTAATCCTGAGGTATTAACATATACTTTCTTTTATGAAATCATATTAGTACTAGCTAGTAACCTTGAAAATATTATTATTTACCAAAAAGAAGTTGGTATCTATGATAGATCCCTGAATTTTGTTTTGGGACTAGAGGCTCTAAAATGTCAAAGTCTAGGAACCACTTAAATTTTTTTTTTAATTGAGATACCATAAAATTTATCCTTTTAAAGTATGACACTCAATGTTTTTTTTTTTTTTTCATATACTTCCAGAGTTGTGGGAATATATCAATCAATTTTAGAATATTTTCATCAGGGGCGCCTGGGTGGCTCAGTTGGTTAAGCGTCCGACTTCGGCTCAGGTCATGATCTCACGGTCCGTGAGTTCGAGCCCCGCGTCGGGCTCTGTGCTGACAGCTCAGAGCCTGGAGCCTGTTTCAGATTCTGTGTCTCCCTCTCTCTGACCCTCCCCTGTTCATGCTCTGTCTCTCTCTGTCTCAAAAATGAATAAACGTTAAAAAAAAATTTAAACAAATAAAAATTTAAAAAGAGAATATTTTCATCATCCCCAAAAGAAACCCACTCCCATCCTTCTCTCAACACCCCCCACACCCCTCTTACCCCTAGCAACCACCAGGCTATGTTGTGTCTCTGTGGGATTGCCTATTCTGTGCATTTCATATAAATAGAGTCATATAATATGTGACCCTTTGTGTCTGGCTTCTTTCACTTGGCATGTTTTCAGGGTTCATCCATGCTGTAGCATTTGTCACTCATTTCTTTTTATTGCTGGATAATACTCCATTCTATGGATATACCACATTGTACATTCATTGGTTGATAGACATTTGGGTTGTTTCCACTTTGAGGAAGTAATTATGAAATATGAACAATGCTGCTAGGAACATTCATGTACCAGTTTTTTAACAAGTGTTTATTTTTCTTACATATATACTTAAGAGTGGAATTTCTGGGTTATATGGCAACACTATGGCTTAACCTTTTGAGGAATTGCCAAACTGCTTTTCCAAAGCTGCTGCGTGTTTTACATTCCCATCAACCATAGGTACAGGTTCTGGTTTTTCCACAACCTTGCCAACACTTGTTATCTGTCTTTTGGCTATAGTTTTCCTAGTCAGTGTGAAGTGCTACCTCATTGTGTTTTTTATTTGAATTTCCCTGATGGCTCATGTTGTCTGTTTTCTACAGCCCTTTAAAAATATGAAACCATTCTTAGCTCATGGGTCATATAGAAACAGGCTGCAGGCTGGATTTGACCCATAGTTTGCCAATCTTTCTGATCTAGAAGATAGGATTAGTAGATACACACATAAAAATAGGTATTATGAATACATTCTTTATGTTCAAGAACGTAGAGGAAAGCATGAGCCTCTTAAAAGGAGATGTGGAATGTTAAAAAGAATACAAGTGGTAAGGGTGCTGATAGAAGGGTGGATTAAAACAACAACAACTTGGTTTACAACATTTGCTGATTCCCACGGTGTAAACATCCCATCATGGTCAATTTTAAGCTACTGACAAAACATCACTGAAGTTTGGAAGGGACATGCAGGATTGGCACCTGCAAACATATCACTGACATAAACCATTTCTAACTGGACACTCGAGGCTGTCAGTGGTCTCCTACTCCTAGTCCTATAGCCAGCCCATAGGAGGGAGAATTTCTACCCTCCCATTATGTTACTGGATTCCCAAATAGCCTTCATGCCCGCCTTCATTACTCTGGGATCACAGCCACATTTCCACAAGACAGATAAGTGCATACACATGTACACTCCTCAGTGTGCAACAAACGACAAAGCAAGAAAGGGGAACACATTCTGATCCATCCAGAAGTCTTCCCAGAAAATGCTGTTGAATAGACAGGGAATGGCCTGGTAAATAAAAGAGCAGACATATTCCACACATATAGCTGGTTTGTGCAAGAGTGCAAACGTGGGAGTAGGACAAAAACTTGGAGAAGCTTTGTCTTGGTGGTTAGATATGCAATTGTGAACTCCTGTGATCAGATATTTTCCCTGCATGTTTCTTCTTCCCAGAGGTTCTGGGAAAAGCCTCAACTTTAGATTTATCCTTTTACCAAAAAGCACAATATAAGGGGAAATGAGTTCCATCTAAATGCTCTGAAATTACTTTAAAAAAGAGCTAGAGGAATTAGATGGCGAATCATCCAGACATTTATTAGTTCATATGTCAGACTTTAAATAGGCTTTGAACACATTTCCACATGGACATCAGTTCATGAACTGTGTATAAGAATAGCCCAGCCTTGTCCACAATCTCCTGGGTCTTCCTTTGCCTTTTCTAAACACTTTCTTTCCTGCTGATGGTAAAACCCAAAGTTACAGTGTGGGATTGGTGCTTTTGACCTATATTTGTCAGCTCAAATCAAAGAAAAGCAGCAGTGGGCATTATGTTATCTTGCTCAGTATAGCAAAGGGTGGAGCTATTCATTAGAACTCACCATTGTTGATTACCCAAATATGATATTTCCTAAGTAGAAATGTGGGGGCAAAGGGACTTGAAGAATCTATGACTTTTTGTAAACTCCTGTGCTTCTGCTGCCTAAAGCTAAAGAGAAAGCAAAGCCTTTTCTAAAACGCAAAGGACATTCCAGCACAGGTGTCCCCTGCTGTAATTCATGCCAACTTCCTGGGTTTCCTGGCATAGCCCTGCCTTCCAAAGTCAGTCCTGTTAAACCCGTGTTCTGTCCTGAGGTTCTCAAACTTTAGCTTGTGTTAGCATCACCTGCAGAGATCGATGAACCTCAGGTTTTTATCCCAGAGTTTCTGATTCAGTAAGTGGAGTTGTGGAGAAAACTGCATTTCTAAGAAGTTCCTAGGTGCTGCTGCTGGCCCAAGGATCCCGCAATCTACACACGCACACACACACACACACACACACACACTCTGCAGGTCAGGCCCCCTTGGCTGCTACTGTCACCCAGCTGCTCACTGGGACAACAGCATCCACCTGGCTGGCTTCAGGCAGTTTCACGCTTGATCTCTGTTAGTTGGGGGTCTTATCATTTGGGGTTCTCTCCTATTACCATTTGTGGTCATTTCATCATCGCTGAACACTTCAGTGATGCTGGAGCCCTTCTCATCAGGATGTTCCTGATGGAACATGATATGGTAACATGGGTAAATGATATGGCCTCCAGGCCTTTCTATAGAATGTAATCCCTCGACCGGTTACTGGGCCTCACCTAGTATCTAATACATGTGTAGACATTCTAGTAAGTCCATGTCCCTTAGCCTTTTAACCCTTCCTTCCTCAATCTGCCAAGGAAATTCTTGCATTTCAGCTTCGTTTAGGCCATTGCTTTCTCCATGCTCCTAGGAACCATCCTAGTGCAAGGTGACACCATCTCCTGGGGGTCTTGCCAAGGCCTGCATCCTGTGTCTCCAGAGAGGGCTCCCAAGTCAGCAAAGTCCCCTAACCAGTCCTATGTCCCAGCTCCTCTTGCTCAAGCAGCCTCCGAATCCAGTCTCACTCGTGCTGCCCCGGCGTCAGCGAGTATATGTTGGCTAGGGCTTGCAGCTCCTTTGGACTAGAGTCCCTTTTCACCCTTCCTGGGCCCAGCCCGTTCCTGGGTGATCACGCTGTGACTTAACCCTACCACTAGCCTAGTAGCCAGCAGGAGAGGTGGGGGTAGATCTTGAAGGAGGCACATAACTCCTACAGGCCTACCTTGGTTGGGTATTTAACGGTCTCCGGAGAACAGCACTAGATTTAATTCTGGGCTTGGGCCTCAGCTGCAGGATGTGAGAGTATCTTTGTAAATATCAGGGAGATCTTCTGGCTTTCATATTTGGCTTCTATTTGCCTGTTAATTGCCTGCAGCTTTTCATTATCTTTTGTGTATTAATGGCTTTTAGCGACACTCATCCAATTCCATTGTCATTAAAGTCACTGTTTCTCCCTTCTCAACACCCAATAAACCTCACCTGCTAGTTCATTTCTTTTCCACAGATATATTTCTTAATTTAACCACCTATTGGACTATCACCATGGGCCAGGAGATGCCATGTTCTATTTCCCACCAAGTGGATCCTCATTGCCTGCTGGGTGGCTAGTGATTCGGCCCCCAAATCCCATCTTATTGACTACATCCTAGGACCACTTCTAGAACTATTGCACGCTGGGATCTCTGGAAGCAGATGCTAAGATGGATTTTGGTGTGCAGGGAATTTTTTTTTTTTTTTTTTTTTTTGAGAGAGAGAGAGAGACAGAGAGAGAGAGAGAGAGTCCAAGCAGGGGAGGGACAGAGAGAGACAGACAGGGAGACAGAGGATCGGGGCTCAAACTCATGAACCATGAGGTCATGACCTGAGCCAAAGTCGAGGCTCAACCGACTGAGCCACCTAGGTGCCCTGTGCAGGGACTTTTTTACTTTTTTTAAATGCTCTATCTTATATGCAATTTATTTATTTATTTTAATATATTGTCAAGTTAGCTAACATACAGTGTATACAGTGTGCTCTTGGCTTCAGGAGTAGATTGCCATGATTCATCGCTTACATACAACACCCAGGGCTCATCCCAACAAGTGCCCTCCTCAGTGCCCATCACCCATTCCCCCTGCCTTGCACCCCGCGCCCCCCCCCCCCATCAAACCTCAGTTTGTTCTCTGTATTTAAGAGTTTCTTATGGTTTGCCTCCCTCTCTGTTTGAAACTATCAGGGACTATTTTAGAGATGACGGCCCATGGAGGGAGGGAGTGGAGGCAAGATCGGGCATAGAGATGGAAAAACTGTGACGCAGGGTCTGAAAGCCTCAGCCCACCCCCACAGGGATCTCTGAAGTATGTACAGCTGGCCCATCAGAGTTACCCCACATTGGGTAAAACAGCCAGGTCTCCATACCCCTCCCTCCCTCAGTCACCGGATGTGCGCTGTCCTGCCTCTTCGGTGAGGAGGCCCCTCTGCAGCAGGATGGACCTTAGAGGCTGAGAGTGAGGGCAACGGGTTCTTCCTCCATGTCCACTGCTCACACCAGGAGAGAACTTGAAGGAAGCTAGTTACTTTCATTAGAACGGTCGCTATTTCTTTACAGACTACGAAAGCTCTGAAAATGGTAAGATAATGTGTAAATTATGGTGTTTTCTGCCTGTATTTTTCCCCCTGTCTCTCCTTCCCCATTCAAGGGGATAGTTTCCTCATGTCAGGGAGGTTTGTTCTGTTCTTTTCTGAATTTTTCCCTAGCAGCCGAAAACTATTATTCTGAGAATAGAGTTTGAAGAGAAGGCAATTTCTCGCAAACTAAAAAAGATGCTCGGGGCGCCTGGGTGGCTCAGTCGGTTGGGTGTCTGACTTTGGCTCAGGTCATGATCTCACAGTTCGTGAGTTCGAGCCCCATGTCGGGCTCTGTGCTGATAGCTCAGAGCCTGGGGCCTGCTTCAGATTCTGTCTCTCCCTCTCTCTCTGCCCCTCCCCATTCACACTGTGTCTCTCTGTCTCTCGAAAATAAATAAACATTAAAAAATTTTTTTAAAAAAGATGCTCTACGATGGTAGGTCCCACAAGAAATATCCATTTGCACGTTGTTTTTGGTATTTCTGTGCATTAGCGATAAAGACTTAGAGAGAATGGTTACCCAGTCAGTGGGGAGGTTGGACTGTCCTGTGTCCTAGTCCGCCTGGCCAACGAGAGCACAGTGGTGGACCCAGAGAGACACATGGGCTGACACAGCAAGGGACTGAGCAGAAATTTCCCATCGCTTTTGCCACCACCACCTCGGCACTGTGTAGGACCCCAGGACTTTGAAACAACCTTGAAATAGAAAAGGTAAGCGGAAGAGTGTTGCCAGAATAGCTTTGAATTTCCAACTCACCTGTTGGGATGGAAGCATGGCTTTGGAAGAAGTTGACTAGAAGAGGGGCGCCTAGGTGGCTCAGTCAGTTAAGCGTCTGACTCTTGACTTGGGCTCGGGTCATTATCTCATGGTTCATGGGTTTGAGCCCTACATCGAGGTCCGCACTGTCAGTGGGGAGCCTGCTCAGGATTCTCTCTGTCTCTGTCTCTGTTCCTCCCCAGCTTGTGGTCTCTCTCTCTCTCTCAAAAGAAATAAAAAAATCTATATAAAAAAAGAAGTAGACTAGAAGAAAATATACGTGATATTTCCTGCACACCTATGTGTCTGGACTGATTCAGACCTGCTTCACATAAAGAAGGGACCCGATCACATCAGTCCTCCTCTGCCCTCATAATCGCTCAGGTCCCCAGTCCCCCACCTCTTCCACCTGTACCTACTGTGTGCTTAGGCACACTGCCAGCCAGATGCTGAGAGGCTGGGGAGCACTCTATGCAAAGCCTCACTCCAGATCCTCTCTTGCCACCTCCACGCCCCCCACCCCCGCCCACATGCTGTTTCTTGCATTGACTGCACCTTGACTCTAGTCCCACAAATATTTATTTATAGCACATCTGGAAAAATCTTGACTCCATCCATGTCTTGTTTTTATCTTCAGTTTTTTTCAGCCGCACAGTCACGTTCCTTTCCTTCGTATCACTCATCTTGTATCTCTTTTCTTGTTTCGTTTCCATTTCCACATATGCGAGGGTCTCTGAGAGTTCTAACTGTGAAACAATGGATTGTAGTATTTGTCATAAGAAATCCTGAAATGCTATTTTAAAAATGAACTCTTAAAACGCGTAGAACATGCGAATACCGGTTTTAGAATTCTTTGGAGTATTAAAATAGAATTTTTTGGTAGTAATATCAAGCAGAATCAAAGACCGAAGGAGGGTAGTACATGTTTCAAAATCCCATTAGGAATATCCTGGAAAAGGGGCAGCTGGGTGGTTCAGGCGGTTAAGCATCTGACTCTCGATTGCAGTTTACATGATCTCGCAGTTTGCGGGTTTGAGCCCCGCATCGGGCTCCGTGCTGATGGTGCAGAGCCTGCTTAGGGTTCTTCTCTCTCCCTCTTGCTGTCTCCCTTAAAATAAATAAATGAAATTATTTAAAAGGGATATACTGGAAAGAAAAAGTTGAGATGTGTTCACATAGAAGGTCATTTAATGGGTCTCATCCAGATGCTTATCATGCTTCAAAGATGATTCCCCTTTATAACCCCCGGCCTTGTCATCCCATGTTTCAGTGAGCTAGGCTTCCACTGAAAGTATATGCGTTTTCCTAACTCTTCCTTCAGGAATTCAGACTCTGACATCTTTGTACAGCTTCTCTATGGTTATCCTCTTTTCCTCCATTCTTACAGCTCTCATCCATTGTGCAATCTCAACCTTTCTCAGCTTTCTGTGATATTCATTTGTTCATTCACCCACTCATTCATTTACTCATTCATTCATTCACTGGTCCAGTACATATGGTTGCATACCTGCCAAGTTCTGCTCTAGGTGCTAAGACCAGGGCAATGAACAGAACAAATAGAAACAGAGGAGGGGAGAGACAGTAAACAACTTAATTTTTAAAACAATTGTAAGAGAGAGATAAATATAAATGAAAAACAAAGTAGGGGAGGGAGTTAGAAAGTTTTGGGGGCATAGTGTTTACAATTTAGATAGAGCGGCAGGGAAGACCTCACTGATAAGGTGATATTCAAGTAAAGGTACTTCCCCAGGAGGGCCATGCACCTGGGGAAAGATCCTTGCAGGCAGTAGGAGCAGCAAGTGCAAAGGTCCTGTGGCAGCACGATGTCCACCACATTTAAGGAATAGCAATGAATGAGTGAGGGCAAAAGAAGTAGATGAGGTCTGAGAGGGAATGGAAAGTAGGCACTGGATCAGGTACTACTTTGTGGGGCGTTGGAAGGACTTGGACTTCCCCTTGCATGAGGTAGGAGCCATTGGGAGGGGTCCCCGACAGGGGAGAGATATAGTCTGCTTATGCTTTAACAGAATCACTCTGGCTACCGTGTTGAGACCAACCGAAGAGAAGCAAGGACAGCATTGGGAGTCTAGTTTAGAGACAGTTAAAGCATTTAATGGAGAGGTGTGGTGGCTTAGATCAGGGCAGTGACAGGAAAGCTGGTGTTTACACTGAGGGTGTACCCTCCTAACCATCTGTCCATGCTCTGATTCTGCCCACGTTCTCTAGGACTGAACCCCTTTCGAAGAGTCCTCTCCTCATGTCGCTCTCTTGCTCAAGAATGTGACAATAACCCCTTGCTGACCAAATCATGTTCTGTTTTCTAGTTCTCTAACCTTTTGCAACTTGGCATTCTACCTCTCTACTTTATCCCTTCCCACTTCCCAGCACGTGTTTTCCATTCCCACCAGCTAATGTGCTGTTCCCCCCACATAGAATGCCTGCTGTTCTAACCTTTGCCGGGAGAGCCCACACTCTCTTCTTGCCGGGATCCTTTCCACCTTTTTCTTTTTTTTTCTTCCTTCCTTCTTTCTTTCTTTCTTTCTTTCTTTCTTTCTTTCTTTCTTTCTGAGAGAGGGAGAGAGAAACAGAGGCCCCAAGGGAGTGAGGGGGCAGACAGAGAGAGAGAGAGAAAGAGAGAGGAAGAGAGAGAAAAGTGGAGCTCACCTGATGTGGGACTCGAACTAAGGAACCGTGAGATCATAACCTGAGCTGAAATCAGATGCTTAATGACTGAGCCACCCTGGTGCCCTCCTTCTCATCCTTAAAGCCCATTCCAAGTGCCCTCCTCCTGATGTCTCCCGCAGTCGAAAGTCCTCGTGCCTGTGTTCTCTGGCCTGGCCCTTAGGGGCTGCACCTCCCGTGCTGACAGTTTAGCTCACACCGTTTGCACTGTTTTCTCACTTGGTCTTCGGTGCCTCCATGAGTTCATAAGCTCCAAAATGTCAGGGACTGGTTACAGTATATTTTTGCCTCTTCCATCGCTCCTCCAGAACAGCTGAGGCATGTCATGTATATTTGAGAAACATTTGCTGGGTTGAACAAAATGCAATACATGCTCTTCAAAACTAAGATAGCTCTTTCCAAAAATGCCCTGCAGAGTGATCTGGCAGACTGTCTTGAACGAGTTAAAGACACATGAGAAAACAGGACGACGTTCCTACCGCCCGCAATTCCTTGCTCGTGCTCTAAACTGCTTTTCCCTAGGACTCTTCCTGGAGTGGTAGCACGCTTCAATGCCTCCTCCCCAGGACCATGCTGAGATCTCTCCTATGGCTCTTGTCTAACACCTACCCCCTGCAGCCTGCTGCCTGGTGCTCTTCTAGGGATTCAAGAGCTGGCTGCCTTCTCCCCGCTTCCCCCCTGTTTCCGCCCCTCCCCACCCTGTCTACCCTTTCCCCCACGTCGTGTGGATTATTCACAGGCATTACTTCAAGGATGAATTTCATCAAGACCTGTTGAGCTGCATATCTACACAGTCTCCACATTTTTCTTACCAGCTGTGGACGTTTTTGCAAACTCTACATTACCACCTAATTGAAATGGCTGCTTGGTTCCATTCTTCTTATTAAAGACAGATTAAGAAAATCAGTTCAATACCTTAGCCATTTTAAAGTCATCATTAATCTCTTGCTCTTGATTTCCAATCTGGCTTTTTAAAAAAAAGACGTCCCTACAAATCCGTCTCCGGCTTTTCAGTCCCCTCCCCCACCCCCTGCTGGCATCAAAACAAACTCCATTTGACTGCTCTTTCCACTCCCTTTAGCCAGCTTGACCAGTTATCGTTTTTCTTCCTTCCCCATTGGGCCTTTTCTAATGCATACCTTTTTCCTCACCCATAAATCTCTTGTAATTTCTTCTTTGAAGTTTCTGGTTGTTCAAGAACTTGAACGGTGAGAAGAAAATACATTATCTTGAGTTTCATTTAGGGTCTCCTCAAGAGCTCTCTCCTTGTTTTCTCTGATGACGGTCATAGCCCCTTGCCACCTCCATCTGCCAGTCCCCACAGCTGAGACCTCTCAAATCCCAACTGGTGGCAGGATCTGGGCTTGCTCCTAGGCCTTGCCTGGAGAATGTTTGGAGTTGGTACCTAAGCGTTGAGGATATTCTCATCCAGCCAGCCCTCACCTTGCATGTAAACTCTAGTAACCGGCCTCCTATTTGGATGTTCGGGCCCAAGGATCTGACCTAGCTTGTCCAGATCTTCAGATCATCCAGTGGGTCCCCCTTAGCCTTGCCGGTCTGTCCCCTGAGCCACAGGCAAGGGCCCAGGGGTCTGCCTTTGCTTGCTGCAACACCCTGATATAGCCTCACATTTGGGTAGACAACATATTTAGTTCTTCATGCCCTATCGAGATCAGGGACACCCACCAAGGATCACTGAAGGAACTGCTCAATGCCAAGTGCTGTCTGCTTGGGCGACTGCCAGCACCTCATACTCCGGATGCGTGCTCTGCCTTCCTGTGTGAACATCTCTCCACTATCTGCCCCCACATGCGTAGGTCTGACCTGCTTTGTTTCTAGCATGCATCTTGATCTGACACTCACTGCCATAAGAGGGTTGAATGATTTCTGTCCATCCCCGGGTCCACCCTAGGCTTTCCTCCCAATAGAAATATCCTCCGGACGACAAGCTATTAAACAGTGTGTGTTTCAACACTGTCAATCCTCAAAAACTCTTTTCCATCCTCCAGCACCTCCCTCCCCAGTGTCCAAAGCCCTCTTGCCGGCAGCTCGGATAGGCCCCCCTGCTCCCAGCTTGAGAGCTGTCCCCTTCCTCAAACCTGCCCCCTTTGCCCTCCCCTTCTTTTAAACTTTTAAATTTTTCTAATGTTTAGTTATTTATTTTTGAGAGAAAGAAAGAGAAAGAGGGAGAGCATGAGTGGGGGAGGGGCAGAGAGAGAGAGAGAGAGAGAGAGAGAGAGAGAGAGAATCCCAAGCAGGCACTGCACTGTCAACACAGAGCCTCACAGACCAGGGGGTGTCTCTTGAAACTCTACCCTGAAAACATTATAGTTCCCACCAGATGGTTCTCTTTATGATAGTTAAGGAAGGCTCTTTAGGTAAACCTACTATAGAACTATAGATGTTTTGAAGAAAATAAGCCATATGCGCAATCACGCCTTTTTCCTAACAGAAAAGGAAACCTCTTAGAAACGATGAGACTTGAAACAACAACGAAGTGGCCGTTTTTCACTCCTTAGAGTAATGAGGAATTTTAAAATTATAATATTTAGTATTGAAAGCAGGATAAGAAAGTAATGCTTTTTTCATACACTGCTTCTAGCAACACAAACTAATGTATCTTTATAAAAAGAAACCCACACTCTCTGACGTGAGAATTTCCCATTTAGCACTCTGCCCTGTGGATGTAGTAAAACAATCAGACAAAGATTTATGTATTGAGATTTTTATTATATTATTATTTAAAAGACCAAGTATTTGTAAACAATACAAAAACACATTAATTGGAAAAAGGTAATATATGATCATACATTTATACTATGGAACATTACGCGTTCATTGAAATGTTTTCAAAGAATATTTTACTTATTTTTTTTAAAGCTTATTTATTTACTTTGAAAGAGAGAACGGGAGAAAGAGAGCGAGAGCATGAGTGGGGGAGGGGCAGAGAGAGGGGGAGAAGGAAAGACTGCAGCGGGCTCCATCTGATAAACCATGAGGTGGTGACCTGAGCCAAGATCGAGAGTCTGATGCCTAACTGACTAAGCCACCCAGGTGACCCAAGAATATTTTAAATCAGAGGAAAATGCTAATGATATGTTGTTAAGTGAAGCAGTAAGATTGAAAATATTGTATCCTGTGATCTCCGTTATGTCACAAATGCTGTGGTATGGTGTGTGTGGTGTGATACATACATACCACAAATTGTGTATGTGTGTATTGTATAAATAAGGCTGGGTAAATACACTAAATGTTAACAGCATTCCTTTATAGGATCAGAAATGATTTTTATATTTATGTTTGTGTCTTTTCTCAAATTATCTATAATAAACAAACATGTATTACTTTTATAGTCTCAAAAACAGAATTAAGCACACAAAGGGGGTTAGGCTTGAGTTCAAGGTAAACATTAAAAAAATTTTTTTTTTAACGTTTACTTATTTTTGAGAGAGAGAGAGAGCATGAGCAGGAGAAGGGCAGAGAGAGGGAGACACAGAATCAGAAGCAGGCTCCAGGCTCTGAACTGTCAGCACAGAGCCCGACATGGGGCTCGAACTCATGAACCGAGACTCACAAATGGAGAGACCGTGACCTGAGCTGAAATCGGATGCTGAGCCACCCAGGCGCCCCAAGGTAAACATTTTTAGCGGCTGGAGCTGTGGATGCAGGGAGCACCTCCGTGTGGACAGGAGGGACGTCCACACAAAATAGTACTTCTATCAGTGAGTTTTCCTGCTTCATCGCTGGAGAAATCACACGCTTTCAGCTTCTTGGCTTACGAGTATAACATATGTTCTCACGTTCAAGAGGAACATTCAATGGGTTGAGCATAACAATCATAATGGTGTAAAATTGTGTTTGTTGAGGGGCACCTGGGGGGCTCAGTGGGTTGAGTATCTGACTTGGCTCAGGTCATGATCTCACAGTTTGTGAGTTTGAGCCCCGCAGCAGGCTCACTGCTGTCAGCGCAGAGCCTGCTTCAGATCTTCTGTTCCCTTCTCTCTGTGTCCCTTCCCCACGTGCCCTCTAAACATTAAACAAACAAACAAACAAACTGTTTTAAAACTGTGTTTGTTGAGATAAACTCCACACAAGGAAGATGCTGGAACTCTAACTGATCGGCCACCTTTGACCACCGTGTCCCTGTGACTCTTGCCGGACATCCCCGGCAGAGAGTGCTGACCCGGCTCACGCTGCTGGAACCCTGTCCCTGAAACGAACTTTCTTTGAGTGACTTCCTGGAGAAACTGCCCTTCTGTCTTCTGTTAGAGGAGGAGGCAAACGGACAGTGGAGCCAGCCGGGGAGCCAGGGGAGGAAACCTCAGACGCCTTCCTGGGCTGGGCCCACATGTGGTTTTGGTTTTTCGAGGCACAGGCAGCTGTGGTGTAAGCCAATGCTTCAGGACACCCCTTTTCTCCTGGTGCCACGGACTGGTTCCGGTGGGAAGGCCTTGCTGGTGGACTTTTTGAACTCCTCGCCTTTTTGCCCCCACAGGTTCTGGGCAGGTGAAGGACGGTTCTGCCCCGACTCCTGCCCTCGTCTGAGCTCCGTAGCTGTCAGCAGCTTCTCTTCCCTTGGTGGCACAAAGTTTCCCAGCTCTGACTTATGCATTCCTTACTATAAAGGCTATATTTTCCTAACCTCAAACCCGAACATGTGGGGACAGGACACTTTTTCCCAATTTGCCTCGGAAAAGTCTTTTCAATATAGAAATTAGGTCATACGTAGTTATATTTAGCAAAATGCTTCTTTTGAGGAAAAACAAATGCATGAAACAGAACTGTCCCAGCATATCTGGTTCTTGTGGTCACTGTACTTCTGGCTGACTGTCCTGAGGAAACCCTGGAGCATCAGTGGGGTCTGCCCTTGGGCCCCCTCCCCACCCAGGTCAGGTGACTCCAACCTAAATGGGCTTCTTCTCTCTAATGCTGCTGCTCCTGGGAGAACTTTGGGCAGAATTACTTAGTCACCTATGAACTAATAGGCTAGCAGTTTTCAGCCACTCCAAGCTTATTCCTAAAGGAGCTTTAGTGTTTACACTGCTAAGCTTTTGGCACAGTCTATGTATTTGATAAACAGTAAAAAAAAGAAAAGAAAAGAAAGGAAAAATTACATCTGTCCTCTCCTATTTTTCAATGATAGTCTTCATTTTCTTCAAAGGTCAACTAAAGACAGAAACAGTTTATCTCAAATTGCAAGTTATTTGCAGTGAATACCTGAACAGTTAGCTCTGATGGGGGCATAGGTGGGGAGCGTGAAACTTCAGGGAGCTTCTCACAGTCTCTAGAGCCACACAGGGTACATAAGCTCCGCCTCTGTGGAAGGTTAGCTTTACCACCAAGAACTTGCTCTTTAAACTGTGCTTCATGAGGAGCCCCCGGGGGGGCTCAGTTGGTTAAGCATCTGACTTCAGCCCAGGTCATGATCTCGCGGTCTTGTGGGTTCGAGCCCTGCGTTGGGCTCTGTGTTGACAGCTCAGAGCCTGGAGCCTGCTTCAGATTCTGTTGTCTCCCCCCCCCCCCCCCCCTCTCTGCCCCTCCTCTGGTCACACTCTCTCTCTCTCTCTCTTTCTCTCTTTCTCTCTCGGAAATAAATAAACATTAAAAAAACACTTTTTTTTTAAAACTCTGTTTCTTGAGTTCCAGGAGGGTTCAATGCCTCATAAATGTTGTATGTGACCCAGGACAGGAAATAGGATAAAAGCACAGGGATTTTTCTTAGGGAAGAAAGAGAAAAGTCTCCGGATGTTCTTTAAAAAATTTTTTTTAATGTTTATTTATTTTTGAGAGAGACAGAGACAGAGTGTGAGTGGGGGAGGGGCAGAAAGAGAGGGAGACACAGAATCCGAAGCAGGCTCCAGGCTCTGAGCTGTCAGCACAGAGCCTGACACGGGGCTCGAACTCAAGATCCATGAGATCATGACCGGAACCGAAGTCGGACGCTCAACCGACTGAGCCACCCAGGCACCCCAATCCAGATGTTCTTTTAAAGGCGGTTCCCCGTCTTGGTCCCCTTACTTCAGAAGGTGGCGGAGCTGAATGAGATGAGCTCCTACCCCTGCCCCTCCCCCCATTGGCGGCTTATGCCCCCTTTGAATCTGTCTGGTCAGTACAACACGGAACTGTAACCACCACCTCAGGATCTTGATGGTTGGGGACCAACACCTGTACTTTGTGACACAGCTACAGAGAACACCCACGTGTCTAGCCTGAGGTAACCATCTCCAAAACATGTTACCTTGTTCAAAGAGAAGCAGAGCCTAAGAGTATTCAGGAAGAGTGCAAATCCATAAATTCACTCAACGATACATGCCCAACAGTGCTACCTTTCTCTCTGCAAAGGACACCCCTGCTATTACTCTGGGTTGTAGAAGTTTTTCTTTAATATAATTAAATCTGCTGTTTCCTAAAAATGGAAAGCAAAACGGGAAGCTTTTTAAAAGCTATTGTGATAGAATGGCCTTGAAATGTATTAATGGACTCATCATTGAAGAAGAGAAGGGAGTAAGGATGTCTTAGTTCCATTTTTATTATTCATTTCTTTCCCATAGAGATTTAGATAAACTTGTCTTTGTCCCTAATCATCTCCAAGAGCGGAAAAGGATTTCCTCACAGAATTTTAAAGCAGGAAGGAACCCTAGAGAATGTCAAGCTTGAGGGCAGATTTAGCAGAAAAATCCCACCTTTTTTTCAGATATTCAAAAGAACCTTAGAGCCAGCTTCCTCTCCCGAGAGAAGCTCGTAAAGGTCATAGATTCCCTCATTTGAAGCATAATTTCACTTGATGGGGGGGTGGGGAAGGGAGTCAGATTTACTCAGGTATTTTTAATATAAAACAATGGGAAAAGAAATAGTTTTATTAAATGACTGATAAAAAAGAGGTTATTGGAAATAATAGATACAAGCCATGAAATGTGAGTTTCCAAACAACCCATGGTAACAATACCAGTCAGAACCGACCCTTATCCATCACTTGCTGCATGCCAGGTGTTGCTCTTAGTGGTTCATACTTCTATGAACTCATTTAATCCTTACGAGGTAGGTACACTATCAGTATTCACACTGCACAGATGAGAATACTGCTGAAAGAGATGAAATAACTTGCCCCAAGTCATATGAATAGAAAGTGCTAGAGCTGGTATTTGTGGGTTGGCAGTTTGGCCTGAGGACCTACACTCTGAACCACTAAACACACTGTGCCTTGAATCAACGGTTGTTCCCATTCAACGGTTCCACTCCGTTACTGAGAAAATCTCAGTGAGGGACTAGAACAAGCATTTACGGTGTGCCTACTGCATGCCAATTATTGGGCCAATTCTCACAACACCCCAAGGAGATCTGTTATCCGAGAAAATCTCAGTCAAAGATCTGAGTGAGGGGCACCTGGGTGGCTCGGTTGGTTAAGCGTCTGACTTCGGCTCAGGTCATGACCTCACGGTTCGTGAGTTCGAGCCCCGCATTGGCGTCTGCACAGTGGGCTCAGAGCCCACTTCGGATCCTCTGTCCCCCTCTCTCTGCCCCTGCCCCATGCACTCTTTCTCAAAAATAAATGGACATCAGGGAAAGAAAAGAAACAGATCTGAACGAGCATTTATCCTGAAACTGTGTGCTAGTTATTGGATCAACTCTCAGAAAACTCTCAGGTAGTTTTCCTGATGTCAAATGAAGGACTAGATTCAGAGAGTGAGGTTCAGAGAGGTGTAATTTGCTCAAGTCATAGCCGGTCGAGAAAGAGAGCAGGTATCTGAACATGTATTTGTTTGATCTCAAATTTGTATTTATCCCACCATCCTGCACTAAGAAGTACAGGCAAATAAGTAATCTGATACCTGAACTTGTTCTGTGGTCTAGAATTTTAGTTTAGTTTTTGTTTTTTTTTTTTTTTTTTTAGTGTTTATTTATTTTTGAGACAGAGCACGAGCAGGGGAGGAGCAGAGAGAGAGGGAGACAGAATCAGAAGCAGGCTCCAGGTTCTGAGCTGTCAGCACAGAGGCCTTGTGGGGCTCGAATTCATGAACCCGCGAGATCATGACCTGAGCCGAAGTCAGATGACCAACCGATGGAGCCATCCAGGCGCCCCATAGAGTTTTAGTTTAAAAATATATATAGTTATTAAATTTTCCACACGAGATCTTTGTTGAACAATATTACAATGGCCAGTTAACACTAATGACTCTATTTTGACCTAATATCTTAAAACACCTTTGCTTTGAAAGCGAAAGCATGAAAAAGAGCTGAAAGGAGAAATGATGTAATTAGCATTTTCAGGACAATACCTGTTTGAGTCATTCAACCAGGTGCACCGGAGATGTGCATATAATTGTATGCCCGATCTAACTTGAAGGACCTTCTAGAAAGAGAGGTAGGTGTCAGAAATAGAGACCAGAGCTGCTGTGTGAAATCAGCCATTTGCCATTCTACTCTGATTAGGGCTTCTTGCTTGACCAGTAATGAGTAGAAACTGAATTACAGACTTTGGCCTTTTCTGCAGGCTCCCGTTATGCCAAAAAGCAGCTGATTTATCCGTGAGATCTGTGTACTAAATGAAATGGCCCAGATAAACAGATGGCCTGGCCACGGTGGTATTTCACAGCAACATGTGTTTGTTTGAATAACATGGTCATAAACCTTTCACTCTGGGTCTAAAATTAAATTGTGGCTTTTGGATCTTACCTGGGGCTACTCAACAGAAAGCAGATTCAAATGTCAAATTTATGGCTTGGTTTCATCAGTAAGTTCTACATAATTTTCTACATTCATTTGTGAGAAGAACTTAAAACGTGTATCTTTCGAGTGTGTGTGTGTGTTGGGGGATATTGTACATAAAGATCCAAACCCTACAATTCTGATTTTCAACAAAACCAATTAGTGCGTAGGGTTTTTGTTTTGTTTTGTTTTGCCTTATCAAATGAAAAATATGCTTCACTGCCATTCTGAACCTGAAGTTTTACATTCTGACGCAATAGCCTGCCAAGACTCTGGGATCCACTCTGCTATAATATTGTGACTGATTGTCTCTGTATCTTAAAAACGTACGGAAAGAAGCACTCTGTTTCTATAGCATTCTGCTCTAAATGGTAATCTGATGTGGTATCTATGACTCTTAACATCAGTCCTCACGGGAGAGCCAAGGATGATGTTGGTGGTGTGGATACTTCCCCTTATCAGTGGTGAAATAGCATGAATGAAGAGAGGAAACAGCAAAGCAGTTCGGCACCATTTTCTTCTCATCGCTCAGATGTACAAAGAATAAATAAGACTGACATTTTTGCTTTGTTAAAATCATGAATTATTATTCGAGAGAGTCTAATAAACCTCATCCTATTCTTTGTGTTTATCCAGCGCTACCCCCAAGAATAAAAGAAATTGCCATTATTAGAATAGTGAATTGGTATTATGGAGATTATGTTCCCTTCTCTCTTTACTATTATAATTTTTAATAACATTTATTTTGAGGTAATTATAAATTCACATGCAGTTGAAAGAAACAATATAGAGGGTTTTCTGTGTACCCTTCACCTAGTTTCTCCTAGCAGTAAAATCTTGAAACAACTATAGTACAATGTCACAAACAAGAAATTAACATTGATATAATTCGGGCCTTATTCAGATTCCTGTTCTAAAAGTACTCATTTTTGTGCATGCACCTGTGTTTATGCATTTAATTCTATGCAGTTTTATCACATGTGTAGATTCATGTGACCGACAACACAGTCAAGATACAAAACAATTCTGTCATGAGGATCCCTTGTACTATTCTTTTGTGGCCATAGCCACCTCCCTCCGTTGTCCTCTCCCTAACCCCTTCTAACCACTAATCTGTTCTCCATCCTTCTACACATGTCATTTCAAGAATTCTATATAAATGGAATCATACAGTATGTAACCTTTTGAGATTGGCTTTTTAACTCAGAATAATCCCCCTGAGATCTATCCAAGTTGTAGTTCATAACATAAATGTACCACGGTTTATTTAGTCATTCACTCCATTCAAGGCTAAATGGTCAAAAAACCTGTGATTTTTCTCCCCCCAATTTTGGCCTATTACAAATATGAACATCTGTGTACAGGTTTTGGGGGGAACGTAAGTTTCATTTCTCTGGGATAAATGCCCAGGAGTGCAATTGTTGAATTTTATGGTAAATGCTTATTTAGTTTTATAAGAAACTTCGCTACTCTTTTCTAGATTGGCTGCACTATTTTATATTCCCAGCAGCAACACATTAGATTGTTCCGTAACAATAAAATCACGTTCCACACACCTTTGAGAGCCCAGGCCAATTCAAGTTCTCCGTGACATCTCTCCCTCATCATTTCCGGCTATGCTTACCCCTCTCTTACATCTTGTAATATTTTGAACCATTCACTAATATTGGTAGACTTTCAATATTTAAATATTTCTTATTTTAAAGCCTCCCCATTCTAACTACACTGTAAACTCGCCAAGCCCTAGGATCATTATTTTCCCTTGCTATTTCCCCTGCTGAGTCTGGCACAATAATTAGTATTCAGAAAATAGGTTTTGAATGATTGAAGTTGAATACATAAGAAGCAATATGAGTCAATTAAATGTGTTGTAGTTTTCAAAAAATTACCAACTTTCTCTTTATCAGACTTAGCTAAATTCTAGAACCATGGTTATTAAGCAAATTGCTACAGATACAGCACACTTAAATGTGTGACTATTCTATTTTGTTCCCCAAATAATCTTGATACTTTCTCTAGGAAGATGTTACACCATTACTGAAATTGCAAAATATTATATCAATTTTTGCTTAAAGTGGTTTAAATTACATCTTTTCTCCAGGTGTTTCTTACCTCGTCATCCTAGCATTAGTTCACAGAAGAGCAATGATGTGTTGGTAAATGTTTAATGACCAGCTCTCCGGAAGGAAAAAGAAAATGCCCTCGGGTGTAGCTTTTGCCGCTGAGTAAACACTCTGACCGAGGCCAATTTCAAGCTACCATTTTGATATCACTGAACACGATTTAGGAAGAGATGCCTACCGGAAGATACAGTGAGCCAGTATGAGCTAGCCCCAGCATTCCAGTGCTAGGGATATATTAAATGCAACTAATGGAAAATGTTCTACAATATATATCAACATTCAAATGAGTCACATGCACTCAAACAATGGGACTTCTTTAATGGTTTCAGTCTCCAAAATCTCTTTGCTCACCAGCAACCGCTAGTGTTTAATGCTTTCCCAGAAGTAGCCCACTCTACCCGCCCCCACCCCCCAGCTGATTTCTACTCATCCCTTTTGTCTGTACCCAGAGGCCTTTTTCTTAGTTCCCACCGACCACTCCCTCTCCCTCACACAACCAGTTTAACACCCGACCACATATCATAATTTCTCATCACGGTTTTACTTTGCCTTCAGAGTACCATGCACGATTTATGGATATATATTTTTGTTTCTATAATGTCTGAAACCCTCACTAAACTAGATACCACAGGAAGCCTGGGACTGTGTCCCTTTTGTTTATCCGTGGCCCCAGCAGCACCATGAATGAATGGGTGGGTCCATCGCCTTGACTGAGAATTCCTGCTCAGCAATACCTCACAGGTTTCACCTCTTTCTGCCCTGGGGTGGCCCCTCCTCTGCTTGCTAGGCCCATAACTCTTCAGTCGGTTAAGATATAACAGAGCAAAAGAAGCTATTGTGTTTCCAGCCATTTGCATCAGTTGAAGGAGGTCATTGAATGGACGTGACCGCAGGTTGACCCTCAACTCCAGAGCTGGTCTGGGGCAATCGGAGGCTCCTCCCCCGGCCCATCCGTGGAGTCCTCCTGCAGATTCTGACCCCCAGTTCCAAAGCCGGAGCCATTTTCAGGGATACAGACGGTGAGAGAGCAAAGCGCTTCTGAGACAACCTGGACGAGCGAGACGCTTGACTTAAGCCAGGTAAGGCCTCGCTGCAAACTTTTAAGTTTCTGGCAGGCGGCGGGTGTGGACACCTGCCCGTCCTGCTGCTTTTCGAGACAAGCTTCGCGTGTAAGTTCCCTGGCTTATTAAACCCACCACCTGCCAGCGTGGAGTGGCTGCGTCGTTTTTGTCTCTCCTTTCCTCCCCCATGCACAGGGTCAGTTTCACATTTCACCACGGAAAGCTCCGGAGTTCCAGAACGAACACCGACAAAACTCTCTTCGCAATCACCATTGGTTGGGGTGGGGCAGGTTCTTTCATTCACGTTTCATTCCATCTTATAATGAAATGTTGTTCTTTAATTAACATTTGCCAACTTTTTCCTTCTCCTCTGTTGTTTTTCCTGTCCTTACCATAAAGTCACCTCCTGTTCAGCGGGTCTGTTCAGCTCTGCAAATGAGGCCTCCGCCACTCATCTTTATTTAACAATCAGGCTATGCTTGTTTTAGCATTATAGAAGTAAAGGAACATTAACCGGTGTTTGTTTCTTTTTGCATCACTCACAGAAGTTGCAAAACTGGAAAGAAAGATTTTCTTTGTTCTTTGTTTTCTCTCTTCCTACACTTGAATAAGACACTCCCTGAAAGCATTTAAAAAAATACTGCCTGCTCTATTATTATCTGCGACCTAGAACAGTGCCTGCCACACAGTAGGTACTCCGTAGGCATATACTGAATGAGTGAATTTATTTCTGAATCATTTTCATAAATAAGGAGAGTATGCAGTCCATTCTAGAAAGAAACCCTGAGGACAGATGTTTTATACAAGAATGATACTTAGCTATTTTGAAAAGAAAAACAATCTGTTAATAGAAATAACTGTAAAAATTAGCAACCAAATCTGAAGTTGAAATAACTGTTAACAGAAGATAAGTCCATATATTATGGGATCGATCTTGTTTCTGTCCTAAAACATCTTTCAGACCATGAGTTTCAAGTGCCAATTTCCTGAATTAAAAGCTAGTAGATTTTTACTTCAATGATAATATTTTACATTCATGTGACGCTAGCTGTGTCTTATGTTGTCACAGTTGATTATTATTCAAACTAACTGGAGAATTTCCTGTGCTTAAAGTCAGGCTATGTGCTACTGAATATAAAAGGAATAAAGATACTATGTCAGATATGTTAGTTAACTTCCAAGATCCATTTCTCCTCCTTTCTTAGAAATAAAGGGCACTAACTTTGAGCTGGGCACACAGCTAAGAATCTATTTTCCTCAGGAAACTTGCAGCTCAGTGTGAATGAGACTAAGTTTTCGCAACAAGTTTTAAGTGATGAGGTGGATAGTTCCTCCCTTAAAGAGGGAAGACATGCTCTTCTTTATCCCTCCCTACATCCTAATGACTGCAGTGCATTTGTGATGGCTGGAGCTTTAGCAATCATTTTAGACTATGAGGAAAAAAGCCGCAACCATGTCCATCTTCTCCCTCAGTGTGTTTTCAACACTTAGCACGAGACATCGTATATAGTAGATATACAGTAAATATATATTGAATAAATGAATAAATATGATTTCTTTGATCATATTCTCTTCCCCTGTTTTCTTCTTGGAGAAGCTTTGGACAACTATATTCTAAGAAAGTAGTTATAATAGTAAAGGTATTAACATTTCACGTTTGCAGAGTCCTATGCCAAGCCCTAAACCATCTCTAGCCATTTATACAATTAACTAGTTTTATAAATTTCCACAAATAACGAGTTTAAAAGTTACACAAGTAAATTTACACAGTTAACTAACCATTTACACAAATAACTAGTTAATAGAATTATTCTGAAGTTGCCATTGTAATTCTTGGGAGAGTCACTGAATGTAAGGCTTCATCATAGCATAAGGAACTCATGCAAGAGAATTTATATCAGCAGATTGATACCAGGTAAAAGATACATGAAGCAAGGACTGGATTCTTACCAGTCTCCAACAATTCTAATCAGCTAAGCTGGGGAAAGGAAGCAGGGGACCTAAGGAGACACTGAGTATGACCAGAACTGGAAGGTAAAGCAAGATTAATCTCAAGAGAGCACTGAGGTCTGCATGGGAAGGTGATTTAGGATGGGGTTATGGGTCTGGGACTGTTGCCTATGTAGCTTTTACCCCTAGAGTTCTTACAGGTACATTCAGTCACTGGTAATTCCTGCGACTTCATGGCTAACTTAAACGTTCATTTTGGTAGTAGCCATTCTGATTGTCATTACATTATTGCCTTAAGGTCTAAACTATATTAAAGCTTTTGAGAACAGATATCAATACATTACGTTACTGTTCAGTGTATTTCCCAGTGATCATTCAGAACATTCTAAACTCACAAACTTTCACCATTCCTTAATAAATTGCTCAGGCAAACTAACATTAGTGTAGTTTCAAAAAGATTTCAAGGCAGTCTTTATACGGAAGAGTCGTGTATTGTTCCTACCTTAATGGCTTGAAAGATAATGCTCAGCAACATCCAATAAAATCTTTTGAAATATTATGCACCCCCAGTCTTACTGCATCCCAGATGGATGCATTGCCTAATATTTATAAAGATGGATGCTTTGGTGTGTGTTTAATGGTGGTATTTTTTGCAGTAACTAATGCCGAAATTCCAGGAGAAGAAATTCGGTGCTGCAAATATTTACTATAGTACTGGCACATAAACCAAGAGCTATTAGACTTTAATGCTTTTTTCCCTAAACTTTTTATAGCCTTTCATTTTTAATCGTTGCCAATCTGCTGATTTTATTTTAAATAGATACTTCAAGACTGTGCTTTGTCAAAACAGACAGATGTATCATTAAATTCCCGCCCAAATTACACATTAGGCAATGTCTTTGTTTCATGTGCTACTGAGGTATTTGAATTTGTTATAATCTGGAGTAAAGAGGAAGCCGGAAAGCTGATTTGCAGAGTGAAAAGCTCTATAATTTAGAATTGATTGTTCTGATTGCATATGGCTTCGTGAAATGCCATTTGGCCCAAATGGGGGTGGTCATGGCTCTGTGTACTCATTCTTGCACGTCATTCTAGCACAGTTTTATTGGGAGAGGCTAGTGGAAGAGTGCACACTAGAAGTCTCTGGCATTGCTTTTCCTGTTCATCAGTCATCTCTTTAAAGAAAGGGGTGAGGGATAATTTGGGTAATTCTCCAATATTCCTTATCAGTTGGGGAACTTCCTGTTACTACTGTTGAAATGAGTGATCACAAACTTAGTGGCTTAAAACAATACAAATTTAATATTTTACGGTTCTGGAGGTCAAAGTCTGAAATGGGTCTTACAAGGCTACAATTAAGGTGTCAGAAGGGGTGCGGTCCCCCTGGAGGCTTTAGGGAAGAATCTGCTTCCTTGCCTTTTTCAGTTTCTAAAGGCTGCCTGCATTCCTTTGCTTGGGGCCCTTCCTCCATCTTCAAAGGCAGCAGTGTGGCATCTGGAAACTGTCTTTTACTGTCACCTTCCTGTCTCCATCTTTAACCTCTAAGAACCCATGTGATTACATTGAACCCACTAAGAAAATACAGAATAATTTCCCCATTGCAGCATCCTTTTTAAAAAACACTTATTTATTTATTTTAAGAGAGAGCAGGCAGAGAGAGAGAGGGAGAGAGAGAGACTCCCAAGCAGGCTCTGCGCCATCAGCACAGAGCCTAATGTGGGGCTCAAACCCACAAACCCCGAGTTCATGACCTGAGCTGAAACCAAGATCTGGAAGCTTAACTGATTAAGCCACCCGGGGACCCCCCCCCCCCCACCCCGCCCCCGATTGCAAGATCCCTAACTTGATCACATCTGCAAAGTCCCTTCAGCCTTGTAAGGTTACATTTTCATAGGTTCCAGGGATTAGGACACGGACATCTTTGGGAGGGACATTATTCTACCTTCTACAGAGTACTTACTGAATGCATATTAAGCCACTTCTGTGTTTAAGACCCTTTTATAAATGTGAAAACCCTTGATAGATTTCCTCTCAGCCTGGACAGCTCTGGGAGAAAAGCCATCTTTTTACCAAATAAGTCTCAGTACTGCTGTTAGTAAATGAGAAGAAATAGAGATTATCTTGGGAAGAGAAGCCTGTCTTCCAATAAGGGAAGCATCTAAGAAAGTTGGCTCTCTGTAAGAACTAGATGCATATCCGGGTGCCTGGGTGGCTCGGTCGGTTGAGCGTCCGACTTCGGCTCAGGTCATGATCTCACGGTCGGTGAGTTCGAGCCCCGCGTCGGGCTCTGTGCTGACAGCTCAGAGCCTGGAGCCTGTTTCCGATTCTGTGTCTCCCTCTCTCTCTGCCCCTCCCCTGTTCATGCTCTGTCTCTCTCTGTCTCAAAAATAAACGTTAAAAAAAAAAAAATAAAAAAAATAAAAAAAAAAAAAAAGAACTAGATGCATATCTTTGTCCATTGCAACCCCCGGCCGCCCCCCAACCCCCCATCCCGCCCCGCCTGATTCCATGACACATAGGATAGCGATGCCACAATACGGTCTTCAGTGACCTTTTGTTTTCTCATCCTATAAAGAAAATTCAAATCCCCCGTTTCAGAATCAGGAGAGAAAAACATTTAAAGAAAGCACATCTGATATACCATACTTATATTTGCATTATGTTTCAACTGGGTCAGAGACTGTGGTTAAAAAGACCATTTGAAATCCTCAGAAAAGGCATCTCTGGATGGGAAAATATGAAAACTAGCTTTGGAGGCCCTCATGTTAGGGATAATGGAGAAATTTCCATCAACTCTGCTAGCTGCCATGTTTGTGAGCGGTGTGGTCTCCTGAGTTGTGTGAAATGGCCGTGCCTCAGAGTAAGCCCAGGTACTGAGGAGAATGTAGTTGATTTGAATGATAGAAAGAGGACAGAAGAAGAAAGGCAAGCCCTGCATTTTATGTACAGCCTGTCATTGGAGAGGCCTGTGCATCGTCATTAGTAAGCCTTACTAAATCCTGAAAATGTTCTCTTTGCTTCTAAAACTGTCCCTACTTTGGAGACTAAATGTTCTTTCTGTTCCTTTGACTGCCTCTAGGGTACATTTAAACTTTCTTTTACTACCTGAAGTTTGTCATGTGTTGGCCGCTTTGGTTTTTGCTGACCTCAGTGATACCCCACTGGGTTCTGGAGGCCCCTCCATCAATTGCTTACTGGAGCTCCCTTGTGGCCACTGAATTAGGTTTTCTCTTTACCCACCAGGAAGAGATAGAGGCATTTTAACATCTCTTCCAAGTTCTTTGGACCCCTGAAGAAGGATCTGTGCAGGTTTTCCTGTGTGTTTCCCTCATCAGAGTCATTTTGACTTCCTCTCTGGCGACAAGTGTCGGCACCTGATGCCAACGTGTTTCGCAGACAGTGGGAGATGTTCTACTCTTAAGGTAGTTTTGTCTTTGCTTTTTCTTTTCTCCTGTCAAGGCAACAAAAAGGAATGGGTGTTTATTTCCAGAGGCTCTTTTTCCCAATGTAAAGTGTTAATCATTACTAGTCAAGACTCTTTTAGTTTAGTTAGTTTTTCTATTCTTCCAAACTTTGTTTATTGAGGATCTACTATATATATAAGGGATATATATATATATATATATATATATATATATATATACATATTCATAAGGATTCTACATCTGAGTCCAAAGAATAAGCAGCATGAACACACAGAAAAGAGAGAACATATTTCCTTCTGAGATTCTAGGCCTGGGTTTATTATGATGTCACCAACAGAGTGTGACCTTGAGCAAATCCCGTCCTGTCTCAGGAACTCTGTTCCGCCACTGGGAAAGAGACTGGCACTGGCTGATCTCCAAGGTCACTCCAGCCCTGGGTTCAAATGAGCATAAGTCCAGGCATGTAGCTCTCCAGGCCTGCCCTGTTTCAACAAGTGATGGAAAAACCTTAGGAAAGATGGGATAGAAAGATTGCTTCTAAAGGGTGTACGCTTTATGGGAAATATGCCCTTTATGTCTACAAGATAAAAAACTTTCCCCTCACAGTGTATTTCAGGAATCAGAGATGAAATCTGTTACGTAAAAAGAGTATGGTAGCAATTTTTAATTTTTTTTTTAAGTTTATTTTTGTGACAGAGAGAGACAGAGCATGAATGGGGGAGGGTCAGAGAGAGAAGGAGACACAGAATCTGAAACAGGCTCCAGGCTCCGAGCTGTCAGCACAGAGCCCGACGCAGGGCTCGAACTCATGGACCACGAGATCATGACCTGAGCCGAAGTTGGCCGCTCAACCGACTGAGCCACCCAGGCGCCCCATGGTAGCAATTTTTAGAAAATTAACCAACTTTTTTAAAAATTGAAAATGTAACACATACTCACTGTCAAAAATTTAGAAAATAAAAAGCAAAGGCAGAGGGATAACATTCAGCAGTAATCCCAGTGTTCAGAGATATCCACTGTTAACATTTTAGTGTGCTTCCTTAGAGTCTTATAGTTCCTTATATATCCCCCTGCAATTTATATGTTGAAGCCTAACCCCAGTGTGATGGTATTAAGAGGTGACATCTTTGGAGGTGATTAAGTCATGAGGGTGGAGCCCTCATGAATGGGATTAGTGCCCTTAAAAAAGACACCTAGAGAGCTCCCCCACTCCTTCCACCATACAAGGAGACAGTTACGACCAGATTCTGAATCTACTGGTGCCTGAATCTTGAACTTCCCAGTCCGAACTGTGAGAAATAAATTTCTATTGCTTATAAGCCACCCAGTCTGTGGTATTCCATTACAGCAAACCTAATGGACTAAGTTAAGTCCCAACTAAAATTGGGAATACTTTCCATATGTTTTTTCCCCCATAATAGTGTATTGTCAATAATTATAAAATGATATGTAATTTTGGAAACTAATAATATAAAGAAGAAAAAAACAGTTACCTTAATCTTCACATTAATTCTTAGACTCTGATGTGTGGCTCCTGCGTGGATCAGTTGGGTGAGCATCCGACTCTTGGTTTCAGCTCAGGTCATGATCCCAGGGTCATGAGATCGACCCCCGTGTCAGGCTCTGTGCTGAGTGTGGAGCCTGCTTAAGATTCTCTCTCTCTCTGCCTCTGCCCCTCTCCCCTGCTCTCTCTCTCTAAAATAAAAAAAAAATTGGGGCACCTGCATGGCTCAGTCAGTTAAGCATCCAACTTTGGCTCAGGTCGTGATCTCATGGTTCAGGAGTTTGAGCCCAGTGTCGGGCTCTGTACTGACAACTTAGAGCCTGGAGCCTGCTTTGGATTCTGTGTCGCTCTGCCCCTCCCCCACTCACACTCTGTCTCTCAAAAATGAATAAACGTTACAAAAATAATACAAAAGTTAAAAAACATCTAATTCTTAGATACTGGGAAGTGTTTGGTCTCTTTCCCACCTTGTGCTTCATCCTTGATTTTTCTCAAAGATCTCATTTGAGACTCAGCACTGTTTTCAGGCAGCATTGTTTCTTCAGACAGGCGTGACATTCTCCTCTTTAAGCACAGGTAAAACAGTATGTGGTTCCTGCCCTGTGGACACTTCCCATGGCTGGCGCGGTGATTAACCTGGCATCAATTATACTAAGTGCTGTTTAAGGAAGGAGGACGTGCAACCTACAAATTAAACCATTAGCACTAAATTAAGGCCACTGTGTAACTGTCCAGGCACCTTTTAGACACCAATGTGCTTTATTCTCTGTCTTTGTGCTTGACACAGAGATTTGGTGAATTCATCCAAGTTAAGCTGAGTTAGTCTGGGAGACATTTGAACAGACATCTGCACCAGGACTACCTTTCCTTGCAAGAGAATTTTCTGTTACTTTGTGCCAAGTTACTTTGGCACTGGGTGCCAGCCGTGCTGTTCAGGGTTCGTAGACAATTCTCCCCCTAAAAAATCCCCACGTGTGTGATGCTCACTATCTGTTATTAAGCTGTGTGTGTCCACGTGCATGTGTGCCTGAATGGGTGTACTCGAGTGTGTGCCTGTGTTTGCACGTGAAAGTTCACAGACACCCAGGCATTTTTAAGTACATCAGCCTATTATTACAAGTTATAAATAGTATAGAAAGAATATATATGTATATATATATATATATATATATATATATATATATATATATATACACACATATATATATATGGATTTGAAGTCAGAATGCATTTTCTTTTTGTAGCTGATATGTGCAGCAATCTTGTTAACTGTGGTTATCGTCTTATATAGAAGGTTTCCCTGTATCACACAATTTACAATAACCCCCTATCTACTAAGATGTATTGAGGGCCCACCATGTGTCAGACACTCTGCTAGGCTTTGGGGCTACAGCAGGGAAGAAACAGACAAATGCTGCTCTCCCAGAATCGATGCTCTAGTGGAGAAAAGTAAAAAAAAAAAAAGATATTGATTACTGCTGGGGAGAGACAAGGCAGGGGGATAGGACATGCATATGAATGCTGGTAGGTGTTGGTGGGGAAGGGTTTGATGGTGGGTTTTTTTTTTTTTAACGTTTATTTATTTTTGAGAGACAGGGAGAGAGTGTGAGCAAGGGAGGGGCAGAGAGCAAGGGAGACACAGGATCCGAAGCAGGCTCCAGGCTCTGAGCTGTCAACATAGGGCCTGATGCGGGGCTCAAACTCATGAACCGTGAGATCATGACCTGAGCTGAAGTCGGGGATTTAACCAACTGAGCCACCCAGGTGTGCCCAGGGTAGTTTTTTTTTTTTTTAATTTATTTTAATTTTTTTAAGGTTTATTTATTTTGAGAGAGAGAGAGCACAAGGGAGGGGCAGAGAGAGAGAGGGGGAGAATTCCAAGCAGGCTCTGTGCTGTCAGTGTGGAGCCTGACGTGGGGCTTGATCTCACAAACCATGAGATTATGATCTGAGCTAAAATCAAGAGTCAGACGCTTAAACAACGGAGCCACCCTGGTGCCCCAGAGGGTGGGTATTTTAAATAGTGACCACATGTATGACAAATCATGTTCACCACAGATGTGAGTGATAAGGAGGCTTGTGAATGGGGGCCTACAGCCTGTGAGGAAGGAAGTCATGCAGCTTCCTGGAGGAAGAGTGACAGAGGCAGAGGGATCCACACGTGCAAGTCCCCAAGGGTGATATACCCCAGATGTACTCGAGGAAGAGCAAGGAGGCTAGTATGGCTAGTCCAGGAGAAGTGAGGGGAAAATGGTAACAAGTGAGATCAGAGATGAGTCAGGGGGTTTGTTAAACCATGGTCCACAACTTCTCTAACATTTCTTCTAGATGCTGTGTGCGTATCATCTCACTCATACTTTGACCCAGTATACTTTGACTTTTGGAAGAAATTGTACAAGAGAAATTCCAGCCAAATGGACTGGTGATTATTTGTTCTCTTGTTTTGGTAATCTGGGTGGGTATATTAGTGGATGACGTTTCCATTGCTGCGTAACAAATCACCACACATTTGGTGGCTCGAAACAATGCCCGTTTATCATCTATAATTTCTGTGGGTCAGAAGTTGGATCCTCTCCTCAGGGTCTCACAAACCAAAATCAAGGGATGGACTGGTCTATATTCTTGTCTGGAGGCTCTGGAGAGAAATCTGCATCCAAGCTGGTGCGGGTGGTTGGCCAAATTTAGTTCCTTACAGTTAGTTGGAGGACTGTCTTTGTTTCCTTGCTGTCAATCAAGACCTACTCTCAGTGTCTACAATTCCCTGCAGTTCCCAGTCACAAGGCGCCCTCTGTCTTCAAAGCCTGCAAAAGAGAACCTCCCTTTCACAGTTCCAGTCTCTTATGCCAAGAAGGGCCCAGTTCTGTTTAAGGGTTCATCTGATTAGGTCAGGCCCACCAAGGGTGATCTCTCTACTTGGAGTCAACTAATTAGGGAAATTAATTACGTCTGCAAAATCTCTTCATAGCAGCACCTAGATTGACGTTTGACTGAATTACTGGCAGAAGGTGTATATACACTGGGAGCCAGGAATCCTGGGGGTCCGCTTAGATTTCTGCCTACCATAGTGGGAAAACCTATAGCTAGAGTGCACTGTATGTAGGAATGGAATGTGTATGACAAACTTAGACCTAAATCCAAATGTATATTGGAAATGGGTGAAGAGGGTAAGTTGAAAAGGTGGGGAGTTTTAACAGTGGTAGCTTTGTGGGGTTTTTTGGGGTGTTTTTGTTTTTGGTATATTTATTTATTTGTTTTTTAGAGAGAGAGTGGGGGAGAGGAGCAAAGAGGGAGAGAGAGAATCTCAAGCAGGCTCCATGCTCAGTGCAGAGTCTGACTCAGGGCTTGATCTCACGACCCTGGGACCATGACCTGAGCAGAAATCAAGATTCAGATGCTTAATTGACTGAGCCATTCAGGTGCCTCCGAGTGGTAACTTTGAATCACCACTGGTGGAGGTGTGAGAAATGAGAGGAGGAAACTTGCATTTGTTGGATACGATTGTGGATTGGATTTGGATTGGATTTGGATTTGGATTGTGGATTGGATTGTTGGATTGGAAAGTGTGAGCATTGGTATGAATAAGGAGGGTAAAAAGAGTAAGGGGAAAACTTCTTCAGAGGAAGATGGACGGTCAGGGGGTGCGGGACACAGAATTATGAGTAGCTGAATGGTGGGTTTCATCCTCAGGGCCAGGAGAGGTAGAGCCAATCAGGAAAGTGAAGTTCTAAGAATACCATCTGGGAAGAGGTATGCCAGGATGCCAGCCTAGGCCTTTCCATAGCCCCATGTAGGCCCACCAACCCAGTGTTACTCAGAGTGTGGCCTGCAAATCCCAGCATCAGTACTAGCTGGTGCTTGTTAGACATGAAGAATCTCGGGTCCCACCTCAGACCTCCAGAACCAGAATCTGCATTTTAACAGGATTCCCAGGTGACTCATACCTGCATTAAAGTCTGAGAAGCATTGCTCTACCCAGCTGCTCCTAAGGAGGAAACCTATTGTGTAGGCTCCTTAATCATCTGACAAGTTTTGCACTCGGGGAAATCCCTGGTAAACCAGGACGGTTGGTCAGCCAGGCTTCTATCATCCAAGGCACAGTGTTACGATTATAAACACCTGCTCGATGACACCTCTGTGGCCCTGTGCCATTCCCTCCAGAGCTCCACTGTCACCCCAGGATTATATCATTCCTACAGTGGCTTCTCACAACAGGTGGGCTGGAGACAGGAACGTAAGACCCTCTGGGATGAAAAGACTTCTTACAGATCTCCACCCAGAGTGCTACCATTGCCATCGCAAACTCATGGAGGGCATGTCAGCCGTGAGAACTCAGGAGCCAGGACTCAATCTGCCCAAGTCGATCGAGCAGAAAGGTTGTCCCTGAGAAGCCGAACACTATGAGGGATGTCCCCTGGGAACTGGCCAGATGGGAAGGAGCCATCCATCTTGTGAGCTGCTGCTCTAACTCTTCAGAAATAATGGGTCTGTCCAGCGGGATGTGACTAAATGGCTTGAAGTTATAGCTGAGTGCCAACCGAGGGCCTGTCCCCGCTAAACAGAGCTGCCAACAGCCTCCACACAGAACCACCCAACAAGATGAATGGCCAGCCCACTTTGGAACCTCACCACAGCTTGCCCCCTCTCCTGGATGACAGGCCAGACATCTGGTATGTTGGGATGCTATAAAAACAGTTACAAATGAATGAGGGTGGACCACGGCTGGGAACTGAGGAAGTGTTATCCAGTATTTTCTCCCGTAAGCCTCACACCCACTCTAGGGCAGGAGCGTATTTCACAGACAGGGAACCTAGGGTTCAGGAAGGAAAACCACTTGGAGAGCGAGTCGCAGTCCCAGTAGTCTTATCTGGCTCTTTCTGACTCCAAATCTACATTCTCAACATGGCTCTTCTGACTTTATCTTGGCCATCCTCTCCCCACTGCAGAAACAACGTACACAGGACACATCCTCCAGCAGAGGGGGCATCTGGAGGCATCACATCTGACAGCATAGCCCAGCGTACCGAACCCCCAGAGTTGTTCTCTGTTAGAGGAAACAATGAATAGGAAATGTGTTAAAATTTTTGAAACACCTATAATTATCTATGTTTTGAATTATGTGAGGGCATGCCAGGTTTAATAAATACTAGGATGACAATAAGCAATTTATAATATATAAGGGTTTGCTTACACTTATTATATTCGTTTATCTTTGCAACCACTTTGTGGTGTTCATGGAAGAGGTATTGTTTTCCTTTATAGGACGAAGGAAACTGAGGCTGAAAAGTGAAACAGGGCTTCGCCAAAGTCATACAGCTAGGATGTGGTCACAAGCACAACTGCCTGCATTCTGACTGCGCGTTCTGTGTTCTTTCTGTGACACCACAGTACAGCCGTGCGGGGCGGTGTGTTCAGTTCACAGCTCATCGTCAGGGAGGAAAGTAAACTAGGGTCCATGATAGTTGGCATAACTCATGACAGACCCGAGTGATGAATTCCCTACAAATGGCAGCGCTTAGTGATCATAAGGTATGTCCACATAAATCATCTAATACACAGAAAATACACGTACTGTTTGTATGTATGTGAGATACCTAGGGCAATACTGAAGCCACTAGACACGGGTGGCTTCTGGGCATGTGAAACGTGGCAAGCCCATGGGCGCCCAGATGGCTCAGTCGGTTAAGCATCCGACTTGGTCTGGGCTCAGGACATGATCTCACAGTTCATGAGATGGAGCCCCACGTCCGGTTTTGCACTGACAATGGGGATCCTGTTTGGGATCCTCTCTCTCCCTCTTTCTCTACCCCTCCTGCGTGCTCTCTCTCTCTCTCAAAATAAATAAATAAACCTAAAAAAAAAAGGAAATGTGGCACGCCCAGATTGAGTTGTGCTGTGAATATAAAATGCAGAGTTTCGAGGACATAGTATGAAAGAAAATGTAAAATATGTCAATAAATTTTTGTACCCGTTGCATGTTGAAATAATTATATTTTGTATATGTTGGGTTAAAATGTATTGGTAAAATAATTTTCAGCTATTTCTTTTCACCTTTGGATGCGGCTACTAGGAAGTGTACAAGCACATACGCTTGCCTTTGCGTCTCTCAGACTTGCCTAAAGTCCACAGCACGTTGATATCAGGGTGAAGATGTTAAAGAAGGTCCCCAGGACTCATTCCAGTGAGGACTTAAGAAAACCGTCCCTTTCTCCAGTGGTGGACTCTGTGTGGCGTAGAAGCGGGGCTCCGTGGAATGGTACTTCTCAAATTTCAGTTGTGTACAGAACACTCGCAGGTCTTGTTAAATGCGGGCTCTCGTTCCGTGGTAGGTCTGAGAGTGCAACCTGAGGTTCTTTGTTACAAGCGGCTCTGTGGTGCTGATGCTGGGGCGCCCACCTACCTACTTGGAAGAGCAGGAATCCCTAGAAGAGGGACAGAAACCGCACTTTTGAGCAGGGGGCTTTGCAGGCTTCTCAGGCCACACCGTGAACACAATAACTGAGGGAGAGGGCTGCCCCAGATGTTGACACGCCCATTCGGCATGTGCCAGGCACTGAAGTAGGTGGGGGGAACGGGCTCATGCGTGTGGATGGGCTGGAGTGTGACACCTAAAGTCCATGGGAGGAGCGGCAGGGGTGTGATGCGCGTTGTGTACTGTAGGGGGAGGAGGGCGGAGGGGCTTGACAAAGCGAGTCATTCGAGCCAGGAGTGCGCCCCTTTTAAAACTAGGTTACTTGTGTGTTAATAGCTCCCTGAATTTTGACTCTACAGTTGATGTCTTAAACTATTTTCCTGTCTACATAGAACTGGAAGATTTTTGTTTTTAATGACTAGATGGTATTTTCTCAAATGGGGCTTTAGGTGAGAAGCTTACTGGGGAAGGGGTTTGATTGAACCAAGCAACAAATAAAAGCTCTAATAACCTCTCATCTTTTCAGTTGAGACTGTTTGTAAAGTCAGCCTGCAATTCTTCCTTGTGTTATTTCTGGCTAAGGTCAGTTAATGAAACTCAGAGAGCTTTCTCTCTTCTGTTTCGTTGGGGATTCTTTTTTTTTCTCATGCAATCTACAATCCCAGTGCTACCTGGGATAGTCTGAATTCTTTTTTCTCTTTTTCCTTTTCTCTTCTCTCCCCCCCCCCCACCCCTGCCCTCCGGCTCTCCCCTTTCTTCTCCTCTCTTCTTTTTCACACTTTTCTTGCAATCTTCTTGGGCTTTCAGCTGCTTGTTTCAGGAGTTGCTTTTGCGCCCGGGGCCCCAGGTTTGCACCCGTCTTACTTAGCACAGTATTTTTTTTTTTTAATATGAAATTTATTGTTAAATTGGTTTCCATACAAGGCCCAGTGCACAGTATTTGTGTGCAGCCCCTAAGGATGGAAGTGAGTCCTCAGGAGAAAGCACCTCTTCACGTTGAGGCCTTCTTCAGCACAGTGGGCTGGAGGGCTGCTGTGGGACTCTCACGATTCTTGAGCTGGAGCCTCCTCCAATGAGACATTTTCTAATATCAAGTGGGCATCCTTCCCAGGGAAATTGTCTTCAGCCAAATCACAGGCATCTTCTCGCGTAGCATGAAGTTATTATTACTCTTCAGTCTCTTGCCGCTCTATATCTTGTAGCCATCTGGAGACCAAACCTTTATTTTGCAATCTGCAGGAAATTCTGGTAAGAGCTTGATGTTAGAATTCATAATCACTTTATAAGCCAGCTTGTGAGGATGGCAAGAAAAGAAGTTTTCAAATAAAACTCAAGAACCCAATAGGTTATATTTGAGGAGTAGTGGGCAGGTGGGAAGTATAGTGTGGTGTGGGTTTTGAGGATAGGATGCCGTGTCTGTGTTTTCTCATGCTCTATTTTTTTAGAGCAGTTTTAGGTTCACAGCAATATTGAGCAGAAGGTTCTGAGATTTCCTTTTACTCCTTCCCCCACACATGCGTCCCCTCCCCCATTACCAACATCCCCCACGAGACTGGTACCTTGTTATAACTGATGAACCTGTATTAACACACCATTATCACCCAGAGTCCATAGTTTTTAGTAGGTCTTACTCTTGGCTGTTGTACATTCCATGGTCTTGCACAAAATGTGTAATGACATGTATCCACCAGCACAGTATCATAAAGAGTATTTTCACCGCCCTAAAAAAATCTCTGCTTCACTTCTCCACCTCTCTGACTCCCCCAGTCCCTGGCAACCTGCTGATTTTTTACTGTCTCTACAGTTTTGCCTTTTCCACAATGTCAGGTAGTTGGAATCATACAGTATGTAGCCCTCTCAGTAAGCTTCTTTCACTCAGTTATAGGCATTTAAGGTTCCTCCATGTCTTTTCGTTGTTTGGTAGTTCATTATTTTTTATTGCTGAATAATATTCCATTGTCTGGCTGTGTCGTAGTTTATTTTTCCATTCACCTACTGAAGAACGTATTGGTGGCTTCTGAGTTTTGGTAATTATGAGTAAAACTGCATACATCTGTGTGAAGAGTTTTGTGGGAACATAGGTTTTCAACTCCTTTGAGCAAATGCTGGATCGTATGATCAGAGTATGTCTAGTTTCATAAAAAACCACCAGCCTGGCTCCCCGAGTGCCCGTACCATTTTGTGTTCCCACCAGCCACGAAGGAGTGTCTGTTGCTCCACGTACTAGCCAGCACTTGGTGTTGCAAGTATTCTGGATTTGGGCCATTCTGATAGAAGGATGGTGGCATCACTTTGTTGTTTTAATTTGTGTTTCCCTGGTGACATAGGATGTGGGAGCAACTTTTCATATGCCTGCTCGCCATCTGTACATAGCCTCTTTACTGAGGTGTCTGACAAAGTTTTCTCAGTAAAAAAGCAAAATCATAAGTATTGCTCAAAACTATCCAGCCGTTTCCCATCTCGCTTAGTGTAAAAGCCAGAAACCTTCCCGTGATCTGGAAGACCCACTACAACGTGGGCCCCTGTCACTTTTCTGATAGAATCTTTCTGTTCTCCCTGTCACTCACTTCACCTCAGCCATATTGTTCTCTCATTCAGGCTCAGCGTACTCAGGCTTCCAAGATTGTACCAGGAGGAAGCTCTTCCTCTCCACAGGTCCGTGACTCACTATCTCATTTCTTTTGGATCCCTGCTCAAATACTACCTTATCTAGGAGGCTTTTCCTGACTGCCATTTATTAAGGAACTCCCTCCCCACAGGCACACCGTTCTGTTTACCCTGCCGTGTGTGTGTGTGTGTGTGTGTGTGTGTGTGTGTGTATCCAACAGGTGCTTCTCATTGGCCAAATCTAACTGGGCTGACTGGCAAGGAGGTCTGCGAACTACGGTTTTTGAGCTTCTCATCCCTTCAGTACAGAGGAGAGCTTAGGAAGGTAGGAAGCTTCTGATTTCCAACAAACAATATCCAGCACAGATGGTTCATTTGTTGATTAGGCAACTACTCTAGTTTTGTGGTGACTACAGTCTGCTCCTGTCAATCATAAGCCACCCAGCACACTGCAACAGCATGTTGTAAAATCGGAACTCAGGGTGCCTAGGGGTTTCCTAGCTAAGACTAGATCTACCTGGCAAGCTTCTTCCCTGCCCCCCAGTGGTATTTCCAGTGTGTCTCTGAAAATAACTGTCAGGAGCATGCCAGACTACTGAATTTTCATCTCCTCACATTGTGGTCTGTTTGCTTTCCCTTCACTAGAAAACCCAAATGATGTTTCCCTCCACCCTCTTGCACTAACCCATTCCCTAACAAGTATGCTCTGCTCACCTGATGGGTGCTCTGGGAATCGCTTTGGCTTCAGTCACTTGTAGGTATGATCACAGCCAATGGGCCAGTGGCACCAAGCATCCAGGTCTCGATTTTTCACTGACAATCCTGACCCAGGCTGGGACCCAGGGTAGGAAGCAGGAAACGGAGGGCTGTGCCATAGAGAAGGCTTCATAACAGTCCACTGGGGTCAGAGCAGGCAAAGTAAATATTGTCCTGACCCCCCCATTAGAGCCGAAATGAGGCAGAACAACTTGTGGGTGATGGCCCAGTGGCTGTGGTACGGACCATCTCTCCTGGTGAGTCAGCAGTCCTGCCAGGAAGAGATCTTCGGAAAATGGCTCCCATTCCATTTTGCTCAGATGGCTCTGACACGTTGGCCTCAGCCAGCTCGGGGCGCATCACTGCAAACCAGTGCTGAAAAATAGAACCAGCCTCATCTGTGAATTGCTGGTAGGCGTTTTCCATAGTCCTGTTATGTCACTTTAAAAGACCTCCAGATAGACACACTCATACAGTTGGCTGGAGATTGAAGTCAGGCCAACAAAAGGAAACATCACGAACTCCTGGGTACTAGAAATCCTGAGACAGCGCCACTCCTTCTAGCTCGGGGTGGTCTAGTGGCAGCTCACCCAAGGCAGCATGTCTGCCGACACCCCAGTGCCACATGCTCCTCCCCTCTCTTAGGGACCCCCCCACAGTCTCCTCCCCTTCCTTAGGGACCCCCCCCCCCACAGGCTCCTCCCCTTCCTTAGGGACCCCCCCCCCACAGGCTCCTCCCCTTCCTTAGGGACCCCCCCCCCCACAGGCTCCTCCCCTTCCTTAGGGACTCCATACACGGGCTCCTCCCCTCTCCTGGTGACCCCACAAACTCACATCCCCATCAGATATCATGACTGGTCACTTACAAACACTTCGAAATACTCAAAGCCATGGACTTGGATATTATGGAGAATGCCAAATTCCTTCTCTCACCATGAAAACTGTATTTATTATAACTTTTTGGGTACATCTCTTGATTAGATATTTCACTCTTCAGAGGCCCATTCAATGTAAGGGAAACAAATTTCAGACAAAACTATGTGATGCTCTTTCATACTCACATGATTGCTATGTACACATTCTTGGGATTTCACTGCAAAAAAAAAATCTCTCCCATGAAGTGTGGCCTATTGACTCAAACTGATTTTAGTTCCTTCATTATGTCCCCTTGGCAATTCTAGAATCACTAATTTTGTGCTCTGTGCTGTTTTCTGGGGACTCTTTCCCCCACACTTAGTCTCTCATTGTCTACAGTCATCAACCTCCCTGTGCCCGCATCCCCACCCCACAGACTCCTTTCCTGTACAAGCCACTTCTATTGGGATATGACGTTTGATTATCCTGCTAACAATTATCCTGTTCATTTTAACCTCAAGGCTTCTCAACTATGTATTCTCTATTTAAGACTGCATTTCCGAGCCTCTTCTGAGGTTCTTAATACCTTAAAATCTAATTTTGGCACTTGCAATTTTCCTGAAGCATCATCATTCATTCTTAAAGAGTTCTAGTGACTACCTGCTTCCAAGTTCAATAATCTTTTCTCTATATTATGTCTGACATATTTGCCAAAGTCAACTTACCTGATGCTTAGCTGCAGCTGCATAACAAACCAACCTCAAGCTCCGTGATGTCAAACAATAATTAGATATTACTGCTCACACGTTTTGCCGATTGTCAGGGGTTCGTCTGATATAGGACGGATTTGGCTGGTGGCCCTTTCTTCAGGCTGTGGCTGCTGCAGTTTCTCTGCTGTACTAAATTCAGCCATGGAGGCTCTTCTATTGAGCGTTCTCTTCCTATGATCAGCGAGAAAGCTGAGACGTGTTCTTTTCCTGGTAAGGGCAGAGATACAAGAAGCCAAGCAGAAACACATAAAGCTCCTTAAAGCCTATGCTTGGCGCTGGCACACTGTCACTTCTTCCCACGTACCACTCACTGGTCAACACAAGTCACAATGATAAACCCGAAGTCTCAGGCAGAGAGGGACCTTCACCACTGATGAGACCATGGTAGAGGTGTGGATGTAGGGAGTGGGAAACAACTGAAGCCATTCAGGTGCTTTTGTGACTCTGCACCATTCTGAGATCTTAAAAGGTTTCTGGTGACCTTTCACTGGATCCTCTACTTACATACTTATGGATTTTCAGCAGTATTCTCTTGTCTTACACTCTTCTCTTCGTCAATAAGAGCCTTGAGTTCCTCCATGTTGAAGTACCTCTCAGGACTTTACGCTAAGCCCTATTTTCTTGCCAGTTTCCTCTACTAAAATTTTTGGCTTTATAAATCAATATAACCCTAGATTCAATAATTCCAAAAATAATTCAGTATCTTTCACCTAAAAGCATCTTTTCCTCTTACGTTCTTTGACCCTCAGGAGTGGTATCACCATTACACTTTGGAGTTGTCATTTTTTTCCTCAATCCTTCACACTCCATATCATGCACCATATTAGGTCTTAACAAATTTTCTTTTTTCTTTTTTTTAGGTTTATTTATTCTGATAGAGAAAGAGAAGGAGAGAGAGTGCATGGGGGAGGAGGAGAGGGGGATCCGCACTGTCAACATAGAGCCCAGCGTAGGGCTCAAATTCACGATCTGCGCGATCATGACTTGAGCCGAAATCTAGAGTCAGACGTCTAACCGCCTGAGCCACCCTTAACAAATTTTCTTGAGCAATGACTCTTCTTTCCTTCCTAACATGGCTTCTGTTTTCCTGATTCCCCAACTCCACTAGTCGTGCTCTGTATGCATCCTTCATAATTCAACACATGGCCCCCCAACTTTTCTGCAGAGCCAGCTTCTCTGACATTTCCAGATTGCTTTTCTTTTCTTTGCTTTTGAATTCCAAAACTATTTCTTTTTTTTTTTTTATTTAAAACAAAAACTGTTGTTTTTTTTTTTTTTTTTAGTGTTTATTTACTTTTGAGAGACAGATCACGAGCAGGGGAGGGGTGGAGAGAGAGGAAGACAGAGAATCTGAAGCAAGCTCCAGGCTCCAAGCTGTCAGCACAGAGCCCGACACGGGGCTCGATCTCACCAACTGTGAGATCATGACTTGAGCCGAAGTCAGACACCTAGCCAGCTGAGCCACCCAGGCACCCCATCCAAAACTATTTCTAATCTGTGCCACAAAAGTATCCATATTATCAATTATCAATTTATCAATTCAGTTCTTTCTGGCATAATTTGTTTTGTCCAATTGGTATATATCTACTCTCCCCAAATGGACTGTAACCCAAGGAGGCAATGTGTTGCATTGAGGAAGTGTAGGATTTAGAGGCAGATAAATCTAGTTTGAGTCTTATTTGACTTATTACCTGTGAACCTTGAGAAAATTACTTAAACTCATTAAGCATTGGTTCTTTCATCTATAAAAAATGGGTTATTTATGCTAAAGAATCTTCGTAAGGAATAAGAGAGATCATGTATGGAAATCACTTGGCACACAGTAGGCTTTCAATAATATTTTGCTTTCTTCCCCATTCCCTCCCTCTTTTTTAGTATCCCTTGGGTTCTCATTGCTATTTAATATGACTATGTTCTATTTATGTGTTTTCATTCTCTAATTATTTAAAAAAAAATTTTTTTTTAACATTTATTTATTATTGAGAGACAGAGAGAGACAGAGTTTGAGCATGGGAGGGGCAGAGAGAGAGAGGGAGACAAAGAATATGAAGCAGGCTCCAGGCTCTGAGCTGTCAGCACAGAGCCCAATGCAGGGTTCGAACCCACAAACTGTGAGATCATGACCTGAGCTGAAGTTGGACGCTCAGCTGACTGATCCACCCAGGCATGCTGTTCTCTCTCTAATTCTAAAGCAGATTCTTCAAGGAAAGGAATTTGTCTTTTATATCTCTTAGTTATCTGCATATATGGAAGGTGTAAATCGTGTAGCCTGAGAGTCTGTATCTATTATAAAACACAACAGTCTTTTCCCTCCAACATTTCTAGAAAAGAAGCCCTGCTTGTATTAGCAGAGCCCAGTGAATTATGGACTAACTGCAGTTTCTATGAGATGTTTCCAGTTATCCTGTTTTACATAACTTTCTTCTACCTTGTTCAGGAATTCAGTCACTGTTCCTTAATAAAACATTTTCTCAGAGAGTATCTGATACTGGTCATTTCTCACCCAGTATGAATTTTAGCCCGGGTATTTCTTCTTTCAGGCATCTCCCCAATGATCGATTGAATGATTGATTGATTAATGAATTACTTCATTTTGCTGTTGATTAGTGGCTTTTCTTGGCTTGCAGAGATTACGCCAGACCACTTATCCTTGGTAAGCTGGGCCCAAATGATGCCTTACCCCTTCGTTCTCTGTACACGCTTAGGTGTAGCCCTGTTCCTCTCTCACTGTCATCAATTTAAGAAAATACTCTTTCCTTCATGATTTGGATGAAGCTTCCTGTCTGGTTTGTAGCTTTGTCACTGACAGAAAAGTGGGAAAAATAGAATTCAAGGTAGGGCAGAACGGATGGAACGCTGGAGTCAACTGATAAGGTAAAACCCAAGAGATAAAGGCCTATATGTAGCACCAAATAAGCTTGTTCTTACAGTATTACAAACAACAAAACAAAACAGAACCTGACACATTGGGATTCTATGCTGGCAAAGGTGCAGAGTCACTCTTTGCTCGTGGAAACTCTAGTCCCATTTTACTTGGCCACATCTGGAGGACTGGGTTAATGCGTGACGCACTCCAGAAAGGTGGCTGACAGACTGGGGGCGTTAGAGGAGGGCAGCCAGGGAAGAGGTGGGAGGGAAAGAGGGGTCTAGAAACCCTTCATGACGGGAGCCACAGGAGAGACAGAGCATCAGGAGGTCCGCCTCTGTGGATAGAGTACTTTGTTTATTCTGTACTAGAAGGCAGGACCAGCGCTATCCAATAATGGATGAGTGTCCTAAGTTTTCCTGAAATTTCAAGCAGGAGCTCAGTTGCCCCTTGAAAATGACAGCGTCCACTTACATTTACTCATTACCAGGCAGTGGTGTAGATAAGCACTTTACATATATATTGTCTCTTTTTTTAAATAAATTCTCATAATAATTGTCACATAATTATTCAATTCATATTCTCACATAATTATTCCCATTTTAGAGATGAGAAGACTGAGGCTCAGAGTTCATTGCCCAAGGTCACACAACTAATTAAGGGCAGGGCTGGGATTTCAATCCAGGCATTCTAGTATCATTCTGTCTGTAAAAGTTTCTAGATGGGCTTTCCATGCGGGATGTGCATTTAGCATAGAGGTGCTGTAAGTTCTCCTTCATCGCTAGGTCTTCCAGAAAGATGGTCCTTCTTACATAAGTAAGAGTTAAAAATCCATCTATGCTTCATCTATGCTTTAAATGATTTTGTAGTTTGATTTGAATCCTGTGTATCTTAAGTATTTTATCTGGAGGTAAAGCACAAATAACACAAAAAAAGCAGGCATACAAATGATTTCCTCTTTCTTGGCAAGTGATTACACATCCAAAAGGGTTATAATATACCTTCCCTCCCTTTTGAATCATAAATCATAAATAAGCCCTGGAGTTTCTTAATGTCTGTGAGTTATTAGAGTTGCCCAGTGTGATTCAGATGGGAGAATAGAAAGAAAAGATATTTATATATGATGAGGATTTCCTCGATGCCAGGAATTGCGTTTAGAGATTTACTATATTACCTCACTTAATGCTTACAGTGGGTTAGACATTATTCCCATTTTATACATGAGTAAACCAGATTTGAGAGCAACTACCCTCCTAACACTGTTAGTAAGTAAGCTGCAGAAAATACCTTAGCACCCAGAGGCCTCTGATGCCAAAATGTGCTTTTCCAATTCTCCTATATTGCTTCTTAGTCTTAGAATCTACCTTGGGTTTGCCTAAGTTCAAGAACTCGTTGAGGAGTAGATATACTAGTTCCTTTATTAGCCACTCTCTATGCTAACATGCTCACCGTTTCTCTGTCCAGAGTTTCTAAGAAACTTGGGGAAGGAGGAGAGTCCTGAAAATCTGAGTATTCAGAGGGTAGAATTTTTTCATAAAGTTTGGCACCTGAGGCATATAACTTTATACAACCTTCATAAAGGTTTTTGCTTTTACTGTTACTCCTTATTCTACTATGGCTCCCATTGGCAGCCACTTTATATGGAACTCTCTACTAAATTGGAAGCATTCTATATTCATATATGCCATGCCATACCTCATTCTGACAACAAAGCTGTGAAGTTAATATTAATAGCCTCATTTTACAGATGAGAAACAAAGGTGCAGTGAGAGAAAATAGCTTTCTCAAAGTCAGAAAATATGGAGTGGTGGGAAGAAAACTTGAACTCAGGTCTAACTAACTCCAAAGTTCATGTTATTTCCACTCTCAAATGCTTTATTTAGAATGTCTGCATGCCAAAAAAAAAAAAAGAGAAAAGAAAAGAAAATATCTGTACCCAAGACGATTGCAGAGCATAATAGGGGGGCAGGCAGCCCTTTATCTGAGGTTCAGTCCCAGCCCTCTTCCACTGATCAAAGCAGTCTACTGGGGGCACCTAGGTGGCTTGGTTGGTTAAGTGTCTGACTTTGGCTCAGGTCATGATCGCATGGTTCCTGAGTTGGAGTTCTGCACTGTAAGTGCAGAGCCTTCTTGGGATTCTCTCTCTCCCTCTCTCTCTGCCCTTCATGTGCATGTGCTCTTTCTCTCTCTAAATAAATAAATAAATAAATAAACTAAAAGAAAAGTAGCCTTCTACCACTAATCTATCATACTTGGCAGTCATAGAAATCTAATTGATCTATGCATGTTAATTTTGTATCCTAAAATTTTACTGGATTTGTTTATTAGTTCTAATATTTATGTGTGTGGGTGTGGTCTTTAGAGTTCTCTCTACATAAGGTCATGTCTGCAAACAAACTTCTTTCTTGATTCCAACCCTTTTATTTCTTTTTCTTGACTGATTACTCTGGCTAGGACTTCCTGTATGATGCTAAATAGAAATAGCAAGAGTGGACATCCTTATTCTTACCTTATCCTGATGTTAGTGGAAAAACTTTCAGTTTTAGTATGACATTAGCTGTGGCCTTTTCATATGTGGCCTTTATTGTGTTGATGTGAGTTCCTTCTGTACCTAGTTTGTTAAGAGTTTTTAATCATGAAACGGTGTTTAATTTTTTCCAGTGCATTTTCTGTATCTATTGAGATGATCCTGTGGTTTTTATCCTTCTTTCCGTTGATGTGCTGTATTGCATTAATTGATTGGCATGTGTTGAACCATCGTTGCATCCCAGGGATAAATCCCACTTGGTCATGGTATATGGTCCTAAACTGTTGGAAATAACAGGTGATACAAAAATCAACATTTATTTATTTTATTATTTTTTTTTAATTTTTTTTAACGTTTATTTTTTTTGAGACAGAGAGAGACAGAGCATAAACAGGGGAGGGGCAGAGAGAGAGGGAGACACAGAATCAGAAGCAGGCTCCAGGCTCCGAGCCATCAGCCCAGAGCCCGACGCGGGGCTCGAACTCACAGACTGCGAGATCGTGACCTGAGCTGAAGTCGGACGCTTAACCGACTGAGCCACCCAGGCGCCCCAAAAATCAACATTTAAAAATCAGTTGCATTTCTATACACTAATAATGAGTTCGTTCTCTCCAAAAAAGAAAATTAAGAACACAATCCCATTTACAATAACATAAAAAGAATAAAATACTTAGGAATAAGCTTAACCAAGGAGGTGAAAGCCTCTGGTGAAAGCAGGAGAAAGGAAGAGGTAAAAGCAAAGCTGGATGGGACAGCTCCGGTGATGTTCTAGGACACAAGTTAGTAATGGGTTCACAGACATCCAGGTTATATCCAGCTATAACCCATATAGCTGTTATATTCCTTAGTAAATATCAGATGTTGCATAATAAAAAAGACTGAGTATATCAAAAGGAGGTCACATTGTTGAGTCTAAGATTGGATCAGGCCGGTTGTCGATCAGCCTGGCTGCACCACAGGACCACAGAAGGAAGAGTCAGATCTCCTGAATAAAAATTTCTGATACAAGCTTCATTCAGGCAGGGATATTTGATTCATTTACTTCTGCATCCCTGCACCTGTACCAATGCCTGACACCTTTGGGCAACTATATGTTAAATGAATGAAGGCATGAATAGGAATGAGCCATCCACACTTTACTAAAGCTTCCCGCGTGACTCTATTAGTCCATCAAATAAGACTCACACCTTCCTCTCTCATGCCCCGTAGATCGTTCCTCCTGACTAACCATTTGGGAATCATTACACAAAAGCTCATTTCATGCATAAGGAACAACAATGTGTATCGTCACCTCAAAGGAAACTTTAAGAGAAAGAAAGGAGATACATACCTTGACAGAGATCATGGGAGATAGGCATCATACAGAGCAAAATGTAGCTGGTCTATAGTCTCAGGGTGGCTGAGGCTTGAGGAAAAGAGAAAGGGAGGAATAGAGGAGGCTTCAAAGCCTGACCTGACAAGGGAAAACTCTGGTCTCCTGAGCAGTTACCTCTTTCCTTCTCCAGTGCAGCTCATTCTGCCCAGCAACACTGTCCTATTGGTCCCCTCCCTGACATGACACTTGTCCTGAAGTGTCTGCTCTCCTTGTTCTTTTTTCCTAGAAACTCCCAGGAAAGGGTGCCCAGCTCACTCTGTAGCAAGTTGCCTCTGTGTGCTGCTAAATGGTTCCATCATGTGGGAAAGACCCAGCTTTCAGTATTAACCGTCTACTGCTGCATGACAAATTACTCCCAACTTAGTAGTTTAAGACAACAAAATGCTTATCTCACAGTTTCTGTACATTACGAATCTGGGAGCAGCTTAGCTGGTAGTACTAGATCAGGATCTCTCTAGAAGTGGCAGCCAAGCAATCGACGAAATCTGTAGTCTCTGAAGGCTTAACTGGGGCTGCGGGGACCACCTCCAAGCTCACTCATGTGACTCTCCAGGCGACGTGACTACAAAGGCCTCTCCTAAGAGGAGGTTTTATTCATAACCTAATCTTGGAAATGACATACGATTCCTTCTGTTACATGCTACTGATCACCCAGACCAACCCCAGTAAAATATGTGGAGTGGATTATACGAGGGTATGAATACCAGGAGACCCGGGTCATTGGGGGCTGTCTTTGAGGCGGGCTACCACTTTCCACTGATGGGCTTTTAAGTCATATAGACCCTTCAGTTAAAATGCAGGTGTTTACGGGGCACCTGGGGGGCTCAATCGGTTGAGCATCCAACTTCAGCTCAGGTCACGATGTTGCGGTTCGTGGTTTCGAGCCCCGCGTCGGGCTCTGTGCTGACCGCTTGCTCAGAGCCTGGAGCCTGCTTCAGATTCTGTGTCTCCTTTTCTCTCTGCCCCTCCCCTGTTCACGCTCTATCTCTCTCTGTCTCTCAAAAATAAATAAATGTAAAAAAAAAAAATTCAAAAAAACGCAGGCATTTACAGAGAGGGTTAGTATCTCAACAGGCCATTAGCTAATTAGCCGAGTAGCTGCCACTGTGAAAAGCGGAAAATAGGGAGTACTGTGTGTGTTGGGAGGTGGGGGGCAGGAGGCAGGAGGTGGGGTTGGGAAGGAGGGGCAGTGGGGAAGGATTTTTGTGGGAGGAAGTGTTAAGGCAGTATGATAATAGAGACACCAAAAAAGCAGGATCCGTCTCTGAGATGGGAGAGAGTGGGAGTGGGGAATGGAGAGATGTTCCATTCACTCTCTTTATGCACATCACCTACTGAGACCTTGGCGCTCTGCATCCATGGTGTCTGTGCAGAAATGGGGAAAAAAGCAGGTGCTGAGCCTCACTGCTGGTTAATTAAATGTTGCTTCGAAGGCAGCTGGTGGAGTATGTGCACTATATACTATCCTCAGCTTTTCCTAAATCACACATTTTAATTAACCTTCAAGCCCTTGCTGGGGCTTTGAAAGAACTTAATTGGCCTGCAGGGACTGGAACACACAACAGCCAGAAAAAGGCTACGTCTCAGTTGTTTTCACTCTGAGGACTTGTAAAATTGAAATTATTGTTTTATTTCATTCTTTGAAGCCCAGAGCTACGTGTGGATTCCTATTTGGAACTGGCAGAATCATCTCTGAATGCTTAAGTGAGGATTGCAAAACTGTATTTAAGCAGCAGCTACATGTGACTATGTAATACTTCAATCTTTCATGTATTTTGTGTCCTTGGGTTTACCATAAGAGTTGAACTCTCACTGGTTTTTTTTGTTTGTTCCCTGTTGGCTTCTTCCTGAGGATGGGAACTAGTTTGACCTGAATTTAATATGCAAAATTCCCGTGGGAGAAAACTGAAATCAAGACCCCTTAAGAGATTTCCAGATACTTTCAGTTTTGTCAGTCATAATTCTGAGAATCACAGTCAATGTGCAGACAGGCATACCTTGAAGATATTGCAGGTTTGGTTCTAGACCACCACAATAAAGTGAATATCACAATAGAGTGAGTCAAGTGAATTTTTCGGTTTCCCAGTGCATACACCTTAATGCTTACACTGTACTGTAGTCTACTAAGTGTGACATAGAATTATGTACAAAGAAACCAATGTGCACACTTTACTTTAAAAATACTTGCTTGCTAAAAAGGGCTAACCATCGTCTGAGCTTTCAGTGAGTCGTGATCTTTTTGCTGGTGGAGGGTCTTGCCTCGATGTTGATGGCTACTCACTGATCAGGGGAGTGGTTGCTGAAGGCTGGGGTGGCTGTGGCAATTTCATAAAATAAGACAACAGTGAAGTTTGTTGCATGAGTTGGCTCTTCCTTTCACAAAAAGTTTCTCTGTGGCACGTAATGCTATTAGATAGCATTTTACCCACTGTGGAACTTCCTTCAAGATCGAAGATAATCCTCTCAAACCCTGATGCTGCTTTATCGGTTAAGTTTATGTCATATTCTAAATCCTTTGTTGTCATTTCAACAACCTTCACAGCATCTTCAGGAGTAGATCCTATCTCAGGAAACCACTTTCTTTGCTCATCTGTGAAGCAACTCCTCATCCATTCAAGTTGTATCAAGAGATTGCAGCCATTCAGTCACATCTTCAGGTTCCATTTCTGATTCTGATTCTCTTGCTATTTCCACCCCATCTGTAGTTACTTCCTCTACTCAAGTCTTGAACCCCACAAAGTCAGCCGTGAGGGCTGGAATCAACTTCTTCCAAACCTCTGTGAATGTTGATATTTTGACTTCTTCCCATGATTCATGAATGTTCTTAATAGCATCTAGAATAGTGAATCCTTTCCAGAAGGTTTTCAGTTGACTTTGCCCAGATCCATCAGAAGAATCACTATCTATGGCAGCCACTGCCTTAAGAAATATGTTTCTTAAGCTGAAGTGACTCTTTGATCCGTGGGCTGCAGAATGAATGTTGTGTTAGCGGGCATGAAAACAACATTAATTTCATTGTCCATCTCCATTTGAACTTTTGGGCGTCCCGGTCCATTGTCAATGAGCAGTGGTATTTTGTTTTTTTTTTTTTTTTTTTTTTAATGTTTATTTATTTTTGAGACAGAGAGAGAGCATGAACGGGGGAGGGGCAGAGAGAGAGGCAGACACAGAATCGGAAGTAGGCTCCAGGCTCTGAGCCATCAGCCCAGAGCCCGACGCGGGGCTCAAACTCACAGACTGCGAGATCGTGACCTGAGCTGAAGTCGGACGCTTAACCGACTGAGCCACCCAGGCACCCCGAGCAGTGGTATTTTGAAAGAAATCTTTTTTCTGAGCAATAGGTCTCAACAATGTGTTTAAAACATTAAATTCAGTAAACCATGTTGTCAACAGGTGTGCTGCCATCTAGGCTTTCTTATTCCACTTCTAGACACAGGCAGAATAGCTCTAGCAGAATTTGTAATGGCCTTAGGCTTTGCAGAATGCTAAGTGAACATTGGCTTCCACTTCAAGTTACCAGCTCCTAACACGAGAGTTGAGCTGTTTTTTGAAGCTTTCAAACCAAGCATTAACTTCTTTTCTCTAGCTATGAAAGTCCTAGATAACATCTTTTTTTCAATAGAAGGGTCTTTGTCTACACTGAAAATCTATTGTTTAGCGTAGCCACCTTCGTGAATTATCTTAACTAGATCTTCTGGATAATTGCTACAAGGTCCACATCAGCACTTGGTGTTTCACCTTGCACTTGTATGTTACGGAGTCAGCTTCTTTCCTTAACCCTCATGAACCAAGGTCTGCTGGCCTCAAACCTTTCTTCTGCAGCTTCCTCACCTGTCTAAGCCTTCATTGAATTGAAGAGAGTTAAGGCCTTGCTCTGGATTAGGCTTTGGTTTAGGGAAATGTTGCTGTTGGTTTGATCTTCTAGGCACACTATTAAAACTTTCTCTGTATCAGCAGTAAGGCTGTTTTGCCTTCTTATCTTTTGTGTGTTCACTGGAGTAGCACTTTTAATTTCCTTCAAGAACTTGTCCTTTTCATTCACAACTTGGCAAACCATTTGGCACAGGAGGCCTAGCTTTTGGCCTATCTTGCCTTTGGCATACTTCACTCATTAAGCTTAATCATCTCTAGCTTTTGATTTAAAGTGAGAGATGTGTGACTTTTACTTGAACACTTAGAAGCCACCGTAGGGTTATCAGTTGGCCCAGTTTCAGTATTTTTTGTGTTTGGGGGAATAGAGAGGCCCAAGGAGAGGGAGAGATGGGGAATGACTGGTGGGTAGAGTAGTCAAAACACACACAAATTTACCGATTAAGTTTGCCGTCTTATATGGGCACTCCAAGATAATTACGATAGTCACATCAACGATCACTGATCACAGATCACCATAACAAATATAATAGTAATGAAAAAGTTTGAGATGTTATGAGAATTACCAAAGTGTGACACCAAGATACAAAGTGAGAAAGTGCTGTTGGAAAAATTGCCATCAACCTCCTATTTGTAAAAAATGAAATACCTGCACGAGCTTTGCCTGTGTTTTGTTTTCTATACGAAAAGCAACTCCCAGCTAATTCTTGAAAACCAATAATATACAGAGATCAAGGTTATAGTAAACACTTGTGTGTCTTCAGGACAGGGAAAAGGGAATATTCGGACTTGACAGGCATCACATCTTCCTTCAGCATCGTCATGAAAAGTTGGGGTTCAGTCCTTGGCGAACAATTTCATAATCAAAAGCTGGGAATAACTTGGCCCAATAATAAGCCACGATGACAAGAGAAACAAAAGATGCAAGGGCAAGGAAAGAAAAGATCTAACTCTATCCTGAACTCCTGTTTTGATCTAGGCACTGAGGTAGGCACGTAATCCACAAGCTCTCACTTTGCTCCAGAACTATGGGTAGGACAGCTGCTTTAATCCCAGTTTCACAGGTGGAAGAACCTGCAGCTCAAACAGGTTAATCACTGGTCTCAAGTCACACAGCAAGTACTTGATGGAGCTTGGGTTGTGACTACATTTTGATTTCAAGGTTCGTGTTCTTTCTGTTTCACCAGAGTAATAGATTCATCTTCACAAATAGTAAAGTCTCATTAAGAAAATCATGTTCTTCATGTTGTGCAGGGTTCTTTTGTTTTCTCGTAGTTTAAGTTTCATGTTCTATGAATTCTTGAATCCATGATGGTTTAAAGTATAAAGGCTGTCATGATATCCTCTACGACTATTTAAATTTATCCTGACCTAGAGTGTTTTCTTCCTTTTTTAGAAACTGGTAATCAGGACAGACAAAACATGCAAATGCTAATCAGTCCATTTGGATTGCTAAAACAAATTTATGGTTTTATTTTTCCAAGGGACATCAGTTGCCTGTGTTATCCGCATCCACCACCATTCTTGGGAAGAGATGGTCATGGCCTGACTACCTTATAGCCTCCCCTGATTTTGGGAAAAGAAAAAGAAACCATAAAGGAAGGCCATGGAAAACCCTGGGGAATTTATTTCATATGAGTGCAAACATCTCAGAAATTTCATTCCAAGGAAGAAGAAAGGTCATCTTCGGAAAACTTTAATTGATTTTGCTTATTATTGCTAGCAAATTGGGAAGCTAGGAAGGAATTATCTTTGTCACTTTTGTGCCTCTGTTTAACGCTTATTCAGGCTTCTACTCAGGCTGTCTAATTGGTTCTCCGTTTCATTACAAAAAAAAGAGAGATGCATAAACCTGGGCAGTGATTTTGTTTCCAGTTCATAAAATTGTTTAGTTTAATTGTAAATGCATTTGTGTCTCATGATTTATGCATCTGAGATATTTGCCCTAAATCTTGAATGTATCTCCAGCTTCAGTGTAAGAAGCAAGTCTTCCTATTTTTCAACCTTGTCATTTCTCCTGTGTCCCTAAAATCATGCTCACCAACCATGGACTGTATTGAGAGAGGGGAAATGTACAATAATAACTAGAAACGGTGTTCTTGGAGTGCTTACTGTGTGCCTGGCTTTGGAATTAGTCTTCTTGTACCTTCACTGAATCCTTACCACACCTCTGTGGGATGGGTGCTATTAACCCCATTTGACAGACAAAAGACTTCAGGTTCAGAGAGGTTAAGGCAGTGGCCAAAGTCAAACAGCTATTAATGTTGAAATTGGGAATGGAAACTTGTTCTGTCTGACCACAAACTCAACTCTCAACTGCTTTACTTGCCTCTTTAAGAATTTTTTAAAATTAAACTTTTAATTTTGAAATAATGATAGATTCACATGCAATTGTAAAAAAAAATACAGAGAAGATACTTTTACCCTGTTTCTGCAATAATGTCTTATGAATTATAGTACCAGATCACAGCCAGGATATCGGCATTGCTACAGTCAAGCTACAGAACGGTTCCATTAGAAGGATCCCTCTTGCTGCCTTTTACAGCCACACTCCCTTCCCTCTTGTCCCTAACTCCTGGCAGCTACTATTCTGTTCTTCATTTGTATAATTTTGTCCTTTCAAGAATGCTATATAAATGGAATCATGCACTATGTCACTTTCGGGGACTGGCTTTTTAAACTTATTACTATTCATACCAAGTATTTTTTTTATCACAATAGAATGAAACTAGAAATCAATAGCTGAAGGAAAACTGGAAAATTTACAACTGTGTGGAAATTAAACAACACCCTCTTAGACAATAAATCAATCAAAGAAAAAAATCAGAAGGAAAATCAGAAAATATCTTGAGACGCATGAAAATGAAACACAATATATCAAAATATATGGGATATAGTGAAAGCAGTACAAAGAGGGAAGTTTATAATGGTAAATAAATCCATTAAAAAAGAAGAAGAATTTCAAATGAACAGCCTAATTTTACACCTTGAGGAAAGAGAGAAAGAAAGAAAGAAAGAAAGAAAGAAAGAAAGAAAGAAAGAAAGAAAGGTTGGAGTAGAAACAAGTATAACTGAGAATAGAAAAACAATACGAAAAAAATAACAAAACTAAGAGTTGTTTTTTTTTAAAAGATCACTAAAATTGACAAGCGACTAAATTATCTATGACAAAAAGGGAGAAGATTCAAATAAGTAATATTAGAAAGGAAAGAGGAGGGGCGCCTGGGTGCTCACAGCTCAGAGCCTGGAGTTTGCCTCAGATTCTGTTTCTCCCTCTCTCTCTACCCCTCCCCGGCTTGCTCTCTATCTCTGAAATGAGGGGTGCCTGGATGGCTCAGTAGGTTGGGCATCTGACTTCGGCTCAGGTCATGATCTCACTATTCATGAGTTTGAGCCCCTCGTTGGGCTCTGTGCTGACAGCTGGGAGCCTGGAGCCTGCTTGAGATTCTGTGTCTCCCTCTCTCTGCCCCTCCCCTGCTCGTGCTCTCTCTCTCTCTCTCTCTCTCTCTCTCTCAAATATAAAAAATAAAACATAAAAAATATTTTTAAAAATTCATTGAAAGAGGAGACATTGCAACTCACCTCACAGGGAAAACAAAGATTATGAGACTATGCCAACAAATTAGATAACCTAGAAAAAATGAATAAATTCCCAGAAATCTACAACATACCAAGACTGAATCATGAAGAAATAAAAAATCTGAGCAGATCTATCACCAATAAGGATTCTGAATAAGTAATCAAAAACCTTCCAACAAAGAAAAACACTGCATCAGATGGCTTCACTGGAGAATTCTACCAAACTTTCAAGAAGGATTAATGCTAATTTTCCTCCAACTCTTCCAAAAAGTTGGAAAGGAAGGAACACTTCCAAACTCATTTTATGAGGCTAGTATTACCCTTACCCTGATACCCAAAAATATTATAAGAAAAGAAAGCTACAGACCAATATCTTTGATGAATATTAATGTAAAAATCCTCAGCAAAATAATAGCAAACTGAATTCAACAGCATATTAAAAGCATAATACGCCATGACCAACTGAGACTTATTCTTGGAATTCAAGAAGGCTGCAACATACAAAAATCAAAGGTAATATACCACGTTAACAAAATGAAGGACAAAAACCACATGATCATTTCACTTGACACAGAAAAAACAAAATGACAAAACTCAATACCTTACATGATAAAAAAACACTCAATAAGCTAGAGTAGAAGGAAATAACTCGATATAATAATGGCCATGTAAGACAAGTCCATACCTAAAGTCATATTCAATGGGGAAAAACTGAAAGTTTTTCCTTTATAATCAGGAAGAAGGCAAGGATGCCCACTCTCGCCATTTCTGTTCAACACAGTCTGGAAGTCCTAGGCAGAGCAAAGGGACAAGAAAAGGAAATAAAAGACATCCAAATTGGAAAGGAAGAAGTAAAATTTTTGTTTGTAGATGACATGATTTTATATGGAGAAAATACTAAAGATTCCACACACACATATACATAAAATTGTTAGAATTAATAAATAAATTTAGCAAACTTACAGGATACAAAATCAATGCACAAAAATCAGATGCATTTCTATACACTAACAATGAACAATCTAAAAAGGAAATTAAGAAAGCAATCCCATTTATAATAGCATCAAAATGAATAAAATGCTTATAAATAAATTTAACCAAGTTAAAAGACACTGAAAACTGCAAAACATTACTGAAAGAAATTAAAGAAGGCACAAATAAATAAAAATGTATCCCATGCTCATGGATTAGATGACATAATATTGTTAAACTGTTCATACTACCCTAAGTACTCGGTAAATTCAATGCAATATCTATCAAAACCACAATGGCATGTTTTGCAGAAATAGAAAAAATTTTTAAATTAATATGGAATCTCAAGTGATCCCAATAGCCAAGACAACCTTTAAAAGGAACAAAATTGGAGACCTCACATATCCTGATTTTAAAACATATTACAAAGCTACAGTAATCAAAACAGTATGGTATCAGCATAAAGACACACATATAGACCAATGGAACAGAATAGAGATCCCAGAAATAAAACCCCATGCATATGCTCAAATGAACTTCAAGAAGAGTTCTAAGACTATACAACGGAGAAAGGACAGCCCCTTCAACAAATGGTGTTGATATCCACATAAAAAAATAATGATATTAGACCCTTATGTTACACCATATATAAAAATTAACTCAAAATAAATGAAAAACTTAAATGTAAGACCAAAAACTGTGCAATAACTAGAAGAAAACAGAGAGTAATCATGGCATTGGCTTTAACAGTGATGTCTTTCTTTTTTCAGCCTTATTGAGGTATAATTAACAAAATTATCAATTCTAATGTTCTGATTGAATAGTTAAGTTGAGTTTTAAAGCTCAAAGAGGCTTTTTTCTTTTTAAATATTTTTACTATTTTATTTTTGAGAGAGAGAGAGAGAGAGAGAGAGAGTGAATAAGCAGAAGAGGGGCAGAGAGAGAGGGAGACACAGAATCCGAAGCAGGCTCCAGGCTCTGAGTTGTCAGCACAGAGCCGAACGCAGAGCTGAATGCAGGGTTCGAACCCACCAACTGTGAGACCGTGACCTGAGCCTGACTCAGACGTTTAACTGACTGAGCCATCCAGGTGCCCCAAAGAGACTTTCTTAAAGTTAATTTTCTTTATCTCATCTTAGGACCTTTGAATGTGGAATAGTTCAGTGTTTTAGAGAGAGAGAGAGAGAGAGAGAGAGTGTGTGTGTGTGTGTTTAGCTTCATTGAAGTATAATTGACAAATAAAATTGTAAGATATTGTGAAAGGATTCCCATCATTGAGTTAATTAACACATTAATTTCCTCACATATTACCTTTTTTGGGCAGAGGGGAACATTTAAATTCTACTCTTTTAGCCAATTTCAATTATACAGTACAGTGTTTATTAACTAAAATTGTACAGCGTATCTTCAGACCACATTCATCTTACAACTAAAAGTTTGTACTGTTTTACCAACCTCAGCCTATTCTCCCTCCACAACTGCTGGCAGCCACTTTTCTACTTCGTTTACAGGAATTTGACGTTTTTTTCTTTTTTTCTTTTTTTCTTTTTTAGATTTCACAGTTGCTAGATGCTAGGCAGTATCTGTCTTTCTGCATCTATTGATATATCTTTAGAAATTTTCACATAGTTCTATACCAGGTCAGGATATTTGGATGTTTGTATACAAATGGAAATTTGATTTTGACAACTCGAATCCTATTGTCCTGTTTCCTTGACTGTTAGCTTCATTGCCTTCCATTATCTCCCCCAAGAACTTTCTGGCGCTATTCCAAATGAGGGTAGACAAATTTCTGTGAATGTGCAAACAAAACATAGTTTTTCTTTTCTTTTTTTTTAAATTTTTTTAACGTTTATTTATTTTTGAGACAGAGAGAGACAGAGCATGAACGGGGGAGGGGCAGAGAGAGAGGGAGACACAGAATTGGAAGCAGGCTCCAGGCTCTGAGCCATCAGCCCAGAGCCTGACGCGGGGCTCGAACTCGCGGACCGCGAGATCGTGACCTGAGCTGAAGTCCGACGCTTAACCAGCTGAGCCACCCAGGCGCCCCTAGTTTTTCTTTTCAAGTTTATTTGTTTATTTTTTTGAGAGAGAAGGGGTGTGTGTACCTGGGGTGAAGGGGGTGTGGTTGGGGAGTGAGGGGCAGAGAGGGAGGGAGGGAGAGAGGGAGAGAGAGAAAGAGAGAGAGAGAGAGAGAGAGAGAGAGAGAGAGAGAGAGAGAATCCCAAGCAGGCTCTGCATTATCAGTGGGGCTCAAACTCAGGAACCATGAGATCATGACTTGAACTGAAATCAACAGTTGGATGCTTAACTGACTGAGTGGCCCAGGTACCCCAGACAAGAAGTAGTTTTAACAGTGGCCTGCGGGAGATCACATGTCCACCATCAGCATTTTCTGCCATGTCTCAGCAGCAGGTGTCTGCACAGGTGCTGGGCCAGCCCAGCCTGTGCCTTCTCAGGGGGAGGTTTACTTTCCTCCTGTGCTTGTCTTTATGAAACAGGTGCAGTTCTGTTTGAAGGGAGAACCTTAGGTAAACAACTTCTTAGCATCCATTCCGGGTCTATAAATCCATATTTTTACTCATCAAATAGAAACATACTACGGTTAAAAAAACAACAAAAAAAAGTTTTCCTACAATGACAGTATGTCTTAGCAGCTTAGCAGTTACAACATTTACCAGGCAGTGATCCTTAACTTGCTTCTTCATAAATAGGGGCACTGTATTCAGTGCCATTTGCTTTAAAAAGTAAAGTGAATGTCAACCATCCTTCCCTCCCTGCTTCCTTTTTTCCTCTCTTTTTGCCTTCCACTAACATTGAGTAAGCACTAGACACTGGAGTGATGGAGAGGAAGGCTTGAGTGATAAAATGGGGCTCAATATTTATTTATTTTTTTAAGGATTCATATTTTGTGATGGAGACATTTGTTCATAAAGTAAGAGGATAAAAAGCAAAACCTTAATGTTACAAAAGTTGTGGATGTGTCTCCTAATACTCCTTACATCTGCAGGACCATCATATGCTACGTAATCTACTAGATGTTTACCATGTTATTTCTCTTAATCTCCCGGTGACCAACCTACAAAGTAGACCTACTTTACAGCTAAGAAACCCAACTTAGGGTGGCTATAGTCACATAATTGGAAGAGCTGGGGTTTGAAACCGGATCTGTCTCATTCCAAAGCCTGGGTCATTTCTCCTACACTGTGCCACCTGGATACTAAGTTCAGAGAAGGGAGAAATACCCATCTGTTGGGACATTCATGGAAGTGTTTGTGTGGAGCGTGTAACCTATGACCTGGACCCTGAGGGATGGCCAGAATTCTTGGCAGTTGGAAGGAGCTAGACAGAGGGAGTGGAGGCCATAAGAGTCAATTTGAGCAATAAAGAAAGATAGAATTCAGGATATGGCATGCAAATCTGCCTACAGGTTGAAGCATATGACTGTTTTTGCTATTGTAATATTTCTAGTGGGACCCAGTGGAGCAATAAAAGGAAAGGAAATTTGGGAGAAGATGTTGAGCTATGTTTGCCAGGCCAAGAACTTTATACCTTGTTCAATGCTCAGCTGGTAATGGGAGTTTTATTTTTATTTATTTCTGAGGTTTCAGACTCTCTTCTACCTGTTGCCATAACACAGATAGGGTTGGCTGAAACATATGTAAGAGACTGGGACATTTGAGTGATTGGAGGAGGAAATGAAGACTGCTTAGAACCTGAGAAAGTGAAACAAAAGGGTTACGTTACAGGTTACCATTCATAGTTTCGTCTCAGAAACCAAGGGTTGATGGCGGTGTGTGGGGGAGAGGGAAAAATGGCTGATGGGCATTGAGGAAGGCACTTGTTGGGATAGCACTGAGTGTTGTATGTAAGCGATGAATCACAGGCATCTACCCCCAAAACCAAGAGCACACTGTTATATACCGTATGTTAGCCAACTTGATAATAAATTATATTAAAAAAAATAATAATTATATGAATAAATAAATAAATAAATAAATAAATAAAGTTCACTTCAGTTGTGACCGGTAAGGCTTTACATACACATGGATTTTTAAAAATTGCTAAAAAGTCTTCTTTTAGCATTTTGGTTAAGCTAAACCTTAAATATTTCCAAAAATTTGATTTGTGGCTAAATCTATGATGATTATGAATGAAATAAAATGCTCACTATTACATTTAAATCACTCCCTATTAGTTTAACCCCTCAATTATTTGGAATGTCTTCCTCAAAAAGAAAAAGGAATGTCTTCCTTGATTATATTGTAATGTAAATGTTTATTATGTTAGTTAGTGTTTAAACACTTAAAAATATCTTCTAGGTTAAATAAACAATGTCTACACAAATGGTTTGGAAATTTGAGAGTAAGGAGTTACTTTTTTTTAATTAAAATTTTTTAAAATTTATTTTTCATTAAGTTTTTAATTTTAATTCCAGTATAGTTAACATACAGTGTTATATTAGTTTCAGGTGTACAATATAGTGACTCAACAATTCTATACATTACTCTGTGTTCATAGTGATGAGTATACCTTTAATCCCCTTCACCTATTTTGCCCATCCCCCCACCTCCCCTCTGATATGCTTTATTTTAAATGAGTACCCTCAGTTAAAGTTTTGTTTTTGCTTTTCTTTTTTAACAAGAACATTTGTTATTTGAAGCATACTTCAGAATACATGGTTCCAAAAGCTATGTAAAAAACATGGAATGGGAGTTTTAGTAGATTGTTACTTTGATAGCCCAGAGTGAATCATGACTTCTGGAATTTCACACCTCGATGTTATTTCTCTCTCATGTTGATTCTGGGCTATGTGATTGGCTATGTGACTTTGGCCAGTGGCTTTGGCCATCAATAAAAATAATGTAAGCAGAGGCTTAATATACACTTGAGAATTGGGGTTTGCCTTCTTGGAAGAAGGGGGCTGCCTTCATGCAAAATCGCATGGAAGAGAGCTGAGGTGCCTCAGACCTAGTTGAATAAGGCCACCTTGGACCATCCACCTGAAGTCAGCCTGCCATGAGTGATGCCAGACAAGATCAGTTGGAAAAGTGCCCAGCAGAGCCCAGCCCAAATTGCAGATTCATGAGCCAGTAAGTTGTTTTTGTTTTCAAGTTTGAGAAATGTTTGTTAACCAGCAGTGAATAACTTACTCACAGATAAGAAAACTCATTGAGGGTAGGACTTATCTCCTGTGTGCCTACATAAGTAATCTCACAGTTGAATCGGTCACCCTGCAGCAATGAGTGCAAAGCTATAGTTACCTGGAAAAAGTAGGAACACTGACATAGAGTCAGGGATTGCCCCTGGGAAAGATACACAGAGATCTCCTAATGAGCCCTTGTATTAGCATGATGGGTCACTTAAAGAAAAACTCACTTTGCCCCAAACAGTAGATTGTTGCCTAATTCAAAATACCTCTTTGTTCTGTGATCGCTCAGATGTTAAGATTTCATCTTGCATATTATATCTTCATTTAAAAATACATTTTCATTGAGAGAATGTAGCATTAAAATGAGCAACATTATGATCCATTTCGTTTCGCTCCTTGTGGTCTGGTTAACAATCCATTTCAATAAGCAAGTAGTTGGGGAACTACTGTCCGCTCATGTAAATGAGAAGGTGCACTTATCTTTATTCTTCACTGTGATTACCTTTTATTTATTTTTGAAAGCTTCCTGGATTTCAGCTCATTGTTCAATTGGGAATCATATCTGTTCTATTCAGAGCAGTATTTTAATTTTTAGATTCTGAGCAGACATTATTTCTGTGATTCATTTTGCTCTGCCTTTTTGCTCTGGTCTTACTGAATGTAATTTCTACCTTTTTTTTTTTTTTTTTCCTGTGCCTGCTAGCAATTACTTTAACTATGAAGTCCCAGTCTTTGTTCTCTCCCTCTTGCTTTCCACTTTCCCAATGGAAAACTCCCTTGGGCCTAGGGGAAAATGGGAATTTTGTGGGGTAAATTTTGCTTCCTAATGTTTTTGTTTTCGTGCATGATTACCTTAAAGCTTCAGTGATGGGTACATATTATGAACCAAGAAGAAGGAAAGATAATAAGAAAGAAAGGGAGGGAGGAAGGAAGGAAGAGGGGTAGGAAGAAAGGAAGGGAGGAAGAAAAGAATATTACAAACCAAATGAAAGTACCAGTAGCTCCTAGGAATATAAAGTGATGAGAGAGCATTTTATTCCATATTGTTTTTCAAAATAACTGGTGTCCAGGATAATACAACATGTGTGAAGAATGACTTACTGGAGAAACCCTGTAACAGACTGGAGAAGGAGCTGGAAAATGAATACATACTGCATGGTATAAAATAGTGTGCTCTGAGGTACTAACTCCCTTTTGGAAAATGCCGTGAATCATGTTCCAGACCAGTGGCTCTCCAATGTCACCCATATCTTTTCTTCACAGCAGTCATGACCTGCTGTGTCCCTCATTTGCCCTCACTGTCCCTCGGTCACACAGAATCCTATCCTCCTGGAATTGCAGGACATCCGAAGAGGAGAGTTGTTGTGTGAGGAGGAGTCTCCAAGTAGGTTTCCATAAATTCTGTGATCTGCTCTGTTCATACCAAGTGGGGCTTTCTAATGTCAGTCTGAACTCCTGCTTATCGTGACTATGGACCCTCTTATCATGACTATGGACCCGCTTATCATGACTATGGGTCCCTGGGAGGACCCGCTCATTGGACCCGCGTCTTCCCATTAAACAGAGCCAAGTTCCTGGTGATCATCTGTTGTACTAAGTGTCCTTAATTCTTTATGTGAGTATACTTGCACTCTGAGCCACATAAGCTGACTGGAGTCACGGCTCGTCTCTTTTAATCAGCATTCTGCCTTCTTATTGTGCATAAAAGTGTATAAAACAATCCGTGTTACTGAAATTAGCCCGTACAAAATGGAATTCTGTATGGAAGGATTTCAATTGCCAGGGCGGCGTGCGGTTATCAGTGTTCCTGTTACCTCCGATCTCATTCAGTAGCTTAGATTCTCCATCCGTATACCTGGGATGTTTCTCTCTCAGTCCCCTCCAGTCAGGACTATCTCATTTGTAAGGAACAGAGACCCAGTGAGATCAGATCGAGTAAAGGTGGGAGAGCTCTGTGAGGACGCAGCGCTCATATAGGGATCTGAGGATTGGAGCTGAGCCAGCGTAACTAGGAAACAATGGTCACCAGGCGTCAAAATATCTTCCTTGGTCACTCAGGGCCTGATGAACTACCAGCTCAGTCCTTCGGTGCACATACTCTCCATCCTTTCTTGAAATATTTGTTTTCTCCTATTCGTCAGTTTCCCAGTGACGCCTCAAACTGCTAAGACATCCTACAATCTTCACGATCTTTATACTCCCAACATTCGCCCCCAGCTAACAGCATAGCTTGTACTTTAGTGGAAATATTGAGAGAATGTTATGGGGCCAGTTCCTTCGTGTAAGCCAGAGCACTCGGGCTGTGTACTGGTAGCCTCTGGTTGGGATATTTGTCCATATTCCAACCTGTCCTAGCCTAGCTTGGGGTGGAAGCGTGTAGTGCATAGCACCGACCCTTTAGGAACTTTAGGAAGGACAGGTGCACAAAACATACAGATTGAGTCCTCACCACAGGGGAGAGTAGAGAAGTGTTAAGTCCATAGAGAAAAATACCAGAATCATGCTGTTAACACCACAAAAAACAGTTGTGCTGTGAGCTTTCTGGGTTGAAAGGATACAGGTGCACTCCATATCTCTATGGGCAAAGATAAACTTTGTCCTCGTGGCATAATTAAGATTTCGGTATAGCTGTGGTTGGTAATGGGTGTCTTTATTTATTATGTACACCCTGCATGCATCAGAGGGCAAAAGAAAGGATTGTAGCTGGAAGTTAGGCAGAAGTAATTTTTAGAGCATTGTATAAAAAAAAAACCCACAAAAAACATTCTCACATTTAGAGTGTTTTAGAGTGTTTTAAAAGCTACACAGCCGTCTCATTTAATAGCAAGTCCCCTGTCACTGTTGCTGTTCATAGTCCGACATTGAAGGACTACCTTCCAATTTTCAGATTCCAATTCTCTGACTGTAACTTTGAGTTGATTGGTCTTTTAAAACACAAATGAATTATTGACGAAGACTTGATGCTTAACACATAGGCTGTTAAAACTCAAATTGTTATCTTTTTTTCTTGATGGTTTTCAGTGTAGTGGTTCAGCTAAATTACTGTCTCAAACAGGTTGTGGTACCAGAGAAGCAGGAGTGGGGGTGTCAAGGTTAGTATCCTGTAATAAACATTAAGGAATCTGACCGATATTCTGCTTAGCAAAAATCCATCTCATGTCCACAGCAAAAACCAAGGCTATCATCAATCGACAACACAGATCAGCATTTTAGACACGTTTAAAAGATCTCAGTCTTGCAGTGGCCCCTATAAAGCATTCACTTAAGTACAGCTGACAAATTGTGATTAAAAGAGGCAGGCTATCTATTCACTGCTCTAGGTTCTTCAAACTCTATCCTTGTGTAAAATAAGATCATCAGGATGTTATATACCAGGACTGTTCTCTTAACTTCCCACAGAGCTACCTTCATGCAAACTTTCAAAAAGATTTTTTAATGTTTATTTATTTTTGATAGAGAGACATAGCACAAGTGAGGGGAAGGCAGAGAGAGAGGGAGACACAGAATCCGAAGCAGGCTCCAGGCTCTGAGCCGTCAGCACAGAACCTGTCGCAGGGCTCGAACTCACAGACCACAAGACCATGACCTGAGCCCAAGTCGAATGCTCAATGGGCTGAGCCACCCAGGCGCCCCCATGCAAACTTTTCTTTATGTTGTTGGATTTTCATTAAATTTTGATATAGGGAGGGACTCTGAAGAGTATCTCATGAGCACTTCCAAAATTTTATTTTTTATTGTGCCTACTCTATTGCTTACTGTTTCTTACACAATGTGGAATGGAAAACCATTGTTCAGGAATTTAGTGCCATAAAAATGTCTTCCCAGATAAAATGGTGGGCTGCTTTTAATATAGCTATATAATGTTACGTTTAATGTTAGCCTTGACTGCTAGGAAGCTGGGAGATAAAATAAATGTTTACTTGCAGTAATGATCTCATACTAGTAATGGATAAAATTATTCTTTCTCCCCTAATTTGTTTCCTTAATCTTCATTTTAAGTGTGTGTATTTAAATCATGTAACGTTCTTTTTAGAAGCAGACACAATTTAAACGGGTAGAAGTGGGAGAATAAAGGAGACAGCTCCTCAACCACGTAGACTATCAAGTCGGTTAATATAATAAGAAATTCCAGAGAATCCTTGATATTTGAAATATGGGTGTTTTTGTGAGTCTGACCTAACTCCATTTTCCCTTGCTCTGCTAAATGTGCTGCAATAAATTACCAGCAATAAACTTCAAAAGGAATGTAACTTGGAGGAAAATGTTCTAATAATCTCTAGGGTTATTTTTGATAACAGATCAATGTATTTATTTGTCATCCAGAAAAAAAAATATCCTACTGACAGAATGAAAACCTTAAAATGCAATCTGTGGTGCATTGCCAAGAAGGCTGAAGTTGCCAAACTGAAGTAAATACCTATGTTAGTACTTTATTAGTTTGAGATTTTATTCTGCATCACATATTATATTTATGTACTTATAATTAGGGTTTCTACATGTTTAGTCTTGCCACGTTTTGCACTTCAATCTAAGCGTTGACTCCTCTTCTTGGGGGATGAGGGGTAGGGATGTGTTTATGGTGGTACCTCGGACAGAGTCACCATAGCCACTCCTGTTGATGCTGGAGCGTAGCCATCCCCAGATGGATATGAAAAACAAAAACAAACAAACCAGCCCCACACAATTTTCAATAATAGTAGTGACTCTATGTAAATTGGGTATATTTTCTCCATACTCATAGCAGGAGTGATTTCTTTTGATGCCTTGATCACTATTCTACCCTTGGTGCCTAAGATAGTATACTCTCAATAAATACTGCAGTAGGCATGTTGGCTGATGTACAAACGAAAAAGCTTATTTCTGTTTGCAACAGCAGAATCACAATAATGTGCAACAGTGGTTTCAGATAGATGGAGAGAAAGTTAAGGAATAGTGCAAAGGGGTTTGCGTAGATGAACAGGGAGAAGCGCCAACTAGAGGTAGGTGCTTTCTTGTAGAAAGCTATTAATGACATGATTTTCATATACCACAGGAATGGTGACATAAAGCTGTACTTGATTTCTTCCCCAATTATCAAGAATAACCACACGTCATATCTTTAATTATGGTGGGCATTACTTAAAAATAGACACTATTTTCCAGAGATTTCTGGAAATTTCAGCCACTCAAATGTGCACCTATGAACTTCATCTGTGAGTCTAGATCTCTCATGACTCCTTCTTTTATTCCCTCCATCAATTTAAAAACAAGGACATCATTAAAAAACAAAAACAAAAACAAAAACAAAGCTTCTGCTGCTAATAATTTTCAACCCCCCATTCTTTTTTTGGTCTTATTACCCAGGGCCAGGGGACTTCACTACATTTCCTACCTATCTTTTCTAGATATTTTTATTATTATTATTAGCCCATTGTCCAGTCCCAAATGCTGTTTTCCAAGCAGCTGAGTGGGTCTAGTTCTTCTATAATGTGAAGAAACTTGGTTTTCTGGCCCCTCTTTACTCGGCATGCAGTCTTGAGAATCACTCGCTATCTCTAAGACTTTCCTCACCTAGTGAAAGCAAAATGGTTAGAAGACCAAGTAAGCTACTCTATGTGAATGCACTTTGAGAACCAAAAGGAGATATTACAGAGAGTTGTAGTAATTAAATGGTGCAAGCCATGTACCCAGTCACTATGGAGATTTGAAGGACGCAGAGAAGAGATTTTGTTCCCTCAAGGCTTTGCGAGGGTGCAGTGTTGCTTTCCCCTACGATAAAGAGGTAGAATGTAATGGAGTTGCGTGCACCATTACTTGAGCTGCTCACCTGCCAGTGAGGAAGGCGATTGTATTATTGCTTTTTCCCCAGTCCTGTGAATGTGAGAGAATTCCCAATTACTGCAGACTAACCAGTATCAATCACCTGATTATTCCTTCCATTCACTGTGGACTAACAGCCTGGGCCAAAAATAAATTAAGAGGAAAATGGATCAATGTATCTCAAAGGAAGAAGATGACAGCAACCTATGAGAAAATCTGAGTTTCTGGGAAGGATGCACTGGTTTTTTTCTACTAGAGATTTTCATGGTTTGCAAATACATCTCAGAAGAAATGAATTCTACAAAATGACTTAGTAGACTTGTGGTTATACCCCAACACATTATTCTTTCATGTCCCCTGCCTCCACGAAATTGAATTGTACCTTCCCATGCTACAGTGTTCTCTGTGCACTTTGCAACTTAAACAATGAGTGATGCATGATTTAAGATGACAACCATTTGAGTGAAAATCTTAAGAATAAGGATGATAATTATCCAAAAAGACAGGCATAGCAAAACATAGAAAGACAGTGGCAATCTATTCATGCCATTATCCCTCTCACTGCTTTTCTTTTGTATTTTATATTTTGTCTGAATTGTAAGTCATGATTTTGGAAATCCACTAACAACCATGGAAGCTCTGAAGATCTATGAGGATCTAGGTGATCTAGATGAGGTTTTTCTCTGTGGATCCAGGAGAAAAATGGGTTAGGAAATTCAGCTTTAAGATGAGTTTCTGGGGTGAAACACACACACACACACACACACACACACACACACACACACACACACACATACACACACACACACACACACACACACACACACACCCCTCTATTGAATATAAGTTCATTTCAAGATTAGGCCTTACTTTAATGATTAAATTTTTTTTTTTTTAATTTGAGTGTAGTTGACACCCAATGTGACATTAGTTTCAGGTGTACAACATGGCGATTTGACATCTCTATACGTCATGCTATGCTCACCACAAGCATAGCTACCATTCAACCCCATACAACACAATTACAGTATAATTGACTATATTTCCTATGGTATACCATTACCTTAATGATTTTTAAAAAATTAAACCATATATTCTTATTGCATATAGAATATATTTTCTTTATTTAAATTCAGCTCTGGGTGCCTGGGTGGCCCAGTTAGTTAAGCTTCTGACTCTTGGTTTTGGCTTAGGTTATGATCTTGCGGTTCAAGAGTTAGAGCCCCTTATTGGGATCCATGCTGACAGTGCAGAACCTGCTTGGATTCTCTCTCTCTCCCTCTCTCTCTGTCCCTCGCCTACTCTCGCACATGTTCTCTCTCAAAATAGATAAATAAACGTAAAAAAATAAGAATATAAAATAAATAAATTCAGTTCATTCACCAAATATTTGTGGAATACTGCCAGGTGCCCAGGTCTGCTCCCTGCAGGACCCTTCTTTCATTCACAAATTTCTAAAGGACCCAGGTCAGGCAGGCTCTGGCCTCTGGACATTGGACATCTCTGGACATTGGACATCTCTGCCCTCTTGACATTCACCAGGATCTGCACTAGAGCCAGAATTCCATTATTTCTCAGGGAACTTCATTTGCAATGAGATTAGAGTCATTTCCCAAGCTGGGGGTTCTGGAGCCCAAGTTGTGGTGCAAAACACGTAGGGAAGAAGACTCTTGGTTAGAAGGAAATCTGCTGTATGTCCTCACACTGCTTTCCCTCAAACAAACAAATATGGACAAGCTGTTCTTTCAAACAATTTCACTATCTTGCAGACCACCTTCTGGCCCAACCTCCTCTCCTAGTGGTTCTCATTCTTTTCTGTCTCCTCCCGTCTCTCCCTTCTCTCTCCCTCCCACTGCCTACTCCATCTCTCCCTCCTTTATGCACCATAATATATTTAATTTCATCAATATGGAGTATCCTGAAAGCTAAGGTGAAACCAAAATCTGGCTGGGAGCCCAGATATCACTTTCTGAAGTGACAGGCCCCTGGTATTAGGGAGGGTTTGCAATTATACAGATCATTGCTTCGACCTGGTGCAAAGTCAACCAGGCCACGATACAAGAACAAAAAGGCTTGATTTCTGCAGCTTCCAGAAGGGCTCCAAGCAATGCCTCAGTATTCACTGACCTGCTGCTATGTTAGCCAGCTGGTTTTGCTCTTCTTTAGTTGAAGCCTCTCCATAAACAGTTCAGTTCCTTTGCTGTCCCCTGTGATCTTCTGTCTTGTAAAGTAAAAACTAAGGTCCTTATTACACATGTTCCTTTTCTCCACAATCTATTCAAAACTATTTGCACAAATCAACAAAATATACTCTTACTGGTGTCAAGCTCTATATTCTAAATATCTGATTAGCTCTACCTTTTACATCTTGGAATCAGCTTTGAGAGCATTAGAAAAGGCAACTTTTTTATCTTCAAAGTAAAATGTCTCCTTTCGGGATAGCTTGCATGTGATCTATGTAGAATATGGTGGGCAAGAGGCTTTCTTTGAACTATTGGGGGACATAGTTCAAAATGAGGACAAGATCTCAAATTGTTTGAGTGTGCTTATCACCCAGATAAGGAGATTGTGTGGTCTGTAACTGAATCCCTTATTACCATTCACTTTGACTTTCTCAATTTGGCTTGTCTTGAGGCATCTTTTTTTTTTTTTAAGCTTTGGGGAATTAGAAATTTATTTATTAAAAAATTATTATTATTATTATTTAAATGTTTCTATTTATTTTTGAGACAGATAGAGACAGAGCATGAGCAGAGGAGGGGCAGAGAGAGAGGGAGACACAGATTCCGAAGCAGGCTCCAGGCCCCGAGCTGTCAGCACAGAGCCCGACACGGGGCTTGAACTCACGGACCTCGAGATCATGACCTGAGCTGAAGTCGGATGCTCAACCGACTGAGCCATCCAGGCGCCCCTAAAAAAATTTTTTTAACATTTATTTATTTTTGAGAGAGAGACAAAGCATGAGTGGGGTCAGGGCAGAGAGAGAGGGAGACGCAGAATCTGAAGCAGGCTCCACGTTCCAAGTTGTCAGCACAGAGCCTGATGCGGGGCTCGAACTCACGAACCATGAGATCATGACCTGAGCTGAAGTCAGATGCTTAACTGACTGAACCACCCAGGTGCCCCTGGGGAATTAGAAATTTAAATGAGGTGTGGGAGAGGGAGGGGGTGCTCTCCTGTGAGAAAGCTTTGTGCTTCTGGACTCAGCAGTCTAGGGGGTGGGGAGAGAGCCACCTGAGAGTCAAGAGAAAGGAGTGTCCCTCAAGCTGCAAAAGAGCAGCCAGGCTTTGGCCACACACAAAGTCTTTAGGAGTCAAGATGTGAACTGTTGAATAATTCGCACTTTTATGACTTGTAGACTATGACCTGATGAAATTAAGTTTATTTCTTGTTTTTCCTGCTTCCAAGACCTTGTATCAGGTCTAGCTGTTCTGGTTTCCATGTCTTGAGAATACAGATAATTGCACTTGGGCCTCGCAGTCATGTCACGCTGGGTTTGTCTTCTCAAGGAGCAGGCATCAATGGTAGGCGTGATGCACACGTTCCCATCGTCCCTTCCGAGGGAAGGCTCCTGGAGAACCTGCATCAGAGCAGGTCTGTGTCTTCTACACGGTAGGACTCCTCATCAGACCCAGCATGGTGAGCATACTCCCCCAGTGTCTTCGTTCTTTACTTTCTCACTGCTGTGCTCAGGAAGGAACTCAACACTGTGGAGCAGCTCAGGAGTGGGGAGTCAGGGAGAGCTTTTTACCTTTAGTACCTGAGTCCTGATTTGGGAAAGGGAGAGACGGAGCAGGTAATTGTGTTTGTTTCCTAGGATGTCATAATAACCCACCCCAAACCTGGTGGCTTACAACGATGCAAATTTATTCTCAGTGCCAGGAGCTAGACATCTGAGGTCAAGGTGGCAGCAGTGCAGTGCTCTCTCTGCTCCCTCTTAAGGCTCTAAGGGAGAATCTTGCCTTGCCTCTTAGTTTCTGGTGGCTCCAGGGATTCCTTGGCTTGTGGTAGCATCGCTCCAGCCTCTGCCTCTGTCTTCACGTGGCCTCCTCTGTGTCCCTCTGTGTTCTCTCCTCTTCTTATAAGGACACCTTCCAATATGTTTAGGGCCCATTTTTTTTAGGTTTATTTATTTTGAGAGAAAGAGAGAACCAGTGGGGGAGGGGCAGACAGAGGAGGGGACAGAAGATCCGAAGTGGGCTCTGTGCTGACAGCAGAGAGCCCGATGTGGGGCTCAAACTCGTGAACTGCAACATCATGACCTGAGCTGAAGTTGGATGCTTAACTGACTGAGCCACCCAGGCACCCCTCTTTATGGCCATTTTAAACCTAGAATGATTTAGGGGCGCCTGGGTGGCTCAGTCGGTTAAGCGTCCCACTTCGGCTCAGGTCATGATCTCACGGTCCGTGAGTTCGAGCCCTGCGTCGGGCTCTGTGCTGACCGCTCAGAGCCTGGAGCCTGTTTCATATTCTGTGTCTCCCTCTCTCTCTCACCCTCCCCCATTCATGCTCTGTCTCTCTCTGTCTCAAAAATAAATAAACGTTAAAATAAATAAATAAATAAATAAATAAATAAACCTAGAATGATTTAATCTTGAGATCCTTAACTAACTGCATCTAGAAAGACACTATTTCTAAATAAGGTCACACCCCAAGGAACCAGGCAGATAAGAATTTTTGGATGATATTATTCAACACACTACAATAGTAGAAGCATGGAATGTAAAAGCTGGAAGGAAGGAACCTAAGATCATCAGGGTCTTTATTATGCAGATGAGTTACGCAGCTTCACCTGAGTTATAAGTGATAGGAATTTTTTTTAACCTTAGTGCTAGATACACTCAACTATGTTGAGAGAGGAATAAATTTGAGAGGAAAGAGAATGTGGCAGTTTATAAAATTGGCTGCAAATTCTTTGACACTCCTCCTACTGAGTGTAGAGGGACTTGACTGCTTTGATCATTAGAGACGGTGGTGGTGATGCTGTGTGACTCCTGAGCTGAGTTCTAGATGGGGAGGCAGCACTGTCTCATTCACTGTAACACTCTAATTTGGAGGCCTGGACCACCATGGAAGCAGTCTCCCAAGCCTGAGACCACCATGCGGTGAGGGAGTCAAGTTACAGGGACAGACCTCATCTCAGACAGAGCTCTGGTTGGCAGTCCGGGCACCAGATATGTAGAACCTCCAGATAATTCCAGCCCCAGCCAGGAAGTCATCCCCAGTCATTGAGTCTTCTCAGATGAGGTGCTAAGCATCATGAGGTAGAGACAAGCCATCCCTGCTGTGCTGACTGCTACTGTACTTCTCACTCAACACATATGATAAAATGACTGTTGTATTAAGCCATACATTTGGGGATAGATTGTTACAAAGTAATAGTAACTGGGAAAAGTCACCTTTGTGATGGATAATACATACTCATCTCTGTTCTGCTAGGCAGAGAAATAAGCACCAAGATTTAGACTTATCTTAATTCCAACAAAAATAGAATCTCCAGGGGTGCACTCTGATGAGAGAGGAGCTCACCACACTGCTCGTGGGAGAGGCAGGGTGGTTTGTTCGTTGACATTTGTAAACTTAACTGAGGATGTTTCGCGGTCCTGGGAATGGCCAAATATTTGTTGTCTTTCCGACCACCCAACTGGAAAGAATGCATACTGGAAGGATTGAGTTCAGTATTCAAGAGAAACTGAACCTGAAAACTTATAACCTCTTCTCTCTGGGTTTTCAGTGCTTAAAACAAATGAAATCTGGAGTCTGGTATGCCACAACCACCCTGAATTCTTAGGCAGAAATGAAAGTAAAACCAGAGGTCACTCACTAGCTTTTACAGAGACACGTAAAACAAAAAATCTGTAACTTCTAACTTGTCTCAAAGGCTGAGTTGGTCCACATTCATCTTTTCAGGCAGCATCCCATTGATTAGTCAAATGTGAAGAGTACCTGGGGGCCAGGTACTTTTCTAGGTCCTAGGAATACAAGTACTCTGTATACAGGAGTAATGTATATGTGTGACAAAGACAGCATTCCTTTGTTATTGCAACCTACCTTGTGGGGGTGGGGGAGAGATGGACAATGAATATATAAATAAATAATATTTGGATAATGTGAAATGTCTTGAAGGCAATTAAATAGGCTAATGTGAAAGGCAATGTATGTATGAAGGGGTTCTTAAAAAAGAGTGCTTAGAAGTCCTCTCTTGTAAAGTAACATTTGAGTTGTGTCCTCCGTGATCTAGAGGAAGAACACGACCCGTGGCATCAGCTAGATGGCTTGGTTTCTGCAGGTGGCTGACCTATTTGAAGATCAAGTAGATATAAGATTTCCCAATTTCATGAGTACTTGTAGGACACAAGTTATGAATCATGGCTGATTGTAATACCTGTTAGTAGTAAGTACACCAGGAGACTAGAATTTTCCAATTCCATTGGGGACATTTAAATTCTGAGTGAGTGAAATGCCAGTGTTGGGATTGTGCCTAGGAGCTAAAGTGCCCCCAGGATCTATTTTAAACAAAGTTTTGAGATTAGTCCCTAAAATATCTTGCTCTATAAAAGGGATGGCATTTATAATGCATGTAGGGAAAAACAAAACCCCAAACAAACTACCATCAATCACTTTCTATAAAGGAAGCAGACAGCAAGTGAAAAATTGATGAGTGAGCAAACGAATACATACATAAATATGACTGGATAGAGACTCCCAGATGAATAAATGTGATAAACCATATTTTATATTCGATCTCTGATATTTTGGGTATCTGCATTCTCTGCAGGTCTGATTCCCTAATTAGTTATTTCTGTGTCACCTGTGCTGTCTTATTCCTGGAGTGTTAATGTCCTTTCTTTTTCTTTGCTCTCTTTCTCCCATTCCTTCCTCCCTTCCTCCCTCCTGTCCTTCCTGCTTTCATCCCTCCATCCCTCTGTCCTTCTCTCTTTCTTTCTCCTTTCCTTCCTTCCTTCCTTCCTTCCTTCCTTCCTTCCTTCCTTTCTCCCTCCCTCCCTACTTCCCTCCCTCCATCTTTCTCTTTCTTTCTTTCTTTCTTTCTTTCTTTCTTTCTTTCTTTCTTTCTTTCTTTCTTTCTTTCTTTCTTTTTAGTTTTATTGTATGCCTGTAGTGCTTAGAACTTTATTTGTGGAATTCCTTGAGGTTTGTGTTTGAAGTTTGCTTACCAGAGGCCATGAGTGTTTGCTTCTGCCAGCTAGGGATCACTTTAAACCAGAGGTCAGCAAATGCTTTCTGTGAAAGGCCAGGTATTAAATATTTTGGGCATCATGGTCTATATGGTCTCTGTCACAACTACTCAACTCCAGTATTGTAATGCAAAATGATCTGTAGACAATATGTAAATAAATGAGCATAACTATGTTCCCATAAAACTTTTTTGGACACTGAAATTTGAATTTCATATAATTTACATTTGTCATGAAGTATTTTTCTCTTTTTATTTTCTTTCAACCATTTAAACACATAAAAACCATTTTGGCTCATGGACTATACTAAAGCAGATGGCAGCCTAGATTTGGCCATGAACCATAGTTTGCCACCTTCTGATTTAAACTAAAATTTTAGTGTGTGGTTTTTTTATGGGTCTTATGATCAATGTAGATTCCAGGCGTCAATTTGTGTGAGGGCAAAATTGTGGTTAAGATTTCAGAGGAATCATTTTCTTTTTCACCCCTTTTCCCAAAGCCAAGGCCAAAACATATTTATCCTCTCTCTGTGAGGCAGGTTTTTCCCAGTTTTACTCACAGAAGATTCCAGGAGCCCAGCTTGATACAGAGATCCCTGATCTGAATGTCTGTGATGTCCATACCCTGGTTGTCTCCTCATGGTTTGCTCAAGTATGGTTCAAGGCCATTAGGATTGAAAGAGGACAGATACTGACTTTTCATTTCTCTATGACAAATTCTTTTTTTTTAATGTTTATTTTGAGACAGAGAGAGAGAGAAAGTGCACACATCGGGGAGGGGCAGAGAGAGAGAGGGAGAGGAAATCCCAAGCAGGCTTTGCCATGTCAGTGCAGAACCCAATGCAGGGCTTGAACCCACAAACAGCAAGATCATGACCTGAACCCAAATCAAGAGTCAGACACCCAACCGACTGAGCCACCCAGGCGCCCCTCTGTAACAAATTCTGATAGCCCATTTCTGGAGTTGAGATTTCCATTTATTCTGACCTCTAAAGACATCTCTTATTTTCCAGCCAGTTCAGCCATGCATTAAAAAAAAAAAAGAAAAAAGAAAAAAAAAAGGTTTTTACATGTCTCCCAGAATTTTTAGGCATTCTGTATACGTAAAAATATTGCTGAAAACAAAAGTCACTTTGGAATCTATGTCCCGTGCTCTTTTCTAGTATTTCACTCAGGTGGGTGTTTCATGCTAATCCAGGAGATTGGTTACATTTAGGAACAAAGTTGTGGGGGACAGGGACGTTTTGAAGACCATGTGCATTCTAGAGGGTAAGGAGGGATGGGGTCACCAAGGGGTAGAGTGGTAAAGAAGTGAGAGACTTTTAGAGAAGAAAAAAATTCCTGAGAGGCAGCTGAGGGCAAAGATACAGTGAGGAATACTGAAGGGGCTCGAGTTACTTTCCCAGGGAAGGAGAGACAAGATGAAAATTATGACTTAGGGAAGATGAATCCTGTAGCACATGAAGATAGTTTGGGCCAGAAAGCCATTGATGACAAAGGAGACCAACTAAGCAACTATTGCAGTAATTGAGATGTGAGCGTTGAAGAATTTTGCCCGTGGTGGAAGCGAGAGGAACAGGCATTTCTTCCAGAAACGTGGAAGAGGAAAGTCATCAGAATGTGCTAACCGACTAGAAGAGGGAGCTGAGGGGAGCAAAGTCCAAGGTGGGAGAGAGCTCATAGATTCTCATGTGGCTTCTAAAGTTTCTTTTAGTTCTGATTCAACCTCTAAAGGTATAATTTCAAAGCTCGCTCAGTGGAGAATCAGGTATGTTCCAAGACACAAGGATCTCAAAGGTTTCGATTTGAGTTTTAGGTTATTTTTTTCCCCTTCCAGTTGACGGAACTGGGAGTATGATTTTCTCAGAACATTCCTATCTTTATATCTGAGCCTCATAATGGTGTGAGCAGGCTCCCTTGATGTTTTCCCTAGCAACAGGACCACCGAGCTTCCTTGAAAACCTTTGTGACAGCTGAGACGGCTGCTGGTCTGTGCGCTGCCTTCCCTCCAGTGCTCTGATCGGTGAGTCAGAGGTGACACTTCCTCACAGTGACACAGATCAGATGAGGAAAACTCATCTTGTATGAACCAGGGTCGAAAATTGAAAATGTTCCACCTTAACTGCTTTTCATGCTTGACACACTTCAGAAGCTATTCTTTCTGACAACATAATCAAGGTTAGCGTGGGGCTTAATGTTTGTTTTTGCCTTCTTTGTTATGAAGATGCTGTTGCAGTTTCGAAGTGATCGAAGTGACCGATGCCAAGAGTAACCTTTTGGAATGGCAAAGCCATTTTTCAGAAGGAGGCAGAATGGACTTCCCACTTTATGTTATGGTACCTTTCTGTGCCGTGTGTGTCCATTGCCTTTTGAAAGAGCCTAATTAATTTATGAAATAGATGGTCTTGGAGGTGAGGCACACACTTGGCTAACTGTGTAGTTAGGAGGAAAATAGTCAAGCTCAGAGGCAGAATGTTACGCCCAACATGGCCATACGGCAGTGCAGCTAGAAATAACATGAGCACTTCTCTCCTCCTCCAGGGAAGTGGCCCCACACTCCATTTTGCTTCTGCTGAGACGTTTCCAAAGGGCCACCTTGAAGGAACAATCATTTCCTAACTCACTTCTTCATGGGAGTTTTCATCCATCTTCAAATACAGAGGAAAGGAAACATGTTTCTTTCCAGGGCAAGAAGGCCTAAAATTTGAATGGTAGGGCCCTAACAACTAAAAAGGTTGCTCATCGTGACAAGAAGGAATGAATCTTGTAGTACTGAAAATCAGGATCTTTGGTTCTAGTCTGGGTTCTGTCCCTAATTATAACAGCCACCTCTTACCGTGTGCTTACTGTGTCAGACGCTGGGCTGAGTGTTTTTCATGAATGCTTTCATTTGATCCTTTTCACATTTCCTAGAGGAGAGTACTATTCTTAGTCCTGTTTTAACAGATGCAAAAATTGAGGCTCAGGAAGGTTAAGTAGCTTGCCCAAGGTCCCAAAAGCAAATGTTGCTGGTGCTGGTGTCACAACCAGTGTGGAGGGCTTTGGACTGGTGCTCTCAATCATTATTTGTCCAAAGGGTACTGGGCCTTGGAAGACCAACCAACCACTCTGAATATCAGTAGCATTTAAAGCAAGGACATTGGCCTTGATGATTCATAAGGTTGCTTCCAGCCTCAAAATCCTGTCCAACTCTGTCTTCTGAAGGATACAGTATAAAAATGGTGACATGACATAAAAGATTAAGAGTATTATGTCCCTGGCCTTGACAACTTAGAAACAAAGTAAATTCCTTTGGGAGGGGAGGAAACCAACAACAATAACAACAACAACAACAACTGAGTAGTTAAGTCCTAGGAGAATCCTGGAAAGATTTCTGAAATATTGTATGTTGATATGTCTCAGACAAAGAAAGGTGAATCTTAATTTTGGAGAAAGGACTCATGGGAGATTCAAACACATTATATGGTCTTGTTTCCCACTTTATTAATTGGATGCTCAGAAGACAGAGCCTGAAGTTCTGCAAAAATACAAGAGATTCCATTTCGAGGGATTGCCAGGTAATCTGCCTTAGTTCTTGGGATCTTCAGCTTTCTGGAAACCTTTCATCTCATTTTGAGGTGGATTAAGCATTCCCTTCTTCATACTGAACCTGAGTTGAAAACGAACTAAAGACCAGTAAGGCCTGTAGGCAGGAAAACTCAGAATTAAATGGAAATCCAGCTGTACCTCCCTAAATGTGGGTAGGGGTCTCAGCATGTTCTCAGTTAATCTTTAGAGCATTGAGAGCCATTTTAGTCCAAATGTAGTGCTGTGGATAGATATGTCATTTAAGTTTCCTTTTTCCTCCTTTCCCTCTACCTCCTACACATTTTTTTTTTTCTGATCATAAGCAATGTTATTGCCCTTGAAGCACAAGAATAAAGTAATATTAACAGCCAATCTGAGTCCAGGCGTCCTCCATTTCTTTTTCATCTTCTGCTAGTGATAGAAAGCTGGCTTCTCCACTCCAACCAAACATTTCCATTCAAATTTTATTTTATTATTTGCATGATTAAAAAAAAAAAACATTCCAGGCAATAAAGTTGTTCTAGTGAGCTGATGGCTAATTGAGTACAGGGTAATTACAATTTAGCCAATATGAACGATTGTTTAGAAAGAGATGACCTCTGTGCTCTTGGTAACTGCAGTTTAGGACCCATCCAGCTGCTGTGATGCATGAAAAACATCTGACTTCATTACGATCAAAGGAGCTAGTCACTTATTCGCAGTGCTGATTTCTGCAGCTGAAAAAGTAGTTACACCAATTAACAACTTTCTAAGGCCCTCTGCTTGGATTGTTAACCTTCACATAAGCTATCTCTGTGGAAATCATTGACGATACACCCACTTGTCTCAGAATTCATCTGCCTGATCTTTATTGAACTTGATGTGCAAACATTTAAATGATAATTGAAACACTAATTAAATACTGCGTCTGGGCACTAGAGTTGGGAATTCAGAGAGAAAGGCTGACTTTGACTTACTGTCGACAGTATCAGCAACCAAAAGCCCCAGGTGCTGCCAGTTTTCCACAGGAGCAGTTTGGATCCTGTTTGGGTTGCCCTGATGTCTATTGATGCCTGCAGGGCACTGTGTCTACCGTGCTATCAGACACAACACAGGGGATACATACAGCATGTAATCCCAAATGATCAGCAAAGATATTTACCATCCATCCTGGAGATGTGGTTTCAGTGACTTGCTCTAGTCTTGAGTTGATTCAGATTGAGGTACAGGGAAGCAGGTGGAATCATATTTTTGGATCAGGCCAATTGTTAAGATTTTTATTTGTCTCTTTGTGTCCAGCATGCAAATTTCTCAGTTAGAATTTGGGAGTATTGGGTATGTAATCTGTTTACTTTCTTTTCATTCAATGGCTTAAAGCAGTTCTTCTCAACCCTGACTGCACATCAACATGAATTAGAAAATGCTGATGCTAGGGCTGATCTCTGGTGATGAGGCAGGTGCTGGCATTTTAAATGTTTAAATGTTTATTTATTTATTTTGAGAGAGAGAGAGAGAGCTGACCGCAAGCAGGGGAGAGGCAGAGAGGGAGAACCCCAAGTAGGCTGCCTGCTCAACTTGGAGCCTGACCTGGGGCTTGCCATGGGGCTCCATCTCACAACCTTGGGATCATGACCTGAGCCAGAATCAAGAGTCAGATGCTTAACCCACTGAGCCACCCAGGCGCCCCAAGTTACTGGCATTTTAAAGTAGCTGTGCAGGTGATACTAATGGGAAGTCAGGGTTAAGAACCGATGTAAGTCCCATTAGGGCAAGGACTATGTCTATTTGATTCACCCTTGCATTTGTAGAATGTAGCACAGGTCCTGACATGTTATAAATATCCAATAAATATATTTTTAAAGTTTTTATTTATTTACTTGAGAGAAATAGAGTCAGTGGGGGAGGAGCAGAGAAAGAGAGAGAGAGAGAGAGAGCATCCCAAGCAGGCTTTGCCCTGTCAGTGCGGAGCCCACATGGGGCTTGAACTCACAACCCCTGAGATAATGACCTTAACCAGCTGAGCCACCCAGGCGCCCCTCAATAAATATTTTTGAGTGACGTGCTTTGTAATACTCCCGGGTAGAGGCACACTGCCTAGGGCCTCTGTGAGTGTTAGGGCAAATTAGAGAGTGTGGCAGTATTCCTACCCCAATTTTACCGTTGCTTCCCAACTCCAGAAGACAGTCTTAGAGCCAGTTCTAGGAACCCGAATGCCTTCTAAGCTGCAATGTTTCCCTCAATCCCCACCAGATATGCTCCCTTCCTGTGATTCCTGCGATTCCTCTTCACTTTCTCATTTCACTACTGTTTCCTACTGGCACTAGCACCTTGCCTGGGATCCAACCTTCTGTAAAACATGCTCCCCAGCCACTGGGGGTGCTGCCCACAGACCCTCCTTAGCTATCAACCAGCCATCAGTAAGAGAGTTGCCTCATCCACAGTCACGCCCCTTAGTGCGGGTAGCCCGTATCTAATGACTGACATGAGGGTATAAAGGCTCGTGCTTTGCTCCATCTCAGGGCAACTCCACTGGACTGTCTCAGCTCCCAAGCTCCTGTGGGTAAACTGACGCCATGGTTGGGCTGAATTGACTTCTTCCTGTGCCAGCCCCTCCTCCTTCGCCTTCCTCTGCAGGTGTTGGTAAGAACACTTCCTGATGAACTCCTTCACCCTAATCTCCATGTCAGAGTCAGGCTACTGAGGACACAAAGACAATGGCACGAAATGCTGTCCGTGCCCCCTCAGACTGAGCCCAGGCCCCTCACACCCCTGTTCACCATGTACCACATGTCATGGCGGTAATGATCAGGACAGACAAAATCCCCTCCCTCATTAAGCTTACATTATAGTGGGAGACACAAGCAACAGACATACAAATCTGAGTGACGAAAGCTGTTTACAACAATAAAAACGGGGTAAGAGAACAGAGAATGATGGCCGAGTAGGGGCGGTGATGTGCTAGAGCTGGCTCCTGCTGGCTTGTGAGAACCTATTGTGAAATCCAGAGGGATTTTACAAGCCGGTTGTTAAACGGAGCTCTTATTAAGAAATTGATTCTATGAACTTAAAATCAAATAAATCATATTGGGAACTGGTGTAATACGTACTCAAAACTCATCACTTTCTCATTTTACTACATTTTGTGATAATGTACGTTCTTGTGGTTATTTACATTATTATATCTGTGTGGTGGAAATACTATATAATGGTGCCTTACTGCACATCCCTTCCTAATTATACATTCAATGACATCAATGAATCTGAACTGTACGTGTTCAATTGCAGTCATAGATTGGCTATGGATACAAGAGTATGTAAAAAATCAGCAAAAGCATTCTATGCAGATCAATCGACTCTGAAAAATTTATGATAAACAATAATGCTTAGAGTTATTTTCATTTCTAAATAGTTTGATCTACATCTCTTATTTCAGTAAAATTATAGTAAACACATATGCATATATACATACGTACATCCCACCCATCCCACCCCAGAGATCTGGTTGTAAACATTTACCAGCACATCACGGGATAGGAAAACTTCATGTCAGGAATATTATGGAAGAGGTGTATAACATTTGACCTGATACCTGATCAAATTCAGGGAACCTGTGTTTATTACTGTTTATAAAAAAAAATGCTGTCCAAATCCTTTGTATTCTCATTTCTTATTCTTGAATGATGGTCTCTAGACAGTTTTGTTAGTACTTTACCCATATGGAGGATTTGTCTCTCTCAACCTCTATTGATTTCTTTTAGGATTTTGAGAACTTCTATTGGGTCACAGCTCAAGATCTTATCTTTCCTACTGAGGCTAAACTCAACTTGCATGCTTCATTATTATTTATGTTCTAATAACCCTTTTCATTTGTAATCGCCTAGCTGTAAATAGACATAGTCATCCTTAGTGGATGTTACACTTTAGTGGATATAATACTGGTAGTTACAGGTATTTTTGTAAAGAATAGCTCTGTTAGTTGTAAGTTTTGTCTCTTTCAGGAATTTAGATACTTGAGTATTAAGTTAATTTTTTGTTAGCCACAGCTAAAAGGTAATCGCAGGAATAAAAAAAAAAAAAACAGGTATTATTATAGAAAAGCCATAGAATAAAAAAGTTGGCTGTCTTGAGCCACTTCTTGGCTTTATGACCATGAACAAACCACATGACAACCCCAAACCTGTTTCCTAAGCTACACAATGAGAATTTAATTTGGCAAATTTGTTGGTCATTAGGACAAATAAGGTATGCTCCATGCCTTCAATTTAGAGCTATTAACAACCAGCCCTGGAACCATTTCTAATTCTGTGGGATGAACACTAATCGTAGCTGTAAGATGAATACAGAAGTATGTACAAAATCAAATGATGTAAGTGAACATATTTTGTGAACGTGGAAAATACTGTCCCATAAATATGTAAGATGCAGTTGCTCATAGAGCTTCTGGGTGCTGGGTGCATTCTGGCCCCTGACATATGTGTACCATGAACTGAGTAGTGAAGGCATGAACCGAGTAGTAGGTCACCGGGTTATTTAGGGAAAGCCTACCGTGTCTTTTTAAGTCTTGCTCCCCCTCTGTGTGGTTATGTCTAAACTTCTTAACACATGGTCACACTGTTCTAAAATAAATATATGGTTACAGAACTTAGTTTAATTATAGTATAAGATAGTCAAGTAAACAAAATACTCATTTAGTAGAATCAAGTCATACTATTTGATTGTTCTGTGACTTTTCTAGGTGTTTAATCTTAGCATTTGTTATTGCCACATATCGGTCTTTTCTACAGTTTTCAGAGCAATGGTAACTACCCAGCCACTTCATGTTACAGATGAGGCACCACACTGGGAAGTGATAGCAGTTAGAGGCCAATATCAACAAGCGTTTCATTAGTTGTGAGAAAATGCTTACATGTGATTGAGTTTTTTAAAAAATGAAAAGAAAGCTTTTCCCTTTATACAGATTATGCCTGTTTACAAGAAAAAATTAGAAACGACTAAAAAGTAGAAAGATACTCATCTGCTATTTCACTGCCCCAACACCCTCACTTAAAAAAAACTTTTTTTTAATGTCTATTTATTTTTGAGACAGAGAGACAGAGTGAGAGCAGGGGAGGGGCAGAGAGAGAGAGAGAGAGAGACAGACACAGAATCTGAAATAGGCTCCAGGCTCTGAGCCGTCAGCACAGAGCCCAACACGAAGCTCAAACCCACGACCACAAGATCATGGCCTGAGCCAAAGTCAGACGCTTAACCGACTGAGCCATCCAGGCGCCCCCCAACACCTTCACTTTTAACCTTGTAGTGTCTATTCCTCCAGTCTTTAACTATGTATTTTTCTGTGGTTGCAGTAACACTTGATGTATGATTACATACTGTGCTTTTTCTAATTTAGCATTTTAACAAAAGCATTTTCTAAGCTATTAAACATCTTTTCAAGCATCCATCGAAAGGACAGCATGTATTTCACTGTAGCCAGTCTTTGGATCACAATACAAAAACTTACTTGAATTAATGAATGGTGACTCTGTTTTAATTAACTAGGAAGACTGTATTCTTATTCCAATGACTTTACCATTCTTAGATTATTTTTGAAATGAGGTTTTGGAAACACCTTCAAAACAACTCAGAATATTGGTGTTGTTCTTAATATATAGTTTTTAAAATTTTATTTATTTATTTAATTTATTTTAGAGTGAGCACAAGCTAGGGAGATGAGCAAAGGGAGAGAGAGAGAGAGAGAGAGAGAGAGAGAGAGAGAGAGAGAGAATCCCGAGGTCAGTGCAGAGCCCAACGTGGGGCTCGATCCCATGACCCTGGGATCATGACCTGAGCCAAAATCAAGAGTCAGATGCTCAACCAACTGAGCCACCCAGGCGCCCCTCAATATTCAATTTTTAAAACAAAAATATAATTTACATATCTCATTCCTTCCAATTAGCTAAGAGTGACTTTTGTCTATTTCTAATAACCAAATCCACCTTGAAGAAAAACTATCTGCCAACACCAAAGATATTAAAAAGAATTCCGCACAGGTTTTGGTAGCAATTTCCAAAGAGAAGTTTGAAAACACTTTGTGAATATTTATATTAGGATAAACTGTATTGTCTCACAGAGCAACTACTTGGGTTAAAAAATGAGGTGTTTTATGTTACAGTCACCTTTTCAGCTCTGAAGACCCTCAAAAGTTGATTATTGATCATGGCCTGGGAGTTTAAAGTCTTTCTAGCTGCTCTGTCCAGTGGGTCCTCGAGTTTCAAGGTTCCAAGTTCGAACATTGCTGTTACACTCTTAAGGTCTTAAAGACCTTAAGACTTAAAGACTTCTTAAGACTTAAAGACTTCTCTGCTCTGATGTTAGAAGTGAAGAATCCTGCAAGCTCTTGAGGCAGAAGAGAATCTGTTCTTAGTTAGATTAAAAAAAAGAGAGACAGACAAGAAAACAAAGCAAAAACAAAAAAAAAACACATTGCCTTGGGCCACTTTTCTACAAGAAACTTGTGCTGTTCAGCATGTCACTTATGAATGACTGCTAGGTGCAAAGTCCTGTGTCAGGCATCCAAATTCTTCCCTGATGGGGGAGAATAAGAGGAGATCTTTAGTAGGTTGACATTTGTGTGGAATGGTGAAAAGAGCAGTGGCTTTGTAATCATGGGCCCTAAATGCTAAAAAATGTTACATCCACTTCCAACTTAGACAAGTCTCTTTCTTTTTCCCTCTGTTTTTCCTTTTGTAAAATAGTGGGAATGGTGACTTTTTATGAGATGATCTCCAGATCACCATTGAGCTCTATGGCTCCTTGGCTCTACTCATATGGTCAGGAGTGCAGGGGAGATCAGGATGGTTTAAGCCACAGCAATGTTTGTTTTACTGAGTAACAAAGACTCAGAGGTACTTTCAAGGGCACAAGCATGGAGAATGAGTCCCAGTGTTGTATGAAAGGGATAGAAACTCTTCCAAATGAATAGTCATATTCTTGATTTGCCCCTGTGGGCAAATATTCCAGTATCAACTGGAATTTTAACTATTGTTGAAATGTTTTTCCACCCTATGAATCAATAATCTGAAATGTAGAGATTACTTCTACTTAGTTCTCTCTTTGTCATCAACTCAGTGAGGTGAGGCTTAGTTTGGGTTGGTGTGGGTGGTGATGGGAAGGGTTTGTGATCTTTCTATGAGATTCTCCAGGGCCTGTTCTGTGCCAGCATTAGGAGGAATTCAAACGCTGAGACAGGGTGAGGTTAGGATGGATTAGGATGACGGAGGGAATTTTTAATAGTTTCCCAGGAAAAATAAGAGGATAAAAGTCTCAGGGACAGTTGAAGAAACACTTTTCAAAAATGAAACTCTTGTCCAATCTCTGGTTGCCTGAATGTCCAAGGGTATGAGGAACAGAATGAGATAGGGCTTCAAATGTGCACTTCAGCTACCATGGGTACATCGCATGGTGTGACAGTGTATTGAGATAGGGCACGATAAAACAGGGAACAGGATTCTAGAATATGGGCCAGCAGGAATAATGCTGGATAACAGCCCCTATGTCTTATTCAAGGTCCTGGGTAGAATTCTCTCAGATAGCAAAGACTCTTGGGTTCCACTGACTTAAAAAATTTTTTTAATGTTTTTATTTTATTATTAAGAGAGAGAGAGAGAGAGACAGAACACAAGCAGAGGAGGGGCAGGGAGAGAGAGGGAGACACAGAATCTGAAGGAGGCTCCAGACTGTCAGTACAGAGCCTGCCGTGGGGCTCGAACCCATGAACGATGAGACCGTGACCTGAGCTGAAGTTGGACGCTTAACCAACTGAGCCACCCACTGGCTCTGAAAGAAGGAGACTGGTCTCTGTAAAAGGGATTTCTCCTGTGCTGTCAAAAAATACCAGAGGGCCAGGTTGACCACCCACTTGGCCCTAGGAGCAGTGAAAGACTATCGTTATGTAACTCCTTTTGCTTTGGGCTGGGCGGCACTACCCAGCAGCCTGTAATGGTGCCAGGCAGTGGGGAATGGCAACCTGCAGAGTTCGACGAGGCTAGCATTAGGAAGAAGGACTGAAACCCTATTTGTCAGCCTGCCTTTTGGGGGAGGTGGTGATGGAAGAGGGTGGACAAAGGGACATCGAAAGAGTAAAAGCTCCTTTTTCCCTCTTCTACGGAGCATCTCAAATGGGGCAGTCTTCCTTTCCTGTGTGTCTGTGCCTCAGAGAGTCATGTCTGTGTGTGCGGACGCTGAAAGCCTCAGGGTGTTTGCATTCATAAGCCCGCTTAAAAATGTCAGTTGGGAAAGGCTAAAGACCTTTCCACCGCCACTTTTCAATCTTGTCATCTTAGTGCTTGCCTCCACCCTAGGCTTCCCAGAACTGCAAAAGGTAATGAAGTGTTTCACATACTGTTTTCTGTCGTTTTATCCTAATTTAAATCTATCATTTAGCGTGTGCTTTAAAAACGATGTTTACGGAGTTGGAGTGCTATTTTGTGCAGCCCAGAAATGCTTATCTGGGCTTGTATTTTAGACACACCAGGTATGCTGTCATTGCACACCATCAGTGCAGTGGGAGGAGAAATATTTTCAAACCTTTAGGCCTCAGTTTTAACCTGGAAACCTGAGGGTTTTCTGTAACGGAATCCATGTAGGTCAAGCTGGACCTGCTACTGTCTAGTATAATAGCAAACGGGATGGCATTCCCACACTCCCGAGTCAGACACCCCTGTGCTTTATCTCAAGGCTGTGACTTCCCCCTCCCTTGGCTTTATTCTTCTAGCTCTAAAAGGTGGGGGGAAAGGACTCCTGGTTTCTGTATTATGTTGTGAGTGAAGAAGTATTTTATTAATAATAGATTGCTAAGTGATCATTCTGATTTATTGAGCATATACTACATGTCTAATGATGCGTGTGCCAAAGAGACCAAGTCCCTGCCCTCCGGCAGCTCTCAACCTAACGGCGCAGGTGGACTGAAGGAAAACAACACAGTGCAGTAAAAGCAAGAATGAAACTGAGAACACTGTTCTAGCAATTAGCGGAGAGAGCAGTGAATGCCACCTAGACATTTCAGGAGAAGGGACAGGAGATAGTAGGGTCCAGTTTGAAAGATGAATAAAGGAGAATGCAGGAACCGTCCAGACAAAGGAAGGAGCGTATGTATAGAAACCATTAGAAAAAACTTGTGGGGAATAAGCTTAGGAATTCCCTGAGCTTGTACCAATGGGTTAACAAGGCATAAAGAAATAGAAAGCCACAGGATGTATGCATCCAAGATTAGGTAAAACAGATCAGGTAAACAGAGCAAAAGTGCCCAGTATAGGACAAAGACATAGGAATAGAAAAGCCTCAGGATGAAAACATCAAAAATGAGGTAAACAGGATTAGGTAATCAGGGCAGAAATGCCCCCCAACTTAGTACAATAGCAGAAAGCTGCTTTCACAGGAAGGAAGAACCAAAATAGGTTAACAGGTAAACAGGGCTATGGACCTCAGCAGGGTGAAGTTGCCCAGAGTGGAGCTAATTAGCAAAAGAAAGGTGCCTTGTTGACCCTGAGGTAGAATGCTCTGCCTTTCATGTCCCCTAGGCTAGTTTAGGTAAACAGAGGTGAAGCCTCATGTCTGTTGTAAATAACCTTCCCCCAGCGCCAGGATTTTGTTTTGGATTGACCCAAACCCCTAACGCCACATATCTTCAAAACCCCCTTTCCCTCACACCCATGAGTTAATGTTCACGATTTCATTGCCTCTTTGTGCACATCCATCACACTTGTAAGCCTTCTGATCCTAATAAAAATGGAGCAAGGACCCTTACTCGCGGTTCTTGTCTCCTCCCAGACATTAGCCTCTCTCGCATTTCAATCCTGGGTCTGCTCTCTTGCTGGACAAGAGAGAACTCCAGACCCAGAGTCTACGGCAAAAACTCAGTGTGTCTGGGAACCAGTGAGAAACTGAACATGGCTAATGTGCAGGGACAATGAGAGAGTCCAGGATAACCCTGCAAACAAGAATGAGATCCGTGGGGAATACCAGGCACTGCTGTGAAATGCATTTAGACTTATTCCTTAGCATCCGAAAGCTAGAAAAGAAGTTAAATCAAGACGCAATGCAAGAATTGATGTGTTTTAAGGGTATCTGTGTGAATGAAGGGTAAGGAGGGGTGAGTTTGGGTGAGAAGTAGTGAGGGCATGAATTAAAGAAGTGATAGTGGAGAAGAGGGAGAAAGACCACAACCAGGACATGTTTCTAGAGTGGAGTTTATAGTATTTAGTGCTATTTTGAGGTGAGAATTAAGTAAGAGTTGGCTTTAGGGAAAAATGTGAAAATGGGTAAAATTTGTTTTCAGTCTTCTGGAATCCACTCTGTGGGCTTTGGCTTCTCTATAGGACCTTTCATCAAAATCTGCTCTTACATCCTTAATTTATGGGAATGTGAATTTAATGATTACTGATTATAGCTTGACATAAATACTACTCCGGAATGGTAGGATTTATATTTTACTTCTTGTTTTTACTATGATTTGTAATTGTAATTTTATCATTTATATTTTACTATGAAATATACTATCAATATATTTATTTACTATAAATACATTTGTCATGTATATTTTACTATTTATCTTTGTGTTCACAAAGATGTTCATAAGAGTATTTTTTATGTAAAGGAATCCTTGAACAGTAGCTTAACAGTAAACAATTTGTTGAATCAACAGTGATACGTCCACAGATGATATCTAGAACAGCCATCTAAAAATATGTAAAAACACATTTATTGTCTTAGAAAGTTGTTTAAAATATATTAGAAAAAATAACATTTTACTAATTGTATGTACAGTAGAATCCTATTTTCTCAAAGTATATATTTTTAAGTGTGTTTCTAAGCAAAGGAAAAGGACTGAACAAGTATTCCCCCAAATGCTCAGTGGTTATATTTGTGTGGGAAGTCAAATTATCAAAGACTCTCGTTCTTCATCATGTGACCCGTAGGTTCCAAGTTTTCAATAATAAGTGTGTTAGGGTGTTAAGTTGGAAGTTTCCCATGTACGCACCAAGCTATAATGGGTATGGCATTCCAAAGTAAGATTCTAGACCAAATTATAAAATTGCAAAAGTAACTTCAAAACACAGTTTTACAAGTTTGGAACCCCTCATCCACAGTGAGAGTGTAAAGTGCCAGGTTGTTGAAGATTAGTAGGATGGGACTTCCAGAGGGATTTCTTTGAAAAGATTTGTACTGTTGATTCCTGTCTCCATCAAGGAGGAGAGGTAGAGGGATACTGCTCTTTCTTCTCTAGCCAAGAAAAAAGGTTTCAAGAGGATGACTAGAAGAATTTGATATGTATCTTCTTTGAAGGAGAATAGACTTGTGTCTGACTTCTACCTGAAAAATTGAAAGAGAGAGAGAGATGGACAGTGTAGATCCTGACAGATGAGCTCAAGTGAAGTTGGTGGTGGGGGGGGGGGGGGCAGGGTGCTGCTTTAGGATCTGCCTACATTCTCAGAGCTGTGAGGACAAAGCAGATAATTACTTCCTGTGGCTCACAGTGGGCCACCTCATAAGAGAACCAGCATGGGCTCCCATGAGGCCCTGTTCAGTAGAGAGCTGAAAGAACAAAAAACAAAAATAGTTCAACATATTTCTGGACTCCTGGGGACTATTGGAGGGGTAGGCGATGTGATCAGGAATAACGAATCACCCACGTTGTGGAAACTACATCTTAGAAACCCCCAACGCTGGCGATGGCGTGGTCCCTGGGGAAGCCAAGAAAATGCCTGCTAGAGAACGGGTCAGTGTCAGAAACCATGTAGGCCTCTTATAACAGTACCAGTCCAAACAGGACATCCACAATTCCCTCCTTCCTCTCTCAGATTCAACCCTGGTGGGGAGAGGGCAGTCAGAAACCAGAGTTAGTAAGAGGAAGGAGGGATGAAAGCTTAGGACAGGAAAAGAGAAAAGAAGGACGATGCTTCTGTTTCCCAGGTTCCTGCTTGCAGCTGGGAGAGGATTTAACTTTCAGTCACATTTGGAATTTTGATAATGTAGGATTAGACGCTTTTAATATAGCATCAGGATTAGGTTTGGGGATTTAGGGTGAACGTGGAATTATTACCTGAGAGTGACTGAAAAAGTCATGGAAGTATTTGAATTTTCATTCGTGGGCATGGAAAAAAGCATCCTCCCACCTTATGTATGAAAATATTTTAAGGAGAGAGTTGGAGAAGAAGAATTCCTTTATAATTTTGTCAACTAAGTTCTGCTTATTTAATGTTGGATTTTGAATATATATTATTTTTCTAACTCCCAGGTCAAGTGTTTCTTTTTAAAGTTTGTCCCACTGGTTACCATCTAATATCTTATTGTCATTGTTGTAGGGGCAAAAATAAACCATGGCCCCTGTCTTGAGTGACTTTCCCCAAAGCCACGCAATAGCAAGAAAATACTTTTCTTTGCTAATAATGATTGGAAGATCTTGGACACTGATTCCATATGCAAGCGGGGTGGCCTCTCCTCTGTCCAGTTAAGGTGTTTCTCCCACCTTCCTTTGAAGAACACGAGACAAATTTCCCCTGGAAAACTAACTTGCAACTCTCTGGGAGTTCAAAGAACAGACTACTCCTCTTGGATTCATTTCTAGGAGGCACTAGTGAGCATTGCAAATTAAGCACTCATCTACAAAATGCGCAAACAAATCTAATAATCACCTTGTGTTACACCTGCTTTTGAGAAACTTGAATAAGAACTTTCTTATGGCAAGTGAAGAGGAACAGTTTAAATCATTTGAAAAATTGAATTGGATCACTTGTAAACTGAAAATCACTGTGGGCGATACAATAGATGTAAAATGTGTGTGTGTGTGTGTGTGTGTGTGTGTGTGTGTGTGTGTGTGTAGAGGTCAATAAGAATATATCCTGAAGGTTGGACATCAGTTTAATTGTATCTGTTATATTCAGCTAAGCTTTGCCTCTGCTGCTACAGACTTTCATACTACAAAAAACGTTTAGCTGAAAGATGATTTTGGATTAGGAAAGGATGAGAAAACCAAGATAGAATATAAAATACCAAAGGTCAAGACTCAATAAGCCTTCTCTTGATGTTGACAATGGTACCACAGTAAGATGACCACTGAAAGAATAGAAGCAGCAACAGAGGAGAGAATTCATGTCTCCTAAATAAGCTGGCAACCTATCAATTAGACATGTAGGCTCTGGGCCATTGGCCCAGCAGAAGCTGTGTCCCTGAAAGCTCAGTGCAAACTTTCAGCTCCTGGATGAATCTTCTCCTGCTGTGGGGATCCCATAGTCCAAAAGGTGTACCCTACTTTGACGTTTGCTAAAGGCATGACCAGTGATGAGAACTTGGTAGTTTTAATGCTCTGTTGAGTGGTTTATACTTGGATTCCTGAACCACTGTTCCCAGGTCACCCAAAAGGAGACATGGAAATCATTACTGTCCCTCCTGAGTATGTATCTGTTGAGTGGGGTGGGTAGGCCATTTCAGTGAATATCACAGAGGAGAAAATAGAGACCTCAGGGACCTGCTTCTATTGAACTTTCCCTTCAATGTACTCATCAGGCAGGACCAGACGCCCAACTACACTTGTTTTTTCTATGTGGTTCCAGATGTAGATGCAGAAAGCTATTAAAGGTGCTTAGAGCACCTTATGCAGAGTAAGAGCTTAATAAGCATTGCTTATTATGATAGAAAGAAGAAAGGAAACTAACACCTACTGAGCACCTACCCTGTGCCAGGAATTGTGCTAAGTACCATCACATTTTCTCATTTCCTCTTCATACCAACTCTAGAAGGTAACTAGTTCAGAGAGCTTTGATGACTTACCCCAAAACAAGTAGCTAATCTGTGACAGATCTTGGATTTAAAAATCAGGTCTACTTTATTACACAATAGGATACTTCTTGTCCTCTGATTCAGTGTTTGAATCACAGGAAGAAAAAGAATAGATGTTTATTTCAGAAGTCTCTGGATCCTCCTTCAATTAAAGATGCTCTAAGTAGGAGTGTTTGGGCCCTGCCCACCTGTATGAGTAAGGGAAGCCTTGTTGCTGGAAGAGACAACTGCAGATTTCAGTGGCTTTACACAGAAGTTTATTCTGCTCACGTCAAAGCTGATCAGTGTTGGTGGATGGGTGGAGATGGGGCTTCTACATTTAGGAGCTTAGGCTCCTTCCTTCTTGCCAGTCCTGGAATATTCTGTTGAATCCTCTGCCTACAGCTAGTAAATGAGGGGAAAAGGTGAGTTTGGCACATTGGAACTGCTTACGATCCAGGCCTGGAAGTGGACACGTCACTTCTGCTCATATTCCTAACTGCCAGAACTTGACCACATGAAAAAGAGACTGGAGAAGCATTTTGGGTGAGACAAGCAGGAAAATAGATTTTATGGCTAGATAGTCTATGCCACAGTCTGTCTTGTGGGCACTAAATATTAATTTCACTCTTCTTTCCATATATAGAACCCACTGTTCCCCTGCCCGAGGGAGAAAACCCTAAGTCACAGCCAGTTTCTACATTCAGTTCAAAGTCCAGGATCTCTGGGCAAACCCAAAGTCCCTATCAGGCTTGGATGTGGAAAGTCAGGTGACCTCTAACGTGAAAAAATAAGTATCATTTCCCACTCCTCACCCCTCCATGGCACTGCATTTTCCCTCAGTTGGCGATGGACAATTTCTTCCTTCCCTGTTTTCTCCATGGTTACATCTGAAATGTGCACAAAGAAATATATTCTCCCTGGAAGCTTTCCAGCTTTCACAGCCTGCTCTCCTGCTCACATAAGTTCGAGAGCTCAAGTATGGTGTTAAGCCTTAAACAATCAGAATTTTCATTAGCTCCAACTTGTGATTAGTTTGGCACTGTAATTGACTCAAGGACTCAGTAGGCTTCTGACCTATTTGCTTCTAATAAGTAACCACATTCAAGTTCTTTACGAAACATAGTTCTCCAGTTTGATTTCTTTCTTTTCCTTCATCCCTGCATTCCTTCTCTCAACTTCCTGGCAGCTAACTTGAAGCTCACTGAAACAATAGCCTTGGTTACCAAGATATTCCTTTAGGCTGATCTTTCCTACAAATTCAACTTGTGAGCAAGAGGTCTTGGTGGGTCTCTGTAGCTCGGGATCCTGTCCAGTCTTATCTCTTACCATTTGGAGCACAGTCCAATCAGCTCTTCCAAATTTGTTCTTGAATAGCTCTTGATCTTTGTACTTTTTCCATTCCCTTCAATCTCTGTGTGAAAAGCCCTCCTTTTTTTCTCTAAGCTCCTGTACTGAAGGCATTTAAGAGTAATCAGTATGCTTTTCCGTGTTTTCCCAACCGTTTTCCTCACAACTTGAGGCTCAGAAGCATGTGGTCCTTCTCTTAAGCTACTGCAGATGACACTTATATAATGTATGGCTAGAGAATATCAAGGGTCTCTAATACTCTAACTTGCTGTATTTATTTCTGCCCTGTCTGCTATCTGACCACTAACACAATACCACACATTTAGGCTTTCACTAAGCCAGCACCCCACTTTCTGTCCTGATTTCTGTATTAGACACAGAAGGCTAACAGCTAGAACCAATAACCCCAAAATATCAGTGGCTAACACATTAGAGGTTTATTTCTTCCTTACGTAGAGTCTAATTGGCTGCAGGTGTAGAGCAGAGCTACACATGCACTCGGGAACCCAGGCTCCCCCACTCTGGTTTTGTCATCTCCTAGGCCTTGCTTTCACTGTTCAGTTTTCTTTATCAAGTTTTATACTGCCCAGAAGTGATTCCTATCACCCACATTTGGTTGGCCAGAACTTATCAAAGGCCACATCTAATTGCAAGGCAAGGTAGAAAATGTTGTCTAGCTTAACACCCACAGATAACTGGATATAAGTGTAATAAATAATCTGTCTCCACTCTACTGCCCTTGCCCTTAGATGCTGAGATACCCTCAGTTGTAGCATCTGAGAACATATGAGATGGAGTATAATGTGATGGAAGGAAAGCCCCTCTCTTGATGGACACAAGTCAGTCCCTTGGGATAACAAATTCATTTCCCCCCCACATTTTGTATTGAGTAAAATCCTTGAATATGGGAGGGCCAGTAAACACAATGTATACTGTCATATTTTCAGTATTCAATAATTGTTCAGGTCTTACTCTGTAGAAATAGGATGGTTTGGCTTTCTGGAGAACTGACTCTTCCACAGTACTCCCTTCTAAAGCTTTTTTTTTTTCTAGAAAATACCCTTGGCATATACAAATTCCTCCCTCTTTTTTCCATGCCAGAATGTTTTACATAAAAGTCATTACTGTCTCCTTGTTATTATAGATACTTACATTGTAGGAGACATAAGATTCTAAATAAAGTAAAATCAACAAGATTATAGCTCATCGTCTCTAGATGATTCCAAGCCGGCAACATAGGAATCCAGTTATGTACTTTGATAAAATACACATGGCTGAGATCCACTTCTGGAGATGAAACTTGTAAAAAAAAAATCCAGGATGACCTTGATGATTGGTCTCATTTGGGAATCATTGTTCAAGAAGACGAGGTTGCCCTCATCTGTCTACATTTTGAGTTAGTACCTTTGGGTTGACTATCACAGGAGACTTTCAGGCTCCTCATTCTGTGGGAGTTTAGGGTTTTTGTCTCTGGCACTTCTTCCTGGAGCCAGGCTGAAGGACCCTCTTCCTCCTTTTATCTGGTTGAATTGCTGAATGGTTCCTTGTTCCCTTATCTATTACCTAGGCTTGTGAGTTTTCTTATAGCTAAATGATTAAAGGCATCTTTCCAGTTTCCTAAAAAAGAAAAAAAAAAGGCTCATTGTGGTGCTGGCCTGATTTTGAAAAATAAAACAGACTTCTCAGATTTGGAATTTCTCTTTATATGAGAGTACGAAGTAAAGAAGTACAAGCAACTAACACACTGGAGACAAGCTACAAACTTGGGGAGTTCTGGTGGCATACACCATGTGAAAGAGTGAAATGGCTGAGTTTGCAAGCACTCTGCTCCTTTCTCATCCAGTGCTATGCAAAGGCCCACCCTGAGTCAAGGATGTTGATATTTAATAACCAGTAATCCAGAAATGGTGGAACAGGGATGCACATGACCATTGCCCCCTAGTTCCAGGAGAAGAAGAAGTTGATCAGAGATGCCCTCCCGTTCTTTGTTTCTCAGGCTGGAAATGATGGACAGGAAATAATGGCTCTGGAGATTTCTTGTGTGGTCAGAGGACGCTGCTGCCTCTTCCACTCTTTTGTCCCATCTCTCCTCTTTGTAACAGTAAAAAGAACATTGGACTCTGAGTCAAAGAGCTGAAATCTTGTTCTGGCTCTGGATTTAGCCAGCTTTATGGCCTTTGGGAACTTACTCAACATCTCTGGGAATTTTTTCACATGTAAAATAAAGAAGGAGGAATCTGGGAATTGCTGGGATCCTTGGTAATTCTACTGTTGTTGTAGAGGCTGATTGTGACCTCTCCTCTACGAAGGGGGACCTCCAGGAAGTTATGATTGGTTCTGGAACCATGGGCTATCCTGTGGGGAACCATTGCTTGGGTGATGTTTTAGCACATGCTTAAAGATGATAGTTTGGAAGAAATGGTTCTAGGTTGACCTTGAGTATTTTGTGGAAGCAAAGGCATGAGTGTCTTGACTTCCTCAACCAAAAAGCTAAAGAGTTATGTCATCAATAAATGTATGTCAGAGATGATTGAGAATTTTCCTGATGACACAGCTCCTTACTCATGTTCCAGGGCACCTGAGGAAGGCAGTTGGGGGGCAATTCCTGTGACGTGAGGTGGTGAGATTTCTTCCAGAGTAGCAGCGACAGCTATGTAGTCATTCATCCTCTGCCTTCAAAAGTGTTAAAACCCCGGGCTATCTTTTTTCCCCCCACCAAATAAATACTTTTCAAGGAGAACTAAGGAAATGTCTAGTAGCCCTTAGGTTTCTGATGCTGACTTAAAGGAGAAATGCACTCAGAACCCAGAGGCAGAATGGTACAGAGTGGGTTCTGATAGGAACCTGGGGTGGCAAAGGCCAAATTTCTATGACTCATTTCAGTATTTAAAAATGATGTTTTAGGGGTGCTTGGGTGGCTCAGTCAGGTAAGTGTCTGACTTCGGCTCAGCTCATGATCTCACAGTTCCTGAGTTCGAGCCCCATCTTGGGCTCTGTGCTGACAGCCTGGAGCCTGCTTCAGATTCTGTGTCTCCCTCTCTGTTCCTCCCCGACTCGCACTCACTCTCTCTCTCTCTCTGCATGTCTGTCTCTCTCTCTCTCTCTCAAAAAATAAATAAAGATTAAAAAATTTTTAAATGTAAAAAAATGATATTTTAATGTGGGTTTTAAGCTGTTTCATGGAGAGTAAGTTGATAAAGTTACTCAACCAACTGTTTGAGGATGACGTTGAATGGAGTGGGTCTGGGTTTCAGCCCGTGTTTGACAAGTTCTTCTGTGTTGCCCAGGATGCCAAATGCAGGGCTGTGAACTAGTGAAAGTACAGGTGGATGGCTTAGTAACTGGTTGAGTGAGACCAGAAAGATTAATGAATGGATCAGTGTTGATTGAAATTCTTGTCATAGGATTTCTTCTTGACCCTGTCCTGTGTGTAACTCGTATTACGGACTTGAGTGAGAATATTGAATGGCAAACTGAAAACATAAGTCCACTTCGGTGAGGTGAAATTTAGCACAAGTAAATGCAAAGCCTATCACCTGGCATCAGGATATTAGCTTCCTAAGAACAGCATAAAGGAGGCATATTTTAATAGCAGGATGTGAAACTCATTTACATCCTATTACAGTTGGCGGTAAGCTCCGTCTGAATCAATAGTGGGATACGCCTGCCCAAAAGGCTGATGAGGTTCTGGACACCATTAGCAGAACCTGAGCTCTGTGTTGGAAGAAGTGTACTTGAAGGAGAGCAAGCTGTTTAGGGCCCTGGACTGAGGAGCAGAAGCTGGCAAACTGACAGTACATGTGGACATGCTGAAGGAATGGAGGGAATTCACATTGGATTAGGAGAGGACACGAGGGTGGATCATTCCCTCATCAATCTGTAGCACTCTTCTATGGAAGAGCACTTTCAGACTTGTTTTGGGTGGCTCTAGAGTGCAGGACTAAAGCTAATAAGGACAAAATACACTGCAGCAGATTTCAACCCAACACATGGAATTGCCTGATCTACCTAAAAATTAAATGCACTAGCTTAGGAGATAGTGAATTTCGCATCCCTGGGGTGTCCAAGCAGAAATGGATGAATACTCCATGAACAAACTACAGAAGGGAATTTATGCAACATATGGATAGATGATGCCTAATGTCTAACCTTGGCATTTAGTGTTTAATCGGTAGGGTGGGTATAAAGTTGCAGAGAAGCTTATAGTTTTGGAGAAAATCCACCTTCACATGGTTTCAACTTACTGGACAATCCTTGAATGGTATTATATTGGTTCATGAGCTGGGGCTGATGTAATTTTTAGAAGGTGGATTAAGATTTTTAGGAAACCATTGTAAAGATGCAGGAAGATCTCCGGAATGAAAATTAGGAAGCCAGAGTGTGATTTTTGGTGCCAGGGTTGATCTTTAGGAGTCACCAGGCAGTTTGCTATGACTCAGTGTCCTTAACTTTAGAACAAGATTCAACTCTTATTTATTCTTAGAAGCTTTGAATTACATGTTGTGCTTCGAACAGCCCCAGGGCAGAGATATAGTAAATTATGAAAACACTTTGCGGGACTGTGGTGTGTATTACCAAGGAGGAGTTCCTTCTGAGCTTGAATTCCTTTGTTGAACAGATCTCTGTATGAATACAAATAATCATTAGAGAGACAGCTGGCTGCTGCTGTGCATCACCGATAAAACACTCTTCACACATCCCTGTCTTTTCTTCCTGGGAATTTTGCCAGAAGGGCTGGGAGCAAGTGTTTGAGTAAGCAAGTGGGGTCTGCTATCTGCTTCTGTAAGGCCCCATGGGATGTATTGATTCTCCTACATCTGTAACATCAGGGATGAACATGAGTCTAACAGACTGGGATAAATAGACTATGCAGGGCCAGCACTCCTGAGCTGTCTTTGTTGATAGGGAGGCCAATGAGATTAAAGAAGCAAGGCCATTTGCACTGTCAAGAGGAGAAGGTTTCTGGGACTCCTGCCTATTGAGGCTGTTGGGAGGAGCAGACATCAGAGAGAGGAAGATCTGGGAGGCCAAATGTGTCCTTTTCTGTTCTTACCCTACTGTACCTACACAGGAATTGCAGCTATTCCCGTGGTTGCAATATCACTTCTGAGCCAGTGACCTCCACATCTCTATCCCCTGATCTACATTTCAGACCTATGAAGCCAAATTCCTACTTGACATCTTCATCTGAGTATCACACAGGAAGCTGAAACTCAACATGTTCAAAGACATCATCACTATTCCTCTGAAATCACTTCTGCCTTTGCACTTCCTTTCCAAGTGAATGACATCACAATCCACCCAGTCATCCCAGAAAGAATCTTTTATTCATTCACTCACTGATCTGAAAAAAATATTTATTTTACTCCATACCAGACAATGTTTGCTTGATGTCAATATAGTCGTTCAAAAACAAAATCCCTGTCTTTAAGACAGTGCATTTTAGTGGGAAGAGATTAACCACAGTGTGGTAAGAATAACAATAGACATAAAACAAAATAAGCACGTATATAAGAGAATTTCAGATAATAATAAAATCTAAAAAGAGCAGTGAATAAAGTGGGGGAGTGAGGACTTGGGGTGTGGTCAGATGCTTCTCTGGCCAGGGTGATCAGGGAAGGAAGTTGAGGAGCCGACATTCCAGACAATGATGGAAATCTGCTGCCATACAAAGATCTGGATAAAGGTTAAATGCAAAGACCCCATACGTGTGTTTGTGTGTGCACAGAGAATATAGGGGTGTATGTGTATATGTATATATAAATATATATAACATTGCATATATACATTTTCTGCATGTATACATATATACACATGTATGTGTGTATATATATAATAAATTCTAATCCAATTAGAAAAAATTCTAATCTAATCTACATAAAGGGCTGAATAAAATTTCAAAAGGGTTAAGTAAACTTATATAGGGTTAAGTAAACAAATTACCAAAACAAATGGGGAAAGATGAACTATCAGTGATTTATATTTAAAAGTAAGAATAGCAAAACTTTTCTGTATTAGGAGTAATATACTCACTAATGAATACTAGTAATATACCTACTAATGAAGTTCTTTCTGAAAAGTTCTATCAGGTATCAACTTCTCTATATTAGTAGCAATATACCTAAATAAATAGTAGTAATATACCCACTAATAAAAACTTCTTCCTGAAAAGTTCTAGAAGTCCAGTCATCTGCCTGTGCTCCTAGAGAAGAAGAGCTTTACAGTTTTGTCAAGCACTTTACATCTACCTCATTTCTCAATAAATCACTGAATCGAGGGGCCTCAGGAAAAGTTAAGGAACATGCTAATTTTAAGTTTAGCAGGTTTAGAAATATACTTCTTATGAATACAATTAATGAGCTACAAGTAGACTTTAGTATTATGCAAAAATTAAAGTCTATAAGCTATGAATGACACGGTTTTTCATTCAGCCAACATTATTGGGAGCCTAATGTACCAGGTGCTGGACTAAACCCTGTGAAGTATATGATCACTGATCAGATACAGAACTTTCCTTTACCAAGCTCAGGATCCAGTGAAAGGGAGGAAGATTGTACATAAATGACTATAATTCAAGATAAAAAGACATGAGTCTCTTTTTAAGAGACGTGAGATTTTAAGGTGGCTCAGAGGAGGATGAAAACAATCCCCTCTGGTGGAGATGAGAAAAGACTTCAGGAGTGACATGGATTTTAAGATGGTCTTTGAGGCATTGGTAGAATCTCATGTGTGGAGGAGCAGGAGGAGGTTTCCAGGAGGTGGAGCAGTGGGAAATGCCAAGAACGTACAGGGGTAGAGCCGTTTAGGAATTTTCACACATATTCTTCTTCTCACTTCCTGTTAGACACATGTGTACATGCCAGCCAATTGGAATTGTGTCATGGCCACATGGCTTGTTGGTCATTGAAATGTCATCAGAAAGGATGTGCATTACTTCCTGGCAGAAAGAGCCCTCAAATCCTCTAATTCCCTATCCGGCCACAGTGCTCATGGAAGCACGAATCAAGATGGAATTTCCATCACCCTGGCTCGCTTAGTGTTTACAGAACCCTCTCACTTCTGACAAAGCTGAGCAAAAACTATTCAATTTGTGTGTCTACTGAGCAACTGAAATATTGGGCTATTTGTTACCGTGGCATAAGCAAGCGCATCCTGACTAAGACAAGGAATGTATGCGGTTCAATCTGACAGAGGCTTAGGATCCATGAAAGGCAGCGGTGGGAGAGCAATGGCAGCTACACAGTTGTATAAACACAGCAAAATGTGAGAAGCCCTCTAATCAACGTTAATCTCAATATAGAAAGATCTTGTATAGATCAGCAATAAATCCCTTAGACCACAATAGATAAGAACAAAGAATAGGTACAGATGTTGATTAATATAATAAGCATTTAAAAATGTTAAACATTGGTAATTAAATAAATTTACATGTAAATAAGAAGGTGTTACTTGCCTTCAATTTTGGCAAAAGATATTAAATATAACAGTATCTTCCCGTGTGCTTACTGATGAGAATGCAAACTTTAGAGATTTCTGGGGGACAGTGAGGCAACATGCATGAATGGCCCTACATTTACTTTGACCACGTAATACCTCTTTAGGAAATATTACTGTGCAGTTTTTACTAATTAAGTTTCATTTGTTTGAAAGTTACCGAGACAAACCAGAGATAGCATGTCAAGCAAGGGTATTTATTGGAAGGATACTGGGTGAATCTGGGGACACAAGGAGTGGTTAGAAAGCTAGGCTTTGGGAAGAAAGGAACCAGAACAGCTTTGGAGATCTCGTCTGTGGGATGAGAACGCTGCTGGTCATGTGGCTTGGCTAGGAATAACACTCAAGTTTCTACGTCTCTTGGGTTAAAATTCCGAATTCCAAAAATAAATAAATCAGTTTGGGTCTGGTATACAACATTGCAACCAATTAGTTATGGTCAGAAGGTCAGGATTCCACAGCTTAAGTGTAAATATAGGGGCCACCTGTGGGTGCAGCAGATTGGTCTCGGAGAAGAGATGTGTCCTAAGGGAGTAATCAGAAAGAGGAAGAAAGATTTGTAGGATGCTCACCCTAGGATTATTTACAGGGGCAGAGAAGGAGAAACCTCAATGTCTGGTCGGAAGGGAATGTTTCTGTAAGTTAAGATCAACTCTTTTTAAGCCAGTTAGAATTATGTTCATGACGAATTCAATGATGTGAGAAAAGTACAAATGATATAATAAGTGAAGCAATTCTTATGAAAGTTTTAAAAGTACCACAAAAACATCAAAATACAAATTGAGGTTTAATGTGAGTGGTGGTAAAGACTATAGAAAGTTAACACTTTGATTTTAGTCTCTTCTTGATTTGTGGAAATTCCCTGCAATGATCATGTGTGACTTATAATCAGCAAATTGAAAAACTGTTTTAAAGAAGACACTCACTACAGGCAGTATTTTGTAGTGTCAAAACTCCAGAGTTAAACACTCTGTGTTTGTATTTTGCTTCTGCCACTTACTAGCTGAGCAGTCTTGGTCACGTGGATTGACCTCTTTCAGCCTGCGTTTCATTCTGGAAAATGGAGAAATAGTAATTCCTATTGCCTAGGGCTTTGTGAGCGTTAAGCACATGTAAAACACTTAGCCTGCTGCTGTGTCTAACATCTGACAAAAGTAACTATTTCAATACCTGGAGAGCACAGATAAGAGACAGCTAATCCTGACTACGAGAGCAAAAGGGTGTGACATTTAAACTGGCTCTTGCTTCATTCATATTTCTTGAAATACAGTGCTACTGTGAGTTGGATTTTTTTAAAAATAAAGTTGGAAACCAGCCAAATCCATTAATATAAACATTCCCATAATGTATGGATCTTCTTGATCTTAAAAATTAACCGGGTGGCTTCTCAGCTATGCTCACGTGGGAAGGTCCATGGGTCTAAAGAAAGCAATGCAACTAAAAGGTCTAATTCTCCCTGTGTCTTCTTGGCCTTGGGCCTCTGCAGTGGGACAAGCTAGGTGAACATCCTTAAAACGTCGTAACAGTGTGAACTCCAGCCTCTGGTGCAGGCAGGCCATGCATTAGTCTTTCCTACACTTGGCATGGGGATTGGCCTAGAGGTTGCAAAGGCAGGATGTACTAGGTACGTACATAAGAGGTAGGGTAATGAGGCTGTGAGCTGCTGCTGGTGGTGGTGGTGGTGGGGGTCTCTCCTCAGTCCTATTTCTGCCTTCATGCTGCCCTTCTTCCTTCCATATGTGTATCTAGAAGTGGCAACAGGGTTCAGAATTTGAAGCTTTAAATAGGCAAATAGTTCTCATACATTTTCCACATAAGCCTTACTCTTTCATTCTAAGTTTTTCTGAGCCTCAAGGTACTTCAGATTATTTGTGGATAATGGGAAAAGCAGAGCCATATTAATAACTTAGAGGCCATAAGCATGGGAAAGAGTAAGAGTGCCCAGCTGCTGTTTATTTTTGAAAACACCCTAAGCTTTGAAAAATTAGGTTTCAAAGTAACGCAAAACTCAGGTGCACTGAAATTAAAAGAACTTTTGAACTTTTGGCATTTTCTTTAAAAAAACCACTTTATTGAGATACGATTGACGTACAAAAAGCTGTACATATTTCATGTATGCAACTTGCTGGATTTGGAGCTGCATATACACTCGTGAAACCATCACCGTAATCTGCGCTGATCAACATCCTCACCTCCAAACCATTTCTCCATCCTTTTTATTATTATGTTCACGTGCGATTAAAACTCTTAACATTGTGTGCACTTTTGGCAAATTTTTATGTATACAACAGCGTGTTGTGAACTGTAGGCGCTATGCGGTACAGTGGACCTCTACGATGTATTCCTCTTGCGTAACTACAGCTTTGTAGCCTTTGACCGATGCCTCTGTTTCCATCTCCTTCTACGTCCTGGAAGCCATCATTCCATTCCCTGCTTCTATGAGTTTGACTCTGTTAGATTCTGCACAGGAGTGGTGTTAGGTGCCACTTGTTCCTCTGTGTCTGGCTGATTTCACTTAGCATGATGTCCTCCACGTTCACCCTCATTGTCACCAATGGCAGGATTTCCTTTTTAAGGCTGAATGATATTCCATTGCGTGTGCACACCACATTTTCTTTATCCATTCATCAATCAGTGGACATTTAGCTTGCTTCCATGTCTTGGTTATTATGAATAATGCTGCAGAAAACATGGGAGTGCCAATGTTTCTTTGAGAAACCAGTTTGAATTCTTGGGGGAATATACTCAGAAGTAGGATTGCTGGGTCATATCGTAATTCTATTTTTAATTTTTTGAGGAAACTCCATACCGTTTTCTTTAATGGCTGTACCAGTCTACATTCTCACCGGCAGTGCAACCAGGGTTCCCTTTACTCCGTGTCCTTTACAGCACTTATCTTTTTTCTTTCTTTTTTTTGTTTATTTTTGAGACAGAGAGAGACAGAGAGAGAGAGAGAGACAGGGTACAAGTGGGGAAGGGGCAGGGAGAGAGGGAGACACAGAATATGAGGCAGGCTCCAGGCTCCAAACTGTCAGCACAGAGCCCCATGTGGGGCTCAAACTCACAAACCGTGACATCATGATCTGAGCCGAAGTCAGATGCTCAACCGACTGAGCCACCCAGGCGCCCCATCTTTTTTTCTTTCAATAACAGCCATTCTAGGGACGCCTGGCTGGCTCATTTGGTGGAATGTGTAACTCTTGATCTCAAGGTTGTGAGTTCAGGCCCCATGGTGGGTGTAGAGATTACTAAAGAATAAATAAACTTTAAAAGAAATAACAACCATTGTAATGGATGTGAGGTGATATCTTATTGTAGTTTTGATTTGTATGTCTCTGATGATTAATGGTATTAAGTATTTTTTCATACACCTGTGGGTAATTTGTATATTTTTTGGAGCAATGTCTGTTCAGGTTCTTTGCACATTTTTAAATGACAGCATATATGTTTTTTGCTATTGAGTTGTGATTCATTGTATATTCAGAATAGTAACCCTTTATCGGATATGGTTTGCAAATATTTTCTCCAATTCTGTAGGTGGACATTTTATTTTGCTGATTTTTACCTTTGATACAGAAGTTTTTTAGTTTGATGTAGTCCCACTTGTTTATTTTTCCTTTTGTTGCTGTACTTTCAGTGTCCTATCCCAGAAACACTGCCAAGACCAATGTCAACAAGCTTTTCAGCTAAATTTTCCTCTAGGAGTTTTACAGTTTCAGGTCTTCCATTTAGGTCTTTAATACATTTTGAGTTGATTTTCATGTATGGTATAAAATAAGAGTGCAATTTCTTTTGCATATGGATATCCAGTTTCCCAACACCACTTATTAAAGAGACTGTTCTTTCCCCATTGTGTGTTTTTGGTGACTTTGTGAGAGATTAGTTGACCATATACATATGGGTATGTTTCTGAGCTCTCTATTCTATTCCATTGATCTAGGTGTTTATTTTTATGCCAATATCATACTAATTTGATTAGTTTGTAATACAGTTTTAAATCAAGAAGTTACCTCCAGCTTTGTTCTTCTTTTTCAAGATTGCTTTGACTACTTAGGGTCTTTTGTGGTTCTGTAGAAATTTTAGGATGTTTTTTCCTATTTCTGTGAAAAAGTGCCATTGGAACTTTGATAGGGATTGCATTGAGTCTGTGGATCATTTTTGGTTGTGTAGAATCATAAAATTAATTCTTCCAATCCAAGAACATGGGACATTTTTTCATTTATTTGTGTCTTTTTCAGTGTCTTACAGATTTTACTTTATAATCTTTCACTTCCTTGATTAAATTTATTCCTTAGTATTTTATCATTTTTAATGCTATTGTGTATAATATTGCTTTAATTTTTCTGTTAATTCACCATTAGTGTATGAAAATGTTATTCATTCATATTGATATTGTGTCCTACAATATCATAAATAACAAATTCATGTTTGTTCTAACAGTTTTGGGGTAGAGTCTTCAAGGTTTTTAAAAAATACATGAGATCATGTTTCCAGCCAACAAAGACAATTATTTAATTTCTTCCTTTATGATTTGGATCCCTTTTTTCCCCTTTTTTAAATTAATTAATTAATTTTATTCTATTTTATTTTATTTTATTTTATTTTTTACTAATTGGCACTTCTAGTACTATGTTGAATAGAAGTGGTGAGAGTGGGCACTCTTATTTCTAATCTTAGAGGAAAGCTTCCAGCTTTTATTGAATATGATGTTAGCTGTGGGCTTGTCATCTATGCCCTTTATTATGCTGATATGTCTCTTCAATGCCTAATTTTTTGATAGTTTTTATCACAAATGGATGTTAACTGATCAACTACTTCTCTGCATTTATTGAGATGATCATGTGAGTTTTTAATCCTTAATTCTGTGAATGTGGTATATCACATTGCTTTATGTATGTTGAACCATCCTTACATTTTAGTGATAAGTCCCACTTGGCCATGGTGTATAATCCCTTTAATGTGCTGTTGAATTTGGTTTGCTAATATTTCTTAAGGATTTTTATATTCATTTTTATCAGGGATATTATCCTATAGTTTTGCTTTTTGTGATGTCTTTGGCTTTTATGCGTTTGATACTTTTATTTTTTCAAATGGCTAAAGAAGGAGTGGTGTTCATTCTTTAAATGTTTGGTAGAATTCACCTGTGAAGCCATCTGCTTTTGGAATTTTGTTTTTTGGGAGGATTTTGAACAACTTCTTTTATCACTCCTTGTAAGGCAGTTCTAGTAGTGACAAATTCCCTTGGTTTGTGTTTATCTCAGAGAGTCTATTTCCCCTTCATTTTTTACAGCACAGTTTTGCTGGGTATACTGTTCTTGGCTGGTAGTTTTTTTCTTTGACACTTGGAATATGTCATCCCAGTCTTTCCTCACTTGCAAAGTTTCTTCAAAGCAATCTGCTGATTATCTTCTGGGTTCTCATCTATGTCATGAGTTGCTTTTATCTTGCTTCTTTCAAAATTTTCTCTTTATCTTTGACTTTGACAACTTAATTATAATATGTGTAGGTATAGACCTCTTTAAGTTCAACCTATTTGAGGTCTCATGAGCTTCATGAGTATGGCTCTTTTGTCCTCCTTAGACTTTGGAAGTTTGCACCCATTATTTGTTTAAATAAGCTTTTTACCCTTTCTCTTTTACTTCTCCTGAGACTCCCATAATGCACAGTGTCCCATAAATCTATAGTTTTCTTTGATTTTTTCATTCTCTTTCCTTTTCTCTCTGTACACTATCAAATTACTTGGTCTTTCGATTCACTGATTCTTCTACTTGATTGAGTTTAGTTTTGAAGTTCCCTAATGAATTTTTCAGTTCAGTCATTGTATTATTTAGCTCCAGAATTTCTGTTTGATTCATTCTGATGCTTTTTCTTTGTTGAACTTCTCATTTGCTCATGTAATGTTTTCCTGATGTCATTTCTCATTCTGTGTTCTCTGGTAGTTCACTGAGCTTGTTTAAGATGATTATTTTGAATTATTGGTCAGGCAGTTGGTAGACCTCCATTTCTTTTCAGTCAGTTACTAGTACTCTGTTTTGCTCCTTTGGTGGTGTTGTGTTTTCCTGATTCTTTGTGATCTTTGTAACCTTGTGTTGGTGTCTGCACACTTGAAAAAGCAGTCACTTCTTCTCCACGCAGGCCTGATTTGTGGGGTCCACTGGTGGGCCTGATGCTGGGATTCATAGATGGGTGGACCTGGTGTCAAGGTCAGTAAGTAGGCTTGCTCTTTCTTTCCTCCAAAGGAGAGATTGTGGGCCAATGGGATCTCTCTCAGCTCTGCACTGTACCAGGTTGAAAATGCAGTGATTCAGGTAAATGAAATTGTTCTTACCTTTTTAATGAGTCTTTTCTTGTTTCTGAGGTCCATCAGGGTACTGTTACCTCACTTGAGTTCTAGAACTCAAATTATTTTTGTCTGTGGATAGTTGTTATATCAGTGTTGGTATTGGGGGATGACAGCTGGAACCTCGTGTTCTTCTATCTTCTCATATTTTCTGACTTTCTCCTTTCCACCCCACTCCCTTTTTTTTATTTTATGTTTTAAAAATATATGCTAAGTGTGCCCAGTCGACCATTCAGTACAGATCTGGAAGAGAGCTGATTTTGTCTGGACCCTCACCTTCTCTCATTCTAATACTCTTCAAATCATAGTTGTGGTCATAGCCTTAGAAATCATCTTGCCTAAAACCACAAAAGACTATTAAATACAGAGAGCAAACTAAGGGTGCATGGGGGTGGGGAAGAGGGAAAATGGGTGATGGGCATTGAGGAGGGCACTTGTTGGGATGAGCACTGGGTGTTTTATATAAGCCAATTTGATAATAAATTATATTCATAAAAAAAAAAAAAAAGAAATGGTCTTGCCTAAACCTTTTCATTTTGCAAATCTGGAAAGAGATCCAGAGATACTAAGTGGTTTTCTCAGGGTCTTACAGTTAGTATTAAAACTAGGTCTGGGGGCTCCTGGGTGGCTCAATTAAGTGTCTGATTTTGGCTCAGGTCATGCTCTCACAGTTTGTGGGTTTAAGCCCTATGTCAGGCTCTGAGCCAACAACGTGGAACCTGCTTCAGATTCTCTGTCTCCCTCTCTCTCTCTCTGCCCCTAGCCTGCTCATGCTGTCTCTCATTAAAACAAAAAAATGAAAAAAATAAAACTAGGTCTTTAGGCATTTCATTGTCTAAAAAGTGAAATATAACTGAGCTATGCTTGGTTAATTAGCTAATTTACATCTTAAAGATTTCTTGCAGACTGTAGCTGAAATGGATCATGAGATTGGACAAAAGTAATTTACCTCATTACAGCTTCCTCTTTATTTTTGCTCCATATCTCTAAGACAGTAGTTCTTAGTTCAAAAGCACATTGGAATCAACTGGGAGATTTTTTTTTTAAATAATGATATGAGGTCTCATTCTAGCTATTAATTCAGAACCTCTGGGGATGGACCTAGGCATATATATTTTTTTTAACTTCTCAAGTAATTCTAATGTGTATCTAGCTTTGAGACCTACTAGGCTAAGGGATTGTTCCCTTGTTTTTGGTTTTAGCTTCACATTTTTTCAGGTATGTCTCTTTTCCCCTTTTCTCTTCCTTATTTCCATTCTCTTTTCTGATTCCTTCTTAACTGGATATTATACGGATTTATAGTTTATTGTTAAATATCTGTTACATATTTGTTACATGTATTGATTTTTGTTTCCTGCTTAGTCTTAATTTTTAAATCGGGTCATTTAAATCTTTTTTTCTTCCCTTTAAACTATCTCTTTTCACCCTCAACTAAACTTAATTAGGCTGTTGTTACATGTAGCCTTCAATTAATTTATTTTCCTGTGTGAAATAGACCTTTGTAGAAGAAAAAAATGACACAACTATTTGGAGTTTTGAGAGGCATTATTTAGTAATTACAAAAACATCTTTGATATTCTTAACTACCTTTTCTTTTCAATATGCCTGATATTGCCTTGTTCTGGTTTTTGACCATGTCCTGACTGATATTTCCTGGCTTCCCTTTCTCTTCCTGATCTAATAGCCGTTTCTTTTCTCATTGCATGCATTCCACATTGGTGATCTCACCTACTAAAAGCTTCAGTCTCATGTCCTTCCCTTAATCTCATTCTCACTCTATCTAACTTTATTATTTTTGGTTGAACAATCTTCATCTTTACCTCCTTTAGTTCTTCAAAATTAACATGAATTCATCTTCTTTTACTTTCTTTTTTTTTAATGTTTATTTATTTTTTTTGGGGGGGGGGAGGAGCAGAAAGAAAGGGAGGCACAGAATGTGAAGCAGGCTCCAGGCTCTGAGCTGTCAGCACAGAGCCCAATGCAGGGCTCGAACTCATGGACCATGAGATCATGACCTGAGCTGAAGTCAGACGCTTAACCGACTGAGCCACTCAGGCTCCTCCTCTTTGACTTTCTTTACCATCTCCACAAAAGTTTCTTGTTCCATTTATTGATGCACATGGTTGTTAATTTATGAATATATTTGTTTAACTTCTATATACATATCAATTAACTATCTGCAATATACCAGGCACAATGATAAGCCTGGTAAAGCAGTTGTGGGAATTATATTATCAACAAGAATTCCTTCCTTCCTTCTCCTTGAGAAGGCTATACATGCTGCTCATTGCTATGATTTACAGTCTGTTCTGTATAAAGAATAATAGTTCCCTGCTGTATTAACTTTGGGCTTGGCTGGCCATGTAACATATTTTAACCAAAGGAATATGAGATGTGATGTATACCATGAGTGAGCAAATTTTTTAGAAAGTGTCACAAATTGGGGCACCTTGGTGGTTCAGTCGTTAAGGGTCCAACTTCAGCTCAGGTCATGATCTTATGGTTCATGAGTTCGAGCCCCATGTCGGGCTCTGTGCTGACATTTCGGAGCCTGGAACCTGCTTCAGATTCTGTCTCCCTCTCTCCCTCTGCCCCTCCCCTACTCATGCTCTCTCTCTCTCTCTTAAAAGTAAAAATTAAAAATTAAAAAAAGAGAAAGTGTCACAAATTTGCCAGCGCTCTAGCTCCTGACTTCTTCCAGAGAATGATATTTTCAGAGAGGGCCTACCTCTTCAGCCTAGGTTCTTGAATGAGGGACCTACTTAACAGAGCTGCAGGTGACTCATAGTACGCTTAAAATGTGAGCAAGAAATCAGTGATTGTGCAAAGCAAGTGGTGCTTTGGAATTCTTATAGCAGCTAGCTTGACTAACAGACTAATGATGAAATACTGTTCCTGTCATCAGTGGCTCAGTATTCAGTAAAATATCTCCAGCTCACTAAGATTTATCTCTTCAGTTATTTTCATATTCTTCCCTTTTTCACTGCATCCCACTTTTTATAAAATTCAGTTCATCCTCTAGATTTAACATCCATGTTGTCAACCCCTTTTTACTATTTGCCATTTTCTCAACTATAGCAACGACCCCTGTTTGGTTTCCTGGCCCTTAACTGCTTCCTGCACCCAATTTTTCCTGATGAACCATTGCCACTTTACGTGTTGATTATGAATCCATGTTGCAAGTGATCAGAATATCAATTCAAATTAACCTAAACATTATTTACGTAATACATGTAACTAAAAATGTTGAGGTAGGAATGACTCAGGAAAAGCATGTTCCAATGACTTAAACAACACCAAGGACTTGGTTTCTCTGTATCTTTTCTTCCTGACTTTTTCTTTTCCTTAAAAAAATCTTTATTGAGGTATTATCCACATACCATAAAATTTGCCTGTTGAAAATATACACTTAAATGCTTTTTAGTATAGTCACAGAGTCTAGCTGCCATCTCCACAATCACTTTCAGAGGATTTTTCATCACCAACAAACAAACAAACAAACAAAACTCTATATACTCTTTAGCTGTTATCCTTAGTTCTCCGTGCCCCCTCCCTTACATCCCTAAGCAACCACTAATTATTTTCTGTATCTCTAAATTTGCCTATTCTGGTCATTTCATATAACTAGAATCATATAATATGTGATTTCTTATGGCTGGTTTCTTTTACTTAGAATCTTTTAAATGTTCATCTGTGTTATAGCATATAGCATATATATAGTTATATAGCATATAGCATAAAAAACTTCATTGTTTTTTTATGACTGAAAAATATTCCATTGGATGGATATACCACATTTTGTTCATCCATTAGTTACCTGATAGACATTTGGGTTGTTTATATCCTTTGGCTGTTATGAATAATGCTGCTATGAAATGAACAGTTATGTATGTTTTTGTGTGATCATATGTTTTCAATATTCTTGGGTATATACTAGCAGTGGAATTACTGGGTCATATGGTAACTATATGTATAACTATTTGAGGAAATGTCAGATTGTTTCTGAAGTAGCCACATCATTTTACATTCCCACTAGTAGAGTAAAAGGGTATCCATTTCTCCACATCCTCACCAACAATTATTGTTTGTCTCTGTTGTAGCCATCTTAGTGGGTATGAACTGGTATTTCATCATGGTTTTGAGTTGCACTCTGTAATGGCTAATGATGTGAGCATTTTTCATGGCTTGTTTGCCATTTGTATAATCTTCTTTCTTTTTTTATTTTTATTTTTTATTTTTATTCTTTAATTTTTTTTAAATATGAAATTTATTGTCAAATTGGTTTCCATACAACATCCATTGCTCATCCCAACAGGTACCCTCCTCAATACCCATCACCCACCCCACATCAACCCTCAGTTTGTTCTCAGTTTTTAAGAGTCTCTTATGCTTTGATCCCTCCCTCTCTAACCTCTTTTTTTTTGTTGATCCTTCCCCTCCCCCATGGTCTTCTGTTACGTTTCTCAGGATCTACATAAGAGTGAAAACATATGGCATCTCTCTTTCTCTGTATGCCTTATTTCACTTAGCATGACACTCTCTAGTTCCATCCACGTTGCTACAAAAGGCCATATTTCATTCTTTCTCATTGCCAAGTAGTATGCCATTGTGTATATAAACCACAATTTCTTTATCCATTCATCAGTTGATGGACATTTAGGCTCTTTCCATAATTTGGCTATTGTTGAGAGTGCTGCTATAAACATTGGGGTACAAGTGCCCCACGCATCAGCACTCCTGTATCCCTTGGGTAAATTCCTAGCAGTGCTATTGCTGGGTCATAGGGTAGGTCTATTTTTAATTTTTCGAGGAACTTCCACACTGTTTTCCAGATTGGCTGCACCAGTTTGCATTCCCACCAACAGTGCAAGAGGGTTCCCGTTTCTCCAGATCTTCGCCAGCATCTGTAGTCTCCTCATCTGTTCATTTTAGCCACTGTGACTGGTGTTAGGTGGTATCTGAGTATGGTTTTGATTTGTATTTCCCTGATGAGGAGTGATGTTGAGCATCTTTTCATGTGCCTGTTGGCCATCTAGATGTCTTCTTTGTAGAAGTATCTATTCATATTTTCTGCCCATTTCTTCACTGGGTTATTTGTTTTTCAGGTGTGGAATTTGGTAAGCTCTTTATAGATTTTGATTACTAACCTTTTATCTGCTATGTCGTTTGCAAATATCTTTTCCCATTCCGTCGGTTGCCTTTTAGTAGTGTTGACTGTTTCCTTTGCAGTGCAGAATCTTTTTATCTTCATGAGGTCCCAATAGTTCATTTTTGCTTTTAATTCCTTTGCCTTTGGGGATGTGTCAAGTAAGAAATTGCTGCGGCTGATGTCAGAGAGGTTTTTTCCTGCTTTCTCCTCTAGGGTTTTGATGGTTTCCTGTCTCACATTCAGGTCCTTTATCCCTTTTGAGTTTATTTTTGTGAATGGTGTAAGAAAGTGGTCTAGTTTCATCCATCTACATGTTGCTGTCCAGTTCTCCCAGCACCATTTGTTAAAGAGACAGTCCTTTTTCCATTGAATATTCTTTCCTGCTTTGTCAAAGATTAGTCGGCCATACTTTTGTGGGTCTAGTTCTGGGGCTTCTATTCTATTCCATTGGTCTATGTGTGAGTCTGTTTTTGTGCCAATACCATGCTGTCTTGGTATTACAGCTTTGTAGTAGAGGCTAAAGTCTGGGATTGTGATGCCTCCTGCTTTGGTCTTCTTCTTCAAAATTACTTTGGCTATTTGGGGCCTTTTGTGGTTTCATACAAATTTTAGGATTGCTTGCTTGTTCTAGCTTCGAGAAGAATGCTGGTGCAATTTTACTTGGGATTTCATTGAATGTGTAGATAGCTTTGGGTAGTATTGGCATTTTAACAATATTTATTCTTCCAATCCATGAGCACGGAATGTTTTTCCATTTCTTTATATCCTCTTCAATTTCCTTCATAAGCTTTCTATAGTTTTCAGCATACAGATCTTTTACATCTTTGGTTCAGTTTATTCCTAGATATTTTATGATTCTTGTGCAATTGTGAATGGGATCAGTTTCTTTATTTGTCTTTCTGTTGCTTCATTATTAGTGTATAAGAATGCAACTGATTTCTGTACATTGATTTTGTATCCTGCTACTTTGCTGAATTCATGTATCAGTTCTAGAAGACTTTTGGTGGAGTCTGTCGGGTTTTCCATGTATAATATCATGTCGTCTGCAAAAAGTGAAAACTTGACTTCATCATTGCCAATTTCAATGCCTTTGATTTCATTTTGTTGTCTGATTGCTGATGCTAGAACTTCCAACACTATGTTAAACAACAGCAGTGAGAGTGGACATCCCTGTCGTGTTCCTGATCTCAGGGAAAAAGCTCCCAGTTTTTCCCCATTGAGGATGATGTTAACTGTGAGCTTTTCATAAATGGCTTTTATGATCTTTATGTTCCTTCTATCCTGACTTTCTCAAGGGTTTTTATTAAGAAAGGGTTGCTGAATTTTGTCAAATGCCTTTTCTGCATCGATTGACAGGATCATATGGTTCTTATCTTTTCTTTTATTAATGTGATTTATCATGTTGATTGATTTGCGAATATTGAATCAGCCCTGCAGCCCAGGAATGAATCCTGCTTGATTATGGTGAATAATTCTTTTTATATGCTGTTGAATTCAATTTGCTAGTATCTTGTTGAGAATTTTTGCATCCATATTCATCAGGGATATTGGCCTGTAGTTCTCTTTTTTTGCTGGTTCTCTGTTTGGTTTGGGAATCAAAGTAATGCTGGCTTCATAGAATGAGTCTGGAAGTTTTTCTTCCCTATTTTTTTGGAACAGCTTGAGAAGGATAGGTATTATCTCTGCTTTAAATGTCTGGTAGAATTCCTCAGGGAAGCCATCTGGTCTTGGACTCTTATTTGTTGGGAGATTTTTGATAACTGATTCCATTTCTTCACTGGTTATGGGTCTGTTCAAGTTTTCTATTTCTTCCTGTTTGAGTTTTGGAAGTGTGTGGGTGCTTAGGAATTTGTCCATTTCTTCCCGGGTGTCCAGTTTGTTGGCATATAATTTTTTCATAGTATTCGCTGATAATTTCTTGTATTTCTGAGGGGTTGGTTGCAATAATTCCATTTTCATTCATGATTTTATCTATTTGGGTCCTCTCCCTTTTCTTTTTGAGAAGCCTGGCTAGAGGTGTATCAGTTTTGTCTATTTTTTCAAAAAAACAACTCTTGGTTTCATTGATCTGCTCTACAGTTTTTTTTAGATTCTATATTGTTTATTTCTGCTCTGATCTTTATTATTTCTCTTCTTCTGCTGGGTTTAGGCTGTCTTTGCTGTTCTGCTTCTATTTTCTTAGGTGTGCTGTTAGATTTTGTATTTGAAATTTTTCTTGTTTCTTGAGATAGGCCTGGATTGTAATGTATTTTCCTCTCAGGACTGCCTTTGCTGCATCCCAAAGAGTTTGGATTGTTTTATTTTCATTTTCATCTGTTTCCATATATTTTTAATTTCTTCTCTAATTGCCTGGTTGATGCATTCACTCTTTAGTAGGATGTTCTTTAACCTCCATGCTTTTAGAGGTTTTCCAGACTTTTTCCTGTGGTTGATTTCAAGCTTTATAGTGCTGTGGTCTGAAAGTGTGCATGATATGATCTCACTTCTTTTATACTTATAAAGGGCTGTTTTGTGGCCCAGTATGTAATCTATCTGGAGAATGTCCCAAGCGCACTCGAGAAGAAAGTATATTCCACTGCTTTGGGATACACAGTTCTAAATATATCTTTCAAGTCCATCTGATCCAATGTATCATTCAGGGCCCTTGTTTATTTATTTATTCTATGTTTAGATGATCTATCCATTGTTGTAAGTGGAGTATTAAAGTCGCCTAAAATTACCACATTCTTATCAATGAGGTTGCTTATGTTTGTGATTAATTGTTTTATATATTTGGGTTCTTCCAAATTCAGTGCATAGACATTTATAATTGTTAGCTCTTCCTGATGGATAGACCCTGTAATTATTATATAATGCCCTTCTTCATCTCTTGTTACAGCCTTTAATTTAAAGTCTAGTTTTTCTGATATAAGTATGGCTACTCCAGCTTTCTTTTGAGTTCCAGTAGCATGATAGTTCTCCACCCCCTCACTTTCAATCTGAAGGTGTCCTCAGGTCTAAAATGAGTCTCTTGTAGATAGCAGATAGATGGGTCTTGTTTTTTTATCCATTCTGATACCCTATGCTTTTGGTTGGAGCATTTAGTCTATTTACATTCAGTGTTAGTATTGAAAGATATGGGTTTAGAGCCATTGTGATGTCTGTAGGTTTCATGCTTGTAGCAATGTCTCTGGTACTTTGTGGTCCTTGCAACATTTCACTCACAGAATCCCCCTTAGGATCTCTTGTAGGGCTAGTTTAGTGGTGATGAATTCCTTTAGTTTTTATTTGTTTGGTAAAACCTTTACCTCTCCTTCTATTCTGAATGACAGACTTGCTGGGTAAAGGATTCTTGGCTGCATATTTTTCCTGTTCATCACATTGAAGATTTCCTGCCAGTCCTTTCTGGCCTGCCAAGTTTCAGTAGATAGGTCTGCTACTAACCTTATGTGTCTACCTTTGTATGTTAAGGCCTGTTTACCCTAGCTGCTTTCAGAATTCTCTCTTTATCTTTGTATATTGTCAGTTTCACTATGATATGTCATGCAGAAGATCGATTCAAGTTATGTCTGAAGGGAGTTCTCTGTGCCTCTTGGATTTCAATGCCTGTTTCCTTCCCCAGAACAGGGAAGTTCTTAGCTATGATTTGTTCAAGTACACCTTCAACGCTTTCTCTCTCTCTTCTTCTGGAATTCCTATTATATGGATATTGTTCCATTTGATTGCATCACTTAGTTCTCTAATTCTCCTTTCATACTCCTGGATTTTTTTTATCTCTCTCTGTTTCTCCACTTCCTCTTTTTCCATAATTTTACCTTCTAATTCACCTATTCTCTCCTCTGCCTCTTCAATCCAAACTGTGGTCGCCTCCATTTTATTTTTCACCTCATTTATAGCATTTTTTAGCTCCTCATGACTATTTCTTAGTCCCTTGATCTCTGTAGCAATAGATTCTCTGCTGTCCTCTATACTTTTTTCAAGCCCAGCGATTAATTTTATGACTATTATTCTAAATTCTTGTTCCGTTATATTGCTTAAATCGTTTTTGATCAATTTGTTAGCTGTCACTACTTCCTGGAGTTTCTTTTGAGGAGAATTCTTCTGTTTCATCATTTTGGCTAGCTTTCAGTCCCTTATACCTTTCAAAAGCTTGTTTTTTGCTCTGCACCTGTGAGCACTGTTATATTAAAGGAGGGTCATACACTGTCCAGAGCCTGGTCATTCAGGAGGTGTTTTTCTAGAGATTGTTACTTGCTCTCTGTTGTTGTGACTTTGTTAATTTTATTACCTTACTTGTAGTGATGTTTTGGAGCCTCCACCAGGTGTGCTTTGATTTCTTCCTTGGATAGCCCTGTGTGGCATGGCAAATTTTCTTTACCAAATATTTCCTTGTCTCATCTTCCTGTGATCTGCCTTTTTACCTTTTGAAGCGCCCAGACCCCCTCTCCCTTTCCTTAGCTCAGGATGGTATATAAGTTTCAATTGCTTGCTGTCATTTTGGAGTCTCATATCTTTGTGGGGCTCCTGTACATAATTACAATGGCTTTTCTACCATTAACTTTACTGACTATTGTGTTCCATCTGTTGTATTTTATTTTTGTTTTTGTTTTTTTTACATTTATTTATTTTTGATAGACAGAGAGAGACAGAGCACAAGTAGGGGAGGGGCAAAGAGAGAAAGAGGCACAGAATCCGAAGCAGGCTCCAGGCTCCAAGCTGTCAGCACAGAGCCCGACACGGGGCTCGAACCCACAAACCGCGATATCATGACCTGAGCCAAAGTCAGACACTTAACCGACTGAGCCACCCAGGTGCCCCAAATTCTTTTTGATGCCATTGCAAATGGGATTCTTTTCTTAACTTTAATTTCTGATTGTTTATTGCCAGCACATAAAAATATAGTTGATTTTTATATACCAACTTGTATCCTGAAATATTGCCAAACTCATTAGTTAGTTGTAATAATTTTTGTTCTTTTTTTGGTAGATTCTTTAGGATTTTCTAAATGGAAGATGATGTCACAAAGAATTAGTGATAGCTCTACTTTCATTTTTCTGGATTTTCTTTCTTTCTTTTGTTCTTTTACTCTTTCTTTTATTCTAGCCCAAAATAATCTGGTTATAACCCTTTATGTTGAATAAAAGTCGTAAGAATAGACCTCTGTCTTGTTTCTAAAATCAGGGGCTACAACTTTCAATCTTTGTCCATTAAGCATGACATTGGCTGTGGATTTTTGCAGATGCTCTTTGTTAGGTTAAGGAAGTTTCCTTCTATTCCCAGTTTTCTTGTTGTTTTTGTTGTCTTTAATCAGGAAATGGTGTTGGATTTTGCCAACACTTATATGTTGCCAGAGGGAATATTAAATGGTGCAGCCACTTTGGGAAACAGCCTGATGGTTCCCTAAAAAGTCAACCACAGGAGCACCTGGGTGGCTCAGTCAGTTAAGCATCTGACTTTGGCTCAGGTCATGATCTCCCAGTTTGTGAGTTTGAGCCCTATTGTCAGACTCTATGCTGACAGCTCAGATCCTGGAGTCTACTTTGGATTCTGTGTCTCCCTCTCTCTGTGACCTTCCCTCATTCATGCTCTGTTTCTCTCTCACAAATAAAATAAACACTAGAATTTTTTTTTTAAGTTAAGCGCAGAAATACCCATAGGACTCTGAAATTCCACTCTTAGGTATAAATTCAAGGCAATTGAAAACATGTTCACACAAAAGCTTGTAATGTTCATAGCAACATGATTCATTATAGTCAAAAGTGGAAATAATCTTAATGGCCATCAGGTGATAAATGGATTAGGAAAATCTGGTATATCCATCCAACGGAATATTATTCGGTAGTAAAAAACTATGGCGTACTGATATATGCTACAACATGGATGAATCCTGAAAACGTAGTGCCTGACACCAATGACCACATAGTGCATAATTCTATTCATATGAAATATCCAGAGTAGGCATATAAAGAGAGAGAGAAACAGATTAATGGTTGCCAGGGTCTGGGGGAGGGGCAATAGGGAATGACTGTTAATGGCCATGGCGTTTCTTTTGGGGGTCAGGAAAAGTTCTAGAATTAAATAGTGGTGATGGTTGCACAACTTTGTGATATAATAAAAATCATGGAGTTGTCTGCTTTAAAAGGGTGGGTTTTATGGTTTGTGAAGTATATTTCACCAAAAGAATTCTGCCCATTCTTTAAGCTACATTAATCTTCTTCAGCATCCACCTCAATCTAATGTGTTCCATTCTTCCTTTGAACTTTTATCTTTTAGGCAGAAATCTTTTCTGGTAACTCCGGTGACCTTGTCATACAATTGTTTGTGTGGTTTTGAAGGTTGAAAGGGAGTGTGTACTGAAATGAACATCACCAGGAGAGGCTGGGAGGTTATCCACACAGCGATTGTACGGGTAGCAAATTGTATGCCCACAGAGAATTTGCTGTGGTCCAAGCAGTGATTCCAGTCTCACTAGCAAGAAATTCTGTCTTGTCAGTGTTCCAGAGCCAATCAGACTTATACAGTTTGTAAATGCCTAAGAGTATGAACGTGAGATCAGAATGCCATTATGTTAATTTTTATTGAGATCAACTGTCTGGTGGAGTGGTCATACCGGTGCCTGTCCTTCCTCTGAGTATATACCAACGGGGGTAGCAAAAGCCAGAAATTTGCTTGGTTGGCACGTAATCAGAGCAATGCTGTGATTCAAAAGCTTGGTACAAAAGGCCTCTAGTCAAAAGCAGCTTCCCAGCAGGGCTAAACCAGACAACAGAACTGGAGAGTGTTTATCTCTGTGGCTCTCCTTTACCCAAGAATCACCTGATTCTTGTTCATCTTGCCATCTTCAAGCCAGAAATCACTTCATGTCTAAGTTGCCTTTTTGCAGGCTTCTGACCGTTCCTTATGTACCGATTGTGTAGTTTAAATCCCAGAGAGCAGTTTTGCTGTACCCCTAGTAAATGCTCTTTTTTTTTCTCCATGAAACTGTAAGTTTCATAAGGCAAAGATTGCATAACTCATCTTTGTATCTTTTACAGCATCTACCCTAGACTTTGTATAAGTATGATTGAAATGAACCATAACTTGAGATCATTTACTATCTTCAAAACATATTGATTGGTAATTTTCTTTCCCTTCCCAGTGTTGTGTATGCCAGTAGAAGAAGTTTAAAATTCTGTACATGAGGCTAAAGTCGGTTTCTGAAATTATATAACAACTCTATCGGTATATTGAGTATATTTATTCTAAAGTTACTCCAATAATGTGAAGTTACTCACATAATGATATCTCAAAAAGAGTTATTGCAAGTGTAGTATGTCCCATTTCAGTAGTCCTCAAACCTAGTTGTGAATCAGCATCACCAAGAGAGCTTGCTAATACACAGCACAGGAATACACAGATTGCTAGGCCCCAACATCAGAGCTTCTGTAGGGTTTGGGGCCTAGCAATCTCTGTGTTAGAGCTTCTTCAGTAGGTCTGGGATGGGGGCCTAGAATCATCATTTCTGATCGGCTTGTTCTCAGGTGATGCTAATGCTACTCGTGTAGGATTAACTATACTTTGGGAACCACTGCCCTATTTATTTCTACTTCTTGGTCTTCAGTGCTTGAGTTGGAGCCCCAAAGTGTGGTCTGTGGGCCACAGCACTGACAGTAATCTGCCAGAGATTTTTAGAAATCAGGGATCTCAGGTATCACCCATGACCTCTGAGTCAGAATCTACACTGTAGCACAATAGCTCAGGTGATGACTTTGTAGTCATTAAAGTTAGAGAAACACTGACTTAGAGCACTGAAAGCAGTCACTGGCAGAGGAGGCCAGAGAAATGTTAAGAGAAAGATGTTCTGATGAAAAGTATCAGGAAGCTACAGTGTGCTTGATTGTGTATCTTTGAACTAAGGTAAGAGAGCAGAGAAACAAGGTGATTAAATCAGTCAAGGTCCCAGCAGAACCCTATCTGGACTATCTGGAGAGTCCTATCTGGACTACTCAAAGAGGAAATTGAAGAAACTTTACTGAAGATGCTATTTGCAAAGGTGTGGGCAGGATCAGGCTAACGTTTAATAGATGGTGATACATTTAGGTATTAATAAAAGCCAAAAGCTGTTACCACCCTTAGCCCCAAAGGGGCAAGTGGAAGAGCTGTAGGGGGTAGAGGACAGATAAATATCCATACCTTTTCATTCTTTAGGATCCTCCATGTGTCCTTCATAGGCCAAATCCACCTAGAAATTAGAAGGCAAGGATGCTTAGCCCATACAGTCCCTAGAAGTCAGTCTCCCGGGGACACAGAGAAAAGTACAGAGGGGTGGAGGGCTCCTCCTTAAAAGAATCATATATTTTTCATGTACTAGTCAGGTAAGTCAGGCTGGTGGTCATAGCCCCCATTTATTTTTCTCCAAGAAGGTATATGGGGAAAGTGTCAATTATCTTGACACAGAAAACCCAAATACTCCCCTTCCACCTGTAACCTGAGAACACTCTAATGACTTCTACCAAAGGAAAAGGGATATAAAGCAACATGTAATGATAAATTAGTGACCAGAGGGTCAACTTGCTGATCATATTTGTTTGCAGAGCTCATGTGGTAGGTTGAGGCCCTCCAATGGTAAAATAAATAGGCATCTGATTGTATCAGTGACTCCAGGGCGTGTGCAAAGGCTGGTGGGGGCAGGGGGCTCTGTTGGGGCAAGCATAAATGATCAAGAGTTCAAGTCAGAACCCAATATGAGAATGAGAGTGAATGGGTAAATTATTCTGTTGGATAATTAAAAAGTGTCTTAGTGTGGATTCTCTTTATTTGTTAACAGTTTTATTGAGGTATATAATTGACACAAAAAGAACTACACATTTAATGTGTGCACTTTGATGAGTCTAAACACATGCAAACACCCATGATACCATCACCACAATGAAGGCAGTAGAAATACCTAACACTTCCCTAAATTTCCTTTTGTGTTTTGTGTGTGTGTGTGTGTTGTGTGTGCATTTTAAAAACACTTAATGTGAGATTTACTCACTTAATAAATTTTGAAGTGTACAATGCCATATTGTTAACTGTGAGCAGTGTGTTGTTCATCAGATATCTAGAACTTACTTATCTAGCATAACTGAAGCTTTAAACCCACCGCCCCACTCTCTAGCTCCACTCCCCACCTTGTGGCAAGCACTGTTGTATTCTCTGCTTCTATGAGTTTGACTAGTTTATATATTTTATATAAGTGGAATCATGTGACTAGCTTATCCTGTGACTAGCTTATTTCACAGCTTATAAAACTTACATATGATGTCCTCTATGTTGTCATAAATGGCAGGATTTCCTTCTTTGGTTCAGGATGAATAATTTCCATTGTATGTATATATCACATTTTATTTATTCATCTGAACACGGACACTTGGATTGTTTCTATATCATGTCTGTCATAAATTAGCAAGAGTTCTCTTGAAAGCTGATACTCTATGTGTCGCTTACCCTAGGTCAGAGCATCTCCAGTTTTAGTAACTGCCTATAAATTGCCTGGGGATCTTGTTAAGATATATCTTCTCATTCAGTAGGTCTGGAGTAGGACCTGAGATTTTACATCTTTAGCAAGCTTCCCAGCGGTAGTGAGGCTACAGGCTATAAGAACACACGTTAGGTAGCAAGGTCCTAAGGTAAAGAAAATCCAGAGCAATCCTGATTCCACTGAAATTGGGATGTTTCTGTCTTTGGTTTTACAAAATGGGTGCTAAATTAGAGAAGATCCGTGAAAGGAGGAAAGGATGGCTCATAGAGTCAATAAAATATCATGAGTTTCTTGTAGTGCCTAACTCATTCTCCTTCTTTAATCCCCAGGACAAAGCTATAGAATTTATTATTTTTATTTCAGATATTTTATTTTCAACTTTATATTAAAAAATGATATTGTTTTACCCCTTACCATTAGCTCCATAGCCCTTTGACGTATTTACCCTAACAACAATCCCTTCAATCTCTAAATGAATTTAGTTTCACCCTATTATAGATGTTGAAACATGAATCACAGTTCTAAATGGGTTTGTGTTCATACTTCCTTGAAAGTGGCTTCTCATTGTACATAGTCTATGTGATGCAGGGAAAGAGGTCAATTTAATGCTACTAATTTTTAAATTTATTTCTATCCCTTTGAGCAGCAGGCATAATGGCAATCTATAAGATGGCATCACTCAGCATCCCTCTGGACATAAAATCCTTGGAAGTCAGTCGTCACCATGGCACAGGCATGCTGGCCCAGGCAAACAGTGAAAACTGTGGGTAAAGGATTTAAAGGGGCTGCAGGTCCATTGGCAGTGAATCAGCCAACCAACACTCACTGAGCATGCACTCTATGCCTTGCATTATGGCATAGAAGATGCCAGAGATCTAGAAGATGACAGCGTCAGAGGGAAAGTCAACACGTGAAGCAATAATAAATTGTGATTGGTCAGGGAGGACGTTGTTGTCTCAAGGTTCTACACTCTACACCATACAAAAGAAAGAGGACATTTGGCACTGATTCACAATTTCAGACATGAACCACTTGCTCCTCCAAAGTCATTCCTCCTCAGCTATCAATTTTATAAATTCACTCTGTTCTTCCTTTGCTATTTGACCTGGTTGTGACTGATCTCCCCAATCCCAGCTTTAGATTAATCTGGGCTCCTTTCAAGTCTTTTGGTTCTCCACCCACCTGTGCTGCCTCAGGCCACCTTGACTGACACTTTGTCCCTGAAGACCAGCCCATCTCATGGTAGGGGCTCTTACAAGCTAGACCCAAGGTCATGGGTACACTAAATAAAAGCAATATTTGAGTTGTGCCTTGAAGAGAAGAGTTTGTGAAGTAAAATATTGGAGAGAGAGTTTATGGTGGTGATAAGTGTGGTTTTTAAGCAGTGACGATGGTAAGGAATATGTTTTGACGACAGGTGATAATATCAGATATATGCCAGGGAATAGTGGGAAATAATATTGACAAGCTGTTCAGAAAGGGCCATGATGTGATCCTTCTACTCTAGAACTATACCCATTGCCCTTCTCTATGTTTTGAGACCTCTGCATCCAATCCAGCTTGCGGTGAAGCTCTGTGCAGAATAAACCCCTGATCTTACTGGCATTAGATTCTGCTTTGAAGCAGATGTGTTCCTGACTTTATGTCCCGAGGAGTCCCAAGATTGGGAAAGCCCTTCTGACTTCCAAGCCTAAAAATGTCCCTAGACTGTCTACAAGACCCATTGGTCTTCATTGACCTTGAAGACTTAGACTGTCTACAACACCCATTGGTCTTAATACCCATTGGTGGTATTAAGACTATTTGGGACATCAGGCAGGCATTGACAAAGAATTAAACAGATTTTGAATGTTTTACTAAAATATAATTTTGGCCACAGATCCTCATGACCCCGTGGACCTTTGTCTCCTCAGAACACCACTAAGATCAGTCAGTGATCTCATAGTCTAGCAATAAGATTCAAGTTTAAAACGGCATACTACTATAGTGTCCTATTGTCCTATACACCAGGACAAAATATACCCAGAACATTTGGTTCATATGGAAACCAAAGAACCAGAGGCAAATACATGCAGTGACCCATGGAGAGTTGACACATGGTGATTCTCTGCAGCCATCATTTTGGGGAGAACCCCCAGGTCGATTCTATACATAGTTCAGCAGAAGCCACATCTGTTCTCTTTCACCAAGATGTAACTGTGCTCTGGCTCAATCAGCTGTCTCAAGATTTTAAGGCCCTTTTGTCCTTTCCCAATATAAATAGCAAGGCAGGGCCTTTTGACTTCGCTTTGGAACACTATCAAATCCCAACAGGTGTCAGCCTTTGCTGACCTCTGGGGGCCTTTCCCCTTTCAGGGAAGGGACTGTCTACGCTTTCCAAAAGGAATAGCCCCACAACCTGACACCACAGGATGACAGCTGGTCTCCTCTCACCACACATGCCAGCAAGGAGAAAAGCTCAGAAGAGACAGCGGAGGATACATGGCACCAGCCGCTTCTCCTTATAAACCACCCAATAGGGAAGGAAAAAAACCAACAGAACTGCTGAGAATCTTGTTTTCTGTGAATGCAATTACCACAGATGTCAAAGATTTGGAAAGTTACAGGTTGTCATCAGAAAAAAAAAACACAAAAACAATTACATACAGGTAAAAGTAGTCTTTGGAACATGGTAAATAAAAATGCAAATCAAAGTTGTTCAAATTAAAGCTGTTTTTGTAGGGAGGGACAGAGGATGGTGATGCTGTATGTATGTATGATGATGATGATGATGATGATGATGATGATTTTGACTTTGAGGCATTGACCCTCAAATTAAAATTGCCAGATTATGCAAGTAAAATAGAGTGCCCATTAAATTGTGATTTCAGGTGAACAATGAAAAATGTTGTATAAATATGTTTCAGGCAGTATCTGGGACATTCTTGTACCCAGGAGTTATTTGTCGTGAACCTGAAATGCAAATGTGACTGGGTGTTTTGTGTTATTTTTTTCCTGGATTTGGAGTCCAATGGACAATCTATTTCCCTTCCTGATTCCTGATTATTCTCCTAAGACCAATAGTGGTACCACCAAGCCGAAATGCAACTGTTTCCCAAGCTTTCAAGAGAAGTGGGGAACCTCAGGCCTCAACTGCATAACTGCAGTTGAGAGGCTTTGACTCTGTCTAATGCTGCTCCCCTCTTTCTGCCCACCCCAATTTTAATACAAGTTTAAGGAATCATTTGTTTTACAATACCTTAGACACAACAGCTTTGTCCAAAGAGCTGACAAGTGTTTTAAATCAAATTTTATTTAATTTGACTAATATTTGTCTCATGCTGGGTCAGGCATGATCTGGAAGGAGAAGGGCTGGTGAGGTAGTCTGTCAGGAATGTTCTGCTTATTCTGGTTCTGATGAACTATGGAATTACGCTCAGTATAAAAAAGAATAGATCAGTGTGGCCTGCCACTTGGCTCTGTTAAGTAAACACTCAGTGCTCACCGTGTACCATCTGCTGGGCTAGATGCTGAAGGGGTGGAAATGGATAGGCCTTTGCCCTAACATGCCGACAGTCTTGGAAGAGGTACATAATGAGGGAAAGATGCCTTTATCTGGTAGCATCAGGGGAGGAGTGACAGAAGTGACAGAAACAGCATTTCTCCCTCTTGGGAAGAGTGTATCAGGGACCAGAAGTTCTGGGAAAGTAGAATAGGCAGCCTGTTACGGGATTTCTCTGGCCTTGTGAGTCCTCCTCTATGTACCTGTGGGGTCATTTGCTTCATTCTATGGGAAACACTACCGTATTTCCTGCATGTTAGTAGGGTTTATTGCCAAATTTTAGAAAGTTAACATAAATTTGTAACTGTGGTGCAGGGAATCCAGGCACTGAAAGTTTATGAACCTCCAGAAATTATCTATAAACATTTATATGTATTGATAATATAAATTTTTCTAGGGAAGTGGGGTTTATAGTTTGTCGAAATTCTCTAAGTGTCCTATGACCTCCCAAAAGTTAAAAATATTTGTCACAAAAAAGTCAATAGAATGTTCTTCCAAAATAACACAGCTCACTATTAAGCATAAATCTACTTTGAGAAGCAACTTCCCCCATAGCTGTTATTAGAAGCTCCGAAGGGAAAATAAGAAGAGGCATTGTGCTTGTGTAAACGTAATCTCAAGCTTTGGGGAGAAAACTGAAAACATGTGACCAAAGTGTTTATTTAGAATCATACTACAGGAGGGACACCGAAAGGTTTTTCTATTCCATTGAAACTAAACTTAAGCTCACCAGTGAGGATCTCCTTGGCTCCATGCATCTCCAGGTAGAACTTTCCACAACTGTCTCAACATCTTCAACATTTATAATACTCATATAGACAGACTCTTCAAACCATGGCTTAATAAAATTTGGAGTAGACCCCCTAAATATACTCATATCTACCTTTTCTCCTACTTTTATTCTTTCACATTTTGTTCATAGTCTATTTGTAAGAGAATATTTATTCAGTAACTATTTGTCATTACAACAACTCTGTGAAGCATTAGATTTTTTAAAAAAATGTTTATTCACTTTAAGAGAGACAGAGAGAGTGCACATGTGAACAGGGGGAGCAGAGAAGGGGAGCAGGAGGGAAGGGGCACAGGGAGAAGGGGAGAGAATCCCAAGCAGGCTCTGCACTGTCAGCACAGAGCCCAATATGGGGCTTGATATCACGAACCGTGAGATCCTGACGTGAGTTGAAATCAAGAGTCAGATGCTTAACCGATTGAGCCACCCAGGCACCCCAAACATTAGATTTTTTAATTCCCACTTTACACATGAGGATATTGAGACCCAACAATATTAAGCTACTTACCTGTGTCAGGAGAGCTAGGAAGGGTTTCTGAGTGAAGGATGCCAAAGGGAATGGCACCAGGTGAGTATGCAATGAAGTGGACAGGTCCAGGCTGAACAGAGGAGTTGAAGAGAATCATGTTCCATTTGATGAGGACACTTACCTTGATGCTGTCTGTATTGGTAGGTCTCCTGACCCGTCTACCATTATCCCATGATACACTGATTGGAAATTACTGTTTTTAGTGCTTTTCATTTTATATGTTACTGAATGCAAATGTTGTAATCAAAAACAGTATAATTTTGTGTACAATGGACTAATGGAACACATTATCGTGGTGTTTCCTGGACTTCAGATATTTGACAAGATAATCACTCTATGGAGCCAAGTGAATCAAAGAGGTAGTGATTTTATTCTGGTTGAATGATATAATTTAGATTAAAACAAAACTAGCAAATAAAGATGAGATCAGGCATTTACCCAATAGGTATTGAAATTTGTTAACTTCTGGTTCAACATTAGGTCCTTGTGCAAAGGCCACTAATACCAATTTCCATGTGCTCTTCTGCATTTTCTGGCCTCCCTTGCAGTTAAACTGAGGCCACATGCCCAGCCTATGCCATGCACTGCTTCCAGATGGAGGCATTTAAAAGCCATGGTGCCACCACCATCCTTTTCGTCTCCTACTCTGGCAACTTGGGAGGCCAGAAGTTCCAAATGACATAACTATGAGATGGATGAGGGCCATCCAATCCGATCCAATCCACACTGGGCTCTCCATGAGTGAGAAGTATACATTTGATGTGTCTGGTCTCTGAGATTTGGGGAGTTGGTCTATCACAGCTGCCCTCAGAGTATAGTTACAGACAAAGCAGTATCAGCCTCCCCTGGAAGCTTATTAGAAATGTAGTATCTCCAGGTGTGCTGATTCGAAGGGGCATGTGCACCCCAACGTTTATAATAGCACTATCGACAACAGTTAAAGTATGGAAAGAGCTCAAATATCCACTGACTGATGAATGGATAAAGACGATGTGGTATATGGATATAATGGAATATTACTCAGCAATCAAAAAGGATGAAATTTTGGGGTTCCTGGGTGGCTCAGTTGGTTGAGCGACCGACTTTGGCTCAGGTCATGATTTTGCAATTCATGAGTTCAAGCCCCATGTCAGGCTCTGTGCTGATAGCTCAGAGACTGGAGCCTACTTTGGATTCTGTGTCTCCCTCTTCCTGCTCCTCCCCTGCTCATGCTTTCTCTCTCTCTCTCTCTCTTTCTCTCTCTCTCTCTCAAAAATAAATAAACATTAAAAAAAATGAAATCTTGCCATTTACAACAACGTGGATGGAATTAGAGTGTATTGTACTAAGCAAAATAAGTCAGAGAAAGACAAACATATGACTTCACTCATGTGGAATTTAAGATACAAAACTGATGGGCATAGGGTAAGGAAGCAAAAATTATATAAAAACAAGGAGGGGGACAAAACTAAGAGACTCTTAAATACAGAGAACAAATTGAGGGTTGCTGGAAGGGTGTTGGGTGGGAAATGGGCTAAATGGGCAAGGGGCATTAAGGAGGATACTTGTTGTGATGAGCCCTAGGTGTTATATGTAGGGGATGAATCTCTGGATTCTACTCCTGAAATCATCATTACACTATATGCTAACTAACTTGGATGTAAATTTAAGTAAATTAATGAAAGAAAGAAAGAAGGAAAGAGAAAGAAAGAAAGAAAGAAAGAAAGAAAGAAAGAAAGAAAGAAAGAAAAAAGAGAAAAGAAAAGAAATTTATTAGCTCTTTCTCTACCTTAGTGATACTAACCAGAATCTATCTTCTAACAAGATCCCTGGGTGATTGATCTACATATTAATTTGAGAAGCTCTGTTATAAACTTTACCAGAAATTCTGGTCATTTGGACCTAGTACTCTTCAGGTCTGGGAATTCCAAACCTGCTTTAACACCAAAGTCAATAGCATAGATTTTTAAAAACACAGAGATATGAGACCTACTGGATATGAATCTCTAGAGGTGATCCCACACAAAACCTTATTTATTAAAACTTCCCAGTGATTCTGATAATTAGCTAGCCTTAGAATTTTGTCAGTTTTTTTTTAATTTTTTAATGTTTGTTTATTTTTGGGAGAGAGACAAAGTGTGAGCGGGGGAGGGGCAGAGAGAGATTGGGAGACAGAATCTGAAACAGGTTCCAGGCTCTGAGCTATCAGCACAGAGACTGATGTGTGGCTCGAACTCACTAACTGCGAGATCTTGACCTGAGCTGGCTACTGAACTGACTGAACCACCCAGGCGCCCAGACTTTTGTCAGTTTTAATTGGGGATATAGATAAACTCATATCATTAGGTTAATTTTTGCTATTTCATAATACTTACAAATTCTAAAACTCTTCAGAGTTTAGTAAATAATCTATGAGGAGGCCCTGGAACTTATCTGTAGAGTTGATGCAATTCATCATTTTTGTCACTTGCTTTCTGATCTTCAGATGCAAAATGACTCCTCTCTTTTCTTAGCCCTGGAAACGCTGGGAACAGAGCAGTTCAGCAGTGGGGAGGGTGCAGCATGCGTGGCCTGTCTTGGAACTACCTTTTCCAACTAAGTGGCTTGCTTCAGCCCTTCCTGAGCTAAACGTGTTTTTGAGTTTAAAAAGACCCCGCAGCTCTCTCCATTGAGCAGCTTCCTTATCAGAATGAGACAGCTCCATTTCCATTTGTGTGCAAACATCAAAATACTGGCTTTTCCCTTCTTTATTTCTGCCTTTCTTCCTTGCAGATCAAAACTGCATTAGAAAGGAAGCATTGTAATCCAGTAAACTCACCAAAGAACTGGGAAGAGCCTGGCTGCCTCATGAAACAGCCAGTTAGAGTCCCTCTTTTTAAGTTTCTCACTGGGATGATGGTTATTTGCAAATCGTTTCAAAAACATCCTCTCTGTCTCCTAAAACTAGCTCAGCAGGCTTCAGATCCCTTTATACCTCGTCTTGGCTCCCAGCCTTCTGTCTGTACATGCTCTGCAAGCATGTAACACCACAGAAAAATCTTTAAACAAGGTTTTGCATAGCTGTTTTCTCATGACAAGACCAGTTTTAGATGACAGAAACCCCTCATTTTTTAATAGCATGACACATCAAAAACAGTCATCCAAGATGGGGGGGGCACAGCTGAGTAGGCATTTGCCTGATTTCATGGAAGCTTCGAGCCTTGTTTAGAATAGAGTATTTCCAACACGAACACAAACTATGGAAGCTAATGAAGGTGTGTCATTTGTTTCAAGGACTTTGGGACGCGAAACGGGGCTGGGGATGAGGAGTAAGCAGAAGTCACCACATTTCTGGACTTGAGGGAAGAAGGAGGAGGGGGAAGAAAAGGGGTGGAATGTAGCAGGTGGCAAGGAATAGATCGTGAGGAGACAGAGAAAGGGAGCAATGTTGAAAGTAGGGGTAGTATCTTTTACTGATTAGGAAGCAAATCCTTCTCATGGAAACAAACAAACCATAAAACAAAACAAAAAAACAACCAGTGATTTGTTTTTCAGTACTCAAAGGGTAGATATACACAAAGCAAATTGGATGGAAGGTAAATAAAAATGTGTCTTAATTCAAACAACTGGTTAATAATTGGTTAGTATCTGTGTGGGGCAGTGGTGGTGTTAACACGTTTCTATGTAGATACCACCTTAAATGATCATTTATTCTTCGTCCACAGCATAATCAAACACGGGAAATATTTAACGATGGCAAAGCTGTGAAGTAGTGTTAATCTTTTTTTTCTTTTTTTAATGCCTCCACAAAGTAGAATTCTCCATTAGGATTCTCTCTCTCTGTCTCTTCCTCCCTCACCTACCTCTCTGGTAACTTTTGGGTTTTGTCACCATTTCTACTCAGACACTTCTCTGACCTGGAGTCATGCTAAACTGAGGCCATTCTTTGCCTCTGTTTTTCTTAGAAAGGGAGGAGGGGAGGAAGGAAGGAAGGAAAAGAGAGAGGGAAGGAGGGAGGGATGGGGGAAGGAAGGAAGGAAGGAAGGAAGGAGGGAAGGAAGGAAGGAAGGAAGGAAGGAAGGAAGGAAGGAAGGAAGGAAAGGAGGTGGGGGGGAGGAGAGAAAGTAAATAAAATGGCAAGATGTGACAAACCCACCCTGGGCAGAAAAGAGTTAGCATTAGGAGACCTGAGACTGCTATCCTGTCAAAGGTTGGCCCTTGGCAGGCGTCTGGGAATTTGGAATTTTGGAAGAGTCTCACAGTTTGCTGATAAGAAAGCCTCACCTGCCTAAACTGTTTGTGAAAATGATGTGGTCTGTGTTGAATCCGTGTGTGCTTTCTGGGAGTCTGGATTTCGATACACGCTCAGTAGAGGGAGCTTCTGTGACCTTGAGCTCTGAGTCTCCAATGGGCTTTCCTGAGAGGCAGCATTTCACATGTGCTGTCACAGTTCCTGGCAGGAGGAATCGTGTAACAACACACTGGCAGAGGATTTTAGAAACTTGAGCTTTGTTTTCTCTGGACTTGCCACCATGCACCTTTTCTCTTTCCTGATTTTGTTTTGTATCCTCTTGTTGTAATTAATCATAGCTCCAAGTACAACTCTATGCTGAGTCCTGTGAGTCCTAGCAAATTATGGAACCTGGCACTGGTCTTTAGGGACCCCTGACACATCGCCGGTCTGCCATCATTTAATTCATTCAATTTTAAAAAACTATGTGGTAACTTTATAAACGGCCCAGGAGAAATTTTGATTCATCTTTTCTGTACTCACGAATTTCAAGTTTGTTTGAAGAATGTGGTCAAAATGAATAGTCTTTTGAAATGTTTAGAAGGTGAGACCGATGGGGAATGCAATTGTTCTTTGGATTATATACAACGAATTAATTCACAATCAAAATGTTATAGAGATCCAAGTGAAAAACAGGTCAGAGCAGAATCATAAATTTGTGTGTGAGGCTTGGCTCTACTATCTAAATCTAATTACTCTATGACTTTATAAAAGTTAACTTTTCTGAGCTGGAGCTTTCATTTTTAAACCTGTAAAAAGGGACTAGCAGTACTCATTTGTTTCGGGGAATTAACTTGAATGCTTATGTAATACACTTTACATAGTGCCTGGCACATTCTAAGCACTTAATCAGCAGCATAAATATATATTGTCAATGAACAATGAGCAGAAACAATGCAAAGAGGCTGTCAAGTTCACTTCTGGCACAATCTGAGAAGGAGAAACTGATAGCTGATTGACTGGACCTGGGAGGCTCCATTCACATCTAGAGCAGCCCCTGGAGGTGTTGTTTTAAGACCATTCTAGGCTACTCAGGGGTGAGCCTACACCTCACAGTCCTCTAACTAAGTGTTCCCCGTGTCCATTCCCAGTCTTTCTTGCATGATCTCAGGCTCTTGAAGCTACCTGCAGGGGCAAGGGGGACTTTTGGGGTTTCCTTAAGTCCTTTCCCTAAGCTTCCATAATGCCATGATGCTAGAAATGTTGAGTGATCAAGGTAGAAAGACACATGGGCCTCTCTCTGTTTGTTTCACCCCATACGACCTTGGGAAAGGCACCTCTCTGAACCTCAGTATGCCTCGCTGTAAAATAGATTAATTAAAAATACAAATTTTCTGGGGGCACCTGGGTGGCTCAGTTGGTAAGGCTTCTGATTCTTGATTTCGGCTCAGGTCATGGTCTCACAGTTTGTGGGCCCAAACCCCGCATTGGGCTCCGCGCTGGCAGTGTGGAGCCTGCTTGGGATTCTCTCTCCCTCTCTTTCTCTTTCCTTCCTCTGCATGCTCTCTCTCTCTCTCAAAAAAAATAAAGTTAAAAAAAAATTTAAATAAATAAATCCATAATATCAACTCTCTGTCATCTCCCTTGACACTTGTTGAGAAAGAAACCTTCTGAAAATGTTGGTAAAAGTGCTTTGGAGTTGTAAAATACTACACAGAGGACCACGCAGGGCCTGCTCTGGGTTTTTTATAGGGTGGTTGTGGAAGCCATCATCCCTGGTTGTTTGGGTATTTGGCAGAGGAAAGTGACAGGAGCCTGGGACGTCTTGCCAAAAGAGATACCACGCTATGACATTACTCTTAAAAATATAAATTGAGTCCCATCTACTTATTTAGAGGCCACAAAGTCTGACAAATATTAGATCCCCCTCTAGCTTCAGCCAGAGTAATAGATAAGGAAACCCTTGCTTTGGTATTTCATTGCAATAGCTGGTATCACTTTTTTTTTTTTTTTTGGTACAATGAAGCGGCACAATTATTTGGGATTGATTTATTGCTTTGTTGTGAAAACTTGTTTTTCATTGATTTTTTTCCCTTCAGTGCTCTTCTTCACTAATTGATTGATTTGATTGTTCGAGCTTTGACTCCATCTCTGAAGATGGATTGGAATAATTATTGCAGCCTGCTGTTTAATCATTCCACCACACAATTACTGCTGCTGTTGCGCTCTGCACCAACACTTTATCAGCTGTAGTAATTGTAGTCGAGTTTAATAATTTAATACCACATTTGGAGGTGACAACTCGGTCATTGTTGCAGGGGCACTTCCGTGGAACCTGCGGGCTCCTGGGCAGGGGAAAGGTCTGGTTCCCACTGGTGACCTTATAAGAGGTGCTTGAACTTTCCTTCTTCCAGACAGTTATAGCCCCAAATGCCCAACCTGGAACAGGCACTCGCTAGCTCAGGGGACCCCTATGGGCATAACTTCCTTGAGTGGTGTCATCCCCAAGCCTTGAGATTACGTAGATGCTACGCGGGAAGAGCGTAATGTTGTTCTTTGTTAATTGTGGCTCATGATATTTTTTGATGAGCCTGTAAAGCTCCTTCTCCAAGGTTCTTTTTTTTTTTTCTCTGAAATCAGAAGTGAAGCAGGGTCATCTGGAGAAATAAGTACAGTGATTTATCGTTGTGCGGTGAAGCATCTTTTCTCCTTCCATTGCCTTGTTACACTGAGTTGGGCGAAGTCTCCCTATCACCCTGGCAACCCTATACGGAACTTGCCCTGTCCACCTCCCTGGGAAGACAGACCATAACACATGCCCGAGACTGCTCTGGATTGATCTGTTTTACATCTCAGTCCTACTTCAGCTACACATCAACCACGTACTAAATCATTCACTCAGTGTTTTCCTTCCCACATCATGTAGACAGCCACGCTTGTTGGTGAAGATACTTGAGATTCTCATAAAAGAGCATTGTTTACTGTTAAGTTGTATTAATAGTCTGCTTTATCAGTATTGCCTAGATTGGAAGCAAAACACTTTGGAAGTTAATGCTGATTTCCTACTTTGTTTTCTACCTTAATCACAATTTTGGCATCTACTAAATCAGTTGGGAACAAAACAGTTTTCAAAAAGCATTTGCTGTTTAATAACCTATAGTTCTTTCCCTTCCTTCTCCTTCTCCCTCTCAGTCTCTGTCTCTGTTTCTCTCTCTCTCTCTCTCTCTCTCTCTCTCACACACACACACACACACACACACACACACACACACACACCACTGACTTCACTACTTATTCCTGTTATCTCTCATGTTAATATCCTGGATTTTGGAGCTTATAATGTGGACAAATGATAATGTATATACCATGAGGAGATAAACTATCAGGACTTGATTTGACATTCATAACTATACAGTTTCTGTCCTTATTTTATTTTCTTTTATTATTATTATTTTTTACCATTGAGGTATCAGAAAACTATTGGAAGGGGCGCCTGGGTGGCTCAGTTGGTAACGTGTCTAACTCTTGATTTCAGCTCATGTCATGATCTCACAGTTCATGGGTTCAAGCCCCACACTGGTGCAGCCAGTGCAGAGCCTGCCTGGGATTTTCTCTCTCCTTCTCTCTCTGTTCCTCTCCTGTGCTCTCTCTCTGTCTCAAAATAAATAAATAAACTTTAAAAAAAGCTATTGGAATATAAGAACCTTTATGTAAAATCCTCTCTATTGTCTTATGCTTAGAAGAAATTAATTTTGTAGAATTTTTTGCAATTGTAATTTCTTTATGTTAATTGTTTTAATGTTTATTAATTTTGGGGAGAGGCATAGAGCTTGAGTCAGCCGGGGGTGGGGGATAGGGAGCAGAGAGAGAGGGAGACACAGAATCTGAAGCAGGCTGCAAGCTCCAGGCTTTGAGCTGTCAGCACATAGCCCGATGCGGGGCTCGAACTCATAAGCTGAGCCATGAGATCATGACCCGAGCCAAAGTCGGATGCCTAACTGACTGAGCCACCCAGGTGCCCCATATTGTAATTTCTTTTATTGATTTTTGTTAGCTCAAGAATCCTTTCCCAGTCCAACTACACCTGTATCAAGGAAGCATGTTGGCTGATGAACAAATTGCTAAAGTTGCAAACAAATGCCATACACAGAGACCTGGCAACAATCCCTAATATGACAGCAAGCCTTTTCTATTTCAGTAGAGCATGTTGACAAGTTGAAAAGAGACACCTAGGTCTGAAAAAAAAAAACTAATCTTTCCTATCTTCTGTTCTGTGGCAGCTTCAGGCACGGATAGATCTTGCTGTGATTTTGCAAGGAGGAAGAGAGACAGGATGCAACCCTGTATGTCTATGTCAAATAAAGAATCATTGGGGTGATGTCAAATAAAGGCACATTGGGGTGCCTGGGTGGCTCAGTCAGTTTAGCATTTGACTTCAGCTCAGGTCAGGATCTCACAGTTCTTGGATTCGAGCCCTATATCGGGCTCCGCTCTGACAGCGAAGAGCCTGCTTGAGATTCTCTCTCCCTCTCTCTGCCCCTCCCCTGCTTGCGCTGTCTCTCTCTCTCTCTCTCTCTCTCTCTCTCCCTCTCTCTCTCTCTCAAAAATAAATAAACTTAAAAACAAAGAATCAATAATAACAGCCAACTTCTGTGAGCTACCTCCTGACCTTCCTGTACTTCTACCAATCTTCAGAAAATGTATCTGATTAATGTTGTTTCCGGGAAAACATAATGGATTATTTCTCTTATGAGTTAAGTGGAGGAAGCTATAATCCTGTAGTCCTTTATTTCCTCACATGTGTAACTTTAGTAGAAGCTTAAGACAGAAGGATTTCTTGGTCTGCTGCAATAGATCTTAAGTACTGTGCATTTTGCAGAGATACCAGATACTTTGATTGGGTATTTAGTGTGTGTAGAATTACCCATACCACTCCATCAAGTTTTTCCATTCCAATGATATTAACAACGGTATGGTAGGCTGAATAACGGGTCTCCAAATTATCCAGGTCCCAATCCCTGGAATTGTGAATGTTACCTTATAGGGCAAAAGAGACTTTGCAGATGTGATTAAATTAGGGTCTTTGGATTGGAAGGTTACCATAGATACTCCAGGTGGACCCTACATGTACTCACAAGTGTCTTTTTTTTAATGTTGATTTATTTTTGAGAGAGAGAGAGTCAGAGCATGAGCGGAGGAAGGACAGAGAGAGAGAGGGAGACACAGAATCCAAAGCAGGCTCCAGGCTCCGAGCTGTCAGCACAGAGCCTGACGTGGGGCTCAAACTCATGAGCCACGAGATCATGACCTGAGCCGATGTCATACGCTTAACTGACTGAGCCACCCAGGTGCCCTGCAAGTGTGTTTATAGGGAACAGGCAGAAGGAGAACAGACCCAGAGGAGGAGACCATGTGAAGGAAGCAGAGAAGCAGAGTGGAGAGGGATGCCACACCTCTGGCTTTAAAGATGGAGGATGGAGCAGTGAACCTAGAAACACAGCCAGTCACTGGAAGGTAGAAAAGATAAGGAAATAGATTCTCCACTAGAACATCCAGAGACTGTATGGCCCTACCCACACCTTGATTTCAGCGCGGTGAAACCCATTTTGGACTGCTAGTCTCCAAAACTGTATTTGACCATTTGCTGTTTTACTTGCTAATCAATAACTTTGCTAAATATTCTACATGGGTTTTTTAGAATTTTATACTCACAAATCGACATAAGATGGGTATGAAAATTATTCTCACTTTACAGATGAGGAAACTGAGTCTTAGAGAAGAGCTGGTATTAAACCCATATCTGTCTGACCCCAAAACCACTTCTCTGAATCTGTATAGGGAAGTTGTGCCCCCCACAGTGTTAATATTCCAGGAGGAAACCGCTGCTGTCCCCAGAGGTGGCTGTACTGTTAGAACTCTGTCATGCTGGGACAAAGCTCCTGATGTCTATAAGAGCAGATTAAAATGATCATCCATTCTGGAGCACCTGGATGGCTCAGTCGGTTAAGCCTCCAGCTCTTGGTTTCAGCACGGGTCGTGATTTCACGGTTGATGAGTTTGAGCCTCACAGCGGGCTCTGTGCTGATAGTGTGGAACCTGCTTGGGATTCTCTGCCTCTGCCCTTCTCCCACACATGTTGTCTCTGTCTCTCTCAAAAATAAATAAATAAACTTAAAAAAATGATCATCCATTCCTTCTTCAAACATATTCTGAGTACTGTCATACAGATGACATAGAGTCCCTATCATCTTGCAACTCACAATTTTTGTGGGAAAAACAGAGAAGTAGATTCAAACTTGAGTCTTTCATAAGGATAACATTAGGCCTATGCTTATGGTAGTGATTCTACCAGTATTAAGATGGGGTGGGTAATAGAAAAGTCTTCCAGAGGCAGTGACATTGAGTTAAGCCTTGAAGGAGATATAGGACTTGTCTAGGTATGAGGTCTTCAAGGCCTTCTGGGTAGAAAGAATAGCACACACTCTAAGGCCCTTGGGGTAATGGAGACTGTGGAGCCCTGAGCAAATTATGAGTCACTTCTTGGGGCAGTAAGTACTGCATTTGGTGGGGAAAGAGGGTAGGTAGGTAGGGGGTGATGCGAGAAGAAGCTAGAAGGGAGGTTAGGAAGCAGAGGTTACAGAGATCCTTGAAAGCTCCCCTTCCCACTCTCTCCTTTTCCTTAGATCACATGCTTCTTAACTCATTCCAGTGTGTGCTTTCCTTGCATTAGTTCACCTCATCATCTCTTCCACTGATGACTTCCATCTGAGGGGTGTTTTCCGGAGCTCATCCTATTTGACCTCTAAGAAGAATGTGACGTAAGAACCACTCTTCCTCTTGAAATGTTCCCTTCCTTCTCACATCAGCGATACCGTATGATGCCTCTGACTGCTCCTTCTCAGTCTTCCTTATAGTCCATACTCCTCCCTTCACTAACCCTTAAATGTTGAACCTCCCCAAAGCTCAGTCTTAGGTTCCTCTTCTTTCTTTATTCACTTATTCTCCAAACTAGATCAGGCTCTTCTGCTATCTGCTTTCACAACACCGAATTTTTTTCATCATAACACCCCAGTTGGTTATTTTATGCAAAATCTGTGATGATTAATGTCTCCATCCTATATCTCTCATGAGAGACTGTAAGCCCAGGAAAGCAGATTTGATTTTACTCACCATTTCCTGGGATGTTTGGCTTCATGTACACATGCATCAAATATTGGTTAAACAAATGAATGAATGGGACTTTTATCCTAGTCAAGAAGAACCACTGAGGCATCTCAACTCGGTCAGATTTGCATTTGAGATAAAACACTGGCTGTGATATACAGAATAGATAAAAGACAGACTGGAGGGAGTTAGAAAGTATTGTTATAACCCAAGTAAGCAATACTGAGAAAGCATCTGTGGAAGGGGAGAGAGGAAACATACCTGAGGACTAATTACGATTTAGAATTTATAGAACTTGGTGACCAACTGACTGTGAGGATGAAAGGAAAAAGAGAAGACAAGAATTGTAACTAGGTTTATGGCTTAGTGACTGGCTATGTGGTTATGCAATGCAGTGAGATAGACACTATATGGGGAAAGCTCTTTGTGGATTACATGTAATGAATTTAGATTTAGGAATGTTAAATTTGAAATGCCTATACTGGACATATATCCAGGATTTTGGATGTGGTTCTGGCACTCAGGAGATATAAATTAAAAAGAAATGTGGATTTGTATTCACTTTCCCTTCCCACTTATTTTTTCTTTTGTTGTCCCAAAGCAGATATCAGATAGTTGAAATGAAATGAATGATTGATTGATTTCCTGCTTCCTTTAAAAAAGGAATTGAGGCAGCAGTACAGGGCTTAGTTAAATACCTTCTGTTGGGAGAGAAATTTTCATACTAACTCCATTGCAAAAAAGCCAGCGTGGACCCTCTTTTCACCATGAAGATGCATGGTGTCTCATGGTAGAAGGATAGTCTGTAGTAAGAAGTTCAGCCTCAAGTAGATTTGTTGAAACTTGATTGGGAGAGGTTTATTCACACAACATATCTGAGTATTTTCTAAAAACAGTATCAAAAAAGCTATTATTCATCATGTGGGTTTTGCAGTTTTAGCATTTGGCTTATTCAGGGGTGGGGGTATTCTGATCTGGGCTGAAGGAGAATGAGCTAAAAGAAGAAAAGAGAAAATTCATATTCTTCTGCTAATGAACCCTCTTCATATTCTGGTGAGGTACACAAACAAGGCTCAGTGGGTCTAGGTGCATTTGTAAGAAACTACCATTGCTGTATAATCTAAATAAGTAGAATTGGAAATGAACTCAAGCAGAAAACTTCAAATGTACCATCCACAAATCCCTGCCTAAACTCTTCAAGACAGGATGGTTTTGAATTGTCATATACCTGCATGCTGACTTTCTTTTGCCCTTATATCCAGCTATGAAGTTATGTCAACTGGATTAGATCCTTAAACATCCAGATCTTGATCCCTCTTTTAGTCACGTCTAATTAAATGTCAATATAAAGATGTTTTCTTCTATCTAGTATATAAACTATAGTGACATAGGATGCCAAGGACTTTAATTATAGAATAGGTAAATATTAGAGGTAAGATTGACCCATCAGGATGAAAGGAGAGTTTGGACGTGCTCCCCTCCACTCTTTATTAGATCCCCTCTACACCCTCTGCATTTTAGCCATAGGAATTAAGGTAAATGTGGTGATGGACTAGAAAATGAGATGGGATTTCTGAGAGAAGACTTAAGAAGCTATTGTAAATTTTGGAGTTCATTAGCTGTTGTTTCAGCCCCTCTCAGATTAGCTTCGATTGGGTCTTTTTATTTTATTTTATTTTATTTTATTTTATTTTATTTTATTTTATTATTTTATTTTATTTACTCTCCCAGCATGGCAGATACCATGTTGCCTATAAAAACTCCTAATATCCTGCAGCCTGGTAGTCCTTCTTATAATGTCTGATACTTCAGGATACCATGAAGCATAGCAACAGGGGACATGATGCATCCTTGTCTCTGAAGCATTCATGCCCTTTGAAGGACAGTTTAGGTCAATTTGAAAGCCCTTTCTTAGACTTGCTATGTCTAGGGATCCTTCACCACGATAGCATCTAAGGAAAATGTATTTGTAAACAAAAATGTAGAAGCTAGCATAAAACGGAATGAGAAGTCAATAGTCTGAAATAAAGGAACTGACATTGGTCCCTTTAAGACTACTGATGAGTTAGATGGAGAGAGCGAAGTTGCTTCATATGATGCCACTTTGTGACATCTGCTTGTGGTGGTGCTCACTGTCATATTCTTTCACCCCTAAAATATTTTAAGATTCAAAATTATCAGTAGCTCTGTGAGCATGGCAATTGGTTGATTTCCTACATTCCTACTTTGCAAAAGCTTAGGAAATATTGTTAGTTACTGCTTCCTTACATGTGCCCTAAGCTATAATCAGACAGACATAAGTGGTAGTTCCTTGAATATGTCCTCTCACATAATGTATTCTATGCCTTTTTCATTCCATTTAGGGAAATTCTTAGCTAAAAATCAGGAAAGACCCTGTTCTTCCTCTGTCCTAGAGTAATTAATTTTTTATAGATAATAGTGAATAAAGGAGTCAGTACTTCAAGAATGATCAGTGGAAAAATATTTAATAAACTCCTATTTATTTTCTATACAAGACACCATTAAGTAAAAAAAAAAAAAGTAGGCATTATCTACACTAGTTTCTCAGCCCTTTGCTATTGAGGCATCTTTTGCTTCAATAATCTGAGTAGTGGAGACCTTCCCTACTTTAAGAGTAAGACAATCTCCCATGATCTAGCCCTTTGGAACCCACCTGCTTATTATAACAGACCTGAGCTAGGTGACTTCCTTTTATACTAAAAATGGTTACCAGTGATAATATTGAGTTGCAACTTTTTCTTTCTCACTTAAGGCATGGGGAAGTGGGCTTTATCTAGTCCTAGGTGGAAATATTACAAAGTATCAACCACGCAAAAATTTTCACAATATACAAAATAAAAACTGCCAGGCATCTCCTATTTTGCTGTCTCATATTGCAACTATCCTCAGAATGGAATAGCCCAAGTTCTCCTAGTTTATCTATCTCCCAGGTTTCATGGTTGAATTGTGTCCCCACAAAAGGCATATTGAAATCCTAACTCCTGGTATCTGTGCGTGTGACCTTATTGGGAAATAGGGCCTTTGTAGATGTACTCAAGTTAAGATAAAGTAATTAAACACTAATATGATTGCTGTCCTTACAAGAAGAGGAAAGTGCCATGTGAAGACAGACACACATAGAGGGAATGCCACTGGTGACAGAGGCAGAGGTTGGAGTGGTGTGACATAGGCTAAGGAATGCCAGAAATCAATGGCCACCCACCAGAAACCAGGAAGATGCAAGGCACAGTCTCAGGAAGGGATCATGGCCCTCTTTGATATCTTGCTTTTGGACTTCTATCTGCCAGATTGTGTTTTTGTAAGCCGCTCAGTTCATGGCACTCTGTTATGGCAGCCCTAAGAAACTGATATACCGTGTGTAGGAGAGATGATCACTTGAGAAATAGCTGAGAAGTCATAATACGGGATATTCCAGGGAACTCTTAAACATTCTACCCTCCAATTCCTTCTAGTTCTTGGGGAGCAATGGGTGTAATACCCTAAGGCATCATAAAATCTTATATTAGACGTTGTCCAAGGCAACAATGTTAAGGAAGGGGGCTGGCATTTATCTGACCTAGAACAGCCTGGAATTGATAAAATGATGATATTCAGGGTGACATAGACTAGTGTCCATAGCTTCTAGTCAAGGATGTTTTCACTCTGAGAGTTTGGAACCAACCATCCAAAGGTTTAATGGGTTTCTAATTTATATTTATATTTCATCTTTACCTCATGTTAGTTTTTTCTGTAGTGTCAGGTAAGATTGCTTCCTTTCAGTGTGATCTGTATCAAAGTAACTACTTCCGATTCATCCCATTGGATCTAAGGATGATAATCCTGGCCTTCATGAGTTTTAACTGAAATACTCCTGAATGGAATATTTTCTTTCACCTTGCCTTGGAGGCCAGAGTACCCACGTGAGTATTAACATTAGTTAGTTTAACTTTAAACTGACACTTGTAATTTATCAATCAGCATTAGATATGTCTAGGCATTTTTTTTCAAGTGTCCGAGAACATTTTAAAAAATCTATAATAAACAAAACACCACGGTTGAGCCAGAAAAAAGAACACTCCTGGTGTAGTGGTAGCTAAAAATGGGACAATTACAAGTGTAATACAATTGATTGAAAAACACAAGTGAACCAACACTTCTGACATTGCGTTGAATAATTTCCAGTCTCAATTCTTAATACAGTTCTTAACACAAAGTTATACCATGCAGTTGAACACAAAATGTTTTTTATTTATAATTTTATTTTATTTCATCGTTTTATTTTTAAAATCACTTTATTGAGATATGATTGACATGTAAAAAGTTGTACATATTTAACGCATATGATGTTGAGCTTGGGCATAAATACACATTCGTGAAACCATCATCGTTATCAAGGCCATAGACATATCCATCATCTCCCAAAGTGTCCTCTTGCCCCCTTATTATTAATTAATATTTTAGTGGTAAGAACACGTAATATAATATCTGCCCTCTTAGAAGATTTTAAATGTACAATAAAGTAGTGTTAGCTATAGGCACTCTACTGTATAGAAGTATATCTCCAGAACTAATTTCACATAATGGAAACTTTGTTCCCTGTGACCATGACGTCCTCATTTGCCTCCTCCTTCAACTCCCTGGCAGTCACCATTCTACTCTCTGCTTTTATGAGTTTGACTGTTTTAGGTTCCACATGTAAGTGGGATTGTATAGTGGTTGTCTTTTTGAGTTTGGCCTATTTCACTGAACATAATGGCCTCCAGATCCATCTAGGTTGTTGCCAAGAGCAGAATTCCTTTTTTAAGGCTGAGTAATATTCCATTGTATGTATATACCCCATTTTTTAATCCATTTATTCGTACATTGACAGATTGTTTCCACATCTTAGCTATTGTGAATAATACTGCAGTGAATATGCGAGGTATCTCTTCAAGAGTCTGCTTTCATTTCCTTTGGATAAATATCCAGATGTAGTATTGCTGGATCGCATTGTAGTTCTACTTTTGAGTTTTTGAGGAACCTCCATACTGTTTTCCATAGTGGCTGCACCAGTTTTCATTCCCATCAGCAGTATACCTGGATCTCTTTTCTTCATATATTTGCCAACGCTTCTTATCTATTTTTTTTATAATAGTCATCCTGACAGGTGTAAAGTGAGATCTCATTGTGGTTTTGATTTGTATTTGCCTGATGATGAGTCATGTTGAGCATCTTTTGGCCATTGGTATTATTAATTCTTTGGAGAAATGTCTGTTCACATCCTTTTCCTGCTTTTTAATTGGGTTATTTATTTTTTTTTTTTGAGTTGTATTTTGGATAGTAACCCTTTATCACATATACGGTTTGCAATATTTTCTCCCATCCCATAGGTTGCCTTTTTATTTTCTTGATTGTTTCTATTGCTGTGCAGAAGCTTTTTAGTTTGGTGTAATCTCACTTATTTATTTTTACTATTTTGGCCTATTCTTTTGGTGTCAGATTCAAGAAATCTTTGCCAAGACCAATGACCTGAAGCTTTTCTTCCATGTTTTTTTCTGGGAATTTTATAGTCAGGTCTTATGCTTCAGTTGAGTTGATACTTGTGTATACTTGTGTTAAGATAAGGGTCTAATTCAGTTCTTTTACATGTGGATGTCCAATTCTCACAGTGATGTTTACTGGAGAGAATACTCTTACCCACTTTGTATTCTTGGCACCTTTATCGAACATTAGGTGACATATACACATGGGTTTATATCTGGGATCTCCCTTCTGTGTTGTTGGTCTGTGTATCCTTTTTTATGTCAGGCCCTGACCTGGTGCTGGGTGGGCCTGGCGCCTGGGTCTTATTTCTCCATTTTGTTATATCTGAGTTCACAGATGTAATCTGTCTCTTATTACCTCTGTAGCAGCAATTCTTCCTATATAGACTCTAAAATTATGTTAATAACTCATTAATGTGCATTCTACTTCCTAAGCAAATTTTAAAATTTCAACGATAATTTCTACTCAATCCTCAACTTTATCTTTTTGAGCAGTTGCAGCACAGTGGAAGTTTGCTTCCTACAGTGGCTCATTCTTATTTACTTTGTGCCCTGGCTTCAGAAATATAATTAAATATTGTATGATCTCACAGCACTGTGCTTTGACTACCTAAAAGTCAAGATTTTAGCAGGAACCTAATGCAACCCATCTTTTCACTTTATACTTTCAAAGCCCTTCTGCTAAAAAGGCTCAAAGGGCCATACCCTAGTCCATGGAGTCCTACAATTATATTAGATTCATTGTTCTGAATTTGAAGTATGAGAAGGAGTTTCTTTGAGACCTGTATTACCCAAGGTGGCAGTGAAATGAAATGACTGCCTGAATACTATTTAAAGATTTATTTTATACTCTATTTTGTTGGAGGTACTCCCTTATACTTTGTCTATACAACACAGTCTATATCTAATGTGGACAAATTATGTCTATACAACAGTCTTTCACACTGACTTAAGAGAGTTACACACACATTATTTTTAGCATTTGTTTTAATATATTGATCACATCCTCTGATTACTATAATAGGACAGTTTGGTCTTTTCTGTAGTTGGATATGTCCTCACATAGCCTAGCCTCTTTCCATAGATATTCTTCAAGTATTTGTTTTTGTAATTTTGTAAATCAGAGCCCCCTGGCTGGTCTCCATTCACACTACATCGTGACATGGGAAGATGTGTACTTATTCCAAGAGACTCTGGGTCAAATTTCTCTTTATAGGCTGGATAGCCCCATTAATACCATACACTTAATTATTTAACCAATTTTGGGTATGTTGGAGTAATAAATTATGACTTAAGTAAGCCCCATCAAGATCTCTATGAACATTTCTCAAAAATATGCATTTCAGAGAATTGCAGCTAATAGAATGTGTAATATTTAAGCTCCTATGATAATTGTTTATTAAAAATGAAAATTTGCAGGGTGCCTGGGTGGCTCAGTTGGTTGAACGTCCGACTTCAGCTCAGGTCATGATCTCATGGTTCATCGGTTCCAGCCCCGCATCAGGCTCTGTGCTGACAGGTCAGGGCCTGGAGCCTGCTTCGGATTCTGTGTCTCCCTCTCTCTCTGCTCCTCCCCTGCTCACACTCTGCCTCTCTCTCAAAAATAAATAAAGATTAAAAAAAAATTTTTAATGAAAATTTGTAAATTAATGTTTTATTAGAGAATAGGAGGAGAGAGAGAGAGAGAGAGAGATCTAACTATTTGTTTTATCTAAAATGAGATGATGGGGGCGCCTGGGTGGCGCAGTCGGTTAAGCGTCCGACTTCAGCCAGGTCACGATCTCACGGTCCGTGAGTTCGAGCCCCGCGTCAGGCTCTGGGCTGATGGCTCGGAGCCTGGAGCCTGTTTCCGATTCTGTGTCTCCCTCTCTCTCTGCCCCTCCCCCGTTCATGCTCTGTCTCTCTCTGTCCCAAAAATAAAAATAAAAAACGTTGAAAAAAAAAAAATTTAAAAAAAAAAAAATAATAAAATAAAATGAGATGATGGACTTAGTGTGAATGTTATCACTGTCTATTATACCTGCCCTTAGAGAAGTTATACCAACGGCCAATAAACCTTCTCCCTTTGAAACACATGTCTGATTTTGAGAAAAGTTTGGAGAACCACCTCACATCTGCTCTAATATATAAAAAAAGGAAATGTATAGTGAGTAGAAGGCTGGAATAAAAGTGCTAATAACTGAATGCAGAGTAATATTTTGAAAAAATTGTAAGTTTATTTATTTATTTTAGAGAGAGAGAGAGAGTGAGGGAAGGGCAGAGAGAGGGAGAGAGAGAATCCAAAGCAGAGATGTGGGGCTTGAACTCACAAACCATGAGACCATGACCTGAGCCAAAATTAAGAGTCAGATGCTTAACCGACTGAGCCCCCCAGGCACCCCTATAGATAAATATTTTTTAATGTTAAGACAGAAGGGAATAGAAAAACACTATACTAGGCTCTCATTCTCTTGGTAACTTTAAATATCTGCCTTACGGCATTTCGGAAATGCCTGTTTCGAAAAACAAAACAAAACAAAAATTAAGTCTAACTCAGAAAGAGATGCCATTCCTAAATTGGCAACTATTTATATACATACACACTATCATCTCTCTTGGTGCGTCCTACTTCTTCCTTCCAGAGCCAGCAGCATCCACGTGGCTAATTCCCTTAAGACTCCCGTCAAACATCACCCTCACTATGAGGCATCCTGCAAACTTGTTTTTCCAGCAGAGTTCCCGTTAGATCCTGCATGCATCTTTCCAGTAACCTTGATTGCACTGTTTTTATTATGGTGCCTGCACATGGCTTGAGAGTTGTGTGGGAAATGAACGAGCCAAGCTTATCAAGTACCCGTGAAGGCCATGTGATTGGACGGGTGGTGACAGGGGACACCTGACTTCCGAATCACTTAACACTGTCATATGATAAATCAAATTATAGAACAGTTCCGAGCTTAAATTTTAAACAGACACACTCTCACTTTCATCAAAAGCGGGAATCAACAGGACGGAATCTACCAAAGACTTTATAGGAGCAGAATAAGAAAAAAGAAATTCCTTCATCAGCATGAGGAATATTCTTTGTGAGATGGCTATGATTATTTTTTCCATTCATCTACATAATATGGTGTCTTAGCCGCATGCTTTCCAATGGGCCTTGACGCTGGCTTCTCGGTGTTTCCTCTATATGTACTGTCTCCCCCCAGGTCAGTTTATCTGCTGTAGGGAGGCTCTCATGCTCTTGATGGCAGCATTTGCATTTTTTTTTCCATTTCCATAGAAACATCTCCACTGACTCAGAACCGCCTCTGTCCTCTTAAGACAGAGATATTTGTCTTTCAAACAGTGAGATACATGTGACATAAGATGGACGGGACTGCTTTCCCTGCAGGCCTCACCTTGTAAGACTCTCCTTTTTAGAGGAATTTATGATGGTCTGCCTTTAGATTATTTATTTATATTTTGCTCCTTGACCGCTTTTCCAGTAATGAGTTTAAATATAGGCAACATAAACCCATCTGGAAATAAAATTATGCACTAGCTTCACGACAAAAGATAATTACATTATAATCAAGCTGTCATTTTTGGAGATAGTAGAAGATGAAGCGTGCTATAAACTGACATGTAAAGTGTATAGATCGTTCTTTCAAATATTCTCCACGGTGACTGGGACCACAGAGATTCCTAGTGCATAATATCAGACTTTGTAACTGGAAATTTTCTGGGAGTGACCAAACATTTAGTCTCTGAAAGTAATGGCTGCTAACCCTCGGAGGACTAAAGGCTAGGATCAGAATTCCTGGGCTTAGACCTCAGTCTGGCTACACTAAAACCACTTGGGTTGTGCCTAGTTTCAGAGCCTGAATCTTCGTTTTATCATTGTGTTAAACTTGTCTTTATTCTTAGGTCATTCTTTTATTTAGGTTGATAGGAACTTGACACTGGGATCTTTCTGACATGTTTAAACAGAATGGGGAGAGTCGGCTGATGTGGCAGAAACTGATATTTTTAGGAAAAAAAGAAAAGAAAGACCATCACTGAAGTTACTCTGCACCGCTCTGAGCTCAGTGTTTTTCTCCGGCAGCAGTGAGATGGCTCACTGGTTTTTTATGTGTGGGAGAACATTTCTTCTTCCTTGAGTTCAAGATAGCCGCTGTGATAAAAGGACACAGTCTGCCTCCAGCCATGTACTTGGCCAGGCCATCAGGAAAGAGAGAATAGCATAATTGAGATGGGAATGGGCCAGAACACTGGACCAGAAGGGCACAACTAATACTTGTCCTCTGTCACTGCTTCCGCCACGATGGAGAGCCTATCATCTCAGAGCAAATACACTACCTAAGGAGTCCCAGGAAGGTAGGCTTCTAGAAACCACCATTTTCCAAAGGGATCAGAGAATGCCTATCGTAGGATGGCATGATGCCATAGGCCTCCTGGGACTGTAAGCCCTTAGCTGCTGCTGACTGAATAGACATTGACTTTGAGTCACTTCTTTGGGTTCCCCAGCTTCTCTGAACCCTAAGCACTAATTTCTTCAATCTGCACTCAATTTCCCCACCCCACCCCCTCACCCTTATTCGCTGGTGAATCCCGAAGAAGCAAGCAGTACCTTGCTCCTCCAAGTGTGGTCTCCAGGCCATCTGTATCAGCATCATCTGGGAGTTTGTTAGAAATAATTAAGGGATTCAGTTTACCAACCAGTGTGATTTAGCTTTGGTCTTGCTGCACCACACCCCCAATAGGCTGAGTCAGTTACACATGGGATATGCCATTGTTTATTGGCCTAGTCTTTGCACCCTGGATTTCTGTTCTGGATCTAAACTTTCTGTTGGATCCAGAGCCCTATCCAGAAGCCCAGACTCTTTGGCTAGGATCTGACCTGTTTAGTTCCTACGACCATCTCCGGTGGTGGGTGTGGTAGGAGAAGGCTGGATCCTGGCTCTTGATCCCTGATTTCAATAGCCAGGTGACCAGAAATATGAGTACCACTGACCTTATTCCATTAGCTCCAACTTTCTGTCCTTCTGCTCCATGACCATCTCCATATTGGACTGCTTTGTATATTGATGATGTCATTTCAAACTAAGACTGTTTCCATGGTGTTTATAGTACAACAGAAGTACTAAGAAGGCCACAACTTATGGTCACCTATGTTAATGGCCGTGTCAACATCCTCCAGATATAATTGCACCATCCTTGTTTTCTTTACTTTTCCTACAACTCAGCCAGCAGAGTCTCAGTTCTCATGATTATGTTCAGTTCAGTTTGGCAGCTGGCCACTGAAAGGCAGTTCTCTTCAAATGAGAGATGAGAAGACTCAAGTTTGAAGTACATTTACACACCTGTATTCCCTTCTGTCTTGGAAAGATGGGCTTCCAATCTTTTTTGTGCAAAATATTTGACTCAGTGGATGCTGGAAATGCAATCTGTTAAGAAAGCAATCTATAGAGCCTGTGAGGATTAATGATGGAATGATATACAAACCCTTAACTGAAAACCAAAATGAGAATGAACAAGAACGATTTTGAACACTACACTTTGCCTTGCGGTTTCCTCATCATGACATGTAGACTAGGACCCATTAGAAAATCAGGGAGAGGAGAAAAGGTAGGAAGGAATGAACACCCATCTTTCCATCCTCCAGAAGGAAACTTCTGTTTTATTTTATTTTTTTAATTTTTTTTAATGTTTATTTATTTTTGACAGAGAGAGAGACAGAGCATGAGTGGGGTAGGGGCAGAGGGAGAGGGAGACACAGAATTCGAAGCAGGCTCCAGGCTCTGAGCTGTCAGCACAGAGCCTGATGCGGGGCTCCAACTCACAGACCGCGAGGTCATGACCTGAGCCGAAGTCGGACGCTCAACCGACTGAGCCACCCAGGCGCCCCATGGAAACTTCTATTTTAAATGAAACTTGATAAACATCACAGGGAAATGTCATGTGAGGAACACCTGATTCCATGTTTGCCAAAGGTCAGATGTGGGTCTGTCTTAGACTCTGCTAAAATAAATTACATACATATTAATGTGTTACAGAAATCTTTCTGTAAGATGGCTTTGCACATTGAACCTTCAGCATGATGTTTCAGAGGGTTAGGCAAAAAGCTAAAGAAAGCAAACCATTCCATTAGAAAATGGGCAAAAGAGGGACACCTGGGTGGCTCAGTCAGTTGAGCGGTTGACTCGACTGTGAGTTCAAGCACCACGTCAGGCTCTGTGCTGACAGCTCAGAGGCTGGAGCCTCCTTCGGATTCTCTGTCTCTGTCTCTTTCTGCCTATACCCCACTTATACTCTCTCTCTTTCTCTCAAAAATAAATAAAACTTTATAAAAATAAAAAAAAAGAAATGGGGGCGCCTGGGTGGCGCAGTCGGTTAAGCGTCCGACTTCAGCCAGGTCACGATCTCTCGGTCCGTGAGTTCGAGCCCCACGTCAGGCTCTGGGCTGATGGCTCGGAGCCTGGAGCCTGTTTCTGATTCTGTGTCTCCCTCTCTCTCTGCCCCTCCCCCGTTCATGCTCTGTCTCTCTCTGTCCCAAAAATAAATAAAAAACGTTGAAAAAAAAATTAAAAAAAAAAAAAAGAAATGGGCAAAAGATATGAACATGCATTTCACTGAAGAGGATATACAGGTGGAAAGCAGGCAAATAAAACGGTTTCCACATCATTAGCCATTAGGGAAATATAAATTAAAACAATGAAAAAAAGATAAAAAAGAAAACAACATGAAATATCACTACAACACTACAATACACCTATCAGGATGGCTAAAATTAAAAAGAAAAAAAAAAAAAGATAACAACACTAAATGCTGACCAAGATGTGGATGATGAGAATGTTAAATGGTATAGCCACTCTGGAAAACTGTTTGGAAATTTCTTAAAAACTAAACATATGCTTCTCATATCAGTCATGATAAATTACACTCCTGGGAATTTATCCCAGAGAAATGAAAACTCCATGCTTAAAACCTGGCACTACTGAGACCCTGTGCACCAGACCAGGAAAGGGGACGCGTAGACGCTTGCCCGTCTCTAGCTCTATTTCCACCTATTAAGGTTTTGCCAACCTTTAGGAAACATAAAGTAAAATAGACAGGAAGGACAGAGTCACCCTATCTGCTCTCTGCCAGAGAAGCTACCAGAATAAAGGTTTCTACCTTATTCTGAATGACTACAGAATGACTAGCAACATTGCTAAAAAATAGGATTTTGATACCCGTTTGGTATTCATCAATGTCTCTACTTTAGTAATCTATACTGAGGTTTGGGTTGTAATGAAAAATAAACTGACATAGTAAAACAGAAAGGGAGGCAACATTGGGTGAGGTAAGAATGTGAGATTTGAAAGCAAAGCCACTTAGACTAAAAGGGGTCCAAAAGAGGTCAATGATCAAACAGTCCCCCCACACCCCTATCTGTAGAAATGGATTATATGCTAACCCCATGTCTCGGATCATGGAACATACCATTGAGTTATGGGCAGCGTCCTGATTGCTGCATCAGGACTCCTGTCCAGATTTCCGTTCTCTCTGTCTCTCCTCTTTGGGAATATTATGGAATAATAATAGCTAATATTCATTGTGCACTTACTATATTTCAGGCCTTGGATTTAACCCTCTATATGTATTAAATCATTTGTACATGAGTACACGAGACGTTTCAGAGCCTGTGGCCGTAACCACTGACTTGTCCAGCTGGTCTAGACAGGCTACCTTAAAATACATTATGAGATTTGGTTAGGATCGTGGTTACAGGGGAGAAACAAGAGACACTATAGGAAGTATAGTATACTAACAAGCTGGATTCTTAATGAGATATAACCTAATCCCCTGGCTATGCTGAGCCAAAATCCAATAAAAACTGACTAGAGGAATATTTCAAATAACTCCATCTCTGGTTTATTCTAATTAAGGCCCAGGGAAGCCACATCTACATGGATGGGTTCAATAATAGTCAAGCTGAAACTAAAAAGGTAGAGTAGTGGTTAAGAGAAGTGAATCAGACCTGAGTTCAGATCCACCTCCATCACTGACCACCAGTAGACTCCTCTGCCTCAGTTTCCTCATTTGTCAAATGTGGCATGCGTGTCATAAACCTGTTGTAAAGATTAGATTAGTTTATAATCAGTTCTTGAAACATGACAAGCACAAGTTACTTAGCCCCCTGGACTTTAGCTTCCCCAGCTTTGAAGTGGTGATAATAATACCTACTCCATAAAGTAAGAATAAAATGAGATAACATATATAAATTACCTGGCACACAAATGAGCACTTAAATATTATAAAAAAATCAAAGCATACAGCAATAGCTAATATTCGTCCTATGTCAGCTCCACATATTCAGCTAATTAGATAAGACACTTATCAGGATAATTGAATAAATTTTATTTTTGGACCTCATTAAACTAAAAGTCCCTTTCCATCTTACAAATTGAACTTTTAGAAGATGATCCATTTGAATTGCAATTAAATAGCAGTCATCTAAATAATTAAACAATAGGGTATCTATGTATAGCAACTATTAGACAGTTTTTCACTATCTATTTTAAAGACTTGTGGGTGCATGCTATGCAAATGGATTTTCAGGAATTTTTTTTTATTAGCATAAATAGGCTGTGAAATTTAAGTAACTCAAGCAGCACAGACAGTGTGAGTCATAGTATTTTCATTTTTTTCTCAAATGCCTTGAGTTCTATGACAGCCATATTTCAGGAAACCAGTAAAAATGGGGCCCTTGTAAAGGATCCAGGAGATCTGAAAACATGTATCGCACAGAGTGTTTTTACCTCAGATATTCAGATGTGCCCTGAGGTAGACTCTTTCCACCCACAGAGTTTCATGGAGATGAGACACATTTCCCCATTCTGCATGGTACACGAAACAGCAAGTTTATCAGATGGGACGGTTCCTTCCTAGATACCGAGCAAATGGACTTCCACTAAGTTGACTGATGTTTTATAGTTAGTATTTCTTACCGGTGAGTTAAAATCATGACTATGGTCAAGACCAAAGGTGAGAATCCAATAACAAATGACTCAGGGTAGGTCAAATTAGCGAATAGACTGGGAATATACCTTCTTTACACTATTTAGTCCTATCACCTTCTCATACAAACTGCAGTGAAATATTTGCCTTATGTGTTATGGATTTAGTTAGAGAAGAAACATTTCAGAATCAAAAAGCCTTCAGGCTTTTAAAAAATCTTTGTCTTCCCTAACATCAGATGGGAAGAAAGAACATATAATCTTGGTATGGATTGTTTTGTCTAGTTTGAAGCAGCAGTGGTGAGGAATAAATCTTTTGCAGTCTCTGTCTCTTTCTCTCCCCACTCCCCCCACTCCTCTACTCTGACCTGAAATCTCCACATGGATGGCTTATTCTGTGTCACATGCACAGAGTTCTGGGTCTTTGTCATCTCTCCTCCAGGTAGCTCACCTTCATTTCGCTCTGGCAGATGCATGAGAAGCCATACCTTGAAACTTCTCTTCAGGCCTAAGTGTGTCAACTCCAGTATCTCAGACTTGAAATTTCGTCTTTTTAATGGACTTCTGTTTCTCCTCTTTTCTCCCTCCTATTCCTCTTTGACTTACCAGCCACTGGAAAGTTGGGGAAAGGGCGTGGGTTGCACTATCAGACCCAAGATTGAAAGCCGGCCCCGTACTTCTATAATTGTGCACAAACTATCCAACCTCTCCACACCTCCGTTTTCTCCACTGTAAAAGAGTGATAATGTTACCCATGTCAGAATAAGTGTACACCTGAGGCACCTGAATGGCTCATTGGGTTGAGCATCCAACTCTTCATTTTAGCTCAGGTCATGATCCAAGGGTCGTGGCATCCAGCTCCATGTTGGGCTCGGCACTGAACATGGAGTCTACTTAAGATTCTCTCTCTGCCCCTCTCACCCACTCATGCTTTCTCTCTCTCTCTCAAAAAAAATTAACTTAGCTTAATTTAATTTAATTATAAAAAAGAATAAGGGACACCTGGGTGGCTCAGTTGGTTGAACGTCCAACTTTGGCTCAGGTCATGATCTCGCGGTTTGTGAGTTCAAGCCCCACATCAGGCTCACTGCTGTCAGTGCAGAGCCCGCTTCTGATCCTGTTTCCCCCTCTCTCTGCCTCTCCCCGACTGTGCTCTCTCAGAAATATGTAAAACATTAAAAAAAAGAATAATTATACAATAAAGAGGAACTTTCCCCTGCTTTTCCCAACCCCCACTCCCCTCCCTTTCCCTTCCCTTTCCTTGTATCTTCCTCACAAAAGCTCAGAGCTCCCTGATGTTTCCCTTTGATTCTTAGTCATTTCTGCCTTGGTGTTCTCTCAGCCCTGGACTCTATGGTTCACATTCCAACTCAGAACTCACTAGATCTCAAGATCATGTCTCTTGAATCTCTGCCATACTTTGATAATCCTTTGCTCTGGATAAATCCGAACATCCATTCACTCTGGGTTATTGAGTATTGATGGCCTACGTCACATAGTGGTACTTCATACTGAGTTTTAGTGGTGATTTCAGAGAATATTGTATCATCACAGCCTCTTTTATTGCAGGTGATCCTTGACACACTTTGGCTGAAGTAGACTACCATTCCCTTCTGGAATCATTTGTTAGTATGGCACATTTGACATCCAGTTGGACTAGAAATGGATGTAGAAGGCACAGGAAAGATGGAGTTTTCCAGTTTGTCAAGTGTTTCATAGTGGAACTTTATCTTCTCGCATAAAATCCATCAACCATACTTCTGACCCCCAAATTATTCTTAGCTGCTGCCGTAGAATTCTAAAAGTTGCCTGGCAGTTCTTTCATTCTCTCCTTGCTGGCTGACTCCTTACATCAGTCCTACAGCTCTTTTAATCTCCTCCTGCTCTTTGTAAGTTAACCAGCTCTACTCCAAACTGCATTCCTTAATTTTGGCCATTCAAGTTGGTTTGTAATGGTACCTGTGTGAGTTTACTAAGGCTGCCATAAGAAAATAACATAGACTGGGTGTTTTGAACAACAGAAATTTATTTTCTTATACTCCTGGAGGCTAGCCATTTAAGATGAAAGTATTGGTAGGCTTGGGTTCTTCTGAAGTCTCTCTCCTTTCCTTGGAGATGGACACCTACTGCTGCCTCTTCATATGGTTGTCCCTCTCTGTACACACATCCCTCGTGTCTCTCTGTGTGTCCTAATCTCTTCTTATTAAGACACCAGTAAGATGGGATTACGGCTCACCCTAACAACTTAATTTAATCATTTTTAAAGGCCCTGTCTTCAAACAAAGCCATATCCTGTGGTAGTGGAGGTTAGGGTTTCAACATATGAATGGGGGGGGGGCACAATTCAGCCAATACAGTACCTCAATTTTTCCTTTATTTTGGAGGACAATTATGCATGGATTTCTCATGTTTCTGAACATTTTGCAAGCAGAGGCACTGACTGCCCTTTTATTCTGAACTACCTATTTAAGGATGTTTGGATGGTGATCAGCCTTAGGAAGTAGAGGGCAGCTCTCCTGAGGTATGAAGCTGACTTTCCAGTTCAAAAGATTGAAGTTCTCTAAGCTCAAAGTTCTTCAGTTATGATTCAAACAAATTGCATGAGCGGCATTTTTCCAATCTTAGGAGAAAATCATTTAGTCTTTTATCATTAAGTATAATGTTAGTTGTAGGCTTTTTGTAGATGCCCTTGATCTGGTTGAGGAATGTTCCATCTATTTCTGTTTGCTGAGAGGTTTTTGTTTTTGTTTTTTAAAATCAGGGATGGACTTGGAATTTTGTCCAATACTTTTCCTACATCTATTGACATGATTAGTAGATTTTTCCTTTTTAGTCTGTTAATATGATGAACTACATCGATTGATATCCAAATGTTAAAGTAACCTGACATTTCAGGGATAAACCTCACTTGGTCATGTTATAAACATTTTTTAAGAAATTTGCATCTATGCTAGTAAGGGATATTATTTTTCTTGTTATGGCTTTGTCTAGCTTTGGTATCCCAGTAATGTTGGCTTCACAGAATAAGTTGGGAAATATTCCCTCCTCTTGAATATTCTGTAAGAGTTTGTGTAAAATTAATATCACTTCTCTCTTAAATCCATAGTAGAATTCAAAGTTCTCTTAGTCCAGAGTTTTCTTTGTAGTAAGATTTTTCACTGTAACTTTAGTTGTTTTAATAGATAAAAGGCTATTCAGGTTATCTGTTTTTTCTGAATAACCATGCGTAGCTTGTAGGTTTTAAGGAATTTATGAATTTAAGTTGTTAAATGTATTGACTTAAAGTTGTTCATTATATTCTTTTATTATTTTTAATATCTTCTGGACTATTGATGTCACTCCACATTCCTGATATTGTTAATTTGTGTCTTCTTGCTTTTTTCCTGATCACTCTGGTTAAAGGTTGATGTTAAACAATCAGCTTTTGGTTTTATTTATTTTGTGCTATAAGTTCCTTCTCCATACTGCTTTAATTGCATCCCACAAATGTCTATGTTGTTTTCATTTCCTTTTGGTTAAATGTACTTTCTGATTTCCCTTTTTATGTCATCTTTGTCTCATGAGTTATTTAGAAGCATGCCAGTTATTTTCCAAATAATTGGGTGGATTTTCCATATATCTGCCAGTTGTTGATTTCTAGTTTAATTCCATTCTGGTCAGAGAACATACGTTATATAAATTAAATCCCTTCAAATTTATTGGTATCTGTTTATGTCTCCAAATATGATCTAGGTTGGTAAATGTTCTGTGTGTACTTGAAAAGAATGTGAATGTTTGCTGGTTTTCTGTTGTATGCTCAGTAAATAGCACTTAGTTCATGTTGATAGATTGCATTCATCAAGTTTTCTATATCCTTCCTGATACTCTATAACTTAATAAGAGAGAGGTGTTGAACTTTTTTACTATAATTGTTGATATGTTTGTTTTCCTTGCACTCTCTCAGTTTTGGTTTTATGTATTCTGAACTTCTGTTATTAGGTGCATAAAAGTTCAGGCTCATTATGTCATCTTCATGAAAAAACTATATATTATTAGGAAATAATCATCTTTATCCCAGTAATTTTCTTTACTCCGATAGATACTTTGATATTAATAAAAACATTCCATTGCAGCTTTCCTTTGATTCTTAGTAGCATGGCATATCTTTTTTAATTTTTCCACCTCTAAGCTATTTGTGTATTCATATTTTAAGTATGTTGTTCATAGACAGTATTTAGTTGATTCTTGTCTTTTTACCCAATCAGCAACATACAATGTAATTACTGACATGTTTTGGTTTAAATCTACCATGCTGTTACTTGTTTCTATTTGTCCCATCTCTTATTTGTCCCCCCTTATCCTGCCTTGGTTTTTGGATTCAGTGATGATGTGTTATAATTTCATTTTATTTCCTTTGTTGTTTTATTAGCTATAGAAATTGGAATATTATTTTTGTAGTTGCTTTAGGGTTTATGGTGTTCAGCTTTAATACATCCCATCCTACCTTTGAGTGATGTTATACCACTTTCCATAAATCACAGAACCTGAGTGGTACTTCTTTTTCTCCTCTGGTGCCCTCTGTTGTATTGTCATTTGTTTCTCTCTTACGTACATCATAAATTCCATAACATATTGTTATTACTTTTATTTTATGTAGTAATTTTTGAAGGCTGTGAGATAATTAGAAAAACATGCTTTATACTTACTCACATAGTTACTAATTTTTTCTTGTATCCAGATTTCCTCTGGCATCATTTCCTTATCATTTTCTTATGTTTGAAGAGTTTCCTTTATTATCTCTGTTAGCGCAGATCTGCTGGTGATGAAGTCTTTCAGCTTTTATATGTCTGAAAAATCTTCCTTTCATCTTGGATTTTGCAAGATATTTTTAAACGAGTATAGAATTCTAGAAGACAGTTTCTCCTGCTCCCCACGCCGCACACTTTTTCCCTTACATTAATGATGCTCCTCTACTGCCTTCTGGCCTGTATTGTTTTCCAGGAGAAATCTGGCATCCTTATCTTTCTCTCTCTGCACATCACGTGTACTCTGGCTACTTTTAACACTGTCTCTATATAACTAGATTTAAGCAAATTTGAAAAAAAATTGGCCATGATTGTTTCAATCATTTTTTTCTGTCCCCTGCCTCTCCTCTTTTTCCATGATTCCAAAAACTTGTATAGCAGACAGCTTGGAGTTATCCTACAGTTCAGTGATGCAATTTTCTTCTTTTCCAGTCTTTTTCCCCTTCTGTTTTCATTTGGGATAATTTCTTCTGTTATGTCTTCAAGTTCACTAATCTGTCACTAAGTGTATTCAGTGAAGTTGGCATCTCAAATGTGTTTTTCATCTCTGTAATTTCAATTTTGATCTTTTTTACATCTTCCACGTTTTTGTTTAACATGCTTATGATTTCCTTTAGCTTGCAGAACATAATGAAATACAGTTATGGAAACTAGTTTTATATCCTTGTCTACTAATTTTATCAATTTTATTTTATTTTATTTTGTCAGTTTTGATTGATTGGCTTTTCTTCCTCTTGCTCCGAGTAGTTTCCTCACACAGATGCGCTGATCAGAAGCATGAAAAGGTTGTGTGCACGTCTCTGCAGTTCTTTCTCTGTGCAGGTCTCTCTTCTCTGGGACTTTGCTCTAGTAAATTCTGCTGCTTTGGCCTTCCTGGACTCCGAGCTATATCTCATAGCTGATGGGGTCTGCTGGGCCCCACATGTGTTTCTCTCCCTGCACTATGACTCCCAAACTCTCTCTAGGCAGGAAGTAAGTTCGTAGTTATAGCTCAACTCATTTGGTGTTTTTTTTTGTTTTTTTTTTTTTTTTTTTTTTTGGCCTCTTAGTGACTACTCTCCTTCATTGTCTGTTGTCTACTGTCTTGAAAACCATTTAAAAAATATTTAGTGCAGCTTTTTAGTTGTTACAAGCAAAAGAATAAATCCAGTCCCTGTTATTCCATTTTGGCAATTAGGTATTATAAGACCCTCCTAACAGGTCATACTCTTCTCATTCATTTTGACAAACAAACAATAACAACACCTTTATCTCCCTCTGTGGGTTATAAGATCTCTGGCTTATTTGTTGCTATATTTCCTCAGTATCTAGCAGAGGATCTGTGTGGAATAGACACCTAATAAATATTTGAGTGAATAAATTTGCCCATTAGAGGAATGGAGACATGATCAATATAATAAGAAGAAATAAATTATTTTAAGTAAAACAAAATCTATTATGAATCAGAGAATAAGGTGGTGACTGGGGAGGAAAATGAGAGGGACAAAAAGGGGCTTAATAACTAGATGGGTCAAACAGTCCAAGAAGGACTGAGGAGGACACAGTTAGGACAGAGGAGAGGTGGGAAGAGGTGGTAAGGATGAAATAGGAGAGCATATTCAAAGGCTCCCACCCCCACCCCAATAAACAAACAGAAAATCCCACCTCTAAACAGGCACAGAAAAATATAAAGAAATGATGGGAACTTTGAGGCAATAAAGGAAGAGGAACAAAAGAGACATATAACATGAATGATAGGGTGAGAAGAGAAATGAACATTTTATTTGTAACCATCTCTCTAAAATCGACATGTAATAGTTGTTATGTATGATTTAATGGGCTTACCAGAATGACTGCCACTTTATTCTTCAATGTCCCGGTTATAAAACAAGAGTAACAATAATTATGTCCTTATTCCTACAGATTCAGTCGGTGTAAGTATTTCCTATAGCCTGTAGGATAAAGGCCAGGAAATGATTCATATTTCACAACTCAATTTTTGGCTGATTCTCTAAAATTCAAATGTCTCCTCTTTTTTTTTTTTCCTTTGAAAAATGTAGTTTAGTTGAACAAGATTTAGCCTTGGCCTTTTACCCAAACACTTTAGAGTACGAGCTGTGTTGACATGCATGATATGGTTATCTACAGCAAGGCCGTGACTCAATGACTGTGCTCTCTAAAACACAAAGATGTGAAACAATGAGAAGTGGAATTGCTAATACGTCTCAATGAGAAGCAAATTAAAAATTTCTTAGGGAGCTAACAGTGTGGGATCCTGAGAAAAAAAATGCCCCAAGAAATGTTCTAGCTATTATTAATTTTAGGTTTGGAATAGGATAGACAGTTGAGATAAGCAAAAAGCATTTCACAGAAAAAAGAATCTGAAAATAATAAGTATGGGTGTTTGGGGGATTGCCCTTTGGCAGGGAAGACCGGCTTCCAATTTGATTCGGACCAAATCTGAGTTTCTCTGTGTGGGAAGATGAGTTCATAGCAACGGCTAAAAAATGATGTCCTTTGTGAATCACCTTGGCCAGTTATGATCTCAGCTGTTTGCCCCAGTAATACCCTCCTTCAAATGACCAGGCCTATTGACTGGGAAGGTGAGATGATGCAGAGGGGCCCTTGGTCCTGAGCCTTCACGTCGAGTCCAAATCTCCAAATCTCCTTGGAATATCTTGGGAGTTGAAGCTGGTCTCTCCTCAACCATAGATACAGCATTCTCTTTAAAGAACAGCCTGGATCTTAGCAGAACTCAGGAGGCCCTTGGCGACATGGCCAAGGCCTACTCACGACCTCAGGGATCATGTGGTCCGGCAACAAGGAACTATTGCAATTACTGTCTAAGCTACACACTCTCTTTCAGACTTCCTGAGCAACAGCATCTGCGTTCCCTGCTTAGAAGTCCCTCCCCTTCTCCTTTTCCATCAGTGGGAGGACAAACTTTTGTCTTTTAAGACATCTGAAATGCCACTTCCTTCATAAGGACTTTCCTCATCGCAACCTCAGTGGATCCTGACCCTTTTTCTTGGATACGCCCACCAGGCAGGGTTCAGTGAAGACTTGAGGCCCAACCACGAAAACAATTATGCAGGCTTCCCAATGGATAATGCAAATAAGACATTACTAAATCCCGAAATGGATACAAGGAGATTTTTTTTTAAGTTCTGAGTTTTTCCAGATAACCTCAATTCTTTTTAAAAAATATATGCCATTTCCCTGTGAAGACTCATGTCTTGTCTTTGTATTTTATCTGTTTGAGTGACTAGCACAGAATAAGTGTTCAGCAAAGGACTCTTGAGTAGAAAAATGAGTCCATGAACATTTATACACACATATTAACTATATATATATTTGAGAGAGACAGTGGGGGAGGGACAGAGGGAGAGAGAGAAAATCTTAAGCAGGCTCCATGCCCAGCACCAAGTTTGATGCAAGGCTCGATCTCATGATTCTGAGATCATGACCTGAGCCAAAGTCAAAAGTCAGTCACTCAACCGACTGAGCTACCCAGGCGCCCTTCCTTGAACATTTTTATTTGTACTTTATTTATTCGTTTTTTTTGAAAACAACAAGAACCATTTCCCAAATCTCCTGTGTTTTTTCCCCTTTGTGTCATAGTACTTCATAAAGGAAACATTTAATAGGGTAAAGCTTAAAATGAAAGGACAAAACAACCAAAAACAAAGAACGGGTTAAAATGTGTCTTTAACTTCTGGGATTGAAAATCTTCTTGTAATTTATATATTAAAAGTAATTCCTGAGTGAAATTCTTGGAGGGGGGTGATGCTTCATTTCAGAATACTCCCATTCATTACCTTACCTTATTCATGCCTGAATATGATCGTCATCATTATTATGATCATTATTACAACACACTGAAATGGACAAGTCCGGGACAAGGAATAATGTTAGGGAGAAAACAGTCTGATGGCAGATCGAAAGGGAGCTGAGCACCTTCGGAGTGAGCTGAGGACACCAGAAGGCTTAGGATGGGGAGGAGGGGAAGGAAAATAATGGAGGTGGGTCTTGAGCACAAAATATCCCTCTTAGGGTGGTGGGTGACACCACAGATTTCTAAACAAAGGAGTCTACAGTGTCCTGATTCTGCTCCTACCTTCAGACTTTATGCTTGAGGTTCTGCTGCTTCTCCCCGAATATAAAACATGTAGTCATAAAAGACTAACATCTTTTGGAGGCTTATTATGTGCTAGGCAGTGTTGCAGGAATTTTACATGTACTTGCTTTTTAAATTTTCATTAAAAATCCTATGAGATAGAAACTATGACAATTTCCATTTTACAGATTAGAAAGCAAGCATAATGGGTGTAAATCTAGGCAGGCTGGCTCTAGAGCCCTCACTTTTTAAACCTCTGTGGTATTGTCCCTGTGTCTTTTAAGTAGGAGATGGGAAGAGTCCTTAAGACCACGTAACCAGGCTTCCTCATTGTACAGGCAAAGTCTGGAAAGGTTAAGCAATTTACGTGATATCACCCAGTTAGTGAGGGGTGGAGTTGGATTTGAACCCAAGCAGTCTGTGTGGTAGCCCTTGCCTACACCTTCGCAGCACCTGAGAATGCATACTTGACCATTAGTGCTGTGTGCACAAATATAGGAAGATGGGCCAAGGATGAGGATCAACTAAAGCCAGAGTGCAATCTCACCTCTAGTCACACGTTCTTTCCACTACACAACTGTGTCTCTTCTGTATGACCCAGCCAGATTCCATCTCAAACGCAACACTGGGATCTTGTTTACTCTCAGACCTTTGGGAAGTCCTACTGAAGAGCGGAGGCATGAAAGGATACTACCCAAAGGCATGCAGCTATGTAGTGGGAGAACTGGGATGTGGACTCAGCTGTGTCTGACTCCAGGGCCATGATCCTCCTGGCAGCTAATCAGAGCAAAGACAGGTCAAGAAAATTATTGCGAGCATTTAGAAATCGCGTTAATAAGCATTTCAATACGATTAAGTAGAATCAGATGATTGATGTTAATGCTATAGCCATCCCTTGGTTGGTAGTCAAGGAACTGCATTTGGTTCCCCGAAGTCCCAAACCAGAAAACACTGCAGTGTATTGTTATACCCAAGGCTAGGAGAATTTTGCTATGGTGTCTGGGCTGCCAGAAGGGGCGAGCATGATATCGTTGGTGAGCATTGGATCACTGAGAAAATAGTGTGCAGTCTCCCTGAACAAGAGCTATACATGAAGATGAGCCTGGCCTGCAGAGCCAGACATACCCTGACCACAGCAGCTCGATGCATGAGAACCTGAGAGGAGCAAAGCTGAGCACAAACCACTGTTTATAGTTATCAGTTTGCAACAGGAAGTGAAAAGCTTGTGCTGCTCCTTGGCCAGCGCCGTCAAAGTGGCTGAGGTTACCTGAGTGGTTCAGAAATATTTCCCAGCTGCTGCTTCTTACAGACAAAATATACAGGAGTTTTCCACCGCTTTTCTTCTGTGTCTGGAGACTGTGAGATATATCCTGGAATGTAAAATCGCCTCTGTAGAAAATTGTAATTGTAATCATGAAAAACATATGTATCTTTTATATTGTGGTGATGGAGTTGCACTCAAGTGCTTTTACAGGTAGTGGAGGAAAGGGTGAGTTAGCTGAAATGGAAGTCTGTATATTCCACATATGTAAACTAGGAGAGCTCCATAAGTGTGAGGGGAGGAACATGAGCACTTGACCTGTATGATTAACCACAGTGATACAACAGTGAGTGTTTCCTGAGCCTTTCTATCGTCCAGGCACTAGACTAGTTTCTGTGACAGGGGGAAAAGATGACCGAAACGCATTCCCTACTCTTGAGGACTTAACAGTCTAACAGGAGGTGAGACATACACCTAACCTTAGGATCAAGTCACGAGGTGACCTTTCTCTGTTCAGCAGAGGTCTTAGTTTTACCAGGTAATAAGGGAGTTCAAGAAATGGAGAAGTAAGCCCAAATGGGCATAAATTAACATTTGAGCTAGGTCTAGAAGGAAGGGTAGAATATTAGTAGGTAAAATAGGGCATCAGCTCTTCAGGAACAGGAAACAATCTTAGCATTTTCTGGATAGATGACTATACTGTCTATAAAGAAAGACCGTTTTCCCCTTTCTTTTCCAATCTGGATGCCTTTTATTTACTATTCTTGAATTTTCCTGAATAGAGTCTTCAATATGATGTTGAATAGAAGCGATAAGATATCTTTCATTGTTTTCTGATCTTGAAGGGAAAGCCTTCAGTCTTTCACTTTTTAGGTATGATATTAGCTATAGTATTTTCTTATATGCCCTTTATCAGGTTCAGTTCCCTTCTATTCCTAGTTTGCTGAGAGAATTTTTTTTAATCAGGAATAGAGTGTTTCTTTTTTTTAATGTTTATTTACTTCTTGAGAGAGAGAGAGAGAGAGAGAGAGAGAGAGAACAAGTGGAGGAGGGGCAGAGAGAGGGAGACACAGAATCTGAAGGAGGCTCCCGGTTCTGAGCTGTCAGCACAGGGCCCAATGTGGGGCTCAAACCAATGAACTGTGAGATCATGACTAAGCCAGTTTTACCAACTGAGCCAGCAGGCGCCCCAAGGAATAGAGTATTTCTTTATAAAACGCTGTATCTGTGTCTATCAAGAGTGTAATAGAGACTTTTTTTCTTTTTGGATCTATTAACATGGTATATTACAATCATTAAATTTTCATTTTTGTATTCCTAGAATAGATCTCATTTGTTTATGATGTATTATACTTTTATATATTAGTGGATTCAATTTGTTAAAATTACATTAAGAATTTTAGAGTCTGTGGATGAGGAATGCAGTTTTCTTTTTTGGATTTGGATGTACTGGCCTCATATTAAATTAAGTTGGGAATTATTCCTTCCTCTGATTTTCTGGAAGAATATGTGTGGAATTGGTATTCTTTTTCCCTTAAACATTTGGTAAATTCATCAGTAAAAGTCATCTGAGCCCAGAGTCCAGTTGTTTGGGTAATCATTTTTTTTTTTAACTGTAAATTCAATTGCTTTGATCTGTACAGCTATATTCAGGTTATCTATTTCTTCTTAAATGAGCTTTAGCAGCTTTTCTCTTTTTTTAAGATTATTTATTTTGAGACAGAGAGACAGGGAGAGTGTGAGCGGGGGAGGGGCAGAGAGATGGAGAGAGAGAGAATCCCAAGCACTGACAGCTGACAGAATATCCACACTGACACCCCGGAGCTTGATGTGGGGAGTGATCTTACCTACCGTGAGATCATGACCTGAGCCAAAATCAAGAGTCAGATGCTTAACTGAATGACTGACCCAGGTAGTTCATTGTGTCTTTTAAGGAATTGTCCCTTTCATCTAAGCTTTTAAATATATTGGCATAAAGTTCTTCATCCTAAATGTTCATGTACCTAATAAAAGAGCTTCAAAATCCAAACTGATAGAATTGCAAGGAGAAATAGAAAAACCCACCAAAGTATTCAACACTCTTCTCTCAATAACTGATAGAACACGTGAAATGTCAACTGTGTCTGGTTGACTCATAGTCTTCAAGTTCTTCAACCTTCCTTGTTCTATCGATTTTCCAAATATCTTTTTGTTATCAATTTCTAATTTAATTTCATTGTGCTAATAGACACACTTTTGAACTATTTGAATGATTTTAAATTTATTAAGTCTTTTTTATGGCTCAGAATGTAGTCTTTCTTGGGAAATGCTTCATAGGTTCTTGACGAATTTGTACTCTGCTGGTATTGAGTTCTATAAATGTCAGTTAGGTCCATTTGATTAATAGGATTGTTAGTTTCTCTTGCGAATTGGTCTTGGCAAAATTTTTCTGCACTGAAAATATTTTGTCTACTATTAATATAGCCATTCTAGCATTCTTTGATTAGTATTTACATGGCTATGTAAATGGGTTTATTTATTTATTTTTTTTATTCTTTTACATGTAGCCTATATATGTCTTCATATATTTTTGTACACAAGATAAAATTGGGTCTTGCTTTTTGATCCAATATGACTACCTTTCTCTTTTCGGAGCATGGTTATATGATTTACATTTAATGCGATTATTGATATGGTTAGGATTCAGCCTATCATTTTGCTGCTTATTTTTCCATGTATATCATTGGTTGTTTATTTCCTGTGTTCTCTGTTTTTGCCTTCTTTTGCAGTTGAGCATTTCCTTTTTGGTTCCATTTTATCTCTTTGGTTGGATTATCATCTAAGACTTTTGGTTGTTTTACTGTAATGGCTGCTTTAGAGTTTATACTGTTTAACTACAATAAATAGTGTACCTTCAAATAATACGATGTTGCTTCATGTACAGTACAAGAAACTTCAAACAATAACTTTCTGTTTTCTATTCCCAGCCTTTGTATTTTTGTTGTTCTACACTTAAATTCTGCATCTATCACAAACCTCACAATATATGATTTTAAGTTTTGTTTCAAAAAATCAATTATTTTTAAAAGATATTTAAAAATAAGAGTAATGTCAATTTATATTAATACACTTATTTACCAGTTCTAGTGCTCTTCATTCCTTTGTGTATATTTAGATTTTTCATCTGGTAATGTTCTCCTACCTGAAGGACTTATTTTAACATTTCTTATATTACAGTTTTACTGAAATATTTCAACCCTAATATGTCTAAAAAGATATGTATTTTACCTTTGTTTTTGAAGGATATAGTCATTGGTTATAGATTTCTAAGTTGATAGTTTTTTTTTTCTTTTAGTACTTTAAAGTTGTTACTCCATTTTTTTTCTTCTAGCTTGCATCATTGCTTGTGAGAAGTCTTCTATCATTTCTGTCTTCATTCTTGTGTATTTAGTATGTCTTCAAGTTCACTATATTTTTTTCATCAGTATTTTTTCTGTTGTCAATCCCATCACTGTATTTTTCATTTTAGACGTATTTTCCTGTCTAGATTTTCACTTTAGGTCTGTTTTGCATCTTTCATGTCTCTGTTTAACATGCTCAGCTTTTATTTTTTTGAACATATGGAATGTTCAAAACATATAATGTTAATAACTTTTAATACCCTTATTTTTTTAATTTTATGATCTATGTCCTTTCTTGATTGATTTTATTGACTTATTTTATCCTTCATTATTGGTTGTACTTTTCTGCTTCTTTTCAAGCCTGGTAATTTTTGATGGGATACCAGACATTGTGAATTTGGGGGTGCTGGAGATTTTAGTGTTTCTACAAATGGACTCAAACTATTTCTGGAATTTCATTAAGCTTGTTGAAGGCAGGTTTTTTGTTTGTTTTTTGTTGTTTTTGTTTTTTTAATTTTTTTTTAATGTTTATTTATTTCTGAGACAGAGAGAGAGACAGAGAATGAGTGGGGGAGGGGCAGAGAGAGAGGGAGACACAGAACCAGAAGCAGGCTCCAGGCTCTGAGCCATCAGCACAGAGCCTGACGGGGGGCTTGAACTCACAAACCATGAGATCATGACCTGAGCCGAAGTTGGTCACTCAACTGACCGAGCCACACAGGCACCCCTGTTGTTTTTGTTTTTGAAGCCACCTTCTAAGCTTTGTTAAGTGGGATCTGGAAAATATTTAGTATAGGGCTAACTTTGCCCCATGACTGAGGCAATACTTTCTTCCTAGTTCCGTATGAATTAAGAGTTTTTCTATTCTGACTATAAGAACATGTTATTCTCAGCCTTATGTGGACTCCAGGAATTATTTATTTTTATCCTTTTGGTTGATTGTTTCTCAATCCTTGGGTACTCTCCTCATACATATTTGCTGCTCGGTACTCGGGACACTTTGCATATCTTCAGAGCTTTTTCTCTATGCAGATCTCTCTTCTCTAGTGTTTTGTCTGTTCACTGTAGCCAATCTGACATGTCCAGATTCCACCTCCATCTCCTTCACTCAGTGAATTTGCTGGGACCTTCTTGGCTTTACCCTCCTTGTAATTCAGTCCAGAAACTCCAGGAAGTAAAGTTAGGGAACTTACAAGGCTTATCTGTTTTTCCTCCCCTTTCTCAGTGATCACTGTTCTGTGCCATCTGATGTCTAATGTCTGACAACTGATACTTCATGTATTTTGCCTGGAGTTTTAGTTGTTTTTGGATAAGGGAGTAAGTCCAGCACTCATTACTCCACCTCACTTAGATATGGAGGTTTCACTGTTTTTCCTACTCCTAGATGTTATTTCCAAGATTTTTGTTTTTATTGAGGTGTAATTGACATATGCCATTGTATTAGTTTAAATTTTTTTAATGTGTATTTATTTTTGAGAGAGAATGAGAGACAGACAGAATGGGAGCAGGGGAGGAGCAGAGTGTGGGAGGCACAGAATCTGAAGCAGACTCCAGGCTCTGAGCTGTCAGCACAGAGCCTGATGCAGGGTCAAACTCACAGACCCATGAGATAATGATCTCAGCTGAAGCCAGATGCTTAAACGACTGAGCCACCCAGGCGCCCCAATGTTGTATTAGTTTTAGAAGTACAACTTAATTATTCAATATTTGTATATATATTAAAGGGTTCACCACAATATGTCTAGTTAACATTGTACACGGTTATAAATTTTTTTCTTATGATAATAAGTACTTTGAAGATCCATTCTCTAAGCAACTTTCAAATATGCAATCCAGTATTATTAACTATAATCACATGTTCTATGTTACATCCCCATAACTTAGTCCGAGCCGCTTTAACACATTTTGGTTTTCTTTTATTTTTTTTAATGTTTTATTTATTTTTGAGAGAGAGAGAGACAGAGAGAGAGAGACAGAGAGCATGAGTGGGGAAGGGGCAGAGAGAGAGGGAGACACAGAATTCGAAGCAGGCTCCAGGCTCTGAGTGTCAGCACAGAGGCCAATGAGGGGCTCAAACTCACAAACTGTGAGACCATAACCTGAGCCAGAGTCGGACGCTTAACTGACTGAGCCACCCAGGCCCCCCTGACACATTTTAGTATGTATCTGATTGTGACATGATTTTGAGACTCATCTCAGTTCTACAACTTTAATAAGTTACCTAATATTCCTAGTCTAAATGACTTTGTTTCCTTATAAATAATATGATTGGACCAGGTCAGTGATGCTAAATTTTTTATCTTCCTCAGCAGATCTGAGTAAAATTACAGAAATTCTCTCTGGGAGTGATTCTCAGTAGATTAGGATGAGGTGGGTGTTCATTCCCTTTAGGGGATGAGATAAAAGGAGTTGTGTACCTTGAAAATGGGTCTTTAGTTGGATGTTCCATTCTTTCAACTGACACTCTCTGGAGTAGATGACTCAGTTCTAGGAACATCTGTTTAGCAACTTGAATATATATAGAATCATGTGTAGTTCTGAGAGAGGGACAAATATTTGTAAAACTAGTTTCATATCCTTAAATAATATAGGATATATAGTGATAATGTCTACAGTTCTATCACTAAAATTATCTGAAAAGTATTATATCAGTTGGGATAATGTGTAACTGGTGTTAGAACACATAGCATTAATAAAATTTCTTTCTTGGATCTCAGATTTAAAAAAAATTTTTTTTAATGTGTATTTTTTAGAGAGAGAGCGTGCACAAGTAGGGAAGGGTCAGAGAGAGAGGGAGACAGAATCCGAAGCAGGCTTCAGGCTCCGAGCTGTCAGCACAGAGCCTGACGTGGGGCTCGAACTCACGTACCATGAGATCATGACCTGAGCCGATGTCCGATGCTTAACCAACTGAGCCACCCAGGCACCCCATCTTGGATCTCAGATTTTAAAAAGCACACAAATGCAGGGGGTACATGATATGGCACTTTGCATTGCCAATTAAAATCTGGAAGAGTTCTATAGGACTCTGGGATCTGATAAACAATCTAATCAATGGAAAATGAATATAGTTTTTTTGCACTTTTATATTTTACAAATTTATTTTCAAAATAATTCTAAATCTCAAACTATTATAAATATATCAAGAAGATTCATACACCTCTTTGGGAGAAATTCACCATCAATGCTATTTATCCATAATTCATTGACTCAACTATAGGAACTAATTTATCTGTATTATGTGTTGGAGACAGTTAAACACGTGCCATTTTACCCAATGAACTAGAATAGTTCAGTAATTTTCCCTCTTAGTAGACTTTTTTATTTCTTACCTACAGAGTCTAATACAATTAATGCATTTATGGATTAGCCGTCTTAGACTGTGAAACAGTTGTTCCAGAAACCCCACTAATCACTAATTACTGTAGATCCTTTCTGGAAAATCATTTTCAATGTGTAGACCCAGGGGTTTCTAATCTGGTTAAGGGATTTCCAAGTGGGATATGCAGCATTTCTGCCAATCTGTACAAACTGATGACTATGTAGCTAAGTGGCACAGGAACTTAATCAAAATCATATGGGCATAACCAGAGACTTGTGGATTTATACACAGTTTCTGGATGTGAATGAAAAGAATTGTTGAAGTATGACCTGGCACCAGACCAGCTTTGTAGTCTAACCCAAACTCCTGTTGCCATCTGCTTACTTTCTCCTGCTTTATTATACTAGTATATATTTTGTACTATAACCTGATTTGTGTTTTATAGTTTCCAATTTTTCTTTACAAATAAGACCTGTTCCCTGGTAGGAGAGAAGAGAGTTTAGCTCCTCAGGAGAACTAAGGCTAATCTTGTGTTGTGACCATGGTTCAAATACACCTGTAGTGAATACACCTGTAGTGCTGTCTTAAGGCCAGCTCTCCTGTCTTCACTGTGCATTTGAATTAGTCAAAAAGTTGCTTAATACAAATTTCTCTTCCTGTCTCAAGAGATTCTGATTCCCATAGGTGTGAGGTGCATTTTTAATAAGCATTTCAAGTGACTCTGATAAAAGTGGACTATAGAAAGACTGCAGTAGATTTGGTTTTCCAAACTTTCCTCACTGCTCTATATTACCTTTTTTTTTTTTAATTTTTTTTAACATTTATTTATTTTTGAGACAGAGAGAGACAGAGCATGAACCGGGGAGGGGCAGAAAGAGAGGGAGACACAGAATCTGAAACAGGCTCCAGGCTCTGAGCTGTCAGCACAGAGCCCGACGCGGGGCTTGAACTCACGGACTGTGAGATCATGACCTGAGCCGAAGTCGGACGCTTAACCGACCAAGCCACCCAGACGCCCCACTCTATATTACCTTTACTCAAAACTCAACTGTTTTCTTTTGGGGGAAAAAAAAAGCCCAAACAAATATAAGACAGGTGCACACACTCACACCTTGATATTTTAATTAGTAAACATCCTTCTTTCTCCTCTCCCTCACATTACATACTTCCTGTCCACGGGTCTGTTGAATGTAAAATGTCTGGTACTTCATTCTATGACACAGAATGAAAGGAACAGGACAAAAGATGCTGCAGTAAGAAATAAGAAAAGTTAAAGTTTCTTTTTAACGCTTAAATCTGTGGAAAAATGCATTTCCCCCACGTTTCTGGATTCCATGTAGCAAGCTCCTGCTAGAAGTGTCTCTCACCCCAACTCCTAAGTCACTCCTTCCCAAGGAGGCAGACTGTAGTATCTGGTTAACAGGTGATATGAGGTTCTGTGTCTCAGTTGGAGGAAGATAGTGTACTAAAATCCATATGTAGTGGGGAGTTAGCCTCTCTTCCTCCCCTGTTCCCAAGTGTGAAACAGAAACTTGGGTACGTGTGACTAGCAGAGAGATTCACTTTTCCCTTGAATGCCAGGACTGGACTGGGAGTAGGAGAAGAAAAAGTGCTTGTAAGTCTATCGAGCCCTCCCACTAAGCCATATCATCCCAGTAACTTATAAGCAATAAAGGTGATATATTTTTTAATCTGCATAAATGACTCCTGTTTCATCTCAATGTTTTTGAACTTGAGGGGGAAAGGGAGAGTGTTATTTATTGATCCCTACCTCTCAGACCCCAGTGCTTGGCTTACTAACTCATTTACATGTCTCCCTTTGCATGAATCTTTCTATAAGTCAGTTTCTATCCATTTACATGGTCATGTATACTTGTTTTCCCACAAAATTTTCCGCTAATGAAGAAAAGTATAAATTAATGGGAGCCTGAATGAAAAAGAGCAATTTGCCCTTCTAAACCATGCCAGGAAAAAAAAGCTCTGAACTATGGGTAACTGTGAATGATTCTGTGCTAACACTAAGCAGTTTAAACCAAGGCACCAAAAGCACAGCAATGAATTTATGGCAGTGTAAGAGAAAGAAATTTATGTACAGAACGTCCTCAATTTATATTTGTGTTAGGCTTATAGAGCCAAGTTCTCCCTGACCAGTCCGGAGCTTGTGTTTTTATAGAAGCACAGCAGTCCCCAAAGAAACCCCAATCTTTATTCACTTCTCTTGAACCATTTAAAGGGGTTTCATATATATGGTCTATGTAACCTCTTCTTAACTTCTCTTGTCCTTTCCCCCCTCTAGCATTTCTTATTTTTATTTTTTTACTTATATTTTGAGACAGAGACAGAGAGCAAACTGGGGAGGGGCAGAGAGAGAGGGAGACAAAGAATCTGAAGCAGGCCCCAGGCTCTGAGCTGTCAGCACAGACACCAACACGGACTCAAACTCAGGAACCGAGAGATCATGACCTGAGCTGAAGTCTTAACCGACTGGGCCACCCAGGCACCTCAACCTCTTTTGCATTTTTACTTGGCAGAAGCCTTCCTCTCTCTGAGCCCAGAACTTTCTCTTTGACAGCATCATATCCTACATGCTCCCTCTCTTATCACTGTGTCCTTCAAAAAAATGCCACTGGCACATCACATCTCCCTGCCATGCAGAGCCCCACAGAGGTGGCTCATCTTTTTTTCTGGATTGCTTACGGATTTTGTTCTTTGTTCACCTGGAGTACAGAGGACTCGCAGGCTAAGCAGGCATACCAGATCATTCTGTTTGGGGAGTATGTATGGGGAAATGGCAGGAGTGGGGTGGGGAGGTTGGGGGAAAATTGGGAGCCTCTACACCTCCATAATGTTTTTGTCTCATCACGCTTGTAGCATGGAAAGCCACCAGAACTATCTAGATACACTATGTTAGCATGACATCCCATCTTCACCGAAAAGCATTTATGAGTTGACATTTTAATGCTCTGTGTTTACTTTTATGAAATACACAATATTTGTCCAGGCTCCTGAATGATTATTGTTCCCACAGTTTGAGACATTGGGGGGAAGAGGGAATAGAGAGCGGAGTCATCCACTGGATCTGCTGAATCCAGCTTTAACGATGCTGTGACCTGAGACGTGAAATAGATTTGGATCAACATTTTTCAGATTGTCCGCAGATCCTTTTGAAGAGTTGGATTCCTCCCCCACCACATATACACACTCTTTGTAAATGGAATGTGCGGTTAGCATGTTTACTTATGTTTCTGTCCTTACATGTTCTGACTCACCTGCGCTTTGCAAAGAATAAATCACGAAAAATGTTTCCTTTGAAAATTTCCCTTTCTACATATACCCCCTCCTCCCTTTCCTGCCCCTCCTCTATCACAGCAAGTTCAGAACCAGGAGAGATTACTCTAGGGTTTTAAGAACATCAATCAGTTTCACAGTTGGAGGCAAAACACTTTCTTTGGGGAGCACTTCTTAACATAAAGCAGAATACTTTGTTAGCCTCTGGCTGTGTTGAAAGGAGGGAGAACCAGAATTCACTTTTCTATTCCTGTTCAGTTGTATTTTTCCTCCTTTATTTATTTTTTTCTCCTTTCTTCCACTTTGGCTATTGAGCTGTGAAGCTCCATGATGGTAAGGAGAAAAGTCACTTCCAACCTTGCCCAAAGACATTGGGGCACCAGTCAGAGCTGAAGTGCTGACTATCCTTCCTCTCCTGGGCCAAAGCATGCTAAATCTTTTCAGAGACCCACAAGGGGGAAATAATCCTATAAGTAAAAGCTGCTTTTTAATTTCTGGGAAATTTGTCTGTATCTATCTGCTGATCTCCATACCTATTTATCTCAGACATATCAGCATTGGCAAAATCATGGGCGAAGGGAAAACGTGAGTAGACATATGTGTGGGAGACCAGTCCAGGTAACTTGAAGAACTGCTCAAATAATGAGATGATTTCTTCGAGTGAGATAAATGTTGGCATGATTATCATTCAGCCATGATATTTGTGCAGGCTAATAATGACAACATTTTTACATCCTTAATGTAGCCTGGAGGTCAAAATAGAAGGTTATCCCTTGCCTGGATTGTTTTGTTTTAATAAATCACGATAGGGCTTAGTAACCCTTATCTGTGTCTGCTTTACAGTGTTAATATTTGTCTTAGAATTTGAGAAATGAGGCTGTACACACTTCTTAAGACTTCATAAGAGTTCTAGTTATTATCTGTCCCTGGTGCATTTGGAGGGCAGCGCCAGGAAAGCCTGTTCTAACACTTTTGGTGCCCCAGCAGCAGGAGCTTCCTATCTTAAATTTGTACCTGTCTAAAAATATCCTGCCTGGCCAGGTGAATTATTATGGGAGTCACCTTACTTCCTAGTATTCGTCCTTCCATGTGGGTTTTACTTGGATTTTAACAGGAACTCTCTCTCTTTCTTTTAACGTTTTATTTATTTTTAAGAGAGAGAGAGAAAGAGACAGAATGCGAGCAGGGGAGGGGCAGAGAGAGAGGGAGACACAGAATCCGAAGCAGGCTCCAGGCTCCGAGCTGTCAGCACGGAGCCCGACACCAGGCTCGAACTCACGGACTGTGAGATCATGACCTGAGCCGAAGTCGGACGCTCAACCGACTGAGCCACCCAGGCACCCGATAAGAACTCTTATATATATATAAATGTCTGTATATATAAATATATATATTTATTTATTTGTTTGTTTATTTATTTAGAAAGAGTTAACATGAGCAGGGGAAGGGCAGAGAGAGAGAATCCCAAGCAGACATTGCACTGCCAGCACAGAGTCCCATGCGGGGCTCAAACTCTTCGAACTCTGAGATCATGACCTGAGCCAAAATCAAGAATGGACGCTTAACCGACTGAGCCACCCAGGCGCCCCTTAACAAAGACTCTTATTTACAACCCATGTGCCTTCTGTGACCTGTGAGCTTCTGTGGCAAACAGATTCTACCCTAGAATGCTGCTTCCATGTCTGTTCCTGAGCTGATTCGCTCAGGCTGTTTGCCACATGTGGTAGTGTGTGAGAATGCAATTTGAAGAAGCCAAAGAGTGTAATTCCTCAAATTGGGTGGAAATGCAGTACTGGCCCCAGCAGTGGTTGTGCGTGGGGACCTCCAGGAGTGAAGTTAACTGGAGCAAAGTGGGACAGGCAGTGCTATGTTGAGTTGGAGGGCACTGGGAGAGAGCAGCCAGAGTGGGAAGAAAAATAGAAAAGGAAACCTTTCCTTCTACTTCCTGCGGAAGCTTCAGTGAAATCTCCTTTGACTTTGCGTTCACAGGATTGGATTTGTAGGTTTGGGGGAAGAAGGGCCTTGGGAGTCAGGTTGCAGCAAAGGCTGAGAGCAGCCTTGGGGCAGAAGAGTGAAACCACAGGCTGCCTTAGGGAGCTCAGATGTAACCTGGGTCTACCAGTGCCAAGATAGTTGTCTGTCTGTCTGTCTGTCTATCGATCTAGATCAAGAGTGCACAGAAATATAAAAACTGAACTAGAATAGCATTTTTCTGCTATTTACATGGATTTTAAATATAAGGACCTTAGAGCAGTGAATATTAACCTATTAACCCATCAACCCATGATTTATTTGTACTGAAAGAACCAGTTCTATTTCTGATTTGATTCATGGAATGGGTCTCAAGCACTAGGCAATCTATGTCACTCAGCCAGACCCACTTCCGCTTTTGTGACGTTTCTCTAATTATTTGCTACATCCCTCCCTTCATTTCATTGATAACACTCTGCCCCTTCCCCCGCCTAAACGTTTTTCCTCCTTCATCAACACAACACGGTCACCGGGGTAGTTTTCGAGAGCAATGACAAAGATTCCATTAGATCCACAAGCACTTCACAGGCTTAAATTTCAAAAGTCTGTGTGTAAATCAATTGTTTCATAGTGTGCTTGCATTTTTGCCTTTGAAACTGTATTATAAATTGTGTAGCAGACTTCATAAATCTGTGGCCTAAAAACTCTTTAAAACGTGCTCTCTTCATGTGGTGAGATGAATCCTTTTTCTTCTCCTGAGCCTGCCATATATTTAGCTAGGTTAACTGAAATAGGCCTTTGGTAATGTAACTCAAGTCAGGGAAAGAGACACTATTTAATAAAAGAACTTGGGTGAGTACACAGTCAAGGCCCATCTTGGCAGTGGGGCCAAGGTGGCACTCCACCCTGAAGTTAGACGACACCACAGCGAGACCTTTGCTTGGTACTTTACACTGCCCCTCACTTACAACCTGGGTGAAGGCTGAGTGTAAGGGCAGGTAGGATATTACGGAGGGCAAGGAAGCAAAGGGGTTAAGCAAATAATGGGCCATGCGGTTGGGGGAGAAAAGAGAGAAGACCAGAGAAGGAGAGGTTTTCCTGATAACTGGATGTGGTAGTCACATGGGATGCCCTAACTGGAGAAATTACACCCTGAGCGCATTAGCTCAGGAACAGACATGGAAGGATGAACAGAAAAGAGAGAAAACATGGATAATAGAATAGAAGGAACTTTTAGCAGTAGCTGGGATTATGTAACTTAAAATTCATTTCTGGGAACCTTTCTGTGTAGTGCACTGTGTAAAACCCCTGAACTAGCTCTTACAAGAAATTTATAGAAAATACTTTTGTTATTCTCTGATACACCTGATGTCAGTTTTGACTGTGATCCCATGCAGACATTTACTGGGTGAGAGCCCAAGATATGTAAGTTAAAAAGGCAGAGGGGCACCTGGGTGGTTCAGTGGGTTAAGCGTCCAGACTCTTGATTTCTGCTTAGGTCTTGATTTCACGGTTTGTGAGTTCAAGACCCGCATCCAGCTCTGGGCTGACTTTGCAGGGTGTACTTGGGATTCTCTCTCTCTCTTTCTCTCTCTCTCTGGCCCTTCCCTCTCTCTCTCACTCACTCAAAAAATAAACTTAAAAAAAAAATTTTTTAAGGAAGAAGTTGATTGTACCATTGAAAATTTACCTTTTGCCAATTCCAAGGAAACAAATATGAACAATTTTATTATGAATTCGTCTTAAAAATAGAGCTTAGAACACATTACCGGCAGCATTTATTGAAATTCCTGATACCAGTACCATTTTTCCAATGATTTTAAGCCTCCAAGATGTGAATCCTGGTAGATACAATTTGAGGTAAATCAATCTACAACTTCTGTCAAAAGGAGAGGAGGCTGATGAAAACATACCTGAGGCCTTGAGGCTTCTCTGGAGCTAATGTTCCAAATGTCTTGAGTCCGCAAGCACTTTTGTGAGATGCAGGGAGAAGAGCAGGGGAAACAACACAGGAAGACTTTATTGCACTAAATCTGCATTTTAGGAAATTATTTTTTTCAGTGGTCTAGAAATCTGCAGAATCGTATTACTCAATGTGGTTAGCAGTTTATGTTAATGGAACCCCAGCTGTGGGTGTGGTTACCCTGGAAGACTCTCACACAATGCCCCCAGGCTGTGTTCCTGAGCAAGGTGGGAATGATGTTATGAATTTATAAAAAAAAAAAAAAAAAATGGCTGGAAAATCAACTTGGTGTAGACCTATCTACTAAGGATCACTAATCACCTTCATTTACAAAGGATAGCATCTCTTCACTCCCCTGGAACCACCATTTTCTTTAATGTCCACATAGACAGATTCAGCCCTCCAACCCGCCTAACCTTGGAAAGTCATGATTTCCCCCAGAAGGGCAATGTGTGATGGTACTTATCTTCTACCATGGTCGATGGTCTGTCAGCTTTTTCTCTGAACTCAGCCTCCCAACCAAAGTCCCAGATTACCACTGGTGTATTAATTGTTACATTTTTGTGGCCCAAGTAGGGAGAGACACCTCTGTCCTTTATTCTTCAAGGCATGAGACAATCACGAAGGTCCTGTGTATCATGCTTTTACTCAAGAATTAGAAATAATGGATTGAAATTACAGTAAAGAAATCATTTAAGATCAACTGTTCATTTCAACATTCTTTAAATCCTTCTTCCAGCCCCACCACAGAGGTATGTTGCAGGAGGAGTTCTTTAGAAAGCAGAATCTTAGACAAAATTCAGTGTGCAGGATGGGAGTCCTCTTGGAAGGGCTGTGGAAGGAGAGGTAGAGAAGCGGTATTAGGCAGACAGGTTCAGCTGTGATGCATCTCAGTGAAGGCTTCAGAAGACTCCGTGGAGAACTCTGAGCCTGGAATGGCCCTTCCAAGTTACCTCAAGTTGGGGAAAAATGGACAGTCCTTTATACCACTGTTTCATTGGAGCTGAGTTGCTTCAGAAGGATACCACTGGGTGAGGTAATGCTCTTCAGTCTAGCCTGTTTTCAAAGACAAGCGACAGCTGAGTGCTTTCTGTCAGTAGTCCTCCTACCAGCTAGAATAAGTGTTTTCTAAAAGGGGATCTGAAGGGGCATTACAGTGTCGACTGCAGGAGGCTTTGACTGGCCATCTCTTTCCATGCACATGGCTACACCCATGTGGCCAGATCCCACTTTCTGTGTACTTAGCCCCCTTTTCCATCATCCTGTCTTTTCTCTGAGTCCACTCTAGGCTAAGTACTGTGTCTTACCTTTAATAATGAAAATTTCTATGAATGTTGCTCTCCTTAACAGAATAACTTCCCTTTGGGACCACAGAGAACAACCAGAAGCTTTGAAATCACAGATTTTCCTTAATGAATCTATATGTTCTATATTAAATTCTTAGGTGGGGTGACCAAGATCAAATTCACTGCTTCTTTCATTTGTCTGTACTGAATTTTAAGTGCAAATGATAGTTTGGGGCTGATAAAGTTATTCTTCCCCTTTCCAGAGCAAATGTGAATAACTTTTGTGTATGTGCATTTCTTTTAAAAAAACAAAAACAAAAACAAGATTAAATTTTCAAGACTTAATGATACACAAAATGCATATAGTATTGTATCGTTTTTAAAAAAAATTTTTTTAAATGTTTTATTTATTTTTGAGATAGAAAGAGACAGAGCATGAGCAGGGGAGGGGCAGATAGAAAGGGAGATGCAGAATCTGAAGCAGGCTCCAGGCTCCGAGCTATCAGCACAGAGCCCGACGCGGGGCTCGAACTCACGGACTGTGAGATCATGACCTGAGCTGAAGTCGGACACTTAACCGACTGAGCCACCCAGGCGCCCCTACTATTATATCTTTAATACACTCCCTCCATTAATATTAAACAGTATTTAAACAGCTTATCTTTTTGCCTTGTCTGTATATATGAGACACACTCCTGAATACAGGTAAGATTTACACTGCTCCTTCCTAAATAAAAATTAAAATTTGCACCTAGAAAACAAACAAAAAGAAAAAAAATCAAAGCGTAAAACTTTAGTGAAATGAAAGCTTTTCTTGTTGAGTATTCAACAATAATATCTGGGGCCGTTAAATTACATTTTATTGGCCTAAATTATATTACAATCCATTGACATCACATAATGATAATCCAATTCCATTTCTTAAATAAATACCACAAACAATACTCATGTTCAGATGTCCCTACACAATTTTAAATAAATTCAAGAATATGTTTACATTCTGCTGATTTGATATATCTGTCAATAAAATCTTTGGACAAGTATGTAACTTCCAGGATGTCGCTGTAGATATAGGAAAAAAACACCTTATAAAGTAATTTATCTTGAACAGTGAGTTAAGCTTCTCCTGATATATTTAGGTTATATCAGTCTACTATGGCTTTCTTCTACTTAGCAATGACTTGATAAAACAATGTTAAAAAACAAACACACCCTAACAACATTTTTGCACAATTTGGCTCCATTTAACAAAAAAACTGGCTCCATCTTTAAATATAAAGCCTAATCCTGATTCATAAAGGCTCAGTTGTGTGTGTATTTCAGTTTATTTTTTCCCTTCCCATTACACACAGATAAGAGTGAGTGAAATAAATTTGCATTCAATACTAGTAAAGCAGTATGGTTTTATATACACACATATATATTTGTTATAAGTGTGTGCATGTTCATATATATACACAAAAATAGTATCTTCTTTTAAAAAATGGTTAGATGTCATCAATGGCTAATATAATTCTGACAATGAAATTTCATTTAATCAAGTTTTGGGTTTTTTCTACATACAGAGAGATACTCAAAACATTTGTGACCTAGTGGATTATAGATGTAATATCTTGATTCAGGGGTGATTTTGGAGACATTGCAAACATGTATAAATATGGAACTTTATGAAGACCTTGAAAAATATAAATATAGCAACCATCTTTGAGGTTGTATTTTGTCCCAACCACTTTATATATAACATCTCATCAAATCCTTGTAAAAGCTCTAAAGCTATTGTTGGTGTTGTTATATTTTACATATGAAGAATTTGAAGCTCAGAAGACAAAGTGATTAACCCAAAGTGATAGAAGTTAGAGATTTTAATCCAAAACTCCTTAGCCCCAAAGACCTTGGTTTTTTTACTCTTCAACCATGATGCGGCTACGGGGCCCATCTTTAAAAACTGACTAGTCCTGGGCTTTGGAATGGTCAGTTTGGCATTTTCAGCCATTATCATTTCATCTCTTAATTCAGTAAACATTTATTTGTGCCTATGGATGCTAGGAAATATGATAGAATCCAGTGTGGCTGAACCAGCTGATTTTGGGTATATGCTTAGGTAATTTTTTTTGGATGGGGGGGAGAACTTAACAGTGGAGTATTTGGTCATGTCATTCAGTCCTTGTCATAAGCATGTTTCTGGGATGGTGTTAGATATGAGCCTATTTAGAAACATGAGATTGGTCCCGATAACACCTTAAAGTGTCTGTAATCTTTTCCTTTCTATGAAAACAAAATGAAATCATTTAAAGCTTGGGAGAAATTTTAAGTTGGCACAGAAAATTGAGGGAAAAATGTGTATTCATTAATTTCCTAATCTAATTGAAAGGACACCTGCAGGTTTTATTGATTAGGCATCTTAGCAATAACTCGGTTGCCTTAATTAGTTCTCTTATAATTGCATGGAGATTAATTTTCACTCTGAGTATCAAATCACAGAAATCAAATAAAAATATTTATTGAGTGTCTTCTGAGTGTAAGTCATCATGAAATAAGAATTGGAAAAATCTGTGAGTTCATCACATTTGTCCTCCATTTAAGAATAATGCTATTTGTCTTCTCCAATATTTCTTCCGGGACCTTATCTGATGTGATTTTGACTATCTTATCCTAAGTCACAAATTTTGACAGAGGACTTTATTTTTCCAGATAAGCAGTTGAGCAGTCGATTCTGTCTTTACCCACTTGGAAAACCCTCTGGTTCTTACCAGGAAAACCCTCCATTCTATTGTAAGCACTAACATTAGCACATAGCAGAGTAAGTAGCTCCATTCCCTATTCTATTAATAGCTCTCTGGTTTCCTTTTCCAGAATCTCCCCACTTCACTCTCAGCCATGGTGCATAGTGAGTCTAGCAATAATCACAGGCTCCAGCAAAGGCCATGAAACCTAAGCAAAACTGGTTAAAACCTTGTTCATCTGGATTTGTTTAGGGATGGGAAGGTAACCGACTGGGTCAATGAGAACCCTTCCCCAGAATTTTCTGGTATTATCGAGGGGGAGAAACTCTCTTTCATCTTAGAAGATCTCAGTCTGCAACTGCCGGGTGCTACTCTGTGGATGAGGCCTATCTGTGAGTGAGGTCACTCCAGAGGAAGGTAGAGATAAGGAAGGAGAGAAGAAAATTAGACACTAGGTCTAGCTTTCATCATTTCAGCCTTTGACTGGAACTAGACCTACTCTTGAACTTTTCTAATACATGAGCCAATTAATTACCATTTTGAAATAGCGAATCAAATCGGATTTCAGTACTTATAACTGATAGCCACATGATAAATACACATATCTACCTGGACAAATGCATCAGTGGGAAGGAAGAGACAGCACCACCCTTATTGTATACAGTCCTTCCTCTTCTCATCTACTTCTGTCCTTGTCATTTATAGCATTTCCCTCTAACATGCTTCCTTCCCTTTAGCATCTTTACTAAGGTGCCAGTGGGGAATTTAGTTTGGCAAAGTCTCTCTTGGCAATCTGCCCTATACCTGAGCTACCACTGCTTGAAGAAGTTTGGGATCTGCCCAGACTACCTGAAATGGGAGTGATGCAGGAATTGCATTTGTATGAGATCATTCTATCTTAGGACTTTCTTCTGTAGTCTTCAGAGCTGTCACATTACTTTGTTCCTGTAGTTCACTGAACCTTGACAGCTGTCAGGCAAGACTTGATACAGTGACAATACAATCAATTAAGAGGCTGGGAAGAAGATGCTGGCTTCTTCCTAGCACATGAGTTCACCTGTCTCCACCAAGCACTAATTAACTATTCTGTTTGGAGAGTGCTTCACAATGTGGCAGATTACAAGGGTCTTCAGACAAGCTTTTGATGAGGAGTTTTGTCTGGCTTGTCCAATTGTGCCAGTGAATCTCTTAGAGTTCAACTTTTCTCATATTGCTTAATATCACTCAGAGCCGGTGCAGTCATGTGCTGTAGTTACAGACTCATCTGGAATGGTGACCCTTTTTTTTAGGGCTCTTACTCTAATCTACGGTTATGTGTTGTATGTTTCTTGATGAAGGTTTACCTACCTATCTATGCCATTAGCTACATGAAACTAACATCTTGCGGCGCCTGGGTGGCTCAGTTAGTTAAGCATCTGACTTCAGCTCAGGTCATGATCTCATGGTCCGTGACTTCGAGCCCCACATTGGGCTGTGTGCTGACAGCTCAGAGCCTGGAGCCTGCTTCAGATTCTCTCTCTCTCTCTCTCTCTCTCTCTCTCTCTCTCTCTCTCAAAAATAAATAAACATTAAAAAAAAAGAAACTAACTCGTCTTTGAATCTGCAACACCTAGCACTGTGCCACACATATGAAGGTATTCTGTGAACACTTGTTTAAAGAAAGGATGAATAAACAACTAAAAGAATGAAAAGAGTATAAAATCACATTTAAGGAGATGAACTGAGAACATCCATTTGATAAAAGATGGGGAGGACAGGAAGCAGAACACATACGCAGTGAGATAAAGAAATCCCTTTCATTGAGAAAGAGTACACATTCTACCCACGGGACCCCTTGTGTCTACCTCACACTAAACCTGCAGTAGAGGCTACAATCCCCATGCTGCTCTGAGAATAGGGAATAGGGAAATCTTTGTGAAGGCCTTGCTGGAAAGGGGGTGAGATGAGACAAAAGGAGAGAAGTTCACGGATGCATCGGTCTTGGTGCTAGAAAGTACTTGAGAAGACCACCTTGTACAGCCTCCCACCTTTTGCAGGAATTTTTGCATTTATAGATGTGTCATCCATAGGGGTTTGTTGACTTTTATGAAGTTCAAAGTCATGGTTATCTACAGGAAATGGCTTCAGTCTGTTTCAGAAGCAAACCAATTTAGACTCTTTTCAGAGTACAGTTGGGCAGTTCCCTGTTAGCCGAAAGATGGAAACTCGAACTTTTTGAAACTTCTTTGAAAATGACGGATATGAGTGGAATGAATCACCATGTCTGTCCACAGGGGAGTTTCCCACAGCTGTGATGCAGTACTAAGAGATGGTGTGGGGGGTGAGTGTGGAAAAAGGTGTAGAGATGTTAAGAGGCACATAGGGTGGTTCCAATTCTCTCCTATACCAGCAACAACAACAACACTATGAAGAAGAGAAACCCTAACTTTCCTTGCCTCTGTGAAGGAAGTTAAATTGCATGTGTAATGCAGAGCGTGGCTGAGTGTGATCATTTCAACACCATAGTGATGGAAAGCTCTCTGGAGGAGATCCTGCTGGCCGTGTTGGAGTTTCACAAGATGGCTGTGAAAATGCCCAGTGCTGCCCAGACACCTTTACTCCATCACACAGTGAAAGGACACATGTAGCAGGAGGGAGACATATGCTTCTCCACCTAACTGAATCCTAAATAGAACATTTCCCGAAGGAGGCAGAGCAGTGTGAAGACTGGATGACAGCACCACAACATTACAAATATGGGGAGGAACTGAAACCCTTTCTGATCAGGATTGTTGAAAATCCACGGAGAATCGGGGGACCCACCCTCCCGTTTTACCCCTGGGCAAGGCAGAGCCCACAAGCAGTCTTCTGAAGGATGCAGAGGTCAGAATGGTTCAGATGGTCTGTGGTGGGGGACACGGGCATGAGCAGTGAGGCGGCCTGGATCAGGTCCTCGTGCTTCTTCACCACGGAAGCTGCAGGTCACACACAGGAAGCTGCTGTTGAGTGAGCCCTCATGCCAGGTGAAGAGAAATGGAGAAGACCAACCGGTGATCCGTCCTTGAGGACGATGTGGGATGTGGCACAGCCAAGCTCCAACTAATGAGGAACAGCTTCACCAAAGTGGCCACATTTAAGTCCATTATCCACATTCAAAATGCGCTTGGGGCACAGGAGTAGGAGGCAGAGGCGGGTAAGGGTACAGGCCAGGCCTATTGATGTGGGTATGGGTGAGGCCCAAAGGGTGGAGATAATGTCTTCCTTCCCCTGCCTGGGATGCACAGGCAATTAAAAAATGGTTTTTATCTTAGACCGCTAATTCTTAAGTTTCAGTGTGCCTAAGAATTACTTAGGGGATGAACAAAATGTAGATTCCTAAATTCTACCACCAGAGAATATAAGAAACTCTTTCCAGGAGAGACTGGAAATGCAAAGCTTGAGATTTTTTTTATTTGCATGAAAGTTGTCATTAAGGGAAGAAAAAAAATATACATTGGAGTTTTCAAAAGCTTTTTCCTTTCTATTATGACAGTTTTTGCATGCTTGTACTTTTACACATTTTTATTGGATCTTGGAGTAAGCCTGTCCCTCACATAAGCAGGGAAAAGTTGTCATTGGATGACATCATTGTCAATCATCTGGATCAAGTGCAGGAAGCTGGTGGCCTCAGCAAGGACAGGTTGTTACTAAGTTGTGGGCTTTATTGAAAAAAAAAACAAAAACCAAAAAACAAAACACAACATAAAAAAACTTTCTGAGGGATGTAACTGTTTGAGTTCTAAAGCTTTCAAGCCACAGCTTTATAAAGAGAAACTGAATTACTTGGGGTATGGCAAGAACCAGAGTCTTTGGCCAAGAATTCCCCCAAATAGCAGGTTTGGACTAGGGAGCGGGAATCTGCATTTGTACACATCATTTATTATTTGATCCTTGTGCACACTTTCAGAAACACTCCAGAAAAACGTCATTATGTGAAATGGTTCTTCAATTTTCAGTTACCTCTTTTTTTTTTTACTTAGTAAGTACTGTAGTAATTTCCAAACTACTCCTGAGTCTTATGAATCCACAGAGGTGTCTCTTGAACCACCTACCAGAACCCAGCAAAGAATCTAAAGAATCTAAAGGTTCTTTGTACCTTGATCCCACATCAGAGCATCTGAGCTTTTATGTATATAGTCATTTATAAAGGGGTAGCACATAAGAGTTCATCTGAAAAAAGAGTGCCCCTGTTAACAGGAAAACAAAACACCACTGTGAGCGGTAACAACTTGAAAGTCTCTGGACCAAATAGATTCATTGTAAAGCTCTCTGTGTCAGGCTCCACCTGCCCTTCTGCCTTGTCTTTCCAGCTTCCTGGAACTTTCTGTGGGCCTCCCCTGCAGACCTGCTGGTGCCATAGCCAATCCTGTCTGGGACAGGAAGCTTCTCAGCTGCCTCAGCACCACCCTCTGGTATGCCTTAGATTCCATGGTGCTGCCTGCAATGGTGCCTGGGCCCTGCTGTCACTAGCAGGTTGCTGTGGCCCCCACTGACAGGCTTGAGTGGGTGCCCAGTTTCCTGGGGAGAGGCAGTAAGGCTTAAGAAAGAGGAAAGGCTTTGAAGTCAGACAGACTTAAGAGTCTAGCCCTGACTCTGCCATTTCTTAATTCTTTGATCTTAAGCAAACTGTCTCATGTCTCAAGGTCTGCTTTTCAAGTGTAAGCATAAAAGCATTCACCTTTCAGGGTTGTTATGAGATTCAATAAACTATGTAAAGAGCCTAGCACAGTGCCTGGTATTAGAAGATGCTCAGTGAGCTTCCTTTGAGTTGCAGCTTAAGGCTTGTGCTGCCAACGTGTCCTTGGTGCTTGATGTAACTTCACTAGACATTCCAGACTTCCCAAGAGTTTCATATTTAGTTTCAGTTGGAATTTGAAGTTATTTGGAGGTAAAACATATTTAATATGATGGCATTTACTAAAGTATAAAATATTTGACAAATGTCTCATCATAAAAGATCAGGAGGAAAAAAATTCACCAAGAGCCAGGAAGGTTTGAGCAATATAATGGAGAAGTTTGGGGGAATCAGACATCAAGTAGGAGCGTCTTGTCTCTCCTGGGTTTGTAAAAACCTTCGCCGAAATTAGTATCAATTTTTACCCTAGATATAAAACATGTAGTGCCAATAATAATACATCATTTCAGTTTGAATTCACTGTATTAACTCCTTATAAGGAATTCTGTAGTAGTATTAGACTTGCAGATTCAAATTGCAAGACGACCTACTTAACTGCTATTATTAGCTTCTGAATTCTCTTGACTGCTTAGATGGCTAGGCGTTAGGTTAACCTTTTCACACACAGATTTCATTTAAACACCAACAACTCTGCGTCTTAGGTACTAATGCCATTCTCCTTTTGCAGAGGCGGACACCGAGGTCCACAGGTAAAGAGCTTGGCAGGGTAGCAAAGCTAGTGAGTGGCAGGGGTGACGCTCAAACCCTGGTTGTTGGACTCCAGACCCACAGTGAACATTCGTGGACCCGTAGCCATTCAGTTCCTTTCAGTCAAGGCTTAATCAGGAAATGAAAAGCAGAGCTCTTCCTAATCCAGCAATGCCCCCCACCCCCCATCTCTTTTTTCTCCGGTTCATCCATTTTCTTAATTAGCAACAATTCAACTGTCAATGATCAGGCATTTGAGAAATCAAAGAAAGGCAAAATTATCATTAATTGATTTTGAAGGGGGGGGGGGAGGGTGAGGGGGACGAGTGCTTACATTTCCGAGACTGAGATCATTTCTCTCAACGTAAACATAGTACCCGTCAGTACTCAATGCTTGCACCAAGTGCATGACACGTATTGTTGCCTGGAACACACAGGTCATCCCGTGAGATGTCGTCACCCCCATGGAGCCGACGCATAGACATTTTGAATTACTTTCATGTGGTCACTTGGTCAGCAAGCGGTGGAGCCAGGAATCCAGCCCTGATAAATCTGATTCTGAAGTTTGTGCTCTTAACGTCTATACCACGTTGTCTTCAGTTTTTGGAAGGAATTTTCATTTCTCATTCACTTTTATCTTCATTAGATACTAAGTATCTTGAAACCTCACTTTTTCTTTCTATTTCACTTTCCTACAGAGTGCATTTCAAAGTGGTCTACACGGCAGGGGCTCTGAGTGACTCCTAAGAGACAAAGGGGGGAAGGGAAGCACATTTATGACCTGAAAAAATGCCAGTAGCCACATTTGTTTTGTCCTGCTGATTCTTGTGGACAAACCCTCACCTATGGAGGAATCTCATAAATCTTTAAAGATGTGTGATTAGATCTTCACTGGGTGTGTAGTTTATCAGTCCACTTTTGTACCTTCCTGGTAAGTGTGCATTGATTTACATGACTATCCCTGAGGGCAATGAATTACTGAGAAACACAGATGAAGTGGAGTTTCTCTGAGTGGAAGTACACCAGGCTCTGATCCACAGGATCTTGTTTACCCTTCTTTCTAAACATTCATCAGCTGAATGGCAGTGCATTTTCTTTCTGCTATACAGATGTTAATGTCTTGTCTCTGCATTCTTTGAATTTTTATTATCCTTGTAAAAAAACACAAGGCAACAAGGCCAACTGCACAACCCAATTTCCTTCTAAGCTTTCTTTCTGAAAACTGGCCTCTTCTTGAGCTCCTATTTACAGTTATTGGTTGCAGTTCATTCAGTTATTCATTTTGTTTAAGTCCACAAATACCTATAGAGTCCTGGGCACTGGGGTAGACCCGAGCTAAAAACACAGATATGGTTTTCACCTTCATAAAACTTACAGCTTGGGGTGCGTGGGTGGCTCAGTCAGTTAAGTACCAATGCTTGGTTGCAGCTCAGATCAGGATCTCATGGTTCGTGAGTTTGAGACCCGCGTGGGGCTCTGCGCTGGTGGCACAGAGCCTGCTTGAGATTCTCTCCCCCTCTGCCTCTCCCCCACTCATGCTTGTGCGCCGTCTCTCTCTCAAAATAAATAAATAAACTAAAAGAAAGAAAGAAAGAAAGAAAGAAAGAAAGAAAGAAAGAGAAAAAAAGAAAGAAAGAAAGAAAGAAAAAGAAACACGGACATTTTATAGTGTGAATTTCATTTATAGAATGAAATTTCAACTGAGTAAATTTAAACATCGAATTGGGTTTATTAAGCAATTCATGAATTGGGCAGCATCCCAGCTAGCAAGCAGAGGGGAGCTCTGAAGAATTGTACAAAATGGAAGGTTTTTATAGGAAGGAGGATGGGGCAAGAGGTTATTAACAAAAGAAAAGGAAGGATTATTTCAGGCCAGGATGTCATCTTTTTGGGGAAGGGAGTAGGCAGGGTTTTTAATTATACTGATAACATCACTCATGCTGATAAGGAAATTTCAGATTTACTGTTAAAATGTCACATTCTCGGAATAGGTTGAAACTGTAACTAAGTCTTGGCTTACTGTTTTGGGGGCCAAATGGCTCCATTTTGGACTTTTTTTCTTTCTTAACAATTTATATTATTTTCATAGTGTTGATTAGTAAAATTTATTAAGACTTTCCATACAATCTCTCTCATTTAACCCTCAAAACAGCTCAGGAGGTAGAGATTACTGTCAGTGTATAAATGAGGAAAATGAGGTTTTCGGGGTAAATAATTCACTCAACTGACAGAGACAGCAAGTGGCAGGTTTGGGATTTTAACCCAGTTCTTCAGCAGAAGAGTCCATTTGTCCTTTCTTTTTTTTTTTTTTTTTCACGTTTATTTATTTTTGAGACAGAGAGAGACAGAGCATGAACGGGGGAGGGTCAGAGAGAGGGAGGCACAGAATCTGAAACAGGCTCCAGGCTCTGAGCTGTCAGCACAGAGCCGGACGCGGGGCTCAAACTCACAGACTGCGAGATCATGACCTGAGCCAAAGTCGGATGCCCAACCGACTGAGCCACCCAGGTGCCCCTCCATTTGTCCTTTCTTAATGCTATGGCGACATCACATTAGTTAGTGCTGCTTTGAACTGGTGCTCACATTTTTACCTGACTTTTAAAATCTTTTCATCTCATTTATCTCTATTGCGCATTCATAGACCCCTTATGCATAATTATTGACACAACACTGAGAAGTCCTAGCTAGCCCCTTTAGCCAGTTGGATTATTCTCTATTTTCCATTCCCCAAACTCCCTCACTATAGCTCGTCACAGCACCTTCCTTTGGCCCATCAAAGTCGAGGACTTCTTGGATGGCAGTTATGCTTATGATTATCTGTGGAAAAGACTGAAATGTATGCTGAAAATTGTTTTTGTTTTTAATGTGGTCATATAACAAAATTCTTGGGTGAACTTAACAGTGTGATAAATATGGTGGTCTTCTTTCATTTCCATTTGACTTGTTTTTAAAATATTAGGCTTGTGCAACAGAAGAAGCCCTTATGCCATATGAGAGCAAGTTATATATGCTTTCTTGAGCCCTATGCAACAGAGAGGCAGAAGGAGGAAATAGATTGGCAGATGAGATCTAAACATTGTAAAGGTTCTCCTGAATCCTAATTTAACATGTCTAGAAGGTCCTCTTGTAGAGACTGTGTTAACATTAAAAAGATCTTTGCTAAAATAACAGTACAAATGTGTCTGAAAACTTATTAATGATTGTAACACACTTAGTAATACAAAAAAAATGTTATACAACATACATTATACAAGGGCCCCTGTATGTTCTTACAATGGGGTTTGGTAACACCTGGATTAGAATGAAAATACAGATTTCTGCTGCCTTAAATGCTTTTTGAAGTAACATGAGTAATAATTAAAAAAATTAATTTCTCTTGAAGTCAAACTAACATAAGCCTGATTCAGAATATCCTTTGGCTTTTTGTAGTTCATGTGGAATAAATATTCTCTAATTGGGACTTGGCTTTTGAACCCATTGATAATAAGCAACTGTTTCATAATACTGTAAATCTGTCACTCTAAATGATCTTGATTATCGTGAAAGTACACGGCATTTATTCAAAGCATATTTATTGTGCATCTACTATAGGCTGAAGTATGAGGTTTTGATTGCATATAGTTTGGCTGCTGCCCCCACCCTCACCTTTCTATTAATTGAAAGCTATCTTGACTCTTTCTGCAGGATTAATGCTTAGAATGTCAGCAAATTCAACCCATCACCCCTCTGAATACATTCATCTTCCTACCAGGGTAAGTGCAATGTTCTTTTGGGTATTTATTTTATAACCTGTAACCTTGGTGAGCTCTCTTATTAGTTCTAATACTTTTTTTTTTATCTGATTCCCTTAAGTTGCCTAAGTAGGCAACAATCATATCTTCTTCAGATTAAGATATATTTGGCTCCTTTTTTCCAAAATATGTATCTCTTAAATTCCATCATAGCATTAGGTAATAATATCGGTAATGGCCAACATTCTCTGCTTATTCTGTATTTTAATAGAAATACTTTAGAATTTCACGATTAAAAGTAATATTGACTGTTTACAATGAAAGTCCTTCATCAAGTTAGAGAATTATCCACCTGGTCCCAGGAAACTAAAGGTTTTAAGCAGTAGTGGGTGTTGAATTTTATCAAAAATGTTTTGGCATCAGCTGTGTAAGATATAACTTACAAAGATAACACTTAATCTTTGTTCTGAACCCACTAGCTACGAATCTTGTGTGAAGGCCATTGTGATCATTGAGATGAAAGGAAATAAGGGCCTAGCCAGGCAGTTACCTGACCACCAGCTGCTGGAGAAGAATCTGAGTAGGAAACAAGTCCATTAATTCCATAGGCACGGAAGGTTATATACTTGGTATGTGGTGCTGAAGAAAAATATAAGAATGGTGTCTACTATATTGGAGATGCCAGTTTGAGCCACATGTATATGAGGAAAGTATTATAGGAGTACTGTAGTTTTGAATAAAAAGGAGGTCGGTGAGCCAAAAAAAATGAAATCAAGCTGTAACAAGTCAGAAAAAGAAAAAAAGAAAGGTGGTAACAAATGTGAAATCAACTTTTCTTAAACTGACCAAAGTAAATTGGAATGACCTTGAATAGAATTCAATAAACATTAGCTGTGGTTTATGAGAAAGGTATAGGTTGGAGAAAAAGGTCTGCAAAGGATTTGAACAACAGCAGTACCTCAACCATTGAGAGTTAATGCACTTGCCAAGGGCCAGAGCCACCGAAGTGAGCAGAAAGCTCAAGGATGCGTTCCTCAAGAGGGTGGAAACCTGAACATTTTTGAGGATAAGAAGCCAACAAAGAAAAATTTTGAGCAAACCAGATATAAGGAATTACTGGCAGAGAAAAATCTGCAGAGGTGGGCTAGTGGGAGGTTTGGAAATGGAGAGAGGGAATAGGACCAGGAGGAAGCAGATGTAGGAGTTAATTTAGGAAAGAGGATGAGTGTGTAAAAGTACATAGGAATGTGCCCAAAATATGTACACAGATATTTTCTGGAAGAGAAAAAGAAAAAAAATGGCCTCAAGCTTCACAGTGACATAATAAATGGGGTTCTCTGCTCTGAAGATGGAACTAGACATAGGACAAAAGAAAAACTGGGCAACAACTACAATGTGGAATTTTCCATAGTGTTAATGAAGGGTAAAAAGAATTTTTGAGCATTAATTAGGAGCCACTGTCTGAATCTATTAAGGGCTAAGAGGCTAGAAGATGAAGTTTACTCAGTGTGTGACTTTCTCTAGCTGTTTTCTAGGGCAGGGGTGATCTAGGGTTGAGGGCTGGTGTGAGGAATAGGAAAGAGGTCCAAGGAGGCAAAGGGATCAGGAGTCATAGTTTCTCTAACATCAAAGGGCTGACCAAAACCTCAAGCCAGGGTGGAAATTCAACCATAATCTAGTAGATTATTATAGATGATATGTATTCAGCCTTTGTATGTACAAGTTAACAAGACAGAAATAGACATAATTGCTTAAATCTTTAACTGCAGAGCCCCACTGTAGACACACATCAATAAGGTTGGCCCTTGAGCTACCTAATTTCAGCAGTAGAGCTGTTATTAACCATGGTTTATGTTTGAGTTGACTATGTCATGACATTGCCATATATATATATTTTATATATATAAATTTATATATATTATTATTTATATATTTATATATATAAATAATAAATAATAAATATAAATAAATATATATAATATATATAAATAAATATATATATAAATATATATAAAATACATATCTTGTCCCTTCCCAGTAAAGTAAAAGGAAAATTGAGCTAGTAATCAATAAGTGTAGATTTTTACCCTTATCTTAGCCACACAGCTGTGTAATTAGGGTAGACCGTATTATTGTTTTGAATCTCAATTTCTCTATCTATTAAAGGGAGGGGATGGGGAGAGAGAGGGAGGATGGGGGAGAAAGAGGGAGGAAGGCAGGGTGAGAAGGAGGGAGATAGAAAGGGCGAGAGAGAGAGAGAGAGAGAGATTAAGGTAGATGTGTTTTAAAGATGTCCTCCTGGTTCCAACAGTTCATAACCATAAACCAATGAGTATTTTCTGTGGACTTAGAATGCCTTTAACATTCTTTTTGAATGAGATCCTTTTCTTCCTCATTAACTCTTCATGAAAATTGTCCAGCTTGTCTCCATTTTCCTCTTTATTTAAAAATGTTCACCTCTTCCTCTCCTCCCCACCCTCCTTCAACAACATAGGCTAAGAAACATTAAGGTCATGATTTCTCTAATAAAATTATTTATGCAATCTATTTCCTTTTTTTCTTCCTTTGTTTCCTCTTCTTATTAGGGTATCTTTTGACTATTTTTAAAAGATAAAGGTATCATTTTTATTACCATTATCATGATTACGGCATTGATGCTGCCACAATGCCTTATATGAAAATTATTTTTACTTCCAATATCTCATGTAGCAAGGTTCCTGTTAGACTAGCAGAACTCTATGGAGACCTCAAAGTTAAGCTTTTATTTCAAGAGTCAGCCAATGAATGTTGCCATTCTTTAATTAACAGGAAAGAGGTGAATTGGTTCCAAGTTCTAATTAAAAACATGTAATGCTCTTGTACCAGAATGTTTATTAAGGAACCAATGATTGCTTGTTGACTTTATTATAATACATCAGGTAAATATTTTTATTGTCAGTGTTGCTTAATAAATAAATTGATGACTACGGGTATTTTCCTCAGTGTTTCTAAATGGAAAGATTCTCAAAGCATGTATGAAGACACAGACACAGAATTTAGTCCACCTAAAAGTGATTAGCTCAAACCCAATCAAAACAAGATCAAGGACTTCAAAGTGTTCCTTTAATTTTGCTTTAATTAATTTATATCCTATGTCATATCCTCCCCCTTCTGCAAAAAAAAAAAAAAAAAAAAAAGACCACTCCACTAAACTCAAAGCAGCCTAATAAAGGTAATAAAATACAGCACGATAAAATAAATCTAAATGTTCATATGCTATACTTCAATATGTTAACAATCATTATCCAAGTGACATGATAATCTTTAATTTTCTTACATATTGTCTATCTGTATTCCCTACATTTCTCAACAGTGAACACATATCAACAATATAAAAATAATACAAGTAATGCTAAAATAAAGGTACAGTAACTTAAAATGAAGTCAGGAGTGCCTTAGTTGAGCATCTGACTCTTGATTTTGGCTCGGGTCATGACCCCAGAGTTGTAAGATCAAGCCCCATGTTGGGCTCTGTGCTGAGCATGGAGCCTGCTTAAGATTCTCTCTTCTCTCTCTCTCTCTCTTTCTCTCTCTCTCTCTGCTCCTTTCCCCCACTCACGCATACTCTCTCTAAAAATAATATATAAAATAAAATAAAATAAATAAAATAAAATAAAATAAAATAAAATAAAATAATAAAAAAGCAAAATAAAGTCAAAAGTAAGATTAGTGCTTGGAATGCATGCTCTGACTTTAAATATGCTTGTTTGATGCCAGTCACGAATTTAACTGAGTTTTCTAGCATCTAATGCAAAAATGAAAACAGAACCAATTCCATAATCTAAAGGGTGTCTGAGTTTAAGAGCCATCTATTTCTCAAGAGAGGAGCACATAATCCTGTTGTTGATACTTAAGAAATATCTCATACCTGGATTATACTATGTAGTGTGAGAAATCATAACTCAAACAGTATTCTAGAAACCACAGTGATGAGTTTAATGGAATGGTCTGTGTAGGTCTCAATTCAGACTAATGACATTTTACCAAAGAATAATTTGATGTAAGGCAATTGCCTAGGAGGTCGGCATGATGCCCAAAATGTATTGGGCATATCTGATGACATGTTCATTCCATACTGAGATTTTTGAGCACCTAGAGAAATGGATATACTGAATATCCTCCGAGCAATTATACATAAATATTGTCTCATTCAAACTTTTATTTTTAATTTATTTTTTGAAACATTTTAATTTATTTATTGTTTACTTTATATCCAAGTTAGTTACAATATGATACAATAATGATTTAAGGAGTAGATTCCTTAATGCCCCTTATGCATTTAGACCATCCCCCCTCCCACAACCCCTCCCGCAACCCTCCTGTTTGTTCTCTATATTTAAGAGTCTTTTATGGTTTGTCCCCCTCCCTGTTTTTATATTATTTTTGCTTCCCTTCCCTTATGTTCATCTGTTTTGTGTCTTAAAGTCTTCAAATGAGTGAAGTCATCTGAATTTGTCTTTCTCTGACTAATTTCACTTAGCATAATACCCTCCAAATGGCAAGTCGCAAATGGCAAGATTTCATTCTTTTTGATTGCTGGGTAATACTTCATTGTATATATATACCACATCTTCTTTATCCATTCATCCATTGATGGACATTTGGGCTCTTTCCATACTTCGGCTATTGTCGATAGCTCTGCTATAAACATTGGGGTCTGTGTGCCCCTTTGAAACAGCACACCTATAGCCCTTGGATAAATACCTAGTAGTGCAATTGCTGGGTCGAAGGGTAGTTCTATTCTTAATTTTTTGAGGAACCTCCATAGTGTTTTCCAGATGGCTGCACCAGTTTGCATTCCCATCAGGAGTGCAAAAGAGATCCACTTTCTCTGCATCCTCACCAACATCTGTTGTTGCCTGAGTTGTTAACGTTAGCCATTCTACAGATGTGAGTGGTATCCTGTTGCCGTTTTGATTTGTATTTTCTTGATGATGAGCGATGTTGAGCATTAGTTCATGTGTCAGTTGGCCATCGGGATGTCTTCTTTGGAGAAGTATCTATTCATGTCTTTTGCTCATTTCTTCACTGGATTATTTGTTTTCCGTGTGTTGAGTTTGGTAAGTTCTTTACAGATTTTGGATGTTAACCCTTTATCTGATACATCATTTGTAAATATCTTCTCCCATTCTGTCAGTTGCCTTTTAGTTTTGCTGATTGTTTCCTTTGCTGTGCAGAAGCTTTTTATCTCGATGAGGTCCCAATAGTTTATTTTTGCTTTTGTTTCCCTTGCCTCTGGAGACGTGTTGAGTAAGAAGTTGCTGCAGCCGAGGTCAAAGAGGTTTTTGCTTGCTTTCTTCTTGAGGTTTTAGATGGCTTCCTGTCTTACTTTTAGTTCTCTTATCCATTTTGAGTTTATTTTTGTGTATGGTGTAAGAAAGTGGTCCAGGTTCATTTTTCTGCATGTCACTGTCCAGTTTTCCCAGTACCACCTGCTGAAGAGATTGTCTTTATTCCATTGGATATTCTTTCCTGCTTTGTCAAAGATTAGTTGGCCATTCGTTTGTAGGTCCATTTCAGGGTTCTCTGTTCTGTTCCATTGGTCTGAGTGGCTGTTTTTGTGCCATATCATATAACTTTTTAAGTTTGAAAACAGGGGGTATGATCCTTCCAGCTTTCTAATTCTTCCTCAAGACTTCTTTGGTTGACATAGGTAGGGTCTTTTGTGGTTCCATGTGAATTTTAGAATTATTTGTTCCAGTTCCAGCCATGGAACAGTTCCAGCCATGGCCAGTTCCAGCCATGGAGATTTTGATAGGGATTGCATTGGACCTGTAGATTACTTTAGGTGATATGGACATTTTAACAGTATTAATTTTCTCAATCCACAAGCACAGAATTCCTTTCCATTTATTTGTCCATATCCTTTAATTTCTTTCATAAGTGTCTTACAGTTTTCATCTCCTTGGTTAAATTTATTCCTAGGTATTTTACTCTTTTTGATGAGGTTTTGAATGGTATTATTCTCTTGATTTTGGTTTCTGGTAGTTCATTATTAATATATAGAAATGCAACAATTTTGGGGGTGCCTGGATGGCTCAGTTTGTTGAGCATCAGACTCTTGGCTCAGGTCATGATCCCAGGATCATGGGATGAAGCTCCAAATCAGGCTCCACAATCTATTTCTCTCCTTCTGCCCCTCTCCTCTCTCTCTCTCTCTTAAAAAAAAGAACTGCAACAATTTTGTATATTGATTTTTATATCCTGCAACCTATTAAATTCATTTATGTGTTCTAATAGTTTGTTGTTGTTTTTTGGTGGAGTCTTTAGCCTTTAGGGGAAATTGGTCTATAGTTCTCCTTTTTAGTGGGGTTTCTGTCTGGTATTGGAATCAAGGTAATGATTTCATAGAAAGAGTTTGGAAGTTTTCCTTCCATTTCTATTTTTTGGAACACCTTGAAGAGAATAGGTGTTAACTCTCCCTTAAATGTTTGGTAGAATGTTTGGTAGAAAGCTTTCTTGCCCTAGACTCTTGTTTTTTGGGAAATTTTTGATTACTAATTCGATTTCCTTACTGCTTATGGGTCTGTTCAAATTTTCTATTTCTTCCTGTTTCAGTTTTGGTAGTGTATATGTTTCTAGCAATTTGTCCATTTCTTCCAGATTGCCCATTTTACTGGCATAATATTGGCATAATATTGGCATTTTATTGGCATAATTATGGCATAATTGCTCATAACATTCTCTTATTCTTGTTTTTATTTCTGCCGTGTTGATTGTGATCTCTCCTCTTTCATTCTTGAGTTTATTTGGATCCTTTCCTTTTTCTTTTTGATCAAACTGGCTAGTGGTTTATCAATTTTGTTAATTCTTTCAAAGAACCAGCTTCTGGTTTCATTGATACGTTCAACTGTTTTTTCGGTTTCGATAGCATTAATTTCTGCTCTAATCTTTATTATTTCCTGTCTTTGGCTGGTTTGGGGTTTTATTTGCTATTCTTTTTCCAGCTCCTTAAGGCGTAAGGTTAGGCTGTATCTGAGATCTTTCTTACTTCATTAGGAAGGCCTGGATTGCTATATACTTTCCTCTTATGACTGCCTTTGCTGCATCCCAGAGGTTTGGGGCTGTGGTGTTACCATTTTCATTGGCTTCAATATACTTTTTAATTTCCTCTTTGACTTCTTGGTTAGCCCATTCATTCTTTAGTAGGATGTTCTTCAGTCTCCAAGTATTTTTTACCTTTCCAAATTTTTTCTTGTGGTTGATTTTGAGTTTCATAGCATTGTGGTCTGGAAATATGCACGGTATGATCTCGATCTTTTTATACTTACTTAGAGCTGATTTGTGTCCCAGTATATGTTCTATTCTGGAGAATGTTCCATGTGCACTAGAGAAGAATGTATATTCCACTGCTTTAGGATGAAATGTTCTGGATATATCTTTTAAGTCCATCTGGTCCAGTGTGTCATTCAAAGCCATCATTTCTTTGTTGATGTTTTGATTAGATGATCTGTCCATTGCTGTGAGTGGGGTGTTGAAGTCTCCTACTATTATGGTATTACTATCAATGAGTTTCTTTATGTTTATGATTAATTTATTTACATATTTGGGTTCTGCCACATTTGGCGCATAAATGTTTACAATTGTTAGGTCTTCTTGGTGGATAGACCCCTCAATTATGATGTAATGCCCTTCTGCATCTCTTGATACAGTCTTTATTTTAAAGTCTAGATTGTCTGATATAAGTATGGCTACTCTGGCTTTCTTTTGTTGACCATTAGCATGATAGATGGTTTTCCATCCCCTTATTCTCAATCTAAAGGTGTCTTTAGGCCTAAAGTGGGTCTCTTGTAAACAGCATATAGATGGATCTTGTTTTCTTATCCATTCTGTTACCCTATGTCTTTTGATTGGAACATTGAGTCCACTGATGTTTAGAGTGAGTACTGAAAGATATGAATTTATTGCCATTATGATGCTTGTAGAGTTGGAGTTTCTGGTGGTGTTCTCTGGTCCTTTCTAATCTTTGTTGCTTTTGATATATGTATGTATATATATTCATCTTTTCTCCCCTCAGACAGTCCCCCTTAAAATTTCTTACAGGGATGGTTTAGTGGTCACAAACTCCTTTAATTTTTGTTTGTCTGGGAAACTTTTTATCTCTCTTTCTATTTTGAATGACAGCCTTGCTGAATGAAGAACTCTTGGCTGCATATTTTTCTGATTCAGCACATTGAATATATCCTGTCACTCCTTTCTGGCCTGCCAACTTTCTGTGGATAGGTCTGCTGCAAACCTGATCTGTCTTCACTTGTAGGTTAGGGACTTTTTCCTCCTTGCTGCTTTCATGATTCTCTCCTTGCCTGAGTATTTTGTGAATTTGACTATGACATGCCTTGTTGATGGTCAGTTTTTGTTGAATCTAATGGGGGTCCTCTGTGCTTCCTGGATTTTGATGTCTGTGTCTTTCCCCAGGTTAGGAAAGTTTTCTGCTATGATTTGCTCACATAACCCTTCTACCCCTATTTCTCTCTCTTCATCTTCTGGGACCCCTGTTATTCTGATGTTATTCCTTTTTAATGAATCACTAAGTACTCTTATTTTTATTTCATGCTCTTTTGCCTTAGTCTCCTTCTTTTTTTTCTGCTTTATTATTCCTCATAGGTTTGTCCTCTGTATCACTGATTTGCTGCTCTGCCTCATCCATCCTTGCTGTCATGGCATCTATTAGAGATTGCAGCTCAGTTACAACATTTTTTATTTCATCCTGACTAGCTTTTACTTCTTTTATCTTTGCAGAAAGGGATTCTAATCTTTTTTCAACCTCAGCTAGTATTCTTATTATCGTGATTCTAAATTCTGGTTCAGACATCTTGCTTGTATCTGTGTTGATTAATTCTCTGGTTGTCATTTCTTCCTGCTCTTTTTTGGTGAATTCCTTAGTTTCGTCATTTTGAAGGAAGAAACAGAATAATAAAGTAAAAAAAAAACCTTAAAATTAAAAAGTTAAAAATAACATAAAGAAATCAAATTAAGGATGCTAGAGCCTAGGTGTTTTTTGGTCTGGTTGTTGAAAGAAGTTTGATAGATTAGATAAAAAAGGGAAAGATAAGGAAAGAAAAAATAGACAAAAGAAAAAAAGTGGGGGAAAGGAAAACATTTGAAAATTTGAAAAAATGGATACAATAAAATAGAATAAAATGAAATGATGAAAGTAAAATAGAATTTAAAATATCTACAAAAAAGTAAAAAATACACAGAAAAAAATTGAAAATCTTTGTAATAAAAATGGAAAATAAAAATATTTTTTTCTTTCTGTATTCAAGAATAAGAAAAGAAAAAGGAAAAAAATGAATAAAAGGACCAGCGAACAGAATGAAGTATGATTGAAATTTCATCTGGTTTCCCATAGAAATCAAGCTACAAAGCACTTTATAGTCTGTAAACTAAGCAGGTGGAGAGACTTGTGTTTATCAAGAGTGCAATTGGCCCAGTTGGGTGGGGTTTAGTGTAACAGCTCCGTTCTCCACTTAGAGGCACTGCTTAGCTTACTAGGGTGGATTGCTGTGGCATGTCTAGGCATGTATGTGCATGCGTGGGAGGGGTGAAAATTGTGTCACCCAGCTACCCAGTCTCAAGTATGGGAACTCTGTGCTTTCCACAACCAGCAATCAGGCATCCCTCCTTTGTCTCTGGCTTCTTTCCACCCCTGCTTCTTGTCTGTGACCAAGCCATCAGGTGCCAGGTGGCACCTCCCTCCTGAGTTTTATCTCAAATGGGGCTGCGTTTCTCACCCCCTCACTTCTGAAGGACTGTGGTTTTGATCTGCTCAGGTCCTCTAGGGGAGAGTCTCACTGAGCAATGGCCGGGTGCCCGCCCACCCCCAGGAACGTTTACAAGACCACACTGATGCCAATTCCCAGAGACTGTGGCTGAGTGCTAGCCCACCCCAGGAAATGTTCACGTGATCTTGTGGCAGCAGTGTTTCAGGGTTTATGGAAAATCACAACACACATCTGGCACCAGGCTTCACCCTTAACATCCTTGTTCCAACACCAGCGAATATGGTTGTTCTCCAGAGTCCATTGGGACCTTTGCCTGTGTGGTGGCCGCACAGCCTCTACCAAATGTCCTCCCAGCAGGAGAACCACCTCTCCCCATGTGGCCCGAGGACCCCTTGGACCTCGCTCTCTGCTCCTGGGGATTCGTCCTTCCCACCAGAGCACCACCAGGTACCAAGCTACAGAGCCTCAGACTCTGTGTTCCCCCTATTTATAGAGTCTTAATGGAATTTAAACACTCTCCTTTATCCTTTCTCCCTTTTTTGTTCAGTCCCTGCAGCTGATTCCACTTTTTCACCTTCTCTCTAGCTGCTTTTGGGGGAGGTGCTTTTCCTGTACTCTCCCCCCATGTCTCTGTCCTCTTTCCACAAGCAAAAACAGCTCCCTGCCTTCCATGTCTTCTCTCTCCCCCCGTTCACCTCTCCATGCTGCATACCTGCCAAGTTCTGTGGTTCAGGTTGTGAAGATTGTTGTGTTAATCCTCAAATCAGTTTTCTAGATGTGCAAGATGGTTTAGTGTTGATCTGGTTGTATTTCAGCAATGAGAGACGCAAAAAAAAAACTTTCATGCTTTTCCACCATCTTGACCCCTCCCCACTCAGTCAAAATTTTAAATAAGCAATAATGAATTTGTTATTATCTCTCCTGGAAAGCCTTGAGAATGGAATAATCTGATGATATTAGTTAATACATAGACATGTTTCTTTTAATAAAGTAGTGGGAAAATGAATACCCTTTTATAAAAATTAAAGGTTTTAACAAGGACAAATGCATGGATAGATGGACATCCCATCTCTCTCAGAGGCTGTCAGCAAAAAAACACTGTGGAAAGAACCAATGCTCTCCTTAGAAAGTGAAGTTGGATTTATTTTAACACCATTAAATGCGGGTTTAACTCTCTTTTAAATGTGTGAAGTTAAAAACTGAGTTTAAATATGTTATTTTTAAAAATCTAAACTTGATATGTTACCTTCATCCAGCTTCCCCTAATGTTAGCATCTTATATAACTCGAGTACATTTGTCAAAGCTAAAAAATTAATCTTGTTACAATACTGTTAATTAAACTACAGACTTGATTTGTATTTCACCTGTTTTTTCCACTTATGTTCTTTTTCTGTTTCAACTGTATTACATGTAGCCAAAATGCCACCTTACCGTCCTCTAATCTGTGACAGTTCCTCAGTCTTTCCTTGTTTCTTATTTATTGAGAATTTTGAAGAATAGTGGTCACATATTTTGTAGAAAGCCCCTTGATTCTGGTTTGGTTTGATGTTTCCTTATGATTAGACTGGAATTATGGACTTGGGGGAGACATGCTGAGGAGTTGAGGGAACTTTTCATTATATCATACCATATTGGATACATATTATTAACATGACTTATCACTGATGATGGTACCATTGATCTCTTGGTTAAGGTGGTATCTGTCATGGCTCTCTACTCTGAAGTTATTATTTTTCCTTTCATATTCTATTCTTTGGAAGTGAGTCACTAAGTTCAATGAACACTCAAGCAGGGGAGAATTAAGCTCTGCCTCCTGAAGAGGGGAAGAACTATATATATATATCTATATATATATATATCTATATATATATATCTATATATATATCTATATATATATATATCTTAGAATTCTTGTCTATGGAAGATTTGTCTCTTCTCCGGTATTTATTTCTTATTCAGTCATTTATTTCCCTTAGTATGGGCACATGGATATTTGTTTAATTCTTTGAGTGTTAATCCAATGCTATAGTTCTTTATTTTGTTGCTCAGATTGTTGCAGTTTTAGCCATTGGGAGCTCTGTTGGGTTGGTTCCTGTGTGCTTTTGACATATGTCCATCTTTTTTCCTTTCCTTTTTCTTTTGTTCTTTTATTTTTAAATCCCTTTCTTTCTGGCACTACAAGATACTCCAGGTTCATCTTTCTTTTCCCTGCCCCAGCCCAAGAATTAGCCACATCTCCAAGGAGCCTTGTTAACGAAGTTATTTTTTATTCATGAACTCAGAAACTTAAAATAAGCCTTATTTTCACTTAAGTGTCTGAAAGCTGAGGCAAATATGCAGATGGTCCATCTTATGCATATGGATCTTCCCTTGATCATTTAACTTTTACAGTGTCAGAAATCATATCTGACACGCAATTGAAGAACTTGCCAGTTATCAGAAAGCTTATTTTTATGGTTTTAGCCAGATGAATGCCATCTACACAAGGTCTGAAAAGGTGAATATTATTCCTGTTCAGTCAGATCTTTAGTGACCAGGAATAATTTAATTAAATTCTGCTCTAAGCAATAATGCAATGGCAATTTGTGTTTTCGAATATAGTAGAGATTAGTGTACATTTCTTAGCTTGCACTTTCTAAATATATTTCCTAGTTTATATGGCCTGAAATATGTTACCAACATTGTTGAGCTCTGGACAGCTGGCCAGAGCTAAATGCAAGCTATTCTCCCCTATGAGCCATATGTTCTGGGAATCACATTGCTGATGGATTTAAACCCTTTGCTGTGATCAGGAAGAAAGTAGGTGTGTCTAAAATATTCTACACAGAATCCAGGCACGACCAGGGAGAGACACAATTTATTGCCACTTCTCTGGTCTTATGAATGCAGAAAGGACAGAAAGTAGATTGTCAATGTGGAAAAAGACTACAGTAGAGATTGCATTTTCAGGAGATCACATTTTTAAAAATGTTTCATTGTTTAATTCATTTCTTTTCAAAAAATATTATTGCGACCTTCCTAGATAAGTTCAATTTCCTTCGCTAACCCCCACATTGAAATACCTCACAGCACAATATCCTAATATTGAAAAGTTAGGAAAAAAACCTCTTTCTTAATAACCTTATAGTCTCCATGATGCAATGTTCATTTGATTTACTGCTTCAATATGTTCTCTTTAATGATAAGTTGCTTTGGTAATGGTCAAAAATCAGTAGTTTTATTGTCATGTTCCTTAATTTTAATGGTCTATATATTACTAGGAGACAGAAAGAAGACATATACTACAGTAAAAAAATGTTGGGGAAAGAACTAATTCATGCTTATGTTTGGACATGGAGAACCAGTCTGGCCTTATAAAATGAATTTATCAAAACCTTTGTTTCAACACTCCTGCTTTTACATTATTGAAAGAAATTTCTGATAATCTCATTTCCTGAATAGTCTGAATGGGCCACACTGGTCAAGTTTCCATTCTGCCTCATCATTCACAATATCTTTAGCTCCATGGAAACCAGCAAAACAGAGAAAAGAAGAAAGAAAGGTAGGTCCTCACAATAATGTTAATTATATAACCAGGTTTTATGCTATCACAAAATGCTTTCTTATGCGCCATCTCTTTTGATACTCTTAATAAGTTTTACCTAGACATTGATTCAGGTAAATCACTGAAGCTCTGATTCAGAGCTCCTTGGGCGTCATTTCAAATACTGAAGTGCTATTTACTAATGGCAGGACCAGAGCTCCAAGTAAGGATGGATGGATCTCAGGGTCTTCTTTACACACCCAAGTAGCCTAAGGATTTCCAGAGAAGATAGCTCTCCCTTAACCCACAATGCCTTTAGAAAGTGCATTTAGCCAGAGACACCAGAAAATAAAAGGTACACAAATACAGTGAGGGGATTAGTGGGATGGCATCAACTTCATTGGAGAACTGGAAAATACGAATGGCCTAATCATGAGGATATAAAAGATCATATTTGCTGTTACTGTTTCCAGTTTTATTGACTTGGTGAACAGCCCAAGGAGAGATATGGTAGATAGGCCATGAAAGGGGCTACGGTGACAGAGATCCTTTGAAGTAGCCAAGAACACCGAAATTCCCCCATTCCAATAGCACCAACTGCAGCCAAAGATACACTTGGCATGACAGAAGTACCAGGTTCCAAAGTTAGGAAGAGCCTCAGACATTCCCTTATTTTATAAATGTGAAACAAAGTTGAGAACTTGTCCAACTCCACTTAGACAGATGGTTTCTCCTACTTTGAAAACCTCCACAAAAGTGTAGTGGAACCCTCTCCTCCATACCCCTTTCCGTGTTCATCATTGTTAACTATCATGATATTTCTCCCAAGGTTTAGCTTGAATCTCTCAGGCTGCATTTTATGCTCTTTCCCTTGAGAAAAAGGATAAAATATAATATATATACTCTTGTTTGTGAATCTTCTTATCTCAATGGAACATTCTTCAATTTTAGATATGATTGGGGAGAATCTTCTTTTTAAGACTGACAAAAAAAAAAATCTGATTCATACCTACCTCATTAACCCATCTTTTTCAAGCAAGTCCTCTTTCCCCTTCTTCACTGCAGCTTTGTTTTTCATAATAGACTGCTCTCTTATGCTAATACTTTTGTCTTAAAATGTTAAGCGTGAATGCCACTTCATCTAGATAGACTTCTGTCAATAAAACTTACATGAAATGTAGCAAAAATACCTAGATTTTTATTTTTCATAGCTTTGCAGATTATTGCTCTGCAGCATGGCAACATTAACTTCATGGAACAATGACAATTAAGACTGTACCGGGGAAAAGCACCATTGCATAGTTCTTCTTGAAACCACATCAGCATAAGGAGTTCTTGGCAAAGACTTAGTATCTGTGGATAATGATAGAATGCAATTGTCATGAAAAGCTAACCTTAACCTAAGTTAAATCTCTCTCACCAGGAATGTGTAAACTAATAGATCCTGATGTTAGTTTACATGTTAATCCAAATTTAGCGTGGAAATAAGGCGATTTTTTTCACTCTAGAATCGGCCAAGTTATAGAATATGTTTTAAAGAAAGTGGATATTTGGTAAGCATTAGCACATCTAGTTGGTAAGCATTAGCGTATCTAGTACAGAGAAGACATGCCTAGGACACCTACATGCAGGAGGGAGGCATCCAGTAAAAGTGTGGTGCTCAAGTTGACTTGTAACAAGGAGAATTAAATAGCCTACAGTTACCGATTACTGAGTATCCAAAAATGGCCATTAGCTCCTTGGATGTCCTTTATCCAAACTCATGGCTATTGGGAACAGCTTCCTGTTGGCTAAAATAATAACTTTGGAACATTGTGGGTATTACTTCCCTCTTCGTCATTTTCCTTCCAGCTAGAGTTCATTATCTGGTATTATGCAGCTGATGCTAGTTTGAGGCCCAAGATGATGGGATGAGACGTTTTGGCAACTTTAGTAATGAGGGCAGATTCCCTAGGTGCTGCCACTGTTTCATACAGCTGTATTTGGAGAAGTCCTTGCATGTCATCTAACTCATCTCTTTTTTCAGATAAGAAACTCTGGCATAGGCAGATTGAGTTACTTGCTCAGGACACCTAGCTTATTAATGACAGAGCTTCAAAAAAAATAAAAAACAAAAAACAAAAACCACCACCACCACCACCAACAAACCCCAAAAAACAACCCAGGTATCCTGACTTTCATGCTGGTGCTATCCAACTATAGTTCATGAAACTACCTCTTGATCCTCTGAGAGGTGAGAGGAACTTCTAGTTCAAAGTCATGGCAGCACCATGTAAAACTCAGTGTATTGTAACCAGAAACACTGTAGGGCAGGGGGGTGGAGTAGGATCTGGATCTCATAATGAATGAGTGCAAAAGCACTAGGGAGGGCTCCCTGGGAGATCGCATGGAGAGGAGGGCAGGGGAAGAATAAGAAAACGCCTGGGGCTTGAGGAACATTCTACTATTTTTTGCTCTTTGCTTGTTTTATTTCTTTGTTGTTTTTATTGTTGTTGTGTAGTCTCACCCCTTTACATTAGAAGCCAACCAAACCTCAACTAAGGCCTTCAGTGTTTAAATTTCAGTGCCTTAAGCAACAACAATAAACACCCTTCCATTTATTCAATGTTACGGGTCAGAAAGTATGTTAAACCCTTTAACTGCCTTAGACAATTTAATCACCATAAATTTCTGGGCACGCAGAAGGTATCATCTTTGTTGTTATCCTCAGGCTGTACTTCCAACCTTCCATCTGCCTTTCCAGAGCTTCATATCTAGATTCTGTCTCTTTGTGCAGCAACTGGACTGAGTTTGGGCTCTTCATTTTGGCTGCACTATGGACAGTCAGACTAAGGAGCCATCTCCCCTAATACTTGACTCCATGCAGGCTCCAGAAACCCTTCACTGGTCTGGCCTCCTGAAAGTAATTACTGGCCCTAGAATTAGAGCCTCTACTGCGAAGCTCCTTCCTGAGAGCCGGGAAAACCCACTGGCCCTTGTTATCCTCTGTGTAAATGTGATTTAATGTCATTTTTTTTTTCAACTAAGAAATTCCATGTTCATTCAAAGTTAGTCATGTAATATGATCGTACAAACCTCACTAGGCTAGAGCCGCCATCCTAGGCTTGAGGTCCCCTTGAGTGCCACACTGGTTATTTACCCAAAGTTCACATACTCCATGCTAATTTACCTCTGTGACTTTGCACTTGCTATTTAGAACGCTTTTCTTCCTTCATCTATCTGGAAGTGTTGAACTCTGTCTTTCAAGCTCAGCTAAAACGTCTGTTCTGTTGACTTCCCCAATCACTCTGGGTTGTTTGTTTGTTTGTTTGTTTGTTTGTTTTTCCCACTGTGGGGAGACTGTATTTGTACAGGAAGAAAAGAAATTGTGAAAATGGAGTTCTAAAGTTGTCAGGAACCTTAAAGGTCAATTAATCAAGCTTCTAATTTTACAGGGTAAAAGATCAGGGAAATATAGGAGTGGTAAGAAGATCAATGAATAAAGACTTTTCGATACAGGACGGAAATTATGACTTAATTTGCCTCATTTCTAATCCGGGGTCTCTTCAACATGTAGATTGTAGCCACATTAAATTCTAGAATTTAACATTCTCGACAGAGGAGATGCAGTTGGCTGACTGCCTCGTCACTGTTCTGTGATTACAGTGTGCAGGGCAGTAACTTCTCTTAAAAAGGAGGTTGAGATGAGCATTTCACTTTGTGTTTCTGACCACAGGCACGTTAATGGAGCACCCTGAATGTCAGATTAATATTATCAGAAAGGGGCAGCATAATCTGCCTGCTCAGGAATCTGTGCAGCTTTGAAGAATGAGGGGAAAGAAACAAGGACCAATGAGGATAGATCATTGAATAAGAAAGACAATGACAAACTGATTTTGTGAATTAATGCACAAAGGAAAGATCTCCAGTATACCAGTTCCTTTATGACTGGCAGGTAAATGTCTATCTGTTGGTAGGAAAATATTCACTGGACAGTAGAGTGACCAGTACTATTTGAGAAAATGAAAAGCTATTGAAAAGGAATAATAGAATCAAACAGGCAGTGAGAAGTTCAGAGAACTCTTCAACAAAAGGAAAGCAAGCAACTTTCTAATGACAACCTATCCTAAATGTAGCTGTATATCCAGAGGGGGGGAAAAAAAGATTGAGAACAAATTCTCCAACAATTGAATTTATGGTAATGGAATGTAAGCACATCGGCTCACTAGGACAGAGGACTCAACAAATAATAAAGTAGGGGAAAAAATAACTTTGCCCTTCAGAAATACATTTTTTAACTCTAGGTAGCAAGAGTGGAGAGATTTCTTGATGCAAAATGCCTGAAGTCCTGCTATTGCATTAGCCTTTATGGTTGGGAATTGGACGATTCACCAGAAGCACCGAGGGATCAAAGCAGAAGGTGAATGCCCCGAGTCTGAGAGAGCGTCGGACGCATGAGGAGAAGCAAAGGCAAGTTTTCTGTGAATGCCAAGTGCACGTTCCCCTGGGTAGAAGGGAGGACAGCTGTTAGGTTGCTCCCTGATGGAGTTAATCTTGACAAGCTTTTTGGCAGTTGTTTCATCTTTATGATACCATAAGATAAAAATAGTAATCTCTGTTAGAGCTTTACGGTTTTTTAAATGCTTCGAATTACATGACTTTTAATAGCCTATGCTCACAATCACCCTGGGAGTTAATGCATTTTTATTGTCTGGGCTGATCTGGGACAAGTCACAGTCCCCTCCACTTTGTTCCTAGCCATCACCACTTCGTGTGATCCTGACCCTATTGTTCCCTCCATTAAGGCCTGACTTGTCTCTGACCCTTGCCTCTGACTCCCATTTTCTGGTCTGCCTTTGCTCTTTGCACTTTTCAAAATGCTCATGGGTGCACAGCCAGACTCCAAGTCCTCCAAATACTTGAGGCAACTCATCCAGTACTTTCCACTTTTTACCACCAGCCAAGTCCCCCCATTCTCCCTATCCCTCACCCAGGTAATTCTCTTCTTTACCCATCCAATGGGTGAGAAATAAACCCGATTTCCTGATTGCCTAGTATTCTAGCTGGGCCCACTTTTTAGACAAGGAAACTGAAGCTGAGAGAAGTTTCCTTGACTAAGAAGATCACATGTCTCATAAATGCTTGAATTATAACCCAAATTCAAGCTACCTCTAATTATCAATAGGCTATACATTAGCCACCCTTTTTATACTCTCCAATCATATATCACTCAACAGCAAATGCTTTTTCAATGTAAATTAACTGTCTTTCCTCTAAAAATGTCAAGACAGGGGCTGCCTCGTATCTCTTAATTTTGCAAGTTTAGTGGCAGGACCATGCACGGGCTGGGTTGCTTTGGCTTAGTGTAAGTTATATCCGATAGGGATAACATCAGACAAATCCAGACAGAATTATGTAGTAAACTTACAGCCACAGTTAGGGAGGTTTGTATGCTCACATGTGTGCATGTATGTGTAGCTTGGAGGGGAAGTTCAGAAGCAGTGGTCAGGGATCCAGTGAAGAACATGGTCGAGGGTCTCGTCATGGAGGGTCTGTATGTAATATTAAGAAATTTACATCTTAAAGACGTGAAGACTTGAATGAGACTTAAAGTGATTTTCAGCAAAAGAGTAATAGAATCACATTTATGGTGTTTATATTACATTTTATGCCTTCACACTTGTATGTACCATGTATATACTCCCAACAGACTTAAAGACATAAACAAAATGGTCAAAGTCCTGAGGGGATTCTCAAACCATAAGCACAGCCAACAGGATCATCTTTCATCAAGCAAATTAATTCCAGCATCCCTGTTTATATCTTCTTGATGATTTATAAATTTCATACAAAACAAAGATTAAATTAAATTATGTGCAAAAACATATTTTAAATCAGATATCAGCTCCAGAGTTATGGAACTATTTTCCATTTCATTTTAGAATACAATTGCAGAAAACATATTGTGTATTGTATACCATTTAATGAATTTAATTTCCATTAATAATAGTACCTTTTTGGAGATGTCCTTGGCTGACCTCTCTTGGTTTCCCAAAAACAGAAAGATAGATAACAAGTAGGCTGTTCATCAAGTGACATTGCTTTTATCTGGAAACATCCCATTGCTGTTGAAAGTTTTTTTTTTTTTTAAATAAGTTGAAAGTCCTGAATTGCCTGAGTTGTAGTTTTCTCATATGAATATATAATAAATCATCCTCAAAGTCTGACTGTATAAACAAATAGTTTCTGTTCTAAAAAGGGCTTGCTCTGGGGCCCAGAGAATCAAAACAACTTTCAGGGAAACTAAAATAAGGCTGTCAGCCTTTATAAATTATCTCTTGGATTGTAATAATAAAAAAGCAATGCTTAGACCCAAACAGTGGCATCTACTGTGTCCTTCGCTTCTACTTACAAGTACCAGGGGTGACCCATAAGGCAAAATAATCAGCATCCCAGACAACCAATCCCTGAAAAGCAGAAAGATGGCTAATTTCTAGGAGATTAGCCAGGACAACAAGCATAGACACAGAGAGGTTGTGAAAAACCTCATTAATCATGAATAAAGCAGGAAGCCACCATCGGTCATTTCAAGAGCTATAACTTCATAAGAAACCCGAAAAGCAGAGTTTAATCAGTATGTTAAAAGCTGAACCACAAAGACCTAAGTCAGAGCAAATAATGCCAAGAGTCGGAGAATTTAGAGAACTTAATCCTGAAAAGACATGCCTCTTGTTTAACACCGCATCGATGTTACTGTACAATTGCATATTACTATATAGTACAATTTGAATATCCATTATAGTACAATTTATAGTACAATTTGAATATTCAATTAAATATACAACTGAAGACTCAATTGCTTCCCATGCATGTCCCAAACAGGCTGTTAAGGTGGTAGCCGTTATAACAGATATTTTTCTAACTCGTGGTTTAGAACATATTGAGAACGATTGCTCAGGTATGTGAGGGAAGGAAAGGGGAAGAGGGTCCCATTGGTAAACCCAGATTCTGTATTTTGCTCATCAAAACAGAAGGCTGTAGTTAATTTGTCTGGTCCTTCCTGGAAAGCAGTTTAGGCATCATCTGTTGATACATATCCCTTGAGGGTCTTCTCCTTCAGCCTAAGTTATCAAAATCGTCCTCCCAAACACATGCACACCCATTCCGCATTTCATCCCATTTAAGTGTTCTGATAAATAAGGTTCTTTTCCTCCTTTTACATTCTATGTAACATGTTACTGCTCTAGTCGGTTGCCAGTTGACCTGGCTCTGATCACCACTGAATATCATCCATCTGAAGAGCAATCCACAGTAAGTGCAGTGTTCTATAGCATATTTATAGTTTATCAAGCTTATTCAAATATATTTATTTATTTTTTATTTTTTTAATTTTTATTTATTTATTTTTTTTAATATATGAAATTTATTGTCAAATTGGTTTCCATACAACACCCAGTGCTCATCCCAAAAGGTGCCCTCCTCAATTCCCATCTCCCACCCTCCCCTCCCTCCCACCCCCCATCAACTCTCAGTTTGTTCTCAGTTTTTAACAGTCTCTTATGCTTTAGCTCTCTCCCACTCTAACCTCTTTTTTTTTTTTCCTTCCCCTCCCCCATGGGTTTCTGTTAAGTTTCTCAAGATCCACATAAGAGTGAAACCATATGGTATCTGTCTTTCTCTGTATGGCTTATTTCACTTAGCATCACACTCTCCAGTTCCATCCACGTTGCTACAAAAGGCCATATTTCATTTTTTCTCATTGCCACGTAGTATTCCATTGTGTATATAAACCACAATTTCTTTATCCATTCATCAGTTGATGGACATTTAGGCTCTTTCCATAATTTGGCTATTGTTGAGAGTGCTGCTATAAACATTGGGGTACAAGTGCCCCTATGCATCAGTACTCCTGTATCCCTTGGATAAATTCCTAGCAGTGCTATTGCTGGGCCATAGGGTAGGTCTATTTTTAATTTTCTGAGGAACCTCCACACTGCTTTCCAGAGCGGCTGCACCAATTTGCATTCCCACCAACAGTGCAAGAGGGTTCCCGTTTCTCCACATCCTCTCCAGCGTCTATAGTCTCCTGATTTCTTCATTTTGGCCACTCTGACTGGCATGAGGTGATATCTGAGTGTGGTTTTGATTTGTATTTCCCTGATAAGGAGCGACGTTGAACATCTTGTATCGTTCCAATTTTAGTATATGTGCTGCCGAAGCGAGCACCAAATATATTTATTTAAACAGCCCTCTGAACATATGAGAGAGAATAAATGGCATGTCCGAAGTCATATAGATCATAAATGGCAGAGCTAGAAACTCAAGTCCTTTGACTCTAGATTCTATAATTTATCCTTTAAAGTATGGTTCTAGATTGGGCCTTACAACCGTTCTCAGTGCCTAGAGGTCATTGCAAAAGGAAAAATTAAAAGACAGCTGTTGCCTTAGGTGGTTATGATACAAGTGAAGGGGGACTTACAATCTAGGTCAGTAGCTATGGCATCTTTCATGATATGGCAGAATGTGTGTGATGGTCTAAAAGAGATCTTCTGATACTAGTTGTCTTTGTGACTCTAAAAAGAAAAGATACTGATGGGTAAAGTAAATAACACCTGGAGTAAACCATGATTTGAGAGCTCATTAACTCCCATATGCCTCTTGACAATAATGGAAATTTTGTAAATTGCTGCCTCTAATATGACCAAGCTGAATGCTTCACTATATATTGTGAGCAATTTGGTAGAGTGAACTAAAGAGAATAATGATTTGTACTTTACAAGTGCACAATTTCCAAGACTTTTCAAAATTCCATTTATTTACAAGTTGAGCTTTCTTTAAAAAAAAATAATAGAGGGGTGCCTGAGTGGCTCAGTCGGTTGAGCGACCAACTTCGGCTCTCTGTGGAGAGATTCTGTGTCTCTCCATCTCTCAGCCCTTCCCCTGCTCATGCTCTGTGTCTCTCTGTCTCTCAACAATAAATAAACGTTAAAAAAATTTTTTTAAAAAAATAACAGAGAATTTCAACTAGAGTAAGATTTGTACAGGTAAACAAAAATCTGAAGTTTAGATGTATTTTTTACATGTGAATTTTATCACTTTAATGTACTCATAATATTCAGAACTAGGATAATATAAAGTTCAAAATTAGCATAGTAAAGTAAGAACCAAGGACAACTTAATTTTTATTTTATTCAGTTCTAAATCAATCATGTTTTCTGGACAGTAATTAAATAAAGAGCCCTGCAGATGACATAGGAGTCCCTGCTCCCGAGGCATTTAAGGTGTGGCTTCATTGTGAAAATATGGAAGTTAAGATGGTGGCAGGCTTGAGCTGTTTATGTCAGCTCTCCCACTTACCATTAAAATATCCATGAAAATATGAAAAGTTTTTTTAAAAGCTGGCAAAATCACTGTAAACTCAAGACAAGAGAAGACCATATGCCAGATCCGGGTGGAATTTCAACTAATTGCATCAGCCGTGGGGATAAATTCAAGAAGTACATTTTTGAACTGCACAACACATGCTTTAATCTCTGAACCAAAACAGGCCAGATGGACCTAGTAAGGTTAGAAAAGGCTTGGATTCACCTTCTCTGTAAGAACTTAATTCTGCAGCAGTGAAGATGGACTGACTCAGAAAAACAGGTGGCCATTCTCCAACTCCAGAGGAGTTAATTTTGTAGCCACATAGAGCCAAGGTCTTATCCCCTCCACATGTATTCCCTATGACATTCTTTTTATTGCCATCATTTCAAAATGGCAATTCCCAGAACACAGCACAGAAGGAAGGACATAGGGATGAGAAGAAACTTGATAAAACAGAAAATGCTCTGTCCCCTGAACCTGGGCAGAGATAAGAAGAATGTTAGAAGTGCAAGCTGGGAGCGACGGTCTTTCATGTAATTCCACTCTTCAAAATACAAATTACATCATACCCCCTCGTTTAGTGAGAGAATCTGACAGAGCAAGAGAAGATCCAGGAAACTTGCACTGGATTCCTGCCTTCTAACAATGATAAAATGAGTAAGAACAAAACTTAACGTTTATGTTTAAAATTTTTAATGTTTATTTATTTTTGAGAGAGACAGAGACAGAGGATGAATGGGGGAGGGACAGAGAGAGAGGGAGACACAGAATCTGAAGCAGGCTCCGGGCTCTGAGCAAGCTGTCAGCACAGACCCCGATGTGGGGCTCGAATCCACAAACCGCGAGATCATGACCTGAACTGAAGTTGGGCGCTTAAGTGACTGAGCCATCCAGGTGCCCTTTAATGGTTATATTTTAAGGAAACAATTTTCCAGACCCCCAGGAGATAGTGATGGACCTAGAACATACTACCAATCCTTTCTGATAGCAAATCCTAACACTTCATTTGTGTCTCCCCTGACAGAAAAGCTTAAAAAGACCCACACTGAGCCCATAAAAAAAAAGTCACAATAAAGAGAACATTGTTGTGAAGATTCACAAGGAGAAAACTCTTAATATGATTTTGTATAATAAGCCAATGAAAGTTTCAGAAGCCTCTACTTTGTATTCTCAGAATGCTGTGATAGAAGAGTATTTTCAGTTTTAAAATGGCTGTAAAAAAATGTGGTTTCTCCTTTCCACTTTTAGATATCACACAAAACTCAGAGAATGAGAAACAAAAGTACTCATCTTCATTTTCAACAAATTTCTAAGAAAGAACATAGTCAAGGTCTAATAGCATTATGGAAGAAACCGAGGACATGTACTCATATCTGTAAATATCACACAAAGCTGTCAAAGCACAAATCTCCAAAGTAATTGGCACCCTAACCAATGAGCTCTCATTTGGAATAAGGAGGATGAGAATGTTGTCTGGTAGCCATCACTTCTCTGGATTATTTCACCACAGTATTTTAAGCAGCAAGGAAATCAAGGGTAAGTAAGAGATCACACAGAAAAGCCATATTTGCTGGAAGATGGCTACTGGTAAGGCAGGGGATGAGAGAATTTGCATATGGTAAGTTACCCAACCAGGTTGATTCCAGTAGGTTAAGGAAAGTAGAGGCAAAAAGAAGTTACACACACACACATGTCATAAAGAGAATTTCTACAAACTTGAAACATAGTCTTAGTCCTTAATCCATAGGAAACTTCAAAGTCTAGGAATTTATAATATGAATTATATGAATTCAAAAGAAGTAATAAAATCAAAAGAAGTAACACAAGATCGTTACAAAGATATTACAGATAGACAGAGGCGAGGAATTTGGAAAGAACTTACAGATAAAATACAGTCATTCTAAAAAGTTTTGTTGGAGCAAATACCAATTGTGGGCAAGTGGACCCCCATAAAAATTAAAAATCAGAAGCTTAATTGTCTCTAAATTGCTTTTAAAGAAGTTGTCTCTAAAATAAAAGGAAAGAGGGGTGCCTGGGTGGCTGAGTAGGTTGAGTGGCAGTCTCTTGATTTCAGCCCAAGTCGTGATCTCAGGGTCTTGGGATCAAGCCCCACACTGGGCTCCTCCCTGTGCATGCAGCCTGCTTAAGATTCTCTCTCTCTTATTCTCTCTCACTCTCTTACTCTCTCTCTCTCTCTCTCTCTCTCTCTCTCTCTCTCTCCCTCTGCCCCTCTTCCCACTCATGGTCTCTCTCTCTCTCACTCTATAAAATAAAACAAATAAATAAGAGGGAAGATATGACAAGGCAACAGAAGGAGATAAAATTTGATCTTTTACCAGGTAAGAAGTAAACAAAAAATGTTTAAAACCATAACAGAGGTAAAAGATACATCAAAAGCAGAAGACTGCACAAAACATTTTCAAATAAATGAGGCAAATGATAGGCTTGAGGAAAATGATCAAAATGAAATTAAAATTAGTAAAATGAAAGGTACTAGAAAGAAGATTATCCATGTGGAAAACAGATATGGGAAATGCAGCATAAGTATAATATGTATCTCCCTCTGTACCTACCATAAAAAAGAGATCTGACATAATGAGACAGAAAACATATAAAGATATTTGTAATGTTGCCAAAAATGTTTTTAAAAAACCCTTTCATCTGTAGACTGTAAGGGCACACATGCCATGGAAAAATGTTTACATAATCATCAGCACTAAGAAATAATATTCTAGGGGCGCCTGCATGGCTCAGTCTGTTAAGCATCGGACTCCTGATTCTGTTCAGGTCATGATCTCTCACGGTTTTGTGAGTTCAAGCCCCACATGGGCTCTGTGCTGACAGCAGGGAGCCTGATTGAGATTTTCCCTCTGTCTCTGCCCCTCCTGGCTGGCACCCTCTCTGCCTGTCTAAAAATAAAAAAACTGGGAAAAAAAAAAAGAAATAATATTCTGGCAAAATGATCAGTTTCAAAGATAAGAAAATAAGACTGACCAGTGAAAGCTATTCATCTGTTATGGGGAAAAAAAATAAGATTCATTTCAGACTTTTCCATAGCAACTTCCAATCTAAAAGTGTTATAAAATTCTCAAGGGAAGAAAATGTGATCCAAATATTTTATACCTAGCTAATCCACGATTAAGGTATAGAGCTGACAGATAAATAGTGTGAAACATGCCAAGTCTAAGTTTCCTTGAGCTTGTCTTAAAGACACTTGAAGACACTGAAGAAAACTTTACTCAACTGAGATTTAAATGCAGACCTTATAGAAAAAGGTCTGGCATGAGCATTTGATTCATTTAGCTATAAATCTGAAACTAATGCAAATATGAGGATAACAATCACAGAGCAGAAGATGGAGTTTATAAGCCCAGATTATGTAGAAATTAAGAACCTAATTAATAAATTAGAAAAAGGTAATTGCAAATAATAATAACCCTAAGTAAATGACTAGGAATTAATTTGTTAAAAATCACAAATGGATATCATAAATCTGAGAGGTGATTCTTTGATAAAAATGAAAACAATGATAATAAAATAGAGACAGATAAATTGATAAAAAACTAAATTAGGAGAAATGAGGATAGCACAAATTTATAAACTAATTATAATAATTACAAGGATGATTTTATCAGCTTAAGAGAATATGTTCTAGGATTTAGATGAAATGGTTGATTTTCTAGGAAATTATCAATACCAAGCATTGACCAACATTGACCAAAGACAAAATATGAACAGATCAAATACCATGCAGGAAACAGAGAAAGATGTCAAAGAGATTAAAAAATAATAATAATAAATAAATAAATAAATAAATAAATAAATAAAAAAGCATCAGTCCCCAAATGGTATCACAAGGGAATTCTACTGAGGATAACTTCAGAATTGTTTAAAATGTTCACTGAGGTAGAATAAAATAGACTTCTACTAAATTCTTTTACCAAGTGAGTATAACATTGATAGCTAAACCCCAGGCAACAAAATGAAAACAAGAAAGTTATTTATAAAGGAAGACAACCAGATGAACCTTAAACTTTTTTGACATTGAACACCAGGCAACCACAAAATAGTGGAAAATGTCATGACCCAAGAATGTGAGTCACAAAATGTGGTCACTTAGGTGTGAAAGCAAGAGAAAAACAATCTTTTAGATATTCAGTGGCTCATAAAGTATACCATCTACCTATTACATTTGAACAATCTGTTTCAAGATATTTTAGCCAACTGAAGTAAATGAAATAAAGAATTAAGGAATAGGGGAAAAAATCATATAAGAAGATTGTCATTAACACTGAAACCAATTTATAAATATATATGTATATATGTGTGTGTGTGTAAAATATACATATATACAATTTTGTATATAAAATATATAAATATATAAAATATGTATAAATGTGTGTGTATATATATGTAAATTTGATGCCAAATGTTCATCTATTAATTTATTTAATAAATATCTTATGACAAGAAATAAAAATTTAAAGAGACACTTCCTTCCAAGTGGAAATGGAAAAAAAAAATCTGTAAAACCACTGGATTGAAGAGGACACCAGGAGTACAATTATAGATTTTTGGGTTCCTGTAGGTCAATTGCAGTTTTCTAATTCAAATCTCTCCATACATTGTCAAAAAAAGCATGCAGATCCATATGAAGAGTAAATAAAACTACTCACCACTTGGAGCTCCTGGGTGGCTCAGTCAGTTAAGTATCTGACTTCGGCTCAGTCACGATCTCACGGTTCGTGAGTTCAAGCCCCATGTCGGGCTCTGTGCTGACAGTGTGGAACCTGTGGATCCTGCTTCGGGTTCTGTGTCTCCTTCTCTCTCTGACCCTACCCCATTCCTTCTGTCTCTGAAAAATAAAATAAACGTGAAAGAAAATTAAACAAGAACGATTCACCACTGGTTTTTATAGCAAAACTAGAAGGCAGGATGTAATATGTGAAATTACATGTGTATATGAGGAACAAATATTCCAAAATATTCCAAAGCCAGCTCTAGAGCCATGCCATAACAGACAGTACATAAGAAGCCATTATCCAAGTGAGAAACCAACATGGCAGTACACAGATAAAATCACTCCCATAAAAGAGAGTCCATTCCAAATGTGGACAATACTTAGAACAGGTCTAAGGCCAAATGGATCAGAACATAACTACTAAAGGATCAAAAGGAAATAGCTTGAAGGATGAAGAAGAAATTTTGGCAGTCTTGGAGATATATAATTTCTATGGGAGAAGAGCCAACTTGGAAAAGAGAGGCATTCTTTGGATGCTTGAAGATAAAAGGAAAGAAAGAAGCCACTTATACACAGATTTTTTTTTTATACATACAGTACAGTTCTATAAATGTATATTCTCTTCCTTTTGATTTTCTTAACTTTTTTTCTAGCTTATTTTATTGTAAGAATATAGTATATAATTCATATAACGTACAAAATATGTGATAATTGACTATTTATGTTCCCAGAAAGGCTTTCAGTCAATAGTAGGCTATTAATAGTGAAATTTGGGGCAGTCTAAGCTTATACATGGATTTTCAGCTGCAAGGAGGGTCAGTACCCCTAACCCTCCTCATGTGGTCCAAAGGTCAACTGTATACATAATCAAATTTCTAAAAAAGAAAAACAGAACCGTGGACAAGAGAACTAATATTTAAACTGTAATCCAATAAAAATTTCATAAATAAGAGAAAACTTGGGTCCATGAATTGAAAGAACCCATTGTGTACATGGGAAAAAATGGCCTAGAATGGTCAACTCTACAACATAGTCTAATAAACCTATTAGACATCAAATATATAAAAGCAATCTTCTGTGCATCCACACGAAAAAGCCAAGTCACAAAGAAAATAAGATCATAAATTAAGAAAATAATGGAATAACAACTTTCAAAAACTGAAGAAACTGTAAACCAATGATTTTATATGTAGGCAAGCTGTCTTTTAAATATAAGTCCTATAGAAAAAGTCTGATGCAGACAAAAACTCGGTAAATACTCTACACATGAACCCTTCCTAAAAAATTTGTGAGATACAATTAAAGTTGTGATTAGAGGAAAATGCATAGCACTACACACTTGTGATACTTAGGTAAATAAAAATTAAAAACAGAAACCAATTAAATCCCCAACTCAGAAGGATAGGAGGGAAAAAGAAGAAAAAATTTTATTTTATTTTTTTTTAATTTTTAAAAAATTTATATCCAAGTTAGTTAACATATAGTGTAATAATGATTTCAGGAGTAGAACTGAGTGATTCATCATTTTAACACCCAGTTCTCATCCCAGCAAGTGCCCATCACCCATTTAGCCCATCCCTCCACCCAACACCCCACCAGCAACCCTCAGTTTGTTTTGTGTATTTAAGAGTCTCCTATGGTTTGCCTCCCTCTCTGTTTTTATCTTATTTTTGCTTTCTTTCCCCTATGTTCATCTGTTTTGGTTCTTAACTTACACATATGAGTTAAATCATATATTTGTCTTCCTCTGACGGACTTATTTCACTTATTTCAGTTATTCACATAATACACTCTAGTTCCATCCAAGTTGTTGCAAATGGTGAGATTTCATTCTTTTTGATTGCCAAGTAATGTTCCAGTGTGTGTGTGTGTGTGTGTGTGTGTGTGTGTGTGTGTATACACACCACATCTTCTTTATCCATTCATCAGTCAATGGATATTTAGACTCTTTCCATACTTTGGCTATTGTTGATAGTGCTGTTAAAAACACTGGGGGTGAGCCCCTTCGAACCAGCATTTTTGTATCCTTTGGATAAATACCTAGTACTACAATTGTTGGGTCATAGGGTAATTCTATTTTTAATTTTTTGAGTACCCTTCATACTGTTTTCGAGAGTGGCTATACCAGTTTATATTCCCACTAGCAGTGCAAAAGGGTTTCTCTTAAAAGAAAATTTTAAAATAAAGAAGTACAAATCAATGGAATAGGAAGTAGAAAAATGGTAAAACTAACTAAATAAATCAAAACATTGAATTTTGGTGAAAAATCACCAAAATAGACACACTACTAGCTAATCGAACCCAGAAAAAGAGGAGAAAGGGTATATTCATAAAATAAATGGTGTGAGGGAAATAACTTTTGAAAAAGAGAAAATTATAAAAGTCATAACACATTGTTTTGCACAGCTCAATGCAAATATGTGAAATTTAAAATGAAACGGATAGCTTCCTACAAAAATACAATGTGCCAAAATTGACCTCAACAGGGATAAAAGTTTCAAGCAAATAATTTTTGACAGGAAAAACCAGTGAGATATGAAAGAATTATCCCACAAGAAGCACCAGATTCAGATATTTTTCTCAAAGATAGTCCATCATCCTTGCCCCTGAGCATAGAAAAAGAAGGGAAACTTCCAAATTTCTTTAATGAAGCAAGTATGACATTGATGGCCGAATCAATAAAATATAAAAAGAAAACTTAAGAACCAGTCTCATTTTTTTTTACCAGTCTCACTTTTTAATAATAATGCCAAAATTAAAAGTTAAACACCAGCAAACAAATTCCAATGGTATATTTATAAAAATACCCATGATCAGGTGATTTATTCCCAAGTGATTTAATATGAGGAAATCTGTTAAGACAGTTCATTACCTTTACTAGCTAAGGAGAAATAATAAATGCTGATTTCTTATAGATCCTAAAAAGACCTTTGACAAAATTCAGCACCCATTGCTGATTAAAAAAAAATAATAAACTCAATGAAAAAGTATTGCTTCTGCTTTAACACTAAATATATAGAACTCATTTCTAAAGCCATATTTGACTTAACAGTACAACTTTATGTAGTCGTTCCACTAGGGTCAGAATAGAGTTAAAGATGTCCACTCTCTTTCACTAACAACATATTCCAGGTATTAGCCTATATATTTTAGAGAAGAGATAATGATTACCAACATGAAATTGGAAAAAGAAGCAAATCTATATCTTTTTTTGAGAGACTATGATTAAATAACTCAAAGGAATAAAATGATAAAACACAAATAATAACAATAATGTAGAAAGATACAAAATTAATATATGCAAATACATGGCCTTCACGTATATAAGCAATAACCAGTTAAAAGATATAATTTTATAATGGAAGAGAAGACATTTTGTATTCACTATTAAAAGATGAAATACTTAAGAATAACCTTTAAAAGAAATATGCAACTTGGTTCCAGATCTATCATGGTGGCCTAAGTTCACTGGGTCTACCTTTCCAGCTGATTACAATTAAAACCCCTAGATAAAACACAAAAATGCACCACCTCTGGCCTCTAAAATTAAACAACAGCAAGTTGATTGTGGGGGAAAATCAAAATTTAAGGGACCTCATACGTGAGTTTCTCAGTTTGCTTTTTGTCTCCTAATGGGCTTTGCTCTGAGTGCAGACCTCTGTTGCAGAGCTATGGGGTGATGAGGGCAGAGCACCAAACCACCAATAGTAGCCCTATTTTTCTGGCCAGAGGAAACAGGGAAAAGACACCCTGGAATCTGGAGTATGAGGAAGGATAATCCCAGATCAGAAAGGAGTCCCTAATTATGCATAAAAAGCTGCAGATCTTAGGCTCACTCCTGAATTATGCATGTGTGGGACAAACCCAAACCAGCATAGCAGTGCCTTAAAGAACCCAACTTACATGTGAGCCATAACCTTGGGAAAGTGAAACAGTACTTGGGTCTGTACGTATATGGATAAAAATCATTACATTCGCCTGAAGATTATAACATGTTTCAGGGTCTACACAAGTAACATGCCATAATTTATAAAATACAATCATAAATTGCCTAGTAAATGTGAGCAATTTTCGGGAGAGAAGACAACAAATGCTAATCATAAAGTGACTTGGAGTTTAAAATATGAAAAAAAGATTTTAAAGCAGCTATTATAACTCGTCTCCATAAGACCATGGAAAATGCACTTGAAAGCAATGGAAAGAAGCTCATTTAACCCCCAATGGGATATAAAAACAAAAGGAAAAATAGCATGCCTAGACATAGCATAATCAAAGTACTGAAAAAAACAAGGAATATAAAGACATATAAGCAGTTTTGAAAGCAGCTAAAAAATGATGAATTCTATTGACTTTTACTTCTTGCCATATGTAAAAATAACTAAAAAGGGATTATAGACCTAAACATAAAAATTAAAATTATAAAACTTTAGAAGAGGGGCACGTGGGGGATCAGTCAGTTAGGCATCTGACTCTTGATCTCAGTTCACATCATGATCCTGTGGTTCATGAGTTCAAGCCCTGCGTTGGACTCTACTGACAGTGCAGAGCCTTCTTGGGATTCTCTCTCTCCCTCTCTCTCTCTGCCCCTCCCCTACTTGCGTGCACTCTCTCTCAAAATAAACATTTAAAAAATTAAAAAAAAATAGAAAACAACAAACAAAAAAGCTTTATAAGAAAACACAAGAGAAATTGCTTACAATTCAGCAAAACCATAAAAAAATAATTGGGACAGCTCCACGGTTAAAAGCCTTTGCACTTTGAAAATTATAATTAAGAGGGGGAAAAAAGGCAAGCCATATTAGGAGAAGATGTACTTAGAATACATATATCAGACAAAAGACTTGTATCTAAAATACATAAAAAAAAATACAAGTTAATAACAGAAACAAAAAAGACCTTCATCATCACCCCCTACCACCAGAACCAAATGGGCAAAAGATTTGAATGAACACCACAAATGATATACCAAAAGTAGATAAGGGCATGAAAAGATGATCATCATTAGTCATGAAGATGCAAATTAAAAGCATGAGATTCTACTAAACACCCCTTAGAATGACTCAAATTAACAAAACTTAACCAGATCAAGAGTTGGTGAGGATGTGAAGAAAGTAGACTCTCATACACTGCTGGTGACAGTGTAAAATAGTAAAACAATTTTGGGAAATGTTTTGGCAGTTTAAGAAGAAGTTAAATACACACCTAGCAAAATACCTGGCCATTCCTCTCCTAGGAATTGGCTCAAAGGAAAACAAAAAAATCTGTTCATTCAAAGTCTTACATGCTTTTGTTTATAGCAGCTTTATTTGCAATAGTCAATAACTGAAAACAACCCAAATTTTGATCAGCAGATGAGTAGATAAACAAATTATGGTATATCTAAACAATGGACTGCTGCCCTGTAATAAAAAATAACAAGACTATTAGTACATGCAACAACATGGGTGAATCTCAAAATTATGTGACAGAAGTCATACCAGAAAAAAAAGTACCAACTATATGGATTGAAAATTTGTAGACTTCCGATCTCTGGTCTGACATGTACAGAGTTTGGAAGTTGTCATCCTGTGCTACAATAAGGAAAAAGCTAAACAAACTGAAAAACAATTACTCTTCTTAGATTCATCAGAACTGACTTCACAAGGCAAACTACTGCCCTGAAAACTGGAGTCAGAATACAGGAAATCACAGCTTAGTGGCATCAGCAGCCACGGCTGGAGCTTGTTAAGAACAATCAAAGGATAATTGACTAATAGCTGGAGACTGAGCATAGACTAACATGAGAAATAAAAACTTCTGGATACCGAGAACCACTAGGTTCTCAGGTTGAAGATCAGAGAAAAATCCCTGCATGCTTTTGGCAGGGGGATGGAGTAAGCAGCCATTTTGGAATAAGTCCAGGGTTCTCTGTTCTCCTTAACAATGGCCTGCCCTCAAGGGAAACTATTTTACTGGAGCTTAGTTTACTTGGGTTCTACCGGAGTCTAACTAATCTGGGGAAAGGACTAAGAAAAATCAAAAGGAAATGCTAGAATCATACTGTTACAGAAATGAAGAATACCTTTGATGGCCTTATCAGTAGACCAGACAAGGCTACAGTAACAATCAGTGATCTCGTATTCAGTGAAATCGTCTTTCAAAATTTAAGGATACATGAAGACTTTTTCAGGCAACTGAAAACTGAGAGAACTTGTCGTTAGTAGACCTGCCTTAGAGGAAATGTTAAAAGAAATTCTTCAGAGGGAAGGAAAATGAAATAGGTCAGAAACCCAGATCTGCATAAACAAAAGGACATTAGAGAAAGAATAAATCAAGGTAAAATAAACTATTATATTTCTATTAGTCGTAATTGATTTACCAAATAACGGTTTTGTCAAAAAAATAATAGCAACAGTATACTGGCTGAGTAGAACTTATTGATAAATGAAATAAGTGACAGTAATGTAATAGGGGACAGGAGGGAGAAATCAGGAATATTCTGTTATAAGGTAACTGCATTACCCATGAAGTAGTATAGTTATTGCAAAGGGGACCTTGTGTTTCTACTGTGTTTGTGTTCATCTGTAATGAACGCTAATTATTTTAATTCAGATGTTGCAGGGGATTCTATATGATGAATATAGCCATGATAAATAATTGATACATTTGAGCCTCCTTGAATAGAGGAGGAAGATTCTCTGCAATCATCCACCTCAGATATTGCTGAGGAATATGATCAACAGTTTCTAATCTGCATGATGTCATATGGATGAATTATAGTAATTCTGTAATAATTTATTCTGTTCCATCTCCACTAACCCTACCATTCATTCTTGACTCTCTTAAACACTCATCCTATACAATTAAATATATACAGTTATTTGTGACTATAGATCAGGACAATATATTTTGTGAGGTACACTGATATGATGGAAATTCCTTTCTTAAACATCTTAAGATTAAAACATTTCTAACAAATGAACACAGATAAGATTATCAAAAAACAAAACTTTGGATTTCCTGTTAGAATTGGCACCCATTCAACTATATGTTTGGGTAAATTACCCAATTATACCTTAAACTCTTAGCTTGTTAGTTCTAACAGGTTTGGTTTTGGGTGTTTTGTTTTGTTTTGTTTTGTTTGTTTTTTGGGTTTTTTTTTTTATGGAGTCTTTAAAGTTTTCTATATGTAAGATTTTTTTCATCTGAAAACATGGCTAGTTTTACTTCCCTTCCAGTTTAGATGTTTTTTAGTTTAGTTTTTTTTTTTTTTCTGCCTAATTGCTCTGGCTAACACTCTCAGTTAAATAGAAGTTAGCATTCTTGCCTTGTTCCTAATCTTAAAGGGAAGGCTTTCATTTTTTCATCATTGAGTATGCTAGCTGTGGGCTTTTCATATATGGCCTTCTTTATTATGTTGAGATACTTTCCTTTTATTCTTAATTTGTTGAGAGTTTTTATCATTAAAAGGTATGGAATCTTGTCAAAGTCTTTTTATGTATCTATTGAGATGATCATATGTTTTTTTATCATTTATTTTGTTAATGTGGTACATCACATTAATTGATTTTTGTATGTTGAATCATCTGTGCATCCCAGGGATAAATCCTGTTTGGTGATGGTGTATGATCCTTTTAACATACAAAAATCAGTCACATTTCTATACACTAAAAATAAACTACCTGAAAATGAAATTAGGAAAATAATCTCACTTACCATAGCATCAAAAAGAATAAAATGCTTGGGAATCAGCTTATCAAAGAAGATGAAATACTTGTATACTGAAAACTACAAAAACACTGATGAAGAAATTGAAGAAGACACAAGCAAATGGAAAGATTTCCAGTGTTCATGGATTGGAAGATTTAATATTGTAAAATGTTCCTACTACCCAAAGCTATCTACAGATTAATTCCAATTCCTATAAAAATTCCAATGCCACTTTTTACAGAAATGGGGAAAAAAATTCCAAAATTCATATGGAACCATGAATAGCCAAATAAGTCTTGAGAAGAATAATGAAGTTGGAGGCATTAAACTTTCTAGTTTCAAAATATATTTCAAAACCACAATAATCAAAGCACAACGGTACTGGCATAAAGACTGACATACAAACCAATGGAACATAATAGAAAGCCCAGAAATGAACCCTAGCATATGCAGGAAATTAACCTTCAATAAGGGTGTTAAAAATACACAATAGAGAAAGGATGATTTCTTCCAAAAGGTTCTGTGAAAACTGAATATCTACATGCAAAAGATCGAAAGTGAAATCTTATCTTACACCATACATAAAATCAACTCAATATGGATTAAATACTTAAACATTAAACTTGAAACTGCAAAACCCCTAGAAGAAAACAAGGGAAAAACTTTTTGACATTGGTTATTAGTTATGGCAGTGATTTCATAGATATGACAACCAAAAGCATAGGCAATGAAACAAAAAATAAACAAATGGGACTACATCAAGCTGAAAAGATTATGCATAGCAAAGGAAAAAATTAATAGAGTGAAAGGCGACCTAGAGAATGGGAGAAAATATTCACAAAGTACGTATCTGATAAGGAGTTAATCTCCAAAATATAAAAGGGACTCCTACAACCCAATAGCATAAAAACTAATAACTTGATTAACTGAAGAAATTTTGATATTGAAAAAGACACACATAAATGGAAAGATATTCCATGCTCATGGATTGGACCAGCCAATGTTGTTAAAATATCAATACTACCCAAATAAATCTACATGTTCAGTGCCAGCCTTAGCAAAATTACAATGGCTGTTTTCAAAGAAGTGGAACAAATAACCCTAAAATTTGTATGGAACCAAAAAAACCTCGAACAGCCAAGCAATTTTGAAAAAGAATAACAGAGCTGGATCATGTCTTTATGCAGTAAAAGTGTAGATTTTCTTTGTGACTTTTTCTTTGTGATTTTCTTTGTGACTTCCTGATTTCAACCCAAACTACAGAACTATAGTAATTAAAGCACTACAGTATTGACATAAAAATAGACACATAGGTCAATGGAATAGATAAGAGAGCCCAGAAACAAACCAATGCATATATGTTCAATTAATTTATGACAAAGGTGCCCAGAGGATACAATGGGGGAAAGGACAGTCTCTTCAATAAATGGTGTTGGAAAAACTGTATAGCCACATGCAAAAGAATGAAACTAGATGGCTATCTTACACCATACACAAAAGTTAAGGTAACATGAAGACTTAAGACTTGAAACCATAAAACTTCTAGAAGAAAACACAGGTGGTAAATGCCTTAACATAGGTCTTGGTGATAATTTTTAAAATATGACACCAAAAGCAAAAGCAACCAGAGCAAAAATGAATAAATGGGATTACATCATACCAAAAGCTTCTTCACAGCAAAGGAAACCATCAAAACAAATGAAATTTGTTTGAAATGAAAACAAATGAAAAGGCAACTTCTTAGATGGAAGAAAGTATTTACAAATCATATACCTGGTAAAGAACTAATATTCAAAATATATAAAGAACTTGTACAACCCAATGACAAAAACAAAACCAAAACCAAAACAGGAACAAAACAAAACAAAACAAAACAAAACACCCACAAGTCCAATTAAAACATGGACAGAAGATCCAAGTACACATTTTCCAAAGAATATGTACAGATGACCAACAGGTACATGAAAAGGTTCTCAGTAGCATTAATCATCAGAGATATGCAAATCAGAGCCACAATGAGATATCACTTCACACCTGTTAGAATAGCTATTAACAAAAAGACAAGAAATAATAAGTGTTGGTAAGGGTGTAAAGAAAAGGGAACACTTACACACCGTTTGTGGGAATGTAAACTGGTGTGGCTGCTATGGAAAACAGTATGGAGATCCTCAGAAGATTAAAAAATGTAACTACCATATGATCTAGCAATTCCACTTCTGGGTATTTGTCTAAATAAAAATGAAAACACTAACTTGAAAAGATATTTGTACTCCCATGTTCATTGCAGAATTATTTACAATTAAGATATGGAAACAACTTAAGTGTCCATCAATAGATGAATATTATAGAGATATGTTGTGATATATATACACAATGGAATACTGCTCAGCCATAAAAAAGAATGAAATGTAGCCATTTACAACAAATGGAGGGGACTTGGGGGCACTTTTCTAAGTGAAATAAGTCAGAAAGAGAAAAACAAACACCGTATGATCTCTCTTATGTGTGGGATCTAAAATAAAACAAAACTAACAACAATAAAAACAAAAACAAGTTCATAGTTTCAGAAAACAGATTGGTAGTTGCCAGAGGAGAGGTGTGGAGGATGAAAGAAATTAGTTAAGAGGGCCAAAGAAGAAAATTAAAATGTGCTAAAGACTTGAATAGGCATTTTTCCAAAGAACACATATTAATGGCAAATAGACATATGAAAAATATTCAGTGTGACTAGTCATCAGGAAAATGCAAATCAAAATTACAATGAGATATCCTCTTGTATCTGTTAGGATGGCTGTCCTCACAAAGATAAGAGATAGAGTGTTGGTGAGGATGTGGAAAAAAGAGAATCTTTGTGCACCGTTGGTGGGAATGCAAAATGGTGCAGCTGCTATGGAAAACAGTATGAGGGTTACTCAAAAAATAAAAAATAGACTACCATATTATCCAGCTATCCCACTTCTGGATGTTTATCCAAAAGAATTGAAGTCATTATCTCAAAGTGATATTAGCATTCCTATGTTCATTTCAGCACTTATTAGTAATAGCTAATGTGTGGAAACAACCTAATTGTCCATTCACAAATGAATGGATAAAACTATGGCCTATATATACAGTGGCATATTATTCAGCCTCAGAAAAAGAAGAAGATTCTGCAATGTTTGACAACATGGTAGAATCTTGAGGACATTTTGCTAGGTGAAATAAGCCAGTCACAGAAATAAAATACTACATGATTCAATTTATTTGAGGTGTCTAAAATGATCCAATTCATAGAATCAAGAGTAGAATGGTTATTGCCAATGGCTAAGGGGAGAGGAGAAAAGGGAATTATTAGCCAACAGATGTAAAAGTTCAATTAGGCAGCAACTTCTAGAGATCTACCCATACAACATGGTACCTGTAGTCAACTCTACTGTATTGTACAGTTAAAAATTTGTGAAGAGGGTAGCTCTCATGTTATGTCTTCTTGACACAGTAAGATAAAACAAAGTTCAAAGCACTGTTCAAACAAAAAGATTTTTCAGAGTTAAAAATATTGTTTAAGTACCCAAATTTTTGAATTTCCATATTAATAATGTCTCCCTCACAGTAACATTGACAGGATTAAATGAGATAGATGTAAAAATGATTCCCCATACCTAATCTTACGTAAAAGTGGAATAGAGAGAAAATTTGCAAGGTCCTTAACATTTTTTTTTTTTTTTTTTTTATTGAGAGACAGACAGAGACAGAGCATGAGCATGGGAGGGGCAGAGAGAGGGAGAGATAGAATCTGAAGCAGGCTCCAGGCTCTGTGCAGTCAGCACAGAGCCTGATGTAGGGCTCGAACTGAACCCATGGAGCACGAGACCATGACCTGAGCTGAAGTCAGCCGCCCAACCGACTGAGCCACCCAGGCGCCCCTTAAGGGACTTAAAAGTTCCTATTTTCTTTTTAGAATTTGTTTTCCCTTCAAATTTAATAGTTAGACCTTACACACCTTTAGGTTGAAAGAGGAAAGACCAAAGGGCTGCTTCTACTCAAGCTGATGCTTATGTCTGTCCTTTGTATGAGATGGGAGGCTATGGCCTTGTACAACAGCATTGTACCTCCAACTGGATAAGATAGGAGAGAAGGAGAGAATATCATCATAAATAACTAAGCTATAGTAGAAAATGAAGAATTAACTGATCTTTCTCTCCCTATATTCCTGTTAGTAATCCCAATTTATTCTAGTCTTAATCTTAAGCTTCTTATTAAGGGCAATACATTCTGCTTAGAGAGTTCTCTATTAAGGCTATGATTTCAATGTGGAAAAATCAAACCATGAATTTCCTGAGGGGAAGAATCATGTCTTATTCATTTTTTTTTCTTTCCAGCAATTAATAGCAGTTAGCATATAGGAACCCCATAAATTCTTAATGTTTAGATAAGTAAATGGAAGAAAAAAATACTGTGACAAATTATACAAGGAAATATTTGATTTTTATTTTTCACTAAGAAGAAATTTATGCCTAAAACCTAAACCAGTACAGTCTTATTCTATTTGAACAAAGCCAAAGATGAGATGAGATAAATTAAGAGTAGATAAGGAATAAAGGTAAGATAATTCTTGTTTGAGGAAATGGCATCACTCAGGAGTTTTGTTTTTTTCTACTCTTTATCCTTCACCTTCAATGACTATTTCAAGTTTTCCCGCAGAGTCCCCAATGATACAGTAAGTTACAGCCTTGAACTGTGCTAAATAAAGGAACAATTATAAATTTCATAGTGAAGGTCTCTCTGATATACCATTCTCTTGGGGAGAGGTAGATGAGAGAGAAAGGTGGGGGAAATATCATGGTCACTTTTTTTCATTGCCTCCTTTTTCTTCTTGCCCATTGTGTGTTTTACTACCATCCATCAGAGTTATGGCAAGAACGGGCTTTACCTAAAATAGCTGAAAGGTACCATTGTCTATCACTTACCCCCGTCAACAAGTCAATTTGAAGCTCACTGTCTTCTACTAGGTCAAAAGGAATTGCTAATATTTTTAGAGAACATGATGGATTGCAGTGAGAATTCTAACAAAAGATGACCAAAATAAACCATCAACATCATTTTCATTTCTGAATTGGATGGGAGAAGAATGGGAAAAGCATAGATGACATTTCTCACTCAACCTTATTTGCCATTTAGTTTAAAAGGGAGGTAGGAGGGCAATGGGGATAAATTTCAAGCCATCATTTAAAAATGTGGCCACAGGCACTTGTTACTGATATGTCATTGCATCATGCTACTTGATACAATTCAAAATGCATTTTTCTTTCCTTGAACTTGATTTAAGGTTGTCTGCCCAAAACTCCTCCAGGGATGCTCCCCCTCTTTGTGTCTTCATTTTTCAAGGAATGTGAAGTTGACACAAAACTTCTACAGAGTTTGGTCTTGAAGTCATAGAGGAAAGAAAATTGGTGTTTTGTGGAATCAGTCCTCTGTTTTATGAGGTACCTCTCTGAAACTCTGATGCTTTTCCTAGTTGACTCCAGAACTAACTAGAAACACTGGCAACCCAATTTCTAGCTGTTTCCAAGATTTAGCTTCTACTTCATCACTTCAAATGTACCTACTTAGTTTCTACTGCTTTAGCCCCTGCCTCCACAGCGTAGTGGTTTATAATTTGGTGTCTATGGAACACTCGGGGCCAGAGGAGGTTTGAGAGGAGTACAAAGAAATTGTAAAATCTACCTCCCACCTATAATTCATCTACAAAACTTCTGCCTTTATTTGTTTTATGTGTTAAGACTAATTTATATACCATATGGATTAAGAACACCACTGGTTTAAAAAGTTGGAAAATCATTACCCAATTTAGAACAACCAAAGAAAAGCAGAATCATAGAAATATAGAGCAAAAAGAGATCTCAGAGACAATTTAGTTCAATTCTCTGATAATATGGATGAGAAAACTGAGTTGGGGAGAAGTAAAGAAACATGTCTGAGGGCTCATGGTGATTGGCAGACATAGATCTATTGATTTCTAATCCAATATTCTAACTTTTTTTGTTTGATAATGTCAGTGATGTTTAAAGAATGATGAGTGTGGAAAAATATTTCTAATGGCTAACTAAACTGGATGATGTTGTTAACTACTTTAAATATCCTATGGAGTATTAAAACAGATTCGTCCCCATTCAGTCATCCTTCCATCCAGCTCTTCATCCATCTACCCATCCTTAGCCAATGAAATGTAGGTTAATAGTAGAAGCCTATTTCTTTTTCTTTCTTTTTTTTAATGTTTATTTAAAACTCTGAGAGACACAGAGTGCTAGCAGGGGAGGGGCAGAGAGAGCGAGAGACACAGAATCTGAAGCAGAATCCAGGCTCTCAGCTATCAGTACAGAACCTGATGTGGGGCTCAAACCCACAAACTGTGAGATCATGACCTGAGCCAATGTCAGACGCTTAACCAACTGAGCCACCCAGGTGCCCCTAGAAGCCTATTTCTGATTATATTTTTTACGGTAGCAATTGTGTAATAAGTTCACCCAATTCTCATGCACTCAAAGTCTGAAGACCAGAAGCATGTCTTTAAGATGTATATGAAGGTCATATATTCCAGACCCTACATTTAAGAGAACACTGAATCAGATAGTGGGCGTACATATAAGACTTCTGATCAATGATTCCTGGGGACTTCACCAAACAATTCATATTAAATAGAGGAACTTTGTACTTATATTTTGCTATGAAAACCCGGATATCAGTATATCAAAGTTGAATTACATACTGATATCATTTTTGTCGTAAGTGATCTATGTGTCTTCAAGTCAAACATCCTCACTCATGGACTTGTGATACTCTCTAGAAGAGCATAAAACACAGGAATTAGAGTGACATTACCTAACTTTTCACTGGCTCTTTCTGCCACCCGCTATTATAGTATCACTAGCTCCCATATCAACCCCTTAGTTTTTAAATGGTACCCCACATACGCTTCAAACAATTCTTTTCGAGACCAAAAGTCATGAGCCCTTTTCTTATTCTTCTGCTCCAGACTCATTCAGGGATGCCTGCTTCCAAGGCCTCCAGTGTATGGAGACCCATGTGAAGGTGCCCTGCATCAGCTGGTAGAAGCCATAGTGGTTCTCTCTTACAGGATATAGCTGCTCTCATGGGTCTCCCCATCACCTCCACAGGGCCCTGATGTTGCCACTGGGCATTGCCACTGCCTCTCCCTGTACCTCTATACCACTAATGTCTTGATGCACCTCTGCCACTTACTCTGACTACCATTGCCTGCATCGGGGCTGTTCTTGCATATGAACCCTCAGGGAACCCTGGCCAAGGCTATATGGGGCTCTGGGGAGAACTGTAAAGATCTCTTCTCTCTACTTGTGTTGTTTCTCTTAATGGCATATTAAAAAGGGCTGTTTGGTTCCAAACTTGACAGAGTTTTTATCGAAACAGCTGTGAGGAGATGCACCTAACACATAGATGTTCACAGCTTCTTTGCTTCCCTCCTTTCTGAATAGAGAAAGGACAAAATCAAAGTTTGAGAAAAGCAATCAAGGAAAAAGAAGTAAAAACCCAGTGAAGGGGAGCATACGGTAGAGGGAGAGCCCAGCTCAGATGCGTGTTGTGAATGCTCTGTACCAAGGATGGGGAGCTTGATAGATCAGGATGGTGAGGACAAGACTATACACATGGGAGAATTCTGATGGGAAGCAACGATGAGAGGCTTCCAGGAATCTGGAGATGCTCAAGAATTTGGAGGGGACAGGAGGTTTTCATGAGAGTAGCTGTGGACTAAGTTTCTCTACTCACATGATCCTGGAAAGATAAAGAAGTCTTAAATTTCCGTCTGGACTAGGTGTAGCTTTGTACACACTGTGCAGTTATTTCTGTAGTTATGTGCTGCCCACCTCCCTATCCACTCCCTATGCCTCTCCCCTCCGTAGACTAAGATATGAGTTCATAAGGACTAGGTCAGGAGACAAATGCAAAGGAGAGACACCAAGATGTATACAGAGTTCCTGCTGCCTCTTGAAGCTGAGGCTTTACTACAAAGTGAAGCCTGTCTCTCTCCTCCCCTTGATGAGATGAATTCTCATCAAGGTTGCTCTTAGTCCTATAAACTTCTGGTAGATTTACTCTTGACTTAGCCAGAGTTGGCCAGCCTTGGCTTGACCACAACTAAAAAGAATTTAGGCTCAGCTGGGACCCCCACTATCCTCTCTTTCAATAAGAAACAGAATTGCTCCTTGGGTCATGATAAGTAACTTTGCTCATGCAGTTGAGTTCTTTGAGTGCCAGCACAAACTGACACTTTCATTGTTTCCTCATTCCTATACTCCAGTTTTATAACCCCAAAATTAACTCAGTGCAGCTGAAGATGAATCTGCTTCAGAAGACTACATGCTTCCCAAAGTATCCCAGTTGATTCAAGGGCTGATTTATTGTAGACTTGTGGGCTCACCAGCTTTTAACCTCATTTTGCTTCCCAGATCAGCATCTGTGTTTGTTTAACAGCCATTGGCTGAATCACTCTGAGAATCACGGAAGCCATGTGGAAGGCCCAGGGACCACATGGCTCATCTCTTGAAGTGACACTATGGGTGTTTATATCATTTGTCAGGTTAGGATTTCTCTCATGGAAATTGAGCTCAAAGATTGTGTCTATCAGTTCCCTGGAAAAGTAAATCTCAGAATTCTGAATGACATAAGATTTTTCCCAAGGATGTCAATATGCTTTTCCTCTAAAGCCACAGCAGAAATGATGACATCCTCTGATAACAAGGAGGCTGTATTTAATTCTTGTTTCCAGTGTTTATTGTGTTCCTATCATGTGCCAGCCCCAGCACTTGGTACAGAGATCATTGAAAGATACACGTAGTCTCCATTCTTATCTCAAGGAGGTCACTGACTCCTGGGGGAGCAGACAGGACAGAGAGAATTACTAAGAGAATTACTAAGACAGGGCAGAAAGGTGTATTCAAAGTATATGCCTGGATTCTGGTAGATGGGCAAGTTTGACCATGGAGAGAGGAATAGCTAATGGTAGTGCAGAATAGAGTGAGAGACACTTAGCCACTACCTTGCACATTACCACATCTGTGCCATGAGGGGAGACACTTGGCTTAGAAGCTGTCATATCTGTCATTTGTAAAAGTTCCTAGTATCTTTCCCCAAATGCCCCCACCCTGAGTTAGTGTGATGGCTGCATATCAAAACACTTCTGGAACTTCTGAAAAACACAGATGTCCAAGCCCCACCACAGACTGACCCGAAAGAGGATCTCCAGGGGAGGATCTCTATTTCTTCAAGCTTTCTCTCCAGAAGATTCTCTAGTGGTAGAGCTAGCCAGCTTGGCCCAAGTTTTCACACCGGTTCTTGAAAACCATTGCTCTAAAAGTTCTCCCCAAATGGCCTCAACCAAAATCCCAGTCTAGTGGCGGGGCTGGGTGAGTATTCCCTGAAGTGTGCCACATGACGTTACCTCCTTTGAAAGATTCGGCTATAAACCCAATCTACGGAAGAGGTACCTGGGGGAAATATGGTATATGTTAAATGTGGAAGTCCCCCAAGTATTTTTCAATGCCATTCGTTATGTCTAGACTCTCATTTGCCACCATTGGGTAGAGCTCCTTAGAACATAGCCAGACCACTGTGGGCTATGATGATATGTGTATGAGGCCAGCTCTAGGTGGTTACTTTCAAGGTTAGTCTTAGCCCTTACATAAATTTCTGGAAGTACTTACCTGTCAACCAGATTGAATGTTCCTTTTTTGTTGTGATTTGAGTATGTGCCAGGTTCAGCCACTTTCTGAGACCAGTGAGTTGACTGAAAACTTGCAAGCATACCTGAACCTTCAGACTTCATGGACACATGCACTTCTTTTTCCCAGCTCCAGTGGTATCCACATGGTAATGGGTAGCTCAGGAGTCCAGGCAAGAGAGCCGGCTGCAAGTCTCGACTGTGCCACTATGTACCTGTGTGACCTTGGGTGTTTCATTTAAGGTCTCTGGGTCAATTTCCTTGTCTATAAAATGAGGGAATTGGACTAGAAGATTGTTAAGGTCAGACCCTTTTGACTGGGGTAGTATACGTTTGCCAGCCTTTGAAAATGGCTATGAAATGACTTACACAGATGTTGTCTCTGCTAATGCTCTAAGTAGGTAGAAATGTGATTCCTAGAAACAATTTCTCAAAATCCATCCTTTATTCATTAAAATGGGAAAGAAGAAAATAACCTAGGATTTATCCGGTAACTATCATGCACCAGGCATTGTCTGGGGTGCTTCTCTTGTGAGTTCATCTAATCCCTTTAAAAATCTAGGAGAATTCCTATTCTAGTTGGAAGATCCTGGAAAATTCTCATTTTAGAAGACAAAGCAGACTCAGAGGGTAAAATAACTTGTCTAAGTTCACAGAGCTAGTGAATGACAGAAGCAGGGCTCAAGTTAAGGTTTTGTGATCCTAAATCCAGTGCTGTTGATAGCTCAAATTCTGTTCTAATCCTGCAGGTGGAAGAGGTCCTTGTGTATAAATTAACTGGCTGGTTCACTTGGGTAGAGAATGACTGTGGATAATAAACTGTGAGAGCACTGCTATTTGCCTTCACTTCATGCTTCCCTTCAAGGTCCCCCATAAGTCTTACAGTACACTTAGTCTCTGGGCTAACTGAATAAATGTCTCTGTCCCCTTTCTGTTCTCACTCACTCTCCTTCCTTAAAAAGGAGAACTAAAAATAAAGCATAGTTAAGTATTAAGGCAAAATTAATGCTGTGTTTTTAATCATGCAAATTCCAGTAAAAACCTCAAGTTTAAAATCCCAAGGCAGATGTAGCTGAACCCATTGTACTAGCAGAAGAAGGAATTAATACCATACCTGCTAATGAGAAGTTTTAAGTACTGCTAGGACACTGGATTGTGGTAGAACCGAGAGTCGCAACTTTACATTTTCTGCCTTTCTGTATGGTTAAAGTACTGATTTTGAGACTGCATTAATTTTAACCAGAATTCTTTCCCATTTTGTAAACATTCTTGAAAAATGAAGCGTTATTATAGAGACGTGATATATTAAAAAGAAATACATAAAGGTGTTATTGCCTCAATTAATATTCATAAAAAATGAGGAAACAGCTTGAAATGACTCTGAGGTCACATAGTAGAGACTTTATGTTGTCAAACCCCAGTTCGTACTTGGCAGCTGGCAGATTTTTAAACAGCACATCTGTGAGCCATTTAGCCATTCTTCTGCGTAATAGAAATGCTTCATATGGAATCTACTCTGGCAGAGAAGCCAGCTGAGCAGACATGCCTTTTACCACAACAAGTCCAAGTGGTATGGGGGAGCACCAGGAGTGTTTTCTGGGCTCAGCTGTCTCCTTGGCCCCTAACATTCTCTCATTTACTTAGTGTTCAATTTCCTCTCATCTCCCACCACTACCACCATTTCAATTTCTTCTAGCTTAGAAAATGTTGCACTAATATTAATATCTACATTGGTCAATTCCAGAAGCGAATGGTCCTCACCAGTCTTGATCTAAGATAAACATCTATCTATCTATCTATCTATCTATCTGGATTGTAAGGCAGGTCTTTCCAGTCTGAGGCTGTGCAGTTTTTCAGGTATTTTATTTCTTGTTTCCTATTTTATTCCTACTTATTTCCTATTAATTCCCTTAATTTTTCTTGTCTGGTTTCAATATAGACCCAGGTATAGCCAACAGGTAAAAGAGATACAGTATCACTGGCTTGTGAGAGTAATTGCTTTAATGAGTGGTCTGGTGAGCTTCTGTTGGTCCCCAGGAAGCATGGCAGAAGGGACTGTATTTATAATTGACTCTAATCCACTCTAATCTTCCACCTTAACCTCACCAAGAATTAAGTGATTGATTTTGGGTCTCTTGAAAGAAAATAAAGACCTCCTGGGATGAAAGTTGGCAACTGCCCAAAGATAATCAGACAGTCGAGGGCTGGCACCATTTGTATTTGGATGTGGAGAACTGTCTTGATCTAATCAGGTGATTTCCCTCCCACCTCTCCACACAATCCGGGTGTTTGGTTCCTAATTGAGCACTAGCATGATCCTGGGTCAGAGTTGGACAGAATTTCATAACCATTCCTTCCTCTCATTTAATGCCAGATATGCCTGAGACACAGCACAGCAAGAATGGAGGAAGCAAAGCTTATTCTTCAGCATTGTGCTAAGGATCACGCCTCACGCCCTTGCCCCACTCCCAAGTCCAAGGTCTGTGGTTCCCAATTTGCTGATCTTCAGCTGCAGACACTAGCCTTTTTCTCTTTAGCTCACTCAGAAAGGGTATAGCCTATAGTCTTCTTGTAACAAAGGCCGTTTTTCCACATATATTGGTGTGAGCTGGTACAACAATGAGCTGTTGGGATAAGGAGTAGTTACATTTTAAATTGCATATTAGCCACACAAGTCCTTCTTTAAAAAATTTACTAGTGAAATTGGGTCAAAATTATAAACCAGCAGGAACAGAGAACAATCTGTAAGCATGGAGGGAGAGTTGATCTCTCTCTTCTTTACCTCCTTTATCCCCTCCAATGCTCCTCTTCTCCCCATTCTTCAGCCACCTTTTCAGTTTCCATCTCTCCTCAGATACCCCATAGCCAGCAGATTTAGTTGTCCTCTGTCTTGTCTTTGCACCTGGGCCTCTCAGCCTCCTGGCATTACCGCCTTGCTGAGCCGCAACTGTCTGTCCTGCTCCCTGACATCAAGCATTGTTTGGTTTCAGTCCAAAGTCGGCCCATCATCCTCAAGCGCAGTCTCACCTCTGCTCAGAAACCCTTTTCTTCATTTCTCTTGCCCTCCTGTCACCATCCTCCAGGTCTGTAGTCCAAAACTCCCTACTCCACTTTCCTCAGGGCTCCACGATCACCAATTTTCTGCAAGCTGTCCACCTGCTCTTCTATTTACATCCAAGGCTGAGGGCTCAAATATGAACTCATCCAATTTTCTTGCTCTCTACATACCGAGTCCACTATACTTTTTCTTCTCCCCAGAAGAATGGAAACACTTTGCTCTCCCTTTGCAGTGTGGTCACTCCAACTGTGTTGTGATCTCAGCCCTCCTCATCCTTTCCCAGACACTTTCCTGTGACTTTCCCCCTTTTTCTTAAATTATTAGTCTCTTTACTGTCTACTTCCCCTCAGCCTAAAATCAATGTTGTACTCCCAAAAATCCTATCCTAAAAATAGGATAATTCCTGCTAACTTAACCGCTCCCCACTCCTGCTACTTCACACTCGCCTTTTTTTCCCCTAAAAGAATCCTCTATTCTTTCTGCTTTCCCAACACGAAGCTCAGCATCTGCATACACTATCACTCTGCCACCGCCTACTTGAACTCCTGGTGAGAAACACAGCAGAGAGGGTAGACAGAGAAGAAAAGAAGAAGGAAAACAGACTCGTATTATAGGAAGACTCATCTTATGGAGTGGAAGTTTGAATGGCTTCAAAAAGATGGAGGAGGGTTGGCCACGGAACTGTGCATAAGGTGGGGGGGGGGGGTAGGAGTGGAAGAGCACTGCCCTGGTCTTGCCTACGGAAACCAGACAAGTTTTCCAGCAGTCCCACTCTCTGAGCGAGGGGAATCATGATAGGAAGGAACCAGTGTCCCATTCCATCCAGGTGGACTTGTAACACCGTCAGTTCATGGGCAAGTTGATGGGACAGAGCAGTGGAGTCCTAATGCAGCAGGTATGGGGCTGACCTTGGCCCTCCTGCCATGCACTGCTAGGCAGAGGGATCAGTCAGCTGCTGATACCAGGGAGTCCCGCAATCCAAGATGGAGCTGCTAGAGGATGAAGGAATCTTCTAGTTGGGTGGTGTGGTCTCCCCTCATCTCTCCCCACCCACTCATTCAGCCACAGCTTCTAGCCCCAAGTACTTCAGCTTTAACAAAGCATTATAAATTTCCAAGTTTCGTTTTCATTTAAATTTGTCTGCTCTTTTCTCAGTGCTTATTTCAGGTGATGTCTTTTTTTTTCTTTGAATTAATGGAAAATATTCTTGATCTTTGACCTATCAGCAAACACCAGGACCTATCATCAAACTTACACTTATAAGAAGCAAAGCCAGGCTAAAGCTCCCGTATAACTCAAAGAGAAGAGAGTGCTTTATTGTTTTGTCACACTGAGGCCCCGAGCCAGACAGATCGAGTTTATGTCAGAAAATATTAAAGGACCTACTCGACAACATATGGAGTTGGGGGCATGTGTCACATTTGATACAAGAAAGAGAGGAACAGCCATGACTGGGTCAGAGGCAAGGGTACTCAGAAACACCCTGAAAGGAGCGGAGACCAGTGCAGAAGGAACCCTCGAGTCTTCGTGGGCCCAAAGAAACAAAACTCCTCACGCAGACAATACTGCACCTGAGTAAATACCATCAGTAAGAGTATTCATCTCTGTGTTCCCACTTTCTTTTATGGTATCATTACTCTAGACAAGGATCGTTCCTGTCTGGTTTCCACTGAGCCCCCAAACATCACCGACACATAAACTCTAACTTGCTTAGGGAACTCCGCTGGCAGCAGAGCCCAGGGAAATGTGTCATCCATTTAAGATGTCTCACATCCTAGACACTCTGTTATCCCAGGCCATTGCTGGCTCCCTTGAAAGCAATAAGCCGACAACACAGGAAGCTGTCAGGAAATCCAATATCTAAACTCAATATGAGATTGTGGCCCCAATCTAATAAGAATAGATTCATTTTGTTTTATTCCCATTTTGTCACCTGCTTTGTGGGAAAAGTGAAACATGATAAATCAGAACATTATGGCCACTTCTGAGTACATATCGACTCATCATGCATGCCCTGAACCTTTATGCCAAACATTTTGAGCCATGTGGATTCGTGGAGACTGAACTTCCTAGCTATCTTCTCCTACCATAGTGTTATAGCTGTCTTCTGCTGAAGAAGCTTAAAAGACTTTCTCAAGGTCAGCTTAAAAACACTCAGTTGTTGAATGATCTGGGGCTAACTTAAATTCACAAATGAATTTGATGGAGATGAAGATATTCATCTGGTCTAGATTAAATAGCCTAGAACCAGGACCACTCCAGGAAGCACCTGGGGCAGATGTATTGACTAACTTGCCTGAGACTTTCATGGAATCTATGATTTTAATAAAACTTAAATTTTATTTGAGCAAAATAGCTAGAGAGGCAAAAAGATTAAGAATCTGAGGTCCCAATCCCTTCTGCTTTAGAAGTTTTCTTTTTTTTAAATGTTTACGTATTTATTTTGAGAGAGAGAGAGAGAGAAAGTGGGGGGAGGAGCAGAGAGAGGGGGAAAGAGAGAATCCCAAGCAGGCTCCACACTGTCAGTGCAGAGCCAGACACAGGGCTCCAACTCACAAACTGTGAGATCATGACTTGTGCTGAAATCGACAGTCAGACATTTAACCAAGTAAACCACCCAGGCTCCCCGAAGGTGTTTTTTTTTTTTTTAAGTAGATAGGTTTATTAATTCAATTTTAACTGGATTTTATAGTGTCTCTATACCCTAACCAGTATATCTGTATATTGGGTGGCTGTTTACTTTAGGCTTTCATGCAAACCCAAGATCTTTCTGTTAATCCAATTACTACAGCAGGTTATGATTAATTTACTATAGCATTGATTTTTAAGGATTAGAGAAAAAGCCCCTTACTCAGAGGGGAAAAAACATTAAGAGATTATAGGCTGCATCTGCCAGAACTAAGATATTCATCCATATAATTTACCGTAATTTTCTATGTTTTATATGGTCTATCATCTTTTGTATATTTCATGGATATCTTATGTTTTGTAGCTTAATAGCAGGCCTAGCAGACTGCTATAATGTTGAGATCTCTAAAAGTCATTTAATGATGACCATTAGACTCGTCTTGAGTCAGTGAACTAGAAGGCCATTTCCATTTCTATAATCTTTAGCAGTTTACTGTTTTACTAATGAGGAAACGCAAACCCAGAAAAGTTAAATGACTTATCTGTCTAACATCACTGAGTTGAGGAAGACCTATAGTTAGAAAGTCTTCCTTGACTCCCTTCCTTTGCATCTTATTTTTATTATCATTACTGTGGCCTCATTAGCTACACTATTGGCCAGACTCTGTTCCAAGTACTTTGACATATGCAGTCTCACTGACTGCTTTTTCACAGCAACTCTGGTGGCTAGGTATTGTCACTATCCTCCTATGTAAGAAAACTAAGGCTCAAAGAAGTTGTTACTTGACCAAGGTCATTGAACTAATAGCTAGTGAATCCAATATTTTAAAACCAAAGTTCATTTTAATGCAAACCCTAAATTCCCCACCATACCCTATACTGCCTCTCTTAAGGCAAAATGTGATTTTCTAATTTTCTCATCCCCTGAGCTCAAATCCTTGTCTGAAAATCATTCCTTTTGACCCAACCTTTGCTTCACACGTTACTGTCTGTGTTAAGGATTCAAAACATAGCTGGAAACTTTAGTTAATGAAGAATGGCACTAACCAGGGCACAGATCATTTTCTCTATCTCCTTTGAAAAAAAACAAAAAAACTTTTTAATGTTTATTTATTTTTGAGACAGAGAGACAGAGCATGACTGGGGAAAGGGCAGAGAGAGAGGGAGACACAGAATCCAAAGCAGACTTTAGGCTCTGAGCTGTCAGCACGGAGCCTGACCCAGGGCTTGAACCCACAAACCATGAAATCATGACCCGAGATGAAGTCAGATACTCAACCAACTGAGCCTCCCAGGCATACCTCTTTAGCTCCTTTGAAATTGTAGCTGGCACACATTGAGAAAAATAAATTCAAATTGTTTTCATCAAGGAAAGAATTAGGCAATAAATGCAAACTAACATTTTGGGAAAAGTTATTGTCATTATAAAAACAATAAAATAGTACTCGGCATTTCATGTTAATAACAGCTAATTTTGCAGTGGGTTTCCTTTGGTGTCTGGTGCTTTACATAAATATTCACACTCACCCTATTTTACTGATGGCAGGACACAGCGGCTCAGAAACATTAAGCATTTGTTTAAGGTGGTAATGACAGTAAATGACAAAGCCAAGAACTGAAGCCGATCTAACTGTGCAGCTCATGCTCCAAATGAATACAGATCTTTTTCTTTATATTTGCGTACAGGTTTGGGTGTGGTTTTCACACATGGTGTGGGACTCCAACATGGTGAAGCAATCTGCAGTTGAAAGGTTCCTGATACATTTCTACCAAATACTTCCACTGGGAGTGTAGACATTAAGTTTCTGGAGGCCATGCCTGGATGTCTTTATCCATCTAGCCAAGATAACACATTATCTTTATTAATGTGTTAAGATTTTTGGTTTGATTTCTCTTACTAATATTCAGTACCTGCTAATCATCTTAGCCCTATAATTTTTGAAGAATGCTCCTTATATTTAAAAAAAAAATGTGTCCTTGTCTCCGTGTGTTTAACTTCTTCATGTTTCTAATCACAGGGATGATAATACAGCAGGGAGCTCACACAATGGAGGGTAAGGACTTCTTTTACCCGAGCTCTCCTTTGATAATCCAAATGGCTCTCCCAGCCCATTAAGCAGATGGTTCTCCAAAAAGACTCCTTCTAAGCTACTTAGAGTATCTATGGTTTATCTCATGTCAGGGTGCGTCTTAGGCCAAGGTCTTTGGGAAACATATTGTGGTGAGATTTTGCCCACAGGAGGTGTAATGGGGGCTGCTCTTGGGAACAACATCTACCAGGGAGTGAGGAATCAAGATGGGGCAGAAGGAGAAGTTGGTTTGTGATAAAGTTATAGCAGAGAACTCAGCCCATCCTACAGGGGGCCCTGTTAAGGTGTCCAAAATTGAGGCAAAGACCAGGCCTTTGTACCTGCCCCTCATTATCCTCTCATTACATCTGGGTTTTTCCCAGGAAGGAAGCATACACTTGGCAGAGGCAGCCCTCTTCAGATGATGAAAATTCTTGGAAAGTGACTCAGCTATGAGCCATGAGCAGGCAGGGGAAATGCGCGATTCAGTCCTGAATGGGGGAGTTTGTCAGTACACCACAGTATCTATAAGATGCCAGTTTTCTCAGTGCTCAGAGCATGCTTGATTATCTGAGATGATTTTGCTTCACAGTATCTTTAGCGGTTTGAAAGGTGGCCTCCCAATAGAAATGTGCAGGTTCTAAACCTATAAATGTGACCTAATTTGAAAAAAAAAGAGTCTCTGGCAGATGTAATTAAGTTAAAAATCTCAAGATGAGATCATCCTGGATTAACAGGGTGGGCCCCAAATCCAATGACTAATGTCTTTATAAGAAACAGAAGAGGAGATGACACAGGGTGAGGGGGAGAAGGCCATGTGAAGACTGAAACAGACTGGAGTGATGCTAACAGTCCCTGGAAGCAGAAGACGGAATGAACAGATTGTCTTCTAGCGCTTTCAAAGGGAGAGCAATCCTACTGACACCTGATTCTGGACTTCCTGTTCCTAGAGTTGTGAGAGAATAAATTTCTGTTGTTTTTGACCACTAAGTTTGTGGTAATTTGTTACAGTAGCCCTTAGAGAACAAATATGGTATGTTACACCATTTAATCCCTACATAGGAAATTATATATTTAAAATCCATAATCCCTAATATCTCTGTCCAGTGGATTTAGTGCAAACCGTGACAACAACGTGTCAGGATCCAGGACTCCATGGGCATCACATGGTGGTGGTGCACAATGTCTTGATAGATATTCATGAAAAAGGGGTTTTAGTTCATAGTCTGTGGCTGGGTCCTGCTACCCACTTTGAACTCTACATTTCTGGTTTGCTTATTCTCAAGTCTTCATTTCCCCCTTCTAATAGGCCATGGGGTATTTTCCTGATCTGCAGTATTTCATGCCCTATATCAAGCTTCTTTTCCACATCATAAAAGTAGAAGATTCATTGGAAACATCCAAGAGTTTTCCTAGATAAAGATTTCAAGTTGACACCTGTGCCCATGCTCTTCCTGTCAGGGAACCTTGGTCTTACCTGGAATGTTGGGACCAAATGAAAAGAGGAGGTCTGTTACAGTAACACTTGGTCTCCTGGAATGCTTTTTTTTTTTTTTTTTTTTAATATCCCGTTCTTTTTTTTTTTTAATTTTTTTTTTTAACGTTTATTTATTTTTGAGACAGAGAGAGACAGAGCATGAACGGGGGAGGGGCAGAGAGAGAGGGAGACACAGAATCGGAAACAGGCTCCAGGCTCTGAGCCATCTGCCCAGAGCCTGATGCGGGGCTCGAACTCACGGACCGCGAGATCGTGACCTGAGCTGAAGTCGGACGCTTAACCGACTGAGCCACTCAGGCGCCCCTAAATTTTTTTTTTAACATTTATTTATTTTTGAGACAGAGAGACAGAGCATGAACGGGGGAGGGGCAGAGAGAGAGGGAGACACAGAATCGGAAACAGGCTCCAGGCTCTGAGCTGTCAGCACAGAGCCCGACGCGGGGCTCGAACTCACGGACCGCGAGATCGTGACCTGAGCCGAAGTCGGACGCTTAACCGACTGAGCCACCCAGGCGCCCCTCCTGGAATGCTTTTAACATACAAGGAAGTGACAAGAGGTGATGGAACTGAAGTTGAACATAATGACACATTCTTCTGATTTCAACCATTTTCCTTCCAGGAGATCTGAGATCCTCTTGCAGGCATCGCCAATAAGGGGAGCTCTTTCTCATGATAGGACTTACCTCATATTGCACAGGACTGAAGGAAGTGACATCTTTTTAAGCCCTTCTTATAGAAGGAAAAGGATCCTCCAACTGGCTCTCATTTATCACCCTGCTGCAAATTCTCTGACTGGTGACTCCTGTGAGGCTGGGTACTCAACAGTGGACTCGACCATGGTGCAGGTGAACCAGCAAAGAACGCCTGCAGCCTTTTCTGTTACAATAACTGAGGACCACATAGCTGGTATTCTGGATATTACCTTTTTGTCCCTCCAGATCTACCATGTTTACCAGTCCAGGAGGCTAGGCTGTGTGGACTGTGTAAATGAGCTCTCTTGACCTTTGGTTCTGCAAATGAGTACACACGAATGTCTCGACCTCACTCTCCTTCCTCCCTCTGTGGGAGGTGAGCTTGGGATGTTTATGTCCCCAGCTCCCTATCTGAAGGGTGTCCGTGGCTTGCTTGCACTTCTATACTGAAGGCCACGATTCCTGCCAAGAGGCCCTCTCCCTACAGTTACTCTCTCTGGTGCCCCTCTCCAATCCTCCTCAGTCTCGGGAAAGGAACTGGATCCCCAGTGTTGCTAGCCCTGAGAACTATGCCATCGCTTCTTGTTTCCCCTACACCCTACCATGCCTTACGTATAAACCCTCTATTAAACTCTACTCAATTATCTCTTTTGGGTATGCCTTTTGTCTTCTGCTGGGATGAGACTGGCTTACCAGCTCTGGAGGAATGCAGCTCCCAGAGAGCACTAACTTCAGCGAGTGCTAGGCCTCTAGTGCCGACAGAAGTTGCATTGTGTCTTTTCTGATATTGTTAAAGATTACCTGCCTTTGGATAAGAGGCCTAGATTTTATCATACTCATCTCCTCATGGTTATGGTTACACCTTTTGGCTGTGTGGGTATCAGAGAAAAGAATCTTGCCATGGGTAGAGGTAAGTTTGTCACTTCTGTCTGAAGTACTGCCATTGGATTCCATGGCTCGTGGGACAAGGGTTTCTCTATTTTCTATAGTTCATTTGAGCATTTGACAAGTCAGCCACGAAGTGTCTTTAAATGTATATTGACTTTGTCAGGGTATATACCGTCTGCTCTTTTATGAGCTGCTAATTTCCCTAGTCTTGTATTCTTTACAGTGGACCTAAAGGTCATAATTTGTGGGGGACCCAATGGGAGTCCTTTAACTGTTCGCCCTTACAGTGGTCACCCCTCTCCTTGATAATGCTGAAATGATGTCAGAGAAGAGGAAAGGTTCTTTATCTTTACCTCTGGATCAGTCCTAGTGCCTAACATGTAGTTGGAGCCCAATATTTGTTGAGAAACTCATCAAAATAAAGGATATATATTATTTTTAAGACTATCTGACTAGCTTATTTCAATTTCATGGACACTGTGAGATAAGTAGGCTATATTGTTCCCATTGATTGGAAATGGTATTACTCAGTAAAGAGAATCTGACCAAAAAATACTGAGATAGTATCTATTTTGTGGCCAGAACCATTCTGGGGGCTGGAGATAGAGCAGTGAATAAGAAGAGAGCCTTCGCATGCATTCCCCCTCAAGGGCACAGCCTGAGGTAAGAGCCTGTTTACAGCTACTTTGGGGTGTTGTTCTCTGGAACACAAATTAGGGACTGGAATGAGTAAAGCAGGAAATGAAGGCAAGCCAGTCCAAGAGCACATTATTAAGCAGCTTATATTGTGGACAGATGTGTCTGGGTCCCTCTGGGTACCCTCTGAGGGGCCATGCATAACACACCTTAGAATCACTCACCTGAACATGAGAAGAGGAGGGATTTAGGCACCAGCAGGATCCTGCTCCTCATTGGTGACGTGTTGCCCCATGGTGCGCTGACTACCTTGAATTCTCAGGGTTGTTCATGTATCAGAATAGATGAGGCACTGCGTCTCTGCTCCAGAGACCCCAGGTCAGAAAGAGAGGGACATTCAGGGCGGCCAAGAGGGGGTGCTTTCATGTTGCACATGTAAGCAGCTGGTTCCTTCAAAAACCAGCTGGGACGAAAAGGTGAGTCAAGGGGATGTTTGGTGAGGTGTAAGAGGTGAATACTACACAAAATCCCTCTCCTTGCAGAACTTACATTCTAATGGAAAATAACAATACACCAACAAGAACGTAAGCAACCTAACTTCTCTTAGTTCATAAGCCCCATAGAGGAAATACGGCTGTTGTGAAACAGACCCGTGGTGAGGGGGTGGGGGTGCTCCCTTGTATAATCACAGGGGTCAGAAAAGCCCTTGAAGAGGAAGGGGGCATTTCAATAACCCCAGAATGACAGAATCCAGTAATGTAACAAGGCTGGGGAAGAGTACCGAACAGAGAAAATGGCATATATAGACACCCTCTGTGTCTGTGTTTAATGAATACAGAGGGCCTGAGGGACAGAAAGGAAAGAGAGCAGGTTTGTGGTGAGTGAGGGCCTGTGGGGCTGGGAGGGAGGAGAGGGATTCAGGGGCCCAGCGATTGGTTGTGCAGAGCCTGGCCAGCCACAACGAGGTGTTGAGTTCCTCTCAAGCACCACTGACTATGCCTTAGAGATGTATGGAAAGAGGAGCTTAGACATTTACAGAGCTGGCATTTGAGGTTTGCACCTCTTATCAGGCCTCTGATATATTGTTCTGTGCAATTATATGTCACAAAGACACATATTTGAGTTACCTGTGTTGGGAGACTGGTATGTGGGGGTGAATCTCTTTGCTGGGGAGGCCTAGTTAACAACTCAGTCTGGTTCTGTGGTGCTTTAAACCACAGAACCGTGTAAATAGGGTCAGGTAAATAGCAATATTCATGATATAATCTGTATGGGGGTGGGGGAAGTGGCCCAAGTTAAACCATGCCTTTGAGTTCAGTATTTATGGAAGACATAACTCTGTGCCTTTAGGCACAGAACCCCTTTAGGTTCATCATTTCCCTTCACTGGGCCCCAGATTCCTTATTTATAAAGTAAGGGGTTGATTATTCTGAAGTTCCAGGGCCCTATAACAATTGTTAGAGTGTGAAAATTATACAAATGCTGGTAATTCCAAGTAGATTCTAACATTCTCAAAAGCAAAAAGGCATGATTAAGTTTTAGGGGAAAAGAGAGAGAAGAAAAGCTTTTCTACCTTCTCAGAAGTGACAAGGCATGACTGTTTTAGAAAAAATAACGCTTTGAGGATCTTCTGTTTGCTTCAGAGGACTCTCCACACACACTGTTTTCTGTTGTTCATTTGTTTGCATGATCATCTAGTTCTAGAAGTGTGGTCTTCCCGGCTGGGTGCTGGGTAATTAGAGCAGCTTCCTCGTCTACCAAACTGTGTGGGTGGAGGACAGAGAGGCCCCCAAGAAAAAGAAGTGTTTGGAGAAGTAAATAGGAGACCTATTGTGCCCTCTCTGAGCAAAATGAAAGAGGAAAATACATAATAAGTGGTGAAAGAACAGTGGCAATAAAATCAAATCGATGCGTTACATAATACCAGGTGAAGTTAATTCACTGTCTTCGATTTAAAAATTGCCTGTTTGGCATTGCCCAGAGAGTTGGTCAGAATTCCTCCAGGAAATTAAACTGAAAAGCAAGCAAGCAAACAAATAAATACACAAACAGAAACTTCTCAAACAAATGTGTGCGTGTGTGTGTGTGTGTGTGTGTGTGTGTACATTCAGACATATAAATTGCTCACTGTTGTTTCCTCTGGGATATACAGGAGCAGGTGAGTCAAGAGAAATGTCAAGGGAATTAAAAGAAAGCAAATGATTTCTAGATTGTTTCTTACTTGTAAAGATATTGGAGGCAATTTGCATTTTAATTTGAAGAATGGTTGGTTTTAACTGTTAAGCATACTAAACTGAATAGTTTAATAGTGTGAGGTATGACTCATTACCTCAGTGTAACAAGTAGTACAGGGTTCTTTTCAACAAACTGTTTGACCTTGGCCAAGACACTTACCTCTGGAGCCTCAGTTTCTTCATCTTTAATATGAAGGACTCTACCTATACTATATAATTGCTACAGTCCCTTGTAGCTCCAACATTCTATAGATTTTGGCAGAAAATAGACAGTCTTCATGTTGGGGTATGCACGTGTCTCTGTTTTTGATTCTTCCACAAAGCAGACAAATTTCGTGTTGGGGTATGCACGTGTCTCTGTTTTTGATTCTTCCACAAAGCAGACAAATTTTTAATAAGTTAGACTTCTTTTTTGGAGAAGGGGAGTATATTTTTATTTATAACTACCCTCTATATTCTTAGATAGGGTCTCAGGTTCAGAACAATATTTGTGGTCTCTGTAAGATCCTCAATCACTGGGGTACCTGAGTGGCTCAGTTGCTTAAGCATATGACTTTGGTTCTGGTCATGATCTCACGGTTCATGGGTTCGAGCCCCACATCAGGCTGTGTACTGACAGCTCAGAGCCTGGAGCCTGCTTCAGATTCTGTGTCTTTGTCTCTATCTGCCCCTCCCCTGCTCGTTCTCTCTGTCTCTCTCTGTCTCTCAAGAATAAATAAACATTAATTTTTTTTAATTAAAAAAAAAGATCCTCAATCACCAAATAAAGTGAAATAATGTTCATTCCAAGGTTATCATTGAGCTAGAAATGCGAAATAATACCTTTTTAAAAGTTGTTCAGCAATGAGGACTTTCTATCCCACTCAACGAGCCTTCCCATTATAGTTCTTCTTCCCCCAAGAAAAGAATGTGATTTAACTCTCAATTACCCAGGAAATGCTATTAATCACAATCTGCTATTTCCTGGTAACACTACCTACTTAAGGTTGTATTGAGCCACACCATTACATAAAGCAGCAAATATCAATGTGGCCTCTGTATCCCTTCCTCTCTCACTTGCTGGCTCTGATTGGTGGGGGGGATTACTGGCTAATGGTTATATCCAGTTTTACTTAGTCTATTCTTTTTACCAAGTATAGAAACACAGGAGCACCTGGGTAGCTCAATCAGTTAAGCGTCGGACTCTCAGTTTCCACTCAGGTTGTGATCTCTTGGTTTTGTGAGTTCGAGCCCCGTCTCAGGCTCTGTGCTGGTAGTGCAGAGCCTGCTTGGGATTCTCTCTCTCCCTCTCTCTCTCTGCCCCTCCTCCACTTATGCTCTATCTCTCTCAAAATAAATAAATAAACTTAAAAAAAAAAAAGAAACAATATCTGTATGTGATCTATAGTTTTAAAAATACAGTGTGGTCAAAATATATTTGTAGGAGTCTACCAAAGAATCACAGTATGTGATTTAGTTCCATACTATCTTTTTTAAGTTCTAAAATCAGTTGCAAAACTTCTCAGTTTTTCAGGTGGTACTTTTTTCTCCATTGCGTGTGAAGAGACATTTCAATGTTTTGAATCTGGGTAGAACATCATCTAAAAGATTTCTTCTATTCTATGTTAATCCTAGAAATACTAATAGTTTTTAAAATGTATTGCTGCAAAAGTCAACTTTATTGAGTGATTAGTGAGCCAGCATTAGCTTCCCAGGGCTTTGGCAAAATCAAGCTCTCTCTCCCTTCTGTCTGTTGCTCTTTCTCTCATTGTTTATTTTAGCTTACCATTGAAAAATATTCAGAGATCACTAACTACAATTATTCCACTGAATTTTTAAATTCTATTTCTTAAAGTAAAACATTAGTAGAAATTTTATACTTATCTTACTTAAAGATTTTTTTTGTATGTCTATACAATAAACTACCATGCAACTATTTTAAAGGAAGGAAGTTTATCTTCGTTTCATTACCATGTGTGTCTACATTATATTATGAAGTAAAACAAAAGGGACAGGGTAGAGTGCATATAGTAAAGATAGTAAAAATTCATTTTCTTCCTATATACATATTTATGTAAAAATCCAGAAAGATATAAGACAAAATGTAAGTACTGATTGCCTGTGGGTGGTTAGGATTCCAGCTGATATTTATTTTCTTTGTTAACCTTTTAAAATGTTTTCTGGCAATGAGCAGATATTGATGTTGTCATTGGCAAAATGCATTACATTAGAATCAGTCTTTAATGGAGAGAGTTGAGCATGGTGGAGAGGACAATGATAAAATAGATTGCTATATGTTATGAAAGTGCCATGATATTCTTTCTCTCCCTTTAGATGGTAATTCTTAAAACTCATAAAATCCAAGTGAAAACCAAAAGAGGAACTTGATTCTCGTGAAGGCGAGGCCTTTCTACCTGTACCCTAATAGGCTATCCCTCACTTTCTGTCCAAAGTTCAGTGACCCCTTGCCCACTGCCCCGAGGGTAGAGTGGCTCTTCCAGCAGGGATATTGAATTAATCCATTATACTTTCACATCATTTTACAGCCCTTACATCTATTAGAGTTGTTTTTTTCTCCACATTCTGATGCATGAAACTTGAGAGCAGATTTTTATTGCATGTTCAATGGGACACCAAGCCTTACTTCCTCTTTCTTTGTAATGTCCACCGCCTCTCCACCCCCCCACCACCCGTCACACTGCCATAACCAATCAGCAGCCTCTTGCCCTCCACTGCTTAGGGAAATATAAGACCCCTAACAGCTCTTAACCCTCTTTTCCCCCCTTACTGTTATTCACAAGCCCACCTGATTCATCTTTCTAAAATGTTACTTTATATATGTCACTCTTCTCTTGAAAAATCTGTAACTCTCTCTAACAGGAAGAACAAAATCTATAGCTCAGAATTCAAAGCCCTCCATAATCTAATCTCACTCTTTGAACAGCTTTGTCTGACCCAAAGCCCCTCAATAAAGCCTCTGTTCCATGATCACAACTGACTCAGAGTTGGCCTTGAACTTCAACAATTCCAACTGTTGGCTCTTCTGTTTGCTCTGCTTGGAATGACTTATCTTGTGGTTTCCACCAGACTCGCCCTTACAATGTGAAGCCAGCTTCACATTTCCACAGTGATTTCCACACTTAAAATGTTCCTAGCTTACTTGATCCCTCCTCTTCCTTTCCTAAAATCCTGGGCTACTTACTCATTCAGTTCTATGTCTTATGTTTCTTGACTCCTTTGTGGTGTGCGCGGATGTTTCTCTCCAGCAAAATAGCAAATGCCTTAAGAGCAAGAGCTGTGTTTTATCATTTGCATTTTAAAATCACTTAAAACTGTGCCTCTTCAGTAATCTCTTAAGAGTTGGCACTCAATGAATGAGTATTTCTCAGTTATTTGAAACATTAAACAGCATGTTTTCTAAGCATTTTGGGAGAGAAACATGTGCAAAGATAGAACAGTCTACATTTTAATTTTTATATATAATAATTAAGAATAAAATCTAAGACACATCAGTAATATTTGAGCTAACCTCTATGCAAACCACAGAGGTAAGTGTGCCTTTGCTCATCTTCCTATTTCTGAAAATGTCCTTTTCTCATTGAGGGCGTTTAAATGGAGCATTTAAAAAGTTTGCTAAAAACACACAATGACAGCTTGCCTCTAGCAGAAATAATACGTGCCCCTGCTTCTCTTTGTAAATAATTGAATTTGCCTCTGAAGTTCAAGAAGTTCAAGATTTCTTTTTGTATGTGGAACTGACTGCCTCTGTTTTCTCTTCACAAGCAGCAGACTATCATCTAAGGCAGGAGAAACGCTGTGCAATTGGGATTTGGTCGAGCAGGGAGGATAATAGAGATTTTCATGACTTCCACTGAAGAGTTATTTTTAAGTGTAGAGAACGCCTGTCCCCATGCTGCATGGGCCTTTAGAAAATATTACTGGGATTGAAACGCAGTGGGGGCAGTTCCCATCACCTGGGAGAGCGGCGCCCGTGTGCGGGGCGCTGCTGCCACCTGCTGCATGGAGGGGCTGCTGCTTGGGTCTCACAGCTGTAGGACACCACATCCGTTCAATTAACATTCTGTGGGCATCTGAAATTTTTCTTCTCTTAGAGCCTGAGTGAATCCCAAAGGAAACTAGTCAAATCAGAAGACTCTGGGCCACCGAGGTGTCTATAGCCCTGAACGACACCCAGAGAGGGCCAGTCTGCCCAGCGGCCTCTGCACGGGTGCCTTGGGCAGCCCAACCCCAGTGAGAGGCAAGGACTCCATCTGTAGCTCTGGAAAATAAGAGATCTTTTCCCTTTTTTTCTGAATTTGAGGGATTTTTTTTTTCCTGAAAAGGTGTTTTAGTTTAAAGCAATAGGAGACAGGAGACCACGAAATGCTTCGAGAGGACAGATTGTTTTTAGAGAATTCAGTAAGTTTAGGTTTTTATTGATTTCATGTAGGTAATTCCTGATAATATGACAGGTGGAGTGAGATAACCTGAATCCCTCCCCAGGCTTGTAATGGGAACACCACCTGCAGGTCCAGATCTTCTTAGCCCATGTTTGCCACTGTAGTCCATCGCTGTTATTTACTAGAATGTCCAGGGGTAAAGGGGAAGATAGGAAGGCAGGGGTAAAGGGGGGGAGATGAAGGCACTGAGAACAGTGATACCTCCTGACTTTCGGTCAAAGTCTCTGCAGTCTGCAGCCTCCCTGAAAACATCCCTGTCAGCACCACCTGACCTCGCCCCTCCAGGTCACACCCCTGAAACTAAGTGTGGAGATGGGAATGGGGATGGGAATAAAGGTCTGGGGAGCACTGGGCTAGGAAATAAGTAACTCCATCCTCTGGCCTTTACAAGAAACATCATTAGCTTTGTAGTGATGAATTCGGATGACAGTCGTCATGGCAACTGTTTGCAGTGGTGGTGTAGAGGGGAGCCTGGACATCCTGGGGGACAGTAGCCCTTGTTTAACCACATGCACATCTCTGTTCCCCCGGTTACATTCTGGACTCCTCAATGGCAGAGGTGATGCCTTATATCTTAGCATCATCCATATTACTCCCAAGTCCTTGCAGAGGGACAGATCAGTATATACAAGGTAGATCAGTACACCATGATGCCACGGTACACGATGGCAATATACATGATGACAACCTGGCCAGAATTCTCTCCCGGTAAAGAGTAACCACCTCAGGAACACAGCTCAGCCTTCTTGTTTGTCTTCAGGCTTGCTGGCTGATGCCTTTATTGTGTTAGTAAAATTAGAGTCACAGAATACTCCACCAGTTGTTCATATGGTTATATGTAAACACATATATTTATTCATTTTCACTCTTTGTTCATCAACTTTATGCTGTAGTCCTCAGCCTAATGCATGTTTTCTTGAGTCTGGAAGGCCTATTTTATCTCCAGCTGGAAAACCAATATCTGGCATCATATCCGGCAGGGAAGTCATCATATACTAGGACCCTTCCCTGAACCCCAGTCTGTCTTCTGTAAATGGAGGCAGCTGGGCAGATATCACAGGCGTGGTTGCTGGCTGAGATAGGAGATTCTTTGCCATTGGATTCAGATTGTTTCCGCCTTGCTCTTTCTGGTTTTTGGCTGAGGCACGGGCAAGTTCTTCTGCTCTCAGCAAAAAACACCCTCCAGCCAGCTGGGTGGGAAGCTTCTCTGCCTGACCTCCAGCCTCGCCCAGATGGGGGTAGAAAAGGAACCCTCCTTCCTCTCCACCCCCCCCCCCCCAGAAAATGAAGGTTTTCCTGAAATAGGGGTGACAATTTAAAATTGAGCAGAAAAATGGATATGAAAGACACTAAGCTCACATTTGTTAAATGACTTTGTGCTCTTGAAAAGAAATGTATAAAAAGCACATTATGAGTCGCTCTGCATGATTTCCTTTGTTTGGATTTTAGAAGCAGCTTGACTGACACAGAGATCCTGAAGGAGAGAATCTTTGGATCCTGAGAAGTCTTTTAACGAAGGTGATACACAAAATTTTAGAGAACAATTTCAACATTGTTCTGTTGAAGGTTATACTTAGCTCTGAACCACATTACTTTCCTGTCTACGTTTCATTTCCTGGGGTCTTGCCAAGTGATAAACAGACCCAGGCGTGCAGCAGGTTTGGGGTTTTTCTGCACAAACAGGGTAGCTGGAGTTTGCTTCAAGGCATCAATTGACTTCTGTGATCGTGGAGATGCTGGCGTGAGGCCTTCAGGAGACGATGGAGAAAAAATGGACATATTGTGCTGTCTGTTCCATCATCCAGATACATTTTGTCAGGGGTAAGGCTTCCACTTGTCCTTTCTTGTCAGATCGGCTGCTTTCGGGGTGAGTGGGGCCTCTGTTCATTTAAAATGCGTGCGACTGCGGCTGACATTGATCACTGAAGGCAGATCGTTGCTAAGGTTTTCAGTTACATATTTAAGTGGCAGCTTTCGCAGAGATGTTAAGAGTCCAGAAATGATTACTAACAAACACTAAAAACGAGAAGGGAATGAGTAGTTTGTGTCACTGCTCTGAGACATTTTCACCCATTTCCTTCTGAAGAGGACCTCTGGAGTAACTGGGAAATTGTGCTTCTCGGAAATGAAATGCTCTCCAAATGGTAGTGAGAACAACTCCAGAATACTAAAAAAAATCACAAAGCCATCAGTGCTCTGAGATCCTCGCTCATCTTTCTCTCTCTCTCTCTCAAGGATCCTGTTTCTTTTGTATGGAACAAGCATTACTCCTCCAAATAGCTAATGTCTTTGGGAGTTGAACATATGTTGAATTTTAATGCGGCATGTGTAGGTAAGGACCCAGAAGACAAAGGAGAGTCCTTATGACAGTGGGAACCCGTGTCTTCAGGGCCTATTTAAAAAAAAAAAAAAAAAAAAGAAAACACGAGGAAAGATTAGTTCTGCATTCCATAGCATGGGAGTATTATAGTGAGCTTGAGTGTCTTAAGAATTAACTGTGCTTTACAGATACAGCAACGAAGATCCTAAGAAGAATTTCTAAATCAAAGGAGACTTTGGAATACAGTGCTGTGGATAGGATCAGAGTCGTATTATCAGGCAAAAGAGAGCTTACAGGGAACGACATTAAACTGTACTAACCTCTGTCCTACCCAAACTTTTGAATCCATAAAAGTGTAATAATTCCCATTTGTCAAGTACCTTAGAGAGCCTTGTTTCTTCTCCATTGCTTGTCATCTTTTTATCTTTTTCCTTTGTGAGCTTCAGTGGGGCCTGTCATAATAGTATATCATTCCTGTAACAGTGTTCCATTAACGCTAAAACGGAGGCCTCCACTATTGAAGGCATGTCAAAGGCTCAATGCTTAACATATTTTAAGTGCCTTATACCATGTGGTCAGAGAGCTGATGGGAGAGAATCTTCTTCTTTTATGTCTAGTATTTCAAAGTGTTGATTATTGATGATCCTGACCATAGTTTATCTTTAGTGGACACCCTGAGGTATTTTCTTTCTCCCCTCAGGAGCCCCAACTGCATGAAAATGAAGGTCCTTTTGATCTTCATATATTGAAAGTCAAATTTCTTAGTCTTCTCAACCAATTTGGGAGGCAGTTTGGAGGTTATGAAGGTTACAGAAAGAGCACAGACTCTAGGCAACCAAATTCAGAGTCTTTTACTGTGAGGTGTGACTTTAAACAAAGCACTTACTCATCTTGTGCCTCAGTTTCGTCTTTGGTAGAGGGTTAACAACATCATTCTTTGATATGTGAGAAGGATTAAATAGTCTATTTAAAAGCCTCTTGAGAACATACATTTTTATTTTTATTTTTATTTATTTTTTTTAAATGTTTATTTATCTTTGAGACAGAGAGAGACAGAGCATGAACGGGGGAGGGTCAGAGAGGGAGACACAGAATCAGAAACAGGCTCCAGGCTCTGAGCTGTCAGCACAGAGCCCGACGCGGGGCTCGAACTCACGGACCGTGAGATCATGACCTGAGCCGAAGTCGGACGCTTAACCGACTGAGCCACCCAGGCGCCCCTGGAGAACATACATTTTTAAAACAGCTACACACGTATCAGTTATGTTTTCAGTTTCAGAAAATATTATTTGTGTGTTATATGCAGCTGTTGATTCATCAAACCAAACAAAACCAAAACAAAACAAAACCAGCCCATGAGAGTCATTGCAAAGATAGCTGTCATAATGTTTGCTGGTGGGCTTCAGGTTCTAAATAGGCTTAATTTTGTTTGCAGGTAGAGAACTTAAATTATTCTTTGGACAGACCAACAGACAAAGAGATCAATATTCCCCTAGCGTCTTTAATCAAATGCCTCCTCATTTGCATTGAGTCTCTGCTTTACTGTCAGGGTCACGCACAAGCTCTCTCCTCTACTTAAGGCAACCAGAGAAAAAAATTCCTCAGTTGCTCACCTCACCGAAGTGACCAAGCTTTTTAAATAAGAGTCATTCCACATGAATCACGTAAACTGATGGCTCATGTTCCCTTTTCAGGAGTATGGGGAAAAGCATCCAATGAAGAAGACATCTATGCTTTCCCTGGCTCTGATGTCAACTTGACCTGCCAAACATGGAAGAAAGACTTGTTGGTACAGATGCAATGGTCCAAGGTCACTGACAAGTTGGACCTGATTGCTCTTTATCATCCCCAATATGGCTTGCACTGTGCCAATGACAGTCCCTGTGAATCACTGGTGACTTTCAAAAAAACTCCCAGAAATGTGTCAAAATGGACCCTGCACTTAAAGAACGTGTCCTCTTCATTCTCCGGGAAGTATGAGTGTAGCTTTACTCTGTTTCCAGAGGGTGTTCGGACTAAAATCTACAACCTGCTCATTCAGACAAATGGTAAGCATAACTGGTAGAGGGAAAGAATCCCATGCTTTCACTCAGCTCTCATTCATTCAACAGGTATGTATTCTGAGCCAACCACATGCTAAACGTGGTGCTAAGTTCACAGAAGTTGAGCAGAAAGAGGTATTGCTTGGAAAGGAAGACCGGAATTAACCAAATAATTCCACAAACAAAAGTAAAATTGCAACAGTGATAAGTGATAAGGACTACAATGGTCTTGTGAAAGAGCACGCAATCGCGGCAGGGAAACTGACCCTCAGAAAGCAACACCTGAGCTCTGAAGTCTGAGGAAGGAGTGGACATTAATACCATTTAGGATGTGGAGGTTTTTGAGTGATCCCTTACAGCTTGTGTAAGGGACTTTATAGTGTTTAAAGAAATGGGAAAATGCCAGCAGGACTGCAGTGCAGAGGTTAAGAGATGAGGTGGGAGATATGGCAAGGACCGGATCGTGTCAGATCTTGTCAGCAATGTTTCAAGGGTTTGATTTTTATCTAAGAGCCATAGGAAGACATTGAAGTATTCACCACAAAAGGATGGCCTGACATTTATAGCGTGGCTATACTTGGGTCATAAAAGATTTTGCTGGCTTCAGTATAAGAATGGGGTGAAGGTGGGCCAGAAGGGAAAGGTGGGAGTGAACTAGGAGACCGTCCTCGTGGCCCAGAGGAGACAGAGTGGTAGTTTGGGTAGACATAGAAACAACAAATTATGTGCTTTGGGCATAAAAGTGAGGGCAATATGAGTGAGGGAGAGAGAAAAATTTAGGGTGACATCTGGGGGGGAGGTTGCCACTCACTGAAGGGAAAGGGAGCAGAGGAGGTTTGTGGGAGAAACTATGCAAGGTGCTTTGGATATATGATATATTTAGTACAGGGCAGGTAAAGGCACAAAGGCGGCTGCTGCACATGTAGCATTCACACATACTTGCTTTAGGGGGCTGCGTTTGGAGGCAGGAATCCTAAGCTTAAGTTCTAGCTCCTTTCTGGCCAGAAATAAATTTCACCTGGGGACCGTCATGTCCATTCTCTGAACCCATCTGGAAAATGATAATATTGCCTACCCCTAAATTAGTTGGTCCTATAGTAAATGATTTCCATTTATACTAATGGAAAAGAATGAAAATGAAAGCCAACAAATGGAACATGCGCTGGAAATGAAGTGTTTTTAACTCAGGGGCAAAGTGGCCTGATAATATAAGCAAAAAGCAACAAAAATTAACTCCTGAAGGCTGTGCTAAAAGAGGCATGGAACTGCCCAGGACGGGCAGCAGGGAGGGATTTATTACCCCCATCACTTCCTCTTCTTCCTTATCAGGAGATAAGGTGGTATTCAGTCCACCTGTAGACTCGGAGCTCCTCTGCCACTACTTTACAATGCCCTGTTCCCAGTGCTGTTGTCCAGGAAAAAAGAAATACTTGAGTTCAATTGGGGACGGGGTGGGGTGGAGTTGAATGAAGAGAAACAAGGAGACCTGTGTAGAACAGTGCCTACCTGCCCATACCTTGAAGTCAGGTAGCCTGGATTTGAATGCTGGCTCTGTCATTTATTAGAAGTATCATCTTGGGGCGCCTGGATGGCTCGGTCGGTTAAGCGTCCGACTTCGGCTCAGGTCATGATCTCACGGTCAGTGAGTTCGAGCCCCGAGTCGGGCTCTGTGCTGACAGCTCAGAGCCTGGAGCCTGTTTCAGATTCTGTGTCTCCCTCTCTCTGACCCTCCCCTGTTCATGCTCTGTCTCTCTCTGTCTCAAAAATAAATAAACATTAAAAAAAAAATTAAAAAAAAAAAGAAGTATCATCTTTGTCAAATTATTCAAGTCTCTAAGCTTTTGTTCTATTGTAGAAGAAACATGAATGGTTATAGTACCTCCTTCACAGGTACCATTATTTTGATGATTAAATGGGGTCATCTGTAAAGCACTTAGCATACTTCCTGCCAGACTGGAAGAGTTTGGTAAAGGGTATTTTTCATTAAGAAGAGTAATAATGATAATGAGTGAACTCTATTTATCAGTTCTTATTTATAATGGGTCCTACTCCCTCTCTTCTTGCATTTGTGTAATTTGGAACCCAGCCGAACATTGAACATACATTAGCCCAAGTACACATTGACCTTGGCTTTAGATTAAGATTTTGTACCTTTTGCCTAAATCTGTGAACTGTACTATTGCATCTCTGTGGGTCTAATGTCTACTCCATTGAGAATTGGCTTGATTCTCAATGGATTGATGTACCCTATAGGAAGTAAGTCATATGGGGACATGTCCTCAACATGAGGACAGCACTGGAGAAGAGGTAGTATGTTATCCAGAAAGGAGAGTGGTGTTGCCTTTAAGGAAAGTGTGTTCCTTGAAATAAAGGGCAATTCAAAGAAACTAAGTTTGTAGCTACTAAAAACTGCAACTCTCAGGAGAGGTAGAAGCCATGTCTACATGCTTTGTGGTTGGAAATATCCCAGATGATAACTTTGCTGTTGGTCAGCTGGACCAGATGAAAAAGAAAAATGGCCTCAATGTTAGAGAAATAGTTCTGCTACTGTGTATTGAGTACAAAGCGGGCAACATACAAAAGAGCAAAACAGAACAGGAAAAACCATCCTTCATTACAGAGTGACCAAAAATGTAAGCCTGGTAGAGTGCAAAGGGGCAGACACTTAACTCAGATGAAGCAGTTGCCTTTCGAAAGCCCTATCAAGTCCCCACCCAAGGACACACCTTTTCCCCCTTTATTCCTTTGATCTTCACTCACTTCTTCTCCCATTTGTGCCATTTCCCTCATACATCCCTGTGAGATGTTTGCAAGCTAGTTGGGTAAGCAAAGCACACGCGACGTGAAAACATTTACGAAGCTTGTGAACAAAGGTGAATTGAAGTGGTGTGTAAGAATCTAAATATGAAAATCTGAGGGACCACAGGCAGTTGGGACCTCTTGTTTCCTTTCCGTTGTGCTCTGAGCCATTCTGAGCCCTGTCTGTTCACAAAACAGTATATGCCTAAATTCTGTCCCTATGTTCCTGGGGCGGGGGCAGGGGGTGGGGGTTGCTGAGAAGGGATTCTGTTCTCTTGTCAAAAGATTTTGTTCCTTGGTGTGAGTTAGTGCTCCGAGGCTGTGGACAAGTATAGAAATGTAATAAACCGTTCAGCATTTGCTTCTTTTTCACTTTCACTTGACAGGGTTTTCTTCAAAGTCAGCTTTCAACTTACCCCAAGAAATGCAGTTTTCTGAGTTAAGCCCTGGGTTGTAGTAATCCAGGTTTCCTAGTTTGAATGCAGCTGGACCCGCAGTGCCTGAGATTGTATGAGCTTGATGTGTTTTAAAATCTGAAGTTGCTGGGCTCTGTTATCAAAGTGCAACATGATTTTAATTTTCCAGATCACTACAAAAGCCTTAGAGGGCTGTTGATGTTGTGACTGAAAACAGTAGGAGGAGAAGAAGTAGTGGTAATAGAAGGAGGAGGAGGAGTGAGAAAAGAAATACATAGCATCTAATAAGAGAAATATTCTATTCTGTTGTCAGTAAAAGAATATAATATCTTGATAATATAATCTTGATACTCTGAGTCTAACTACCTTGTCCATAATTTGTTCTCTGATATTTTTTTTCCAGTTTTACTGAACTATAATTGACATAAGACATTGTATTGGTTTCAGGTGTATGACATGATGATTTAAAAAATTTTTTTAACATTTATTTATTATTGAGAGACAGAGCATGAGCATGGGAGGGACAGAGAGAGGGGGAGACACAGAATCTGAAGCAGGCTCCAGGTTCTGAGCTGTCAGCACAGAGCCTGACGCGGGGCTTGAACCCACGAACCGCGAGATCAGGACCTGAAAGGAAGTCAGGCGCTCAACCGACTGAGCCACCCAGGTGCCCCGGCATGATGATTTGATATATAGATAGATCGATCTATGTAGCTATCTGTATATGTGTATAGTGAAACGATCATCACAATAAGTGTAGTTAATATCCATCACCTCACACAGTTGAATGTATTTTTCCCGTGATGAGAACTTTTAAGATTTACTCTCTTAGCAACTTTCAAACATATGGTACATTATTATTAACTGTAGTCACCATGCTGTACATTATACCCCCAGAATTTATTTATCTTATAACTGGAAGTTTGTACCTTTTGACCACCTTCACCTATTTCACCCCCACTCCCTGCCTTTAGCAACCACCAATCTGTCCTCTGTATCTATAAGTTCATTTTGTTCTGTTTTTGAAGATTCCACTTATAAATGAAATCATACAGTAGTTGTCTTTCTTTGTCCACATAGTATAATGCCCTCAACGTCCATCCATGTTGTCACAGATGGCAGGATTTCCTTCTTTTTTTTTTTTTTTTTTTTTTTTTACGAATGAATGATATTTCCTTGTACATTAGAATATTTTCTTAATCCATTCAACCATCAGGACGCACTTGGGCTGTTTCTATGTGTTAGCTATTGAAAATAGTGCTGCAATGAACATGCAGATGTGTATATCTTTTTAAGATAATGATTTTATTCCTTTTAGAAATATACCCAGAAGTGGAAATGCTGGATCATAGGGTAGTTCTATTTTTAGTGTTCTGAGGAGCCTCCATACTGTTTTCCAGAGTGGCTGCACCAATTTTACATTTCCGCCAACAATGTACAAGTGCTCCCTTTTCTGCATATCCTTTCTGATACTTGCTATCTTTTTGGTAATAGCCATTTTAACAGGTGTGAGATGGTATCTTATTGTGGTTTTTACTGGCATTTCCCTGATGCTTAGTGATGTTGGGCAATTTTTCCTTGCCTTTGGGACACTTGGATATCTTATTTGGAAAAATGTCTATTCAATTTCTCTGGCCATTTTTAAATTGGGTTATTTGTTTAGTTGTTGTTGAGTTGTGTGAGTTTTTTTTTATATTTTAGATATTAATCCCTTATCAGATAACGTGATTTATAAATATTTTCTCCCATTCCATACATTGCCTTTTCATTTTATTGATATTTTTCTTTTCTGTTAAGCTTTTTAGGTTGATGCACTCCCATTGTTTATTTTTGCTTTTTTTGCCTTTGCTTTTGGTGTCAAATCTAAAAAATCATTGCCAAGGCCAAAAAAACCACTGCCCTTATGTCTTCTTCTAGGAGAGTTATGGTTTGGGGTCTTATGTTCAAGTAATTAGTCCATTTGATTTGATCTTTATGTATGGTTTAAGACAGGCGTCCAGTTTCTTTCTTCTATCTGCAGCTATCCAGCTTTCCCAATATCACTTATTAAGGAGACTGTCCTTTCCCCATTGTGTATTCTTGGATCTTTTCATAATAATATTATTATAAGTTAATTGATCATATATGTGAGTTTAATTTTAGGGTCTCTGTTTCATTGATCTATGTGGCCGTCTTTTTTTTTTTAATTTTTTTTTTTAACGTTTATTTATTTTTGAGACAGAGAGAGACAGAGCATGAACGGGGGAGGGGCAGAGAGAGAGGGAGACACAGAATCAGAAGCAGGCTTCAGGCTCTGAGCCATTAGCCCAGAGCCCGATGCGGGGCTCGAACTCATGGACCGCGAGATCGTGACCTGAGCTGAAGTCCGACGCTCAACCGACTGAGCCACCCAGGCGCCCCTATGTGTCCGTCTTAAAGTTTCTTTGAAATTTGCTTATTTATTCTGAAAAGAAAGCACAAGTAGGGGAGGGGCGGGGAGAGAGGGAGAGAGAATCCCAAGCAGGCTCCAAGCTGTGAGCACAAAGCTGGACCGGAGGGCTTAAACTCACAAAACTCTGAGATCATGACCTGTGCCGAAACCAAGAGTCGGACGCTTAACCGACTGAGCCACCCAGGTGCCCCTGTGTGTCTGTTTTTATAGCATAGTTTGTTCTTGAACTTGAATGCTGACTCTTCTTAAATTCTTGTATTCAATCTTTATCCAACAAATATTTTGTGTACTTAAGGTGCTAGGCACCAGGAATACAATACAGACATGACTGTCATCAAGAATCATGAAGTTCAATGGGAAGAGACAAAAAATAGCCAAATAAGCCAAAAAATGTCAAATTGCAACAGTGAGATGTGTTCTTGCAGTAAGAAAGTAGTGTTTTGAGAGGATATAATAGGAAAATCAAGAAGGGTTTCCTGGGGAAGTGATGCTTGAGCCATAGTTAACCAGGTCAATGTGGGGAACACAGCTTTACAGAAAATGGGATGTATAAAGACTCTGGTAGTAAGGAGATAGTGCAATTGTGGGGGGTTTTAAAAGGTATTATGTCTTGAGCATAGGGATTGAAAGGGAAGCAGTTGAAGATGAGGCTAGAGAGATTGAGAGGTCCAGTCAGGTTTTATCTTTATCCTAAGAGCTGTGGAAACTAACTGATAGATGGTGGTTTTGATTTTTTTTTAAATTTTTTTTTTTAACGTTTATTTATTTTTGAGATAGAGAGAGACAGAGCATGAACGGGGGAGGGTCAGAGAGAGGGAGACACAGAATCTGAAACAGGCTCCGGGCTCTGAGCTGTCAGCACAGAGCCCGACGCGGGGCTCGAACTCACGGACCGCGAGATCGTGACCTGAACCGAAGTCGGCCGCTTAACCGACCGAGCCACCCAGGTGCCCCTGATTTTGTTTTTTTAATTGTGGCAAACGTATAGAGAATTTATTGAAAAAAGATACAGAGGATAATGGAGAGCAGTTAAAAGACAGGGCAGAAATCTAAATGAGACATGCTAGTAATTGAGTAGAGTGGCAGTGAGGTACATGGGGAGGAATGTTCCAATTAGAAGTATATTTAGGAGGGGTGCCTGGATGGCTCAGTCAGTTAAGTGTCCAATTCTTGCTCGATATCTGCTCAGTTCAGATATCGTTGAGCCCAGTTCATGAGGTTGAGCCCAGTGTGGGACTCTGTGCTGATAGTGTGGAGCCTGCTTGGGACTCTCTCTCTCCCTCCCTCTCTGTCCCTGCCCCCCTTGCTCTCTCTCTCTCAAAATAAGTAAATATTTAAAAAAAAAAAAACACATTAAAAAAAAAAAAAGAAGTAAGTTTAGGATATTCACCCCACAGGATTTGGTGTTGGATTGTACATGTGGAATGAGGAATAAAAAGCATTGTCAGGAGATGCTTTTTGTTTCAAGTATGTGGAACAGAAAAAATGGGGGAATTACTCACTGTGTTAGGAAAAACTAGAAGACAATCAGATTGTGCAGAGATTGCTTTGAGTTTGATTTTGTACATGTTGAGTTAGACATGAAGTTGACACATTCAGGAAATCTCGAGGAAATAGATGATAGATGATAGATAGATAGATAGATAGATAGATGATAGATAGAATTCCTGTTCTAGAAGAGAGGTTTAAGTTGAAGATACAAATTGGTGAGGCATATGAGTGTGTGCTAACTGAAGTTTGGGGAATGAAAGAAATCATTTAGGCAGAGAAATTCGAGGGAGAAAAGCAATGTGGCCCTTCAGCAGAGTCCACAGTGAGAGACGGAGAAAGATACATCTTTAAAGGTTCCAGAAGAATGGCTGAAGAGGCAGCAGTAAAATCAGGAGAGGAGTTGGCTCACAAAAACCGAGAATGATAACATTTCATGAAAGGAGAGGCTGTCAATTCTGATGTTTCTGAGAGGACAGCGTGGTTATTGGATTGTATTTAGGAACAGGATGGTATTGATCACCTTAACAGAAGCTGTTTTTGTGGCATGGAAGAGAGATGGAAGTCGGGCTGTGGGGAGCAGAGGAGTGAGTAGGAGGCAAAGAGGCGGAGACAACAAATGTTGACACAACTTGTAAGAAGTTTGTTAGTGATCAGAAGAAGGGCATGCGTGCCCAAATGAGGGTTGTCATTGGCGTTGTGGCGTTAGTGGTGGTGGTTTTAATTAATGCAAGATGCTTGACTAAGCTTCAAAGCCCAGTCAAAGTTGAAAGAGAGTAGTTAAATACACCATAGAGAAAGTACAATAAGTAAACTAAGGTTTCGGAGAATATAGGGGCAGTGGGATTTATAATAGCAGTACTACAGCTACCCAGAAATTGGAAAAAGGGACCGGTTTTAAAAACTGTAACAGCAGGGAAGGAAATTGGGATAAGTGCATTTGAGGAGGGCGTTGCCCTCGTCTATTTTCTCTAAAATAGGAAACAAAGTCACCTTCAGGTAGAGAGAGGGAGGAGGCTTCAGAAAGAGATTGGAGAGAGTTTGAAATACCATCTATGAACAGAGGGAAAATGAGTTCACAAGGTAAATGTATTTGGATTTTTGGTCAGGGTTGAACATTCAGTTGAATATGGTAACAAATTGTAGTGAAGACAAGTGTTTGGCTGCTTGGGTCTGGGCATTCAACAGTAGATCATTGGAGAGGGGTGTCTGGGTGGCTCAGTTGGTTAAGCATCTGACTCTTGATTTCAGCTCAGGTCATGATCTTGCAGTTCATGGGTTTGAGCCCTTGAGTCGTAACAGCATGGAGCCTACTTAGGATTCTCTCTCTCTCTCTCTCTCTCTCTCTCTCTGTCTCTCTCTGCCCCTCCCCTGCTTGTGTGAGCACTCAATCTCTCTCTGTTAAAATAAATGAGTAACTGGGGTGCCCGGGTGGCTCAGTCGGTTAAGCGGCTGACTTCGGCTCAGGTCATGACCTCGTGGTTCATGAGTTTGAACCCCCGTGTCGGGCTCGGGGCTGACAGCTCAGAGCCTGGAGCCTGCTTCCAATTCTGTGTCTCCCTCTCTCTCTCTGCCCCTCCCCCACTCTGTCTCTCTCTGTCTCAAAAATAAGTAAATGTTAACGTTAAAAAATTTTTAAATAAATAAGTAAACATTAAAAAAAAGTAGATAGTAGTAATTCACTATTGTTGGATTTCTTGTATATTAGTGGGGAAGGGAGACAAACCAAGGGATTTGGGATATTAGCAAGAATATTGCTGAAATTATGGGCTATAGAATTTTAGCTCAATAATGAGGGAAACGAAATAAAGCTGATGGACTGGGAGAAAGTAGAGATCAATTCATTAAAAGACTCAATGAGGAGAGAGAACAGTTGAGATGAAGTTAGTTGCACAAAACGACTAGCAGGGGTGTTTGCAAGTTTGACTTAGTGAGTTTGTAGGTGGAGCAAATATGTATGGCAGAAAAGGTCCAGATGTGATCAGGGGAGTGGATGGCACAAGTGGAGTAGGGACAGCGGAGGTAGCAGTGGCAGGACTGAGAGGCCAGGTAATGGATAGGACAAAGGCACTGTAACTGAAACCACTCAGGATTATATAAGGGGTTAGGCTGGCTAAGGGTGTTGCAATCCAGATACCAGCATCTTCAAGGAATAATGGATGATGATTGGGACATTTGAGTGGGCGTTGACAAGCTTGAAGGACCAGATAGTAAATATTGTAGGCTTTGTCCCTATAGCCCCGTCAGAATTGTTCAACTCTGCCATAGCATGACAGCACCTATAGACAATACGTGAGAAAATGGGCCTGGCCGTGTTCTAGTAGAACTTTATTTACAAAAACAGCCACCAGATTCAGCCCACAGGACACAGTTTTACATTTCCTGAATTAGAGGATAATAGCAGTGAATTTGGGGAAAGAGGGATTATTTAGTTTTTCTCAAAGTGTGTTATATGTAGCTGGCAGTACTCATGATGATTTCAGATGATTCATCAAAAAATTTTAAAACTTCTAATTGTGGAAAATTTCAAACATGCAAAATTATATAGAATAGTATAATGAGTTCCCATGTACTGAACATGCAACTTCAACAATTATTAACTCACAGACAATCTTGTTTCATTTAAACCCTTAGCAACTGCCACCTCCCAGATTAAGGAAAATCCAAGGTATAGTATTTATTTATTTTTAATGTTTATTTATTTATTTTGAGAGAGGGAGAGAGAGGGAGGGGCACAGAAAGAGGGAGAAAGAGAATTCCAAGCAGGCTCCATGCTTTCAGTGCAGAGCCTGACGTGGGGCTTGAACCTAAGAACCGTGAGATCATGACCTGAGCCAGAATCAAGAGTCAGATGCTCAACCAACTGAGCCACCCAGGTGCCCCAAAATCTTATTTTAGAATGAGTCTTTAAAAGATATATATGTTGTAATATATATACACATATATATAAAATAAAGCCATGATACCACTACCAGAATTAAAAATAACTAGTAAGTTCTTAAGACCATTAAATATCCAGTTGGCCTCATAGTTGTTATTTTTACATTTTGGTTGTTTAAATTAGGATTCACATAAATCACATAAAGTATTGGGAATCATTTGAAAAATGTCTTTTAATCTGAAGATTATTTTATATTTATTATTTTTCTTTTCCAATATATTTGTTAAGTAAATTTGACTCTTTATCCTGTAAAATTACCCACAGCCTGGATTTTACTCTTATGTCCCATGGTATCTCCATGTCCCTCTTTCACTAGTTAGGTATAGAGATTTGATCACACTATTTGTGTTTTTATTTTTTGTTTTTGGCACAAAAACTTTATAGATGGTGTTGCACAGTTACATCAGAGGCACATAATGTCTAGTTGTGTGATGTTAACAGCCACTGATAAGTATTGCCTAGATCCATTAATTCATTATGGGTTGATAAATAGTGATGCTCTAATCCTATCCTTCTTTCATTTTTTGGATGAAGTCTTCTTATAGAGAAATTTCCTCTCACAAATCAGCTGTTTATTGGATGTACAGATTGTATCAGAAATGCAGGATACTTGATTCTTTCCTTTTATTTATCAGATTTAAAAATGAGTTGGTTCACTAGGATTCTTACAAGGTGACCAAGAAGTATTCTGTGTTAAGTATTACGAATTCATATGAATTTAAACATATTGATGAATTCCAGCCCATTATTATCCTTATTTTTGTTACGAGAGTCCCATATATAAAATCTATTTAATCCTTTGTGATGTAAGTTGCAAATATTTTCCGAGTTTGTCAACTATCTTTCCTTGCTTGTGATATTGTTTCCAAATCAGCTTAATTCTTACTTTTATGGAAAAAGTTTCCCCATTCTCATATTACATACAAATTCACTCATGTTACTTCTAACACTTGCATGGATTTTTACTATCATTTAAATTTGTGATGCTAGGTTTCTAGTATTAAAAAACTGTGCCCAAGTTTATATTTTTATATATCTCTAATGCTTTTTTCCTATTTATTCTGTTTTTCCTTTCTGCAGCTTAGAAATTTTCTATTGACCTATATTGCATTTCACAAATCTTATTTTTTGTGATGTCCAGTAAGTTTTCAACCCAATCAAATTAGTTCTTAATTTCTGATACTATATTTTAGTTATTGTTTTGAGTAGATTTTTAATTCTTTGATGAGATTGCCCATCTTTTCATTTACTTTCTTCATCTTTTTCTTTATTCTTGAATATATTAAAGAGTTATTTTAATATTCTTGTTGGATAACTTCAATGTCAGGGTCATTTTTGTGTCTGTTTCTATGTTTCTCTCTTGCTTTCTCTCTTTTTGCAACTTCCTCCAATATTATCTCTTCCTTTTGTTATTATTGTCGAAGATAAACCCAACAGAACAGTGCAACAATTAATGGTTTAAAAAATTTCATGTTCTGGGGCGCCTGGGTGGCTTGGTCAGGTGAGTGTCTGACTTCGGTTTGGGTCACCATCTCATGGTTCGTGAGTTTGAGCCCCAGGTCGGGCTTTGTGCTGACAGCTCAGAGCCTGGAGTCTATCTTTGGATTCTGCGTCTCCCTCTCTCTCTGCCCCTCCGCTGCTCACGCTCTCTCTTTCTCTCTCCCTCTCTCTCTCTCTCTCTCTCTCTCTCTCTCTCCATACACACACACACACACACACACACACACACACACACACACACACATACTTACCATTTCCAATGGTCTTCATTCCATCTCATGGAGTGAAGTTACTGTTTGGTATCATTTCCTGTCAGCCTAAAGAACTTACTTTAGAATTTCACATAAGACAATCTACTTGCAAGGAATCTTGTGTTTTTTTGTTTGTTTGTTTTTTTCCATTTTAATTTCTAAGGATAATTTCACTGAATGTAGCGTTCTTAGTGGGCTGTTTTTTCTTTCAGCATTTTGAATATGTCTTCTGATCTCCTTTGTTTCTGGTGAGAAGTGAGCCATTAATTGTTTTATTGGTCTCTGCATGCGATAGCTTTGTTTTGTTTTGTTTTGTTTTTCTTAGTGATTTCAATTGCGGCTTGCATAATTTCCTCTTTGTTTCTGGCTTCCAGCGGTTTGAGTATAATATGCCTAGGTGGGTGTCTCTTTGAGTTTACCTTTTTCGAGTTTTAAAGTTCCTGAAAGTGTAGATAATTTGGAGGAAAGTTTTTAAGTCAAATATGAAGTTTTTGGCCATTTTTTCTTCAAATATTTGTCCTGTCCCACTCTCTTTCATCTTTCTATGACTCACGCGGCATACATATTGGACACTTTATACTGTCCTCTATGGCTCTGAAGCTCCTTCTCCTTCAATCCTCCTTCTCTCTGCTCTTCAGATTAGATCACTGATATTAATCAATATTCAAATACACAGATTTTTTTTATGTTTATTTTTATTTATACTGAGAGAGAGATAGAGAGCAAGTGAGGGAGGGGCAGAGAGAGGGAGACAGAATCCCAAGCAGGCTCCATGCTGTCAACGCAGAACCAGATGTGGGGCTCAAACCCATGAACTGCGAGATCATGACCCGAACCGAGATCAGGAGTCGGACACTTAACCAACTGAGCCACCCAGGTGCCTCTCAAATATACGGATTCTTTCTTCTGCCATCTCAAATTGGCTGTTGAGAATCCCAAGTAAAATTTTCATCATTTTTGTTATTGACATTTCAACTCTAGAATAATTATTTGGTTCATTTGGTAGTTTTCTATTTCTCCACTAAGATTCCCTATTTATTGACTCATTTTCATCATATTTTGTTTTAATCCTACGAGCATACTTATAAGAGCTGCTTTAATGTCTGTTAAATCCAATGTACTACCTATTCAGAATCAGTTTCAACCAGCTGCTTTTTTTCCTGAATAGAGATCACACTTTTCTTTTTTCTTCATGTGTCTTCTTTTTTGTTGAAAACTATACATTAAAGTAATAATAATAATAATGGGAGAACTCCGTATCTGGTGAAGTTTTTTAAGTGTTTTTTTTTAATTTTGGTAACTATCCATATTTAAATTATAAAATCGGTTTCCTCTTGATATCCCTGCTCAAGTTTTTATTATAATTCTTATGCCTTTAGTTTGGTTTCCACAGAGTTGCCTTGCATTGACAAAGTCCTTTGGTTGGTCCATCAATGAATTTGACAAAAATTGTGCTCAAATTCCTCCAGCCCACCAGGCTTCCACCTGTACATATAAATGTTGGGTAGGGGCAGAGGGGTGGTTACAGGGTGCATTCAAAGTTGCAGATAGTAATGGGGTCTCCTTTGGCTTTTATTTTCCAGTAGGCTCTCTGAAGTCTCTTCACTCACCTGTGCATTTTCCCAGGCAGCCCAGGATGGGTAGACAACTGCTTTCAGCTCTTCTATGACTCCCTAATTTCCAGAATCTCCATGTTAAATGTCTCTCTGGGCTACTACCCACCCCAAATGGAATTTGCAAACCCAAGCTAACCAAGCTGCAGTTTTTCTCTGTTTCCTACCAGGTGTGTGCCTGTTAACTAACAAAGCGTACGATCTTTACGCTCAGACCTAACTTAAGTCTGCCCCTTCTGGAAGAAAAGCTGCTGTTTGTTGTAGCCAACTCCAAAATGCGAAAATTACTTTCTCACTGGCCATGCTGGGCAAGGGGATAGAAGGATCCCCAGGCAAGAAGGCTAAAGACTCCTGCTATTTTTACTGAACTTCTAGCAATTCTTCAAGAAGAAATGCTTCTCGATGGCATGTTTTCCTTTGGTCCTGAAATGGTGGTTTTAATACATATGCTCAGTCTTATACATGTTTTCAGCCACCAGAACCTCAATCCAAGCCTTGCCCCATTTTTGATACTTACCTTTTCTTTGTTCTAAAATATATATATGCATTACTGCTCTCTTCCTTATAGCAATGATTTGTTTTTAGTGCAAAAAGTAGACATAGATTCAAGTCACCCCAGCTTTTATGTAAATGCCTCTTGAGTCCAAAGTGTATTCTATTGGAGAATCCGCAGGAAGTGCTCATGGGAGCAATATTCCCTGAGTTCTTACACGTGGCATCAACAGGTTTTATGTAGTCTTTATGTTAAAAGGCTAATTTTGCTGAATATAAAATCCCTAGCTCACATTTTCTTTCCTTGAGTATATTGAATATGGTGCTACATTATTTTCTGGCATAAAGAGTTGCTGTCAGAAGCTAATAATAATCCTATTTTCTTTCCCCATAGCTGACTTTTAAAAAATACCATTATAATAATGTGCTTAATGTCTATTATGAGCCTATTTTCCTACTTTTGCAGTGTAATCTTTCAATATGTATTTTCTAATCATTATGCTTTAAGAGATTATACTTGAATTATAATTTTTTAGTATTTTTGTCTGCCTCCTGCTTATGTCATTCAGTGTCTTCTATTATACATGCTTTTAATCTTCTTTGCTTATCTTTTTTCTTTTATTTTAAAATGTATTATTTATTAATTTACTTTAAAATTGCCCTTTATTCAATTTAAAAAAAAAATTAATGTTTATTTGAGAGACAGAGAGAGAAGAGCAGGAGCATGGGAGGGTCAGAGAGAGGAGACACAGAATCCGAAGCAGGCTCCAGGCTCTGAGCTGTTAGCACAGAGCCCAACGCAGGGGTCAAACTCACAAACCACGAGATCATGACCTGAGCCGAAACCGGATGCTTAACTGACTGAGCCACCCAGTCGCCTCACCCTTTATTCAATTTTTAACTTTCTTTCACTGCATTAGCTTTTGGGCTAATATGTCCTTGTTTTTCTTGTGGTTTTCTCTTAACTTCTAAAATAAGTTATTTCCAGCTCTTTCCTGAATTCTCTCACCTATCTGTGCTATGCTTCCTTCTCTCCAGTTGATTCATTTACCAGTCTGGCTAAAATTTTTCACAGCTCATATCACTTTTCTTATCTCTTTTATCTCATTTTCAATTATTAGGGTATAGTTTTTATTTATTTTGAAGTTATCTTTGTCTTATATGCTGTCATTGTTGTGGGGATGTTCTTTTGTTCCCTTTTCTCTCTTTTTTTGTAGTATCTTTACCTGTGATTCTATCCCATCCTTTTCCTATTGCTCACGCTTAAGGTAAATGCATGCTGATTTTTTCCATGGAAGAGTGGGCCAGGCTAGCTTTTCTGGGGTGTTCAGTGTCTCTAGAGCCATATCTTCTGTTATTTTCAAGGGAAATAATATTCCATTGTACTTTCTGAGATATACTTCCTCTCCTCCTATCCCTCACTTTTATCTAAATTGCCTGTTTGCTTTCTCCTATTGGACCTGTCCGGTTTAATTTGGATTCTACTCCCAGGGGATTCTTCTCAGTGGAGGGATATGTCTGAAAAGCACCCTCTGTCCCGGTGCTGACAAGCTTTTCCTTGTTTCCCTCGAAGGCATGGGTAATCTAGTGCCTGCAAGCCCCTTTCTCCATTTCTGCTGTTATTCTCAGATTAGTCCACATGTCTTTCTAGTGATTATCTGTTGCTTTTGGAGGGGAATTCCCTAGTTCTGAGGGGCATCAGAAGCCCAGTCAATTTTCCTCTGTTTCTTTCTGCTCAGTTGCTGATACCACAGTGGTTCAGTGATTTGTCCCCACCTGTTAATGGGAATATGTTGTTAATTGGTGTCTCTAGAGATACAGCCTGTATGTTTTTACGTTTGCTACTCTAGTTACCTTGTCTGTTTTTATAGGCAGCTTCAGGGATATTAAAAAAGTTAGGTAGTTGCATTGCCAACTTCCCAGCATCTGGATGAACTTCACAAAAGTTTAATACTTATATATTTGGGTAAGGCACATTAAAATATAACTAACATATCAAGTGAATTTCATTAGTATTAGTGCCTAGTTCTAAATTAGATATTAGTGCCTAGTTCACTCTCTGTTTAAAATAAATTTATGTAAGTACAACAATTACAGAAAAAAAAACATTTATAGTAATTTTAAGAATAAAATTAAATAGTAGTAATGATGTGCAATCTTGGCAAACAATTTTGGTGGTGGTATACAAATCCATTTGGAAGTAGTGTTATAGCTAAATTGTTTTCACCATAAAGGACAGGCTTTTTTTTTTTTAATTATGGGGTTGGAATAATGTTTGGAAGCAGTAATGAAGAACAAGGACAGCAGCGATCCCATCTCCTAATCTTGAAGAAATAAGGGTACAAGAAAATAAACAACCACTATTTGAGAATGATACAAGGAAGTTGTGCCCTAATGGGAAGGCCAGGTTTCAGTTTAGGAAGGGAGGAGGAAAGAATTATCAGTAAACAGGATAGCTACTATTGCTGAGAGATTGGAATATCACCGAGTTCTAAGGGTAGACATAACATTCCAAACTGAGAAATACCCCACTTAAAAAAAAATAGGCTGTTGATAATAATGAGAGTGCTCATACCCCATGATCCATTAATTATACTTCTGGAAATTTATCTTAAGAAGCTGAATGGTCAGGGGAAAGCTATTAGTATAAGGATGATCCTTGCTATATAGATTATAATAGCTTAAAACCCCACACTGAAAGAATACATGATCCAATGTGTTGGAAATGACAGAACAAATAATGGTGTATATAAGTGACAGAATGACATAAAGTCTCTGAAAATTTTAGCTACAAATTGTTTAAGAATCGTGCAAAACATTTGAAGTAAAAATACAATCATGCAAAACATTTTAAGTAATGTTTATTAGTTAAGAAGATTGCAAAGTATGAGAAAACATATACATATAAACAAGATTTGTATAGACATGGAAACAATAATATTTTCAGGATATTAGTATGATAGAGTTCTTTCCATTTATCAATTGTTTTTTGATCTTACTGTAGTTTAGTTACAAATGTGTCTACACTTTCCCAAAGAGAGGCTATGAAACTGACATTTATCTCAAATTACGTTAAAAATGAAAATCCATTAACAATGCTTCTTTAGAGTTTCCTCGTGTATTTTTCTATATCATCCGCTCTTTGGAGGAAGGTTTATAAGGTCTAAAAGGACAACTAGACATGAAGGCGGTAAAAAGATCAGTGGATGTCAGAGTTTGGCAGGAAGGAGGGACGAATAGGTGGAGCACAGAGGAATTTTAGGGCAGTGAAACTATTCTGTGTGACACTACTATGGTGAATACTTGTCATTAGACAGTCATCAAAACCCATAGAATGTACAACTCCAAGAGTGAATTCTAATGTAAGTAAACTATAGACTTGGGGGTGATCATGATATCTCAATGTAGTTTTATCAGTTGTCGCAAATGTACCACTGTGGTTAAGGGTGCTAATAGCTGGGAACATTGTGCACGCATGGGGGACAATGGGAACTCTCTGTACTTTTCACTCCATTTTGCCATGGACCGAAAACATCTCTTAAAAAAATTACATCTATTCGGATTTTTAAAAAGACAGTTCGAGGTCAGGTTATAAAGTTTTACATTCTGACTGATCAAGAAAGTATGATCTGAAACCTAAAGCACAAACTTTGGGGCTAAAGCAGAGGAACATTTCAGATTGTGAGTTGGATTCTTTAAGAGTAGTTTCCTGCAAATTTTCAGTGACTCTCAGTGGTTCTATTTAGACAATGAGGACCTTAGTGGGGTTTTGCCTTGTCATAGGTGTGCCCTGAGGGTGCATAAGTCTCTATAGTAAAACTGTTCCTGTTTCTCTCATAAAAAAACATTTCAGAAACCAATCGCATGTTCATGTCTTTGCCACCTATGTTTTGTTATAGTTACACAGGATGAACGGAGAAGCAGCCATTTAATAGAAGTACAGATAAATCAGACTCTGGAAATACCATGCTTTCAAAATATCTCCTCAGAAATTTCGTCTGAGTTCACCTTTGCATGGTTGGTGGTAAGTGTTGCCCTTTTCAGTGAATAACTGCAATGATCTTTAAATATTAATGAAATAAAAATGAATAACAAGTAATAATAGGGAAGGAAGCACACAGGAGGAAAGCAGGCATTATGTGGAAGGTGGGGGACTGGCGGGGGAGGGAAGGGAAGGCACTAAGATTCCTTCTAACTCAGCAAGCCTCCAGGTCTATGAATACAGTAATTTAAAAATTAGTTCCTAAAGGTTAGTTTCTATTTCAAGCTATATACCAAACCATGATTACAGAGAGGCAAGAGTATGATGGTGCCCTGGAGAGGAGCCACATCCAGCAGAAACCCCTTCTCACAAATACTTGTTTTATAAACAACACGTACAGAGGGAGAAACCTTTTTTCCTAGAACCCTTGCTGCTGCATCCTGGGGAATACACAGCATTTCTTTAGATCGGGAAAGACAAACTCTAATGCTTATAAGATATAGGCAGAAGGGGTACCTGGGTGGCTCAGTCGTTTGAGCGTCAGCTCAGGTCATGATCTCATGGTTCATGAGTTTGAACCTCCCATCGGGCATTGTGCTGTCAGAAAGCCTGCTTGGATCCTCTGTGTGGGTGTGGGTGTGGGTGTGCATGCGCATGGGTCTCTCTGCCCCTCCCCAATCATACTCTTTCTCAAAAATAAATACACATAAAAAATAAAATAAAATAAAGATAACCATAAACACAGTTTTGAGAATCACCTAATCGGGTATTTCTTTAGATGATCCAAAATATGATTAATTTTTAGATTGTCATCAAACACAGGTTTTAAAAATTTTTGCAGAACTCCTAGATCTCCATGGATGTAATGGCTGATACAATTTATAAAATACTGTATCTGCATAAATTATAATGCATATTATAAGTTACCTACATTTTTATGGACTATCTTGGAAACTAGACCCTTCCTATGCAAAGATTTCTCTGAGGATGTGCCAAACCCAAAATAATAGACTTGCAAGGAGGCCTTAAAATGCAAACTACGGATGCAAACAGCAAACAGCTTTCACTGTCTAGATATTTTTTGAATAGTCAGGATGAAAAGAAAAAAATGTTCGGAAATAACTTTCTCAAAATCTTCTGAGAGCTACGGCGTCTCTTTGTCATCCATCAGAAAACACTTTTTTCCTCCCTTTATAAGGTTTGGTTTCTAAAATGCAAGTCTTCCTACCATTACACGTATCATTAGTATAATTCAATTGGTCTTAACAAACAATCGCAGAAAAAAGTTGAAAAGTGGAAATGGTCTCAAGAGGGCAGGAACTGGCTATACTAAACGTTACAGCAATGGAAGTGTACTATCTACACCTTGCTTGCGCTATTCCTGTTTCCCACCAGTGGGCAAGAATTCCACTGTAATTATCACAAATTCACTATCAATGGGAATAATCAAGTTTAATCACAATCAATAATAATATACTTTAACAAAGCTTGACTGTAGAGATTTATGCTGGTGAGTAAGTTGATCTATAGTGTTCTTATCTTACCTAAAGGGTGGGTCATCTGTTTTTCTAAGCAAGTGTCAACTGAGCTTCTCCAGAGCAAAAAGCTGTGCCCCTCATTTCAAAACTCCGTAGCATCTAATTAGTACTTAGAACACAGGCCCTCAATAGAGAATAAATAATTGAACGGATCTGTTTCTCTGTTTCTCTTTGTCCCTTTCCCTCATAGTCCTATTCATTGGACTCCTGTTAAACTGATGGTCACTAAATTCACACTGGCTATTCAAATGGTTAATGAGCAGCTCATTACATACCAATCACCAGATAACTGAGAAGACAACTTCTATCTAGCAGTTTCCTTCAAAGAAATGAAGGAGACTATGCAGACCTTATCTTTGCATCCTGCCAGGACCTTCAGGATAAATGAGGGACAGAGAGAGGGCACCTAAGGTCACACAGCGAGGCGATCTTAAACTTCTAGAACCTCAAGCCATGCTGTCACTTTGAAGGATGCACCATGATGCAGACAACTTGAGGGATCTTTTTGATTTGAAGAAATCTCTCTTCAAAGGGAACATTGTATTGGCAAATGTGCTGATGAAATTCCTACTGTGCATTCCCTCTTTAAATGTCAAAATCTATTTACTCCTCTAGTTTACATCTGTGCTCCACAGTGTTGGCAGCTGTGGGGTTCAGCAAGCCTGACATGAAATCATCTAGTGTCCTCATATTAGGACAGCTTTTCAAGTCATGACTGTGACAGGTCTGCAGAGGACATATACCACCCCCCCCACCCCCAGTATTTAATCTCTTATTAAATGAGCAATAATCATCTCTTAACCTTTTGTTAAATGAGCAATAATAGTCCTAATAAGGCAATTGTTTTTTAAAACATGCTATAATGTGGAATTTAGAAAAAGGTTCAAGAGTGCAGGTGGTGAAGACAAAGTAAAGAGTGTAGGAACCTACTGGACTGAACTCAGTCGCTCCAGGAAGCTACAAAATGCTCCCACTTCAGAGGCTGCACCAAGCCCTGGAAACGATTTTATAAACTACGATTATTGTAGTCGAGGTCACTGAAAAACAAAAGTCATGTCTTCTGTGTGGAATTTTATAAAACCTAATTAATTCTGTTAGGACCCTCATGACAAGGGTTATCATTGGGATTCTCAGTTATCATTTAAAAAATGATTTTCTCTGTGTACCTGACCCCATGCAATGGCTGTGTTAAATGTGTCCATGGAGTGGTTTCTTAGCATTTGGAGAAGTTACATTCCAGGGTAGTGAGTAGACTGAAGTAGAAAGGCATCAGATGCAAATAGCGTATCCAACATTGATGTAGCGTGAGTGGTCATCAAATAAACACAAAGGGTTAATCTGTCAGCGGGCACTGAGGGTTTCCGTATATGATGGGATGATGAATAAGAAGTCATAGGATGTTTATGTTTAGGGGGAATGCAGTTGGTAGATAAGGGACAAGTAGCCATTTTTCCAGTTTACGTCCTGGGGCACAAGGGTATGGTCATCTGGGAAATCCTTCAGGCTTATTCTGGGAGCTTCTAAATAGAGTCTAATATTCTGTTTTCATTCCAAAGTATCACCCTGATTTTCTACAGTATAAATTTCAATTCAATCCTGCAAACATCTGTGAATCTGTTTTGAGTGTTAGGTCCTGCAGGGATACAAAACGACATCAAATATATTTCCTGCTATGAAATACAGCGTCAGTAAAAATGTAAAAAAAATGGCAGCATAGAGGGAGAACGGTTTGATTCTGAGCAAATGGACCTGGAAAAGTTCTTAGATTATATTTGAGCTGGATAATTGAAGAACAGTTGGCCAGCAAACCCCAGACGTGTACTATACCAAGATCTGGGACCCGTGAGTACAAGTTGGTAGTGGGGGTGTAGAGAGGTGCTGAGGGAATGTTTGTTTCTAAAGTTTGTGAAGAAGGAGAGACCCATGATTTTTCTCCTAAACATCAGGAAAAAAAGGAGAGGACTCTATCAGGTTCAAATAGTTCAATATTAGTGATAAAAGCACATGACTAAAACCTAGATGCTTATGTTTCTTTACATCTCTATAAATGCATCTTTTCCACATACTCTTCTTTAGTATTTGCAATGTTTTATGTTTAAACAAAAAGTGGACTGGCATTATAAACAATGTCAGCTTTCCATGCCTGTGGGAAGCCTTGCTATTCAGAAAATGAAACTGTCACCTTCTACCTGATAGCTGCTGACCCCAATTGTCTTCACCATAATCAGAAATAAAGTGGTAGCCAACCCACAAAGAACTGACAACCAATTGCAATGACGGGAAAAATATTGTTCTGGTGCTCTACAAAAGTGGACGTGGGGAGCTTTGCAAGCAGCCTGCTTTGACAGCACTCACTGGATGGAAAATAAATGGAGGAAGTGTGAAGATAAGAAGCAGTTTGGAGATAAAGAAGTAACAATCGATAAAATTAACAGAATTTATCGAATGAGCTCTATACTATAGCTCAATGCCTGCCATGTGGTATGGTCCTCACAGACCGGTCTGACCTGGAGCTCAGGCCAGCCTAGAGATGAGGTAATATCACTAAATCAAATAGTACCAATGCCTCTTTTCTGCATTGGAAATTCTGATTATAGTACAAAAACAGGAAAGCACCCACAAATCATTTTAAGGCTTGTTATTAAGGTCATGAAGGGACACAGGAAGAGTTTTTCATGGTTCAGTACTACCCTGTCCAACCCTCATCATCCTAATTATTTTTCCCAACTCCTGTCCAAAATGTAATTATCCATTTATTTCTCTTCTGTGGGTCCTGATTTTTTTTTCTCGTGAATTTGTTCTTCTCAAATAGACTATAAGCAGAAAAGGCAAGGACTGTTTGTTCTACTACTCTTATGAGGCTGAATATTGCAGTCATTAACAGCATGACTTTTGGAAGGAAATTGTTTTCAAAATCCTGGCTCTTGCCATTTACTAGCTGTGTGACGTAGGAGTTAGGATTAGAGTGAGGTGAGCAAGGTCCTCTCCTTAGATGCAAATTTTAAGGGACTGCCCCCCAAAATCAGTAATTAAGGTACATATTTTAATGAAATATTTTTTAAAATCAAAACTTAGAGGGGCACCTGGGTGGCTCAGTTGGTTAAGTGTCTGACTTCGGCTCAGGTCACGATCTCTTGATTCGTGGGTTTGAGCCCCACATCAGGCTCTGTGCTGATAGCTCAGAGCCTGGAGCCTGCTTCAGATTCTGTCCCTCTTCTCTCTCTGCTCCTTCCCCACTCATGCTCTGTCTGTCTCTCTTTCAAAAATAAACATTAAAATAATTTTTAAGTAAATAAATAAAATCAAAACTTAGAGAAAATGCATGATGAATAAAATATCAAAATTTCAAATAAGCATAAGCCGTTGTTTGTCTGTTTTGAGACCCTGGTATGCTGTCCAAGGAGTAGTATTTTCCAATTTGCCTGTGGTTTCTGGGACTTCATGGCATCATGTCCCCCATGGCCACCACTTTACGCGGTCATAAAACATTTTTTTAATTGTAGATTTTTTAAATTAATTTTTCCACTCGGTCAAAATATGGGAGAATATTTGAGAAGTGCCTACAGGTGCACACGTTTTTCCTTTTGTCTCAGAATTCAGTACGACTTTGGATATGTGGCCTAAACTAAGTTTTACTTCTTCATCTGTAAAAGGGGATGATTACAGTATTGACTTTATGCTGGTATTGTGAGGTTGTAAATAATACAACTAAACAGCTTAGCATAGTACCTATACTCAGTACATATTGCAAGATAATCTTTAAAGGATCCATTTTATGACTCTCTATAATGCTTCAGTTTAGCCTTGCAGATAGTGGATGCTCATGAAGTACAGACTGATCATCAGCGAGGCTGGAAGACAGTCTGTATTACTTGAGTAGCTACTGAGGGTCAGGACAAGCATGGTATACTGTATGTATGCTAATTCAGTCTGTACTCTTCATTAAATCATATGGCTCCTCCAATGTGAGAATCCCATTAGGCTTTAGAAATATTTATTAATATTTTAAGGGTGCCTGGGTGGCTCAGTCAGTTAAGCATCCGACTTCAGCTCAGGTCATGATCTTGTGGTTCGTGAGTTCGAGCCCCGTGTCGGGCTCTGTGCTGACAGCTCAGAGCCTGGAGCCTGCTTCGGATTCTGTGTTTCCCCCTCTCTCTGCTCCTCCCATACTCACACTGTATCTCTCTCTCTCTCTCAAAAATAAACATCAAAAAAAATTTTTAAAACTAAATATTTATTAATATTTTTAAAAGTTATCTAAATTAACAAAACTTTTTAAAAAGGCAGGGGGGAGGGTGCCTGGGTGGCTCAGACAGTTAAGCGTCCAACTCTTGTTTCAGCTCAGGTCATGATCTCATGGTTTTGTGGGTTCAAGCTGCCTGTGCAAAGTGCGCTTGGGATTCTGTCTCCCTCTCTGTCTGGCCGTTCCCTGCTTGCCCTGCCTCTGTCTCTCTCAAAAAACAAACAAACAAACAAACAAACAAAAAACACCTTTACACATTATCCAATTTTTTTCAAGAAAAGAAGAAAAAAAAAAAAACAGGCAAGAATAAAGATTCTGTACAAGACCTCTTACCAGTATGTTTTCAGCAGACAAGGTTACCTAAGATCATTATTAGGTAAGATCAGAGGTATACTCTCTGACCCCTATCACCAAAGGTAGATCACTATATTATGAAACAGCTTCTTCACTCAACAAATTGTCCACACCTCTGTAATCTACAATGTATATAAAGGCCTCTGGCTTCCTGGAATTTCTTTTAAATTTTTCATTCCACATACTCAAAAACGAAAAAACAAAACAAAAAGTTCTTTTTATTGTTTTGTGATTGTTTGGTTTTTATTAGTATGTGTTGTCTCTGAGGTTTAACTTCCCTGGACCTGGGCATCTCTGCTTTTCGATGCCCTGACTTAAGCACCTTCTTGCTTTGTTTGACCTTTGAGCAAATTACTCAACCTTAGTTTATTCCAGATTGTCATAGAAATAAATAAGACTCAAAAGGGGCGCCTGGGTCGCTCAGTCGGTTAAGCGTCCGACTTCAGCTCAGGTCATGATCTCACGGTTTGTGAGTTCGAGCCCCACATCGGGCTCTGTGCTGACAGATCAGAGCCTGGAGCCTGCTTCGGATTCTTTGTCTCCCTTTCTCTTTGACCCTACCCTGCTTGGGCTCTATCTCTCTCTCTCTCTCTCTCTCCAAAATAAACATCAAAAAAAAAAAAAAAAAAAAAAAAAGACTCAAAAGAACTTTGCACAATGTCTAAAACATAGTGTGTGCTAAATAAATTTAAGCTATGATTAATAACAATATAAAACTTTAATAGTGGTTGTAGCATATTATTAGTATTAGTTTCCCCTCTTCCAGCTCCAGACATTTCATTGTCTGCCTGGGCTCCTTTTTCCCTCACCTCTTCTCTCATTTGCTGGGTGAAGGCAGCCATTCCCTGCAGATTCTTGCCTGGGCCCCCTTTATAACTCCTCTAGCAGTTAAACTACCCTGGCCCGGCCACACCCAGCAACACAATAATGGAAAAACAGCTTTTGTCTCCCTAGTTTCCAACCTCAGCTTCTGACTGCCTTTCTTCCCACTACAAAGTAACAGATGGAAATGTTCCCAATGGGGAGACATTTACTAAGTGGCCAAAAAGCATTTTGAGCTCTGAAGATCCTCACAAAAAGAGAACCTGTGAGTGAAGCAAGAGCTGTAGAAGTTAGCTCAGTGTGCAGACCTGCAGGGGGAGCCTGCTTCCTTAATTATTGGCCTCCAGATCTGCAGCCATTGAGTGAACCGCGTCCATTTTCTTCTGTCACCACCCAATGCAGAGGGCTCCTTTTTGGGCCCTGTCTCCAGAATGTAAGCTGTCTCCTTTTAATTTTCTATATGCTTCTTCACTAGGAAGATAGTAGCACAGAGTCCTAGGTCCTTTCTTATTGTGGGGTCAAAGGTATGTACATTGTTTCAGGGTAAGTCTCTGAGCAGGGCATCACTGTTTACAAACAGTACTGTCTATGTATCTGTATGTAAAGCTGATAGCAATCTTAGCCCATGTCACCTAAAGAATGGTGTCTTAGGTAAGAGTTTCTACTAAGCATATTCTGGAAATATTTATATAAACTATTTAAATAAAGTCTGCCTTCATGTTTCCGCTGTTTCTGCTCCCAGATCATACTTGAATTCTCTAACTCTCCTAGCTTCTGTTTCTTCTACTCTGAATATGTATAGTGGTGTTGTTTTTTTTGTTTTTTGGGGGTTTTTTTGACAGATTTAAACCAGAGGTTCCAAGTGACAGATCTTTGTTTTCATTATTTCGTGACTTCTCCACCAAATGCATTGCTGTTTATCTCAGTTCTCTCCGTTTCCCCTGATCTCTGCACATAATGATTGATTAATCTGTTGTTTAGAGTTAGACCAGTGGTTCTCAGACCTGGATCCTTTGAGGACCTTTTTTTTTTTTTTATAAATTTTTTTTTTAACATTTATTTATTTTTGAGACAGAGAGAGACAGAGCATGAACAGGGGAGGAGCAGAGAGAGAGGGAGACACAGAATCTGAAAGAGGCTCCAGGCTCTGAGCTGTCAGCACAGAGCCCGATGTGGGGCTCGAACTCACGGACCATGAGATCATGACCTGAGCCGAAGTCAGACGCTTAACTGACCAAGCCGCCCAGGCGCCCCATGAGGACCTTTTAAAAAATGTTCCAGCCTGAGTTTCATCCCAGAACAACTGAGGTAGAATCTGCAGAGGAGAAACTTGGTGTGTCAGAATGTTTTCAAAGCAACTCAACTGAGAATATTCAGTTATTTATAGAAGAATGAGATCATAACCCTTCCTCTATCCTTGTGCCCCTCAAGCGTCCCCTCATCACCAGCCCTTAGCACATTTACCGACACTGACCAGCACGATGATTGCCCAGCGATCTCGTCCATGGAAATTCTGGGTATGGCAAGAAGAATAGGAGCTTTCCTTTATAAATGCACGAATGGATATGGAATAGAAGAACCAAGGGCTTCAAATAAACTCTGATTTGTGGAATTTTAATTAATATTCAGAGTCTACCCTTTATGTGTCCTCTATGAAGATAGCATAGAAATAAAAAAGAGAAGGGCAAGGACCATGACTAGTCAGAGGGAAGGAGGCAAAGTGCCCAGGGCACAAAATTTAAGAAGGCACTTACTCTCAGATACCCACCCTGCACTGATAGGGTCCTGAGAGTGAGTGCTAAGAGCCTCTTTACTTCATCCTGGTCCTGACCCCATGGGGAGCTAAAATGAGACCTTTTCCAAAGGAAAGGTGGAAGGGAGGACAACCATAATCATCCGGTCCAGATGAAGATTTAATTAACAAAATGGATATAGCACATCTTAGCATTAGGATTCTTGAACTTTGGGGCACCTGGGTGGTTCAGTCAGTTAATCGTCCGGCTCTTGACTTCAGCTCAGGTCATGATCTCATGGTTTATGGGTTCAAACCCCACATCAGACTCTGCACTAGCAGTGCAAAGCCTGCTTGGGATTCTCTCTCTCTCTCTCTCTCTCTCTCTCTCTCTTTCTCTCTGTCTCTGTCCCTTTCCCACCTGTGTGCTTTCTCTCTCAAAATAAATAAACTTAAAAAAAATAGATTCTTGAACTTGAAATAAGAATTATGATCTTTCATTAGCCCCCAGTGCTGTGCCCCCCAAATCCACTGCTGATATGCACCTTATGGAAAGTTATGAAGGGGAAGTTCTAGTCAGAGGAACATCAAGTTTCTATTCTTGTTAGGAGAGGGCGACTCTAGTCATTGAAAGTCAAATGTAATGATCTTTTCTCTAGTAACATAGCAAATATCTCTTAATTTCACTTCTTCATCCATCACCTGTATTTTTTACAAGATATAAATGAATTAATGCATGTGAACATCTAGTCTGGAGCTGACACGATTGAGTGCTGAGTAACCAGGAATATTTCTTTCAGCAGGAAGATAACGGAACTCAGGAAGCATGTATCACCCAAGGTCACTCCATCAGCAATTCCACACTATTTAAAGACAGAGTCAAGCTAGGTACAGACTATAAACTCTACCTCTCTCCAATCCAAATCCACGATGATGGCTGGAAGTTCTCCTGCCACGTTATGGTCAGACCTGGTAAAACCTTGAGGAGCTCCACCACAGTCAAGGTTTTTGGTAAGAGCTTCCGTTCTCTGGACTCCCTGCCGTCCTCCTGTCCCATTTTTCCTGCCTTGTTCTCTCCTACAGAGAAAGTGCCCCGGTCTCTGGAGAGCAGCCCCACAGGGTAGCTATTCTAGAGCTCTGTTGCCCTTGATACTGGCATTCACGTTAGGGGTGAGGATAAGGGTAGGGAGTTAAAGAATGAGGATTGAGTTAATAGAATAAAATCACACTGAAAGCCATAGAGTGGCCAGTCTCCTGGTGACTACTCCTTATTTACAACTTTAATGTTTCCTGAGAATACTGGGAATCTCTTTAATTATAGCTGCCAAAATCTAATTACTGAGTTGTCTAATTGTCTTGGTTGCTTGCTGGAGTGAGGCAGAATAGGGACAGTGTGAGAAAAGGAAAACGATAAACACAGCTCCAGAGAAACTGCAGGAGTCCCCCCACCCCCAGCAGGGCCAGCTCCTCAGTGAAGGAGCCTGCAGGATGGCCCTCTGTCCCTGCATCCACTGAAGTGTGGAGCGGAAATATCCACGATGGCCCACTCAAGTTTCACAGGCTCTGCGGGGAGGAAATTTGCGGAAAATGTGAAAATTCTATTTTGCTCAGTGAGGCCAGGCGATATTAGTAAATATAAAATCCAAACCCTTGGCTTTGGATTGTTTTCATCTTTGTCCCCAAGAACTGTGTTTTTTACCAAGTCATTTTTAAGTGAAGGCAAAGAGAAAAGCAGTGATGTGGATGAGCCATTAATTGTTTTTGCAAATGAGGGAACTGGAGAGAAAATAACCTCACAAAACCTGAGCACACGAGCTACTAGATTTTCCCTCAGTTCTCTGAATGACCAGACAAATGAATAATCTTTGTTTTCACTTAGAATCTTACGGCATTATTAATAGAGATCAGAGAATTCAGTATTTTGAGGGAAATACAAAGACTGTAGTTCATAAAGATGGAGGCAGCTACAGCCAAGATTTATGTAGTTGGAAGTCTCTTGTAGATATTCTTATGTCTCTCTCTCTCTCTGGCTCCCTTTCCTTCCCTCCCCCTCTTTCCATCTCTCCTTGTGGATGGTCTAAGAGATAATTGATCACCCCTAATGATCATGTTGCTTATGGAGCCCGAACAGTGCTCTGTGAAGAGGTGGGAAAGACTGTTCATTTCTTTCATCGATATCACTGTCGGCTCACTTACTGGGGCGTGACTGTCTTCGAACAAACACAAAACTGACTCATCTGGCCTGACTTTAGGCAAATCAATGAAGGCAGCTATCCAGGATGTGAAAACACGTGTCGATTCTAAGCTGGGCAAACCATGTCCGGTTTGACCAAGGGTTATTGCACCCCAACTTGATCTAACTGCCTTGTCAACACTTAAACCACACCCTCTATCTCTCTGTGGCAGAGACTTCCGTCTTAGTCTTGAATGCTTTTTGATCTTTCACATCTTACTCTTATCACCCTGTCTGTGTCTACACCTCTCTGTCTCTACGTCTCTGTTTCTTCTTTGATCTCCTCTCAGTGGATGCTTAAAAATAGGAGATTCTGCCTGCCTGTTCATTCGATTTTCCCTGCTTCCTTTCTTTCCCCTTTAGCAAATGGGCCAGCCAGGCTGTGCTTGGCCTGTCTCATCCAGTCCTTAGACTCTTTGTGTGTGCCACGAAGTATATATCCTAGTGGCCCTGGCATGGAAGTATAATACATGTCTTATTCCGAAACCACTCAGCAGTCCTCGGTGATTCCTCAAATAGGACAAACCAAAAATAAAAACTTGAAACTTCAAAATAAATACCCAAGTGTAGCACAGACCCACTGCAGCGTGGTTGCCCTAAATCCACTTTATTTCTTCGTCCTGAATAACACCTCCATCTGTAACAGTGCAGGGGCCAGAAGCTTCCCTGGCTCCTTTGCTACTTCTTGCTCTCCTCTCACTGATCTTCTTGACTTTACTTTCCTTAGCAGGGCATCACCTGCTATCCCAAGTTCGCTCCTGCCCCCTTCTAAGCCCTTAAACCTGATTGTCCTGAGCCTCAAAAGGAATGTCTCTGTAGCACCCCTGCAACTTTCAGTAACTGTTCTTTCTTTCAGGTCCTTCATTCCAATGGTATCTGTTGCTAATATGAGGTCAGAATGGCCAGAATACCCCTCCTCGCATTAGTGATTTCGGGTCTATCTTGGTTTGGGTTCCCCAAAAGAAAATACTGAGACAAGGATTTGAGTTAAATTAATTTATTTGAGGAGTATTTATTGAAGGAATTTATTGGGGGAAGCATCAGAAGAGGAGTCAGAAAGCCAAGGAAGGGAAGGAAGATAATGAAATATACGTGAACATGCCAGTTACCAGTGTGGGCTCAGAGCTCATTCCCACCAGGGAACTCTGGGGGAATACACATCAGAGTTCTCCCAGATAAAGGTAAGGAAGTTGGGGTATTCTCCAGCAACTCCCTATCTGTTCTAGCCATTAGCTCACTAGACGTCCAGTTTGCCCTGCTTGTGGACTGAGTGAGCTCCCATAGGCCCAATAAATCCCTAAGAGAGGGTCACAGGTATGCCCAACAAAAGGCCTTCAGCAAGTAGAGGCAAATGCGTCTAGATGTAACAGACACTGACAGCCTGCGACAGGCTTACTATTTCTCCAGTGGTTCACAGACAGCCTTGTCTGCTGCACTCAAGCACTGACTTGAAGCCACTTTGGTTCAACGTAATGTACTCAATGTCTACTTTGTGCTGGTCACTGGCAAGTTCTAGAGATGGAGGGATGAATGAAAATAGGCTTCAGGGCACTTACAGTCTAACAGGATGTCAAAATCACTGAAATATCCTCCGATGTATTCTAAAATCTGTATTTTCCATGAAAATGTCAATTTCTTAAGGACAGTGAAGTTGATTTGTCCACCTTTGTTTCGTAGGCCTTTAGCATACAGCTGGGCACATAGTGGATGTTTAATTAATATTTGATGAATGATGAATACACACACACACACACACACACACACACACACTAGTGGCCAGGTAAGATGGTATTCAGTGACACTAATTGTGTTTTATTTGCCTTTAAGCTAAGCCAGAAATCCCCATGATTATGGAAAATAACTCTACGGATGTCTTGGGAGAGGTGAGTCACATTAAAGCCTTTGAAAATCTATAGTGTAATATGCCAAGGTGTGTTTGGTTACATCATTGTCAGAATATCTTCTCAAAGGACCTTATTCCTTGGCCCTCAGCCAATTAATTGCTAGTGAGGAAGAAGAGAAGCTGAGTTGATTCTAGAGCCAAGTGGAAATCCTTACTTTCTGACTTAGGGCTCTCAGAACATACGATCTGTAATCCTTAGTCCTTAAATTTTCTGGAAGAATCATCTCAATAGTTTAAACTTCTCTTTAATGAAAATTGGAGAAGCTAGGGAAGGAAAAATAGGACAGAAAGCAGTGTGAATCTTAGTGTTAGAATGAGGCTTTTGTTCAGCTGGCATTTAATTCATTCTAATCCACTTGCTGTACCGGCCCTTCTTATAGTCTTTGGTTTGAAGTAACAAGAGGAGAGGTGCTCTTCTATACTCCTTCAGAACCCTGCCTATTTCTTAGGCAGTAGGAGAAAGGGCAGGTGAAAAAGGAAAGTAGAGTAGGGCTGTTTGCCTTCAGTTTCTTGTAAGTGATTCCCAGCCTTGAGTCACTGGGATCTGGGCTCACTTGCCAGCTCTTCTTGTTGGCTGTGACCTTGGGCAAATTACTTCACATCTTTTTCTATCTTTTTCTATCTGTATGAAGAGGATAAGAAGAACATCTGCATATTGTTGTTGTTCTTAAGAATTAAATGAAATACTGTATGAAAAGTTCTTAGTATGCTCTATGGCATATATTAAGTGCTCAGTAAACATTATTACTGTTGTTTTATTGTTATTACTACTATGTGTGTTAATCAGTTGTCTCGGGGCATTTTGACTTAATTCAAGCTTTTCGAAATCTCAAATAAAATAAATATTCTTGTGAACTCTCAAACATTTTCTGCTACATGAGATGAGAGAAAATTATACTCATATTCTAATTTCTTCTAATCCTGAGAACACTACATAACTTATGATTTCTGATCCTGCTGAATATAAGTCATTTAATTTGACAGCTATATACAAATCATAGCTCAAACTCTATGGGATGGTTTTAGATGGGCATATATTTGTGTCTTTTGTTGATTTTGTGTATTAGTCTCTTAGATAATTGCTGTTATAGTCCCGAGTATATGAAAAAAAATTTAAATTTTTTTGTTCTTCCACAATTAACTCCAATTTTATTAGTGGACATCATTTCAATAGTTTGAATAAAACTAACAGTCTAACGGCACGTTTGGTAGGTATTTTTGTTTCTTATATGGTTCTTCTTATATGGTTCTTTATGCCAATGTTTACAGGTAATAAGGACTCAATCAAGATACAGAACCGTAAGATTGGATCCTAGAATTCCAGTTTAAAAAAAAGGACTTTCTCTTACATGTTATCACATTTCTTCTTCTGTACCCATGCTTACCTAGGTGCTGACTAGGACAGTCAGAGAACCTTCCTTCCTGGGGAATTAGTAAATAATCTCTCACCAACTCTATTTAACCAGCGACAGGACACGGCTTGTCTGTGGATCTTTTAACATTTTGCCAAACGTTAGTAATTTCTTACTCTAATATTCTTAGAGTTCCCATTGTATTTTTAATAGCTTCTTAACTCTTCAAAGTCCTTCCACATGCTTTTATTGAGTGATGCTCTGAAATAGGTGGGGCATCCATAATTTTACAGATGAGAAATGGTGGCCTGAAGAGTCTACACAACTGGCTGAGTCACTAATAAAGGGCAGAGCTGGGATGAGAATTTAGTATGCCCATAACCAGGTAGGATGATATAATGAAAGGAGACCATGATTCAGGGGCAGACAGAACTAATATCAAATCCTAATTCGACCATTTCTTGGCTACATATCTTCATCCAATAGTTAACTTCCATGAGTCTCAACTAAGTCATCTAAAACTGGGACCAGGATTAATATTTCATGGGACTCTTAGGGGAATTAAATTTACGCATAGTAATGGAGTATATTGAACATAATAGATGTCTCAGGAATATTTCTTTCCTTCCCATTATTTATCATTCACCTGCTCCCTTTCATCCACTGTTTCATCTGAAGATATATTCATAAATCTCCTATGTGATTGATTTTGGGAGACAGTATGTGATAATGAAAAAACAGAACATAGATTGTGGAATCTGATAGACCTGGGTCTGAATTCTCCTCTATCACTTATTAACTCTGACCCCTGGGACCTCAGTTCCTTAGCTTCCTCATCAGTGAACACGGACAATGATCTCAACCTCCCAAGAGTGATATAAAGATCAAATGAGAGAACACATGTAAAGTATCTGCCATCTGGCAACCATAAGTATTGGGTATGGTAGCTTCCAGCCTGACCCTTCATTTCTTAGAGATTAACCAATTCAACCTGCACTTACTGCATGCGTACTATGTACTACATATTCACTCCACCAGCAGCCCTTGGAGTTAAAGTAATAGGGATTCGGTCAGTTATGAGTTATGTTTTCCAGCATTACTAAAGCAATGAAGTTTATGGTTAATTTGGTTTTCCTGAAAAATCAAAAAGCTCCCAAATTATTCTAACCATGACACTTCTCAGGTTTAGACATGCCAGCAATATCCAAAGAGAGTGTTACTCCTGTGGATGTCATGTTCTTGTGCATTCTGGGGGCAAGGCTTCACCAGGGCTCCAGCATGGCATGCAGGCTCGCCTCCTCAGCTGAGATGGAAAAGGAGTCTTTAGCTGAAACCTCAGGGCCCCTTCTTGTAGCAGACACAGTATTCGAATAAAAGATGCTGGCCCAAAGAGCCCTCAGCCCACAGACCGTGGCCCTGAATGGCCTACTCTGATGATGTAGCAAAAGAAGGCACAAGAGAGATACATGAAAACCCCAGAGTTTATTCAACAGTTCGGTCTTTCCATGAACCACATACGTCTCTCTTTTATACCCGGGCTTTCTGCTTTAACCCCTTCATCTCCATGGGTCTTGTCCTCATCACTCTCTACCTTTATTATGTTTGACAAAAGTTAAGTGAAAAAATATATAAAGAGAACTACCTAACATGAAAGATAGGAAACAAAAGTAGCTGGGGTTAAAATGCCTGGAAAGGAAGAGAAGTGAAAATCATAAGAGCCATGTAAAACAGACACCATAATCTAAAAACACACATTACCATTCAGCAGGATGGTTCTGGTGTCTGTTTGCAGATTTTGATTGTTGCTCTTTATTTAATTGTGGTTTTGCAAAGCCTGAATCTGTGGATTCTTTGACCTTCTTAAGCTTCATTTCAAATGTATGGGTGTATGTGTGTTTAACATTAGGTATTAGAGCTTCTTCCTCTCCCTCCTTCCCTCTGACCTCCCTCCCTTCTTTCCTCTTTCTTTCTTTCTTTCTTTCTTTTTCTTTCTTTCTTTCTCTTTCTCTTTCTTTCTTTCTTTCTTTATTCTTTTCCTTCCTTCCTTCCTTCCTTCCTTCCTTCTTACCTTCCTTCCTCTCTCTCTCTTCTTCCTTCCTTCCTTCCTTCCTTCCTTCCTTCCTTCCTTCTTCCCTTCCTTCCTTCCTGGAATCTTATGGAACAATAAGGCTCTGATTCCCAATGTCCAGTCATGGGACTCTCAGTGGCCCTCATCATCATTTAGAAGGTGAGAGTCCCTGAGTTTTTACCTTAGCTGGAGAGGGCCCTAAAAATGGCACCACATCCCTTTGGAAAACCATATGGGAAGTGAAACCTTTAATATCAGGCAAGTTTCTAGAAAAAAATAAGGAGATTACAAGCCTACAGTACAGTCTGGGATTTTCACAAGCTATGTTTGGACTTGTGCTTGTTCCACAAACAGCTCACAGGGAAAACAGATCTGGGTGTTAGAGCTGCTGACAGTCTAAGAATGAGCAAGCAGTAAGAGGGAGCCACACAGGTGAGGACAGAGGGAAACAAGACCCCATTACTACACCAGGATCTTGTCCACTTTCTGGGAGGCTGTTGCCCATTAAGTGCTTGGATCTATCTACAAGATAATGAGAAACTGTCTTTATTAGCTCTTGTCTCCCCAGCTCCCACCATCCCTCACTCCACCTCCAACCCAGTAAAAAAAAAAAAAAAAAAAAAAAAAAGGTTCTAGAGGAATCATCCAAATAAAAGTCAGCTCCAACCCAAAGGCCACAGTCATTGCCACTTTGGTTTAATCTATTCCTGAGTAACCATATTAGGCATACCCTCAATAGATTGTTCTTTCCTTGTGGACTGGTAGGTTTCCTTTTTTCAAAGCATCTTTGAGTATTTAAAAACGAACAGTTTTTTTTTAATATTTTTATGTTTATTTATTTATTTTTGGGAGAGAGCACATGCGCGTGCTCCCACAAGTGGGGGAGGGGCAAAGAGGGAGACACAGAATGTGAAGCAGGCTCTAGGTTCTGAGCTATCAGCACAGAGAACAATGCAGGGCTTGAACTCACAAACTGTGAGCTCATGACCTGAACTGAAGTTGGACACCTAACCGACTAAGCCACCCAGACACCCCCAAAATGCAGTTTTTTTTTTAAAAGTCAGGGAAGAGTTGGCATGTAGCCAGCATCTCAAAGGCAGGAATAAAATCCAAAACCTACTGTTCAAATGAATGGGTGGTCTGTGGGGACAAAACTAACTCAATTTAACTCATTAAAATTGACCTCAGAACCTCAGAAAATGTTCTCCGCCCTTCAGTCTCCCAGATAGTCTTCATCTCTCATCTTTCCATGGTGAATTTTTGAGGAGGGATCTGTCTCTCTTCTGCCATGTCACACTTCTTCTCTGTCCCTTTTTCTTTCTTTTTTGGTTTTCTGCCTCTGTTTTTTATTTCTCCTTACTCATCGCCTCTCTCCACCTTTCTTTTTTCCTTTCTGAGTTTCTCTCCTCTCTTCTTCATGATCTCCCTCTTTAACAGACCTTAATATGAAATTAGATTATATTTTTAAACATTTATGAATAAGTTTTTACCTCCTCTATTCTTAACGTTTCTTTCGAGTGAGCTGAAAAGTCTTTAATTCTCTCTGTGCTGATTATACATTAATTACGTACGTGTTGCATTGTTGAAAAGACAGGACTCAGTTTCTGCTGGTGACACAGCTTTAATGTAAGCAGACGATACAACACAGCACCAGTGGCAGAAAAGACCTACATCGGATGGGTCCCGAGAACTCAGGCTCAAGCTTCTATGTGCTTCCACAGCTGGGCCCCACAGAACAAGCCCTGTACCCAGTTCTCCAATCACCAGCAGTATGTGTGCAAAGGCCTCAGCCCCAGGAAGCCTCAGCTCTGCTCGTGGCAGAGTCCCTTAGAATGAGCTGGTCACATAGGTACATTCCAGCTACCTGGCCAACCTCAACTATCAGAACCCTCAGCTCCGCAAACCAAGTGCTAGGCATAAATCCCATTATTTTCACTCATCACCACTGACAGTATGGTCCATTCTGCACCCAAACTCACAGACCCATGGTAGCAAGACAACATTGATCTTCAGTTAATACATTTTGAGGTTTTGATCAGGACAGCCTTCAGGGGCCCTGTAGAAGTATTTGGTCAATTCAGAACTGCTGAGATTAACTCCTATTATGCACTCTTTCTCTTAAAAACAAAATACTTTATATTTAAGCTAAAGTGGCTCTTTGCTGGGAGCCTGAAATCTGTGTCTTCAGAATAGATACCTCCCAGGCTGATTTAAACAAAATGGAAAGGATGAGCTGCTGCAGGCTGCTCTTGCTCCCTCCGACAGGCTTCCTTCTCAGCTCTCACCTTCCACTTCATCTCCAGGATGGCCCTTTCTACCTCTTCCAGGGCTCGCTCTCTCCTTTCTACTGCTCTCTCCCGCCATTCCACTGCCCTCTCCCTCCTAAGCACCTCCTTTTCCCTTTGGCTGGCCCACAAAGCCAGGGTCCCCAGCTGCTCCAGGAGCCGGGCCCATTCACCCTCAATACCCATGGGGAGCTGGGGCCCCTGGGACCTGGAGTCCTTGCGCTGCCCCACCTGACCATGGCCAGTCTTCTCCAGCTCCTCTCTATGCATGCTCTTCAGATGTTTCCACAAGGCTGTGGTGCCCACGTTAACCCCCGGGCCGCGGCTCACCTGCCTGCCACACAGGCGGCAGGTGGCATATTGGTTGGGGTGGTGGCCAACACGAACAGGGGCCAGGTGGAAATATTCCCAAACCTCAGAAAACCGGGACCCCTTGTTGTTCGGCAGAGAGGTGGGCATGGCGCTCGCGAAAGGGCCAACCGGTTCTCCCTTCTCACTGATTGCCTCTTCCTCCTTCATCTCAAGGTCTCCTTTTGCCTTCATCCTGGTTCCCTCCTCTTCCTCCTCTTCCCGCCTCATCCTGTCTCGTCTTTTAACAGCTTTCCTTGAGCCAGAAGTCTTGGCTGAACCACAGCTAAGGCAAAAATGAGTAATTGGGAAGGGACTGCAGTAACTCTTGGGGATTCACAGCAATGGCCAAAGGCTGGCCACACCTGGTGTGATGTTTCCTCCTTTCCCCTTCACGGGAGAGTCAGGGTGAGTCAGAGCCACACAAAATGGCCTCCGAGGCCCCCAGGTACATTCCCTCCAGGCCCCAGATATGTATTGATCCCTCCTTGTGTACACCAGAACGACAACACAGATTAGTCCAGAAATTACAAAGTTCTTCAGTGAATTCAGGGTTCTCTACATCAACCACTTTCACGAGTGGTTTTTGAATATTGAAAATGTTAGGTTTTCTCCTGATTGTCCAATGTTTCTGGCTTCCAATGTTTCTATGGCCCTGGAGGTCTACATATGGGTTTTGGAGGTTCTGAACCCTCAGGTTGCTCGGGAACCCCAGGGCTGGGGCAACACTTGTCTTCCTCAGTGTAGGCAGAAGCAAGCACAGAGAGATGCTGGTGTGAAAGACACTCACACTTCCTAAGAACTGTTGGAACAAGCAGTCCAAATGCTGGGTAATAAAGTTCCCAATGTGAGATCGGTTTGCCCTTAGCAAGGTCCCTCTGGGGCTGAGATTCCAAGAATTCCAGCAGACTTAGCTGTTTTCAGCAGGAGGAGCTGGCCCACGCAGAGGAGAAGGACATAGAGCACATCTCAACCGACTTGTCTCCCAGCAGTCCTCAGCAAGTAGCTTACACTCTGCCTTCCCAGGGGAACCATCACCTGCAAAGCCAATAGCTGATAAGACCTCCTCGACAGCAGCTTACTCTAGATGTTTGGCTTTTGCACCCCATTTAAGTAAATAAATGGACAATTAAATTTTTTAAAAATAGCCTGTTTTCTCCCTCCTTTTTTGGGTCATTTATTAAGTGATTGAGAGCTTTATCCGCCAAGCTTTGCAATCCCAAACAGTTGGTAAACACTCTCCTCCCTCCCTCGGCCCCGCAGCCCTACAAGTGGGTACTTACAGGCAAGCAAGGCCCCGAGCTTGTCTCTGATGGCTTTGGTGCAGGGTGAGTGCTCCCACACACTGTGGGTAGCTATTAGCTGACTTCTGCCCCCAGGAGGAGGGCACCCACAGGTCCTGTTCCCTCCCACTTCCAGGGAGGATACCTTTCCAAGTGGGCATGTCTCTGCCTGCCCACACAAAGATGCACACATTCCTCTGTACCCCTCCCCCACCCCGGAAAATAGATGTTCTGGCAAATGTTATGTAGTAAAACAATAAGTCAAGCACCTACTAGTTTTGGTTCTGTTTCCAGATAACTAGATCATCTGGCCTCTCAAGCAAAGAAAAATATTTAAAAGAGGGAAAGGGTGAGGTTTCAGCAGAGAAACCACACGCCCCAGTAACACCTGTGCTTTCAAATGTTCTGTCCAGTTGTCAGACCATGAGTCTCAATTTTTGGTTCAGAAACTCCGGATGTTGTAAATACAGTCAGTAGAGAAGCCGGGTAGCCTGCACAAAAGGGAAGATGAAGTGAAAGGAATCCTCCCAAGTTGAAGGAAATGTGACAAGTTGAGAAGCAGATTTGCGGTTGCTTTTTATTATATTATGTAACTAGCATTGGAAAAGCTGAAATGTTATTGGCTTCTATTCTCAGTTGGAGTGAAATAAATGAATAGTCACAATTTAAGTACAAATTTTATATTTACGTATATGCTATATTTATATATGTATATTTTGGAAGGAGAACCTACCAAGAGGAGACAGGAACATTTTAAAGAGGGTGTCTGTGGAAGAAAAATCCTTGAGTTATAGAAGAAAAGAGAAATGGCAGAGTAGAAAACATGCCAAGACTGAAAGACAAATTTCAAGTGAAGAAAGAAGGTTGAGGGGAGGAAAGACTCCAAATAGAAATGAAGAGTTGGTAAACGAATAGGGGAACTTAAAAAAAAAAAAAAAAGATTTCTCTTTCTAAACTCAAAAGCTATTTTTTTTTTTTTAAATGAATCTATGAGAAGCCCTTTTGAAAAGGCTCTGCCCAAACTTAGGCAAACTGAATCTGGGCTGACTTACAAATGGTCAGCATTTGAGTATTTCAGCTGTGGAAATAAGGAAATGATCATTCTTACAGCCAGATTTGGACCTACTTTTCCTGATTCCTCAGTCTCCTCATGCTACAACCTTCCACTGGCTTCCCTCTACTTCCAGGACAATGTGCCCAACTCACACATTGGCCTACGAACCCATTCCGTCTGTCAATCTTTGTGAATTCCCCGCCACTTTCAACCACAGACCACCTGTAGCGTCCAGACCCATCCCTTCCCTGACTGCAAACTATTAGTCTGCTTTCTTATTCCCAGAATTCACCTCTTTCTGCTCTCCTACAGAACTGTCCAAATACTTTTTGCCACTTATTATATAATTCTTTGTGCTATTGCTCACATATTCCATGTGTACCGAGAAAAAATGTGTTGAAGAAACCAGTTTTTCGCTTGTCTCATGGACATGACAGCCACACCGTAAGTGAGCGAGTGATTCTGACTCCTCAGCAGAAGAATGTGTGCGTGTGCACTTGTAGGTGTGTGCACAGACTCTTGTGCGTATATGCTTCATAGTTTTTTTTTTTTAATTTCACATGTTTTTCTTCCTACTCATGTGGAAGGTCCTACTCATGTCTGCTTGCACAGCAAAACCATATAAGCTTGGTGTTTCATAAGAGGTTTTACTTCAGTTTGAACTAGTTTAGTCTGTGGTTTTTCAATTTTAGAGAGACTGGGAGGTGTTCAGGACATCAAGCACATTCCAAAACAAAGTCTTGGAACGCAGTCTGGAGGTGGTATAGAGTATTTGAAATCTGAATCGCTCCATAAAATCCGAGTTCAGAGAATCCACTAGAGTTAAAGCTTTTTAACGTTTTTATTAAGTTGACAAGAGATTTCTTCAGTGAGCCAGTTGCTTTTATAATATAATGGAACCCCTACTTGTTCCTGATATTACCATATCATCATCTTATGGTAGGTTAACCGAGCATGGAGAAAATGAGTCATGAGAGAGGTTAAAAGTATTGGCATTAATAAAAACCTTTACAACTTGTTTCTTAACATTTTACATCCTTTTGTGGGTCACTTGAAGGTAAACATCAATCTTTGGCATTTCATTGGATTAAATACATTGCACTCTCTTTCTTTCACTAAATAAGAATATATTTTAGGGAACCTGGTTTTATTTTTGGCTTTCTAGGACAAAAAGTGACATATGTCACGGGTTTTTATTCCTGTCACACGTCTCCATTGTCAAGTGTGGCATGAATGTGAAAACTGGGAGCTGCAGCGTTCACTACCCACCATTTTGGATTCCACAGATAGTCGCTTCTGAAAGTCTCATGTTTGCCTTGGGTTTTTGGTAGTGGTGTGGAGGGATGCTAAACTGCACTTCAGTAGGATCTCACCAGAAAATTCTACTTTAGTGTCCTTCAATTTGGTGTTTCAGCTCTGCTCAGGACCAGATTCTTTGGGTGCAACTAGTCTGTGAAGAAATTGGCACACCATGTATTACGTATGGCTAATTGTTCTTTACTAGTTAACTAGTAAATTCATCAGTTGTGGAAAATATTTGAGAGCTAAGAACCAAGACCAGTCATATATGAAATACATACATCTCTTGATGAGACAACAAACAACTCTACGTGGTATTATAATTGGACGGTGTTGGGGTGCTTGGGTGGCTCGATCAGTTAAACATCTGACTCTTGATTTCAGCTCAGGTCATGACCTCATGGTTTGTGGGATCGAGCCACACATCAGGCTCTGTGCTGACAGTGCAAAGCCTGCCTGGGATTTTTCTCTCTGTGTCCCTCCCCTGCTCACATGCATACACACTCTCTCTCTTTCTCTCTGTCTCTCAAAATAAATAAATAACATAAAAAAAAAAAAACACCTCATGCAGTGGCATGTTTAAAAAAAGATTGAAATACAATTTTATAGTGTCTCAGATAAAATAATAATAATGAGATCCAGTAATTCTTTTTGGGTATTTTCACCAGGATTTTGAAAAAAAACACCATCTCACAAAGAGCAAATGTGTTGGAAATAAAACATAACTAAACCTATCTCTAAGCTACCTGTTCTGTTTCTCTCATATTTCAGTACAATGTGTTTTACCAGAAAATACCTTGGACTGGAAATGGGGTAACTTAGTTCCCAGTTGTGCCATCAACTACATTCCACTCTCTTTAACCATCCTGTGATTTCTGTGCCTTGGTTCCCCCATCTGTCAAATGGCAATGATAAGTTGTGTCCTACCCCACCCTAGAGGACCGTTAAGATGATAACATGAAAAGTCAATTGCATAAACTCTTTACAAGTCAAAAGTGAGATATTCACAATAATGGTTTTTGTGGTTATTGCTGCAAATAATACTTTACATTATTTGGGGAATGGAAACAACCCAAATGTGGATATCTTTTAGCTTAGAGTGTAACAGAATATTCTTTTCTGGTCTCTGACTGTTAGAGCTTCTTCCTTTTTAGTCTTTGGCTTCCATTTAGCACTGTTTTATTCTTCTTGGGTAGAACAGTGATCTTCTTTTTCCAAAACCCAGAGTCCAGACTTGCAATATTAGTCTAGTCCTAAATTCTTCCCAAGTTGACCTATGCTTCCAGCCATGAGTTCATGACATGTCTATAGGAGACAGTCTATTTGTAGCTCACTTTTTCACATAAGCTCTGAAAGGTAAACATAGCCTTGTTGAAAGTGTAGAAAATTGTTTTCTGCCAATTTGCCCCATGTGACGGTTGGCCGGGATGTAAGGGGTACAATTTTCTGCTGAATTTGCAAATAAGCCTTTCTGTGTTCTGCTTTTACCCCCAGAGAACATTTACCTGCTCCCTGAGGAATGTATTTCCCACAGCAAATCTCACGTGGTTTATAGAAGGAGGCTTTCCTCAAGGTGAAAAAGAAGGTAAGGAAATCAGTCAATGGAAATGGGTTTGGCAAAGAAAGAAAGAAAGAAAACAAAGAAGAATAGAAATTGCCATTTCCTGAGCTGATCTTGGCATTTAAGAACAATTCTCATTCCAAGACAAACATCATCTTGCCTACCAGATGCCATTTTCTGATACCCCATCTAGTGCCTCGAAGAGGATGGGAGTGGGTAACATTTCCAAAATTAAGAAATACCCCTGATTTCTTTAACTCTCAACTGTTAGTCAAAGCAGATCTCTTACATGAGGGCAAAGAAGTTTAATTCAATATATACGTATTAATAATTTCATTTAATTCAAATAACTTAGCACCACTGATTCAAATCAATAAATAAATACTTGCCACTTTTTCTTCTAAGGATCTGAGTGGGGTGGGGAAGACTAGAGGAAGTACATATAAAGGACTGGGCTTTATGACAAGGAACTCCACCAGGAGGATTAAAAATTCTCGGAGCAGGGACACACACTGAGACAAGCTCCGATGAGAATGCATAAAGCCGTATTTTTCGTAGGCGATAAACATGGCAGCCTGTGCCAGAACAATCCCAGCCAGCCCCTGCCTGGGACAACAGCCCTTCTTCTTCCTCCTGAGTCATTTTTTTCTCAAAGCTCAATATGTTTTCAACAGTAACTGAGTCACATAGCTCTTGCTACATTGTTATTTTTAATGGGTAAAAATAAAAAGTTTATATTGATGAATGATCGTATTGATCCACTGTATTCATTTTGAGACTATTACTGGTTTTGTTATTCACTTTAAAAACAATTCACCCATAATCATGACCGGATGCAATCCTGAAAATCTTTCTTAAGGGTCATTATAGGTATGGTCTCCTGTTAAGTAAGCCCTGGTTTGATGTGCCCATTACTCTTCTGGACCATGAGGCCAGACATTGTGGTCAGAATTCTACCACATGTAGTTATTACTTTGGTAAGTAACAACTTCAAAACTAGCATTTAGAGCCTTTAGTGTAAAGAAGCCATAAGGGTCCAGAAAGTTCTGGCCTACAGTGACAGATGGTTTTACGTTAATTTCCTGCTGCCATGTGTGCTATTTGGAGGTTGTACTAACAGTGGCAGTTAAACAGTTTCTATTTCTAAAGGAGACTCACAGGACCCAAATGATAATGGCTATAAATCTACAGCTTATTTCAGGAAAAGGATACAATATAACAACACCATTAAAGTAAAGGTATGCATCCCATGTACAGATTTACAGCAAGGGGGGCAGTGAAATCAGGCACGGGCTCCTTTGCAAAGGGGAGACAACCAATATGGCACAGAGCACCTTAGAAGCAGGGAACCCCAAGTGGAGTCTTGGCTGAGCTTGTTTTATATTTTACTTAGGTGGATTCCTGCTATGTAGACACACTCAACCGCAGAGCCTTCCCAGATTCTAGCCTGGGCCAGGTGCAAATCATTAATCTTACCGGTATCAGTCAATAATAAACAATGCTGATGACCTAAGACAACTGGCCCCCGAGCTCCTTGGACCCACGGTCACCAACAAAGCAATGCTATTAATCAACACACTCCGTACTTTGACTATGGATCAGTGCCATGCAAGAGCTTGAGCCAAACAGTTTAGGGTAACTCCAGGCCTGGTGGAACAGACCCTCACTGCCCAGAAGCTGTGGTTTGACCATTTTAGACTCTAGGTTACCGTAAACTGAACCATCCCTGCTGGAGACCTGCTCCAGCAACCAGGGGTTCCTGAAGGATGAACAGCGTCGGTGAAAAAGTGAAAATAAAACAAAACTAAAAGAAAAAACAAAAATAAAAATGGACACGGACAACAGCAGTGTGTTGAACTGGCCGATTTATTGCCGTAAATGTGGCATTATATATGCTAGTGATTTCCTTGTAGCATACGTCATCTATGTTTTTCTTTTTTTTTTTTTTTCAACGTTTTTTATTTATTTTTGGGACAGAGAGAGACAGAGCATGAACGGGGGAGGGGCAGAGAGAGAGGGAGACACAGAATCGGAAACAGGCTCCAGGCTCCGAGCCATCAGCCCAGAGCCTGACGCGGGGCTCGAACTCACGGACCGCGAGATCGTGACCTGGCTGAAGTCGGATGCTTAACCAACTGCGCCACCCAGGCGCCCCTTTTCTAACATTACCTAATTTTGAAAATGTTCCTATGTGTAATCAACCTTTAAGAAATAACATGGCGATTTTCTCGTAATGTTCCCTCATACCCTTTGATTATTGATTAGTTTCTTGCATTATTCCATTATGCATCTGCGTTTATCTATAATCTATAGAGCGTTTGCTCTGCTGTTTTCATGAAAGGTCATCTATCGCTCAACACCTCAAGTGGAACAGTTACAGGGACATGACCGCTTAGTTGTTTCCCCAAACCATTTGTGGTTTGAGGAACGAAAGTGTTCGCCTGGGTCTGAGGTGCCAGGAGGGGGCCAAGAGGGCCTTAGAAACCCATGCCTTATACATTCTCAGAGAGACAATGCACCTAGGAACTAATGAACCATTCTGTACTTTAACCGACTAGGTTCAATCATCATCTGGCATGCCTTCAGGGGGCCAAGTGAGCCTAGGGGTTAGAGTGACTTGTGCCTGTAGATACACTCCTTAGGAGTGGGGCTTTCAAATCCATATGTCTCTCCTTTTTTGGCCTCGTTTGCTGGCAAATGCATGAGGCTATCCTTCCTGTAAGTAGAGGAGTCTCCATAGGGGATGGCAAGGGCTAAATGTAAGGCCGCACAATTTCTTGCGGAACCTTATTTTCTTTCCTAATAGTTCTTTTCCCAGGGGGCCTGTCGAGGGCAATTCCCCAACAGACAATACCCCAGATACTTTTATTAAAGCCATATTACCTAAAAGCTTCCAAGAAGCTTCACTGTCGGTGGGCCGCCTTGCAGTCACCAATCCGTCCACAGCCTGGGCCTTGCCATCAGGCTGGGATAGCTCGGCTTCCAGCACATCCCCAGCCATTCCTTGCCATCACTGTATGGCTCATAGCAGAAAATGTTGCTGACCGATCTTGTTCTTAATCTGTCTTCTAGAAATATACGTTACTAACGAAGAGAGAAAAGACAAAAGTGGATTTTGGGAGCTGAAGTCTGTTTTGACAAGGGTGTATGGTAATAAGCCAGCCCAACCAAACAACCTGACCATCTGGTGCATGGCTATGTCCCCAGTCCCTGGAAATAAAGTGTGGAATATCTCGTCTGAAAAGATCACTTTTTCCTTGGGTGAGTTGTCTATTTAATAAGGTCAACAAGGGGCGGCCAGGACTGCCATAAGCTCAGAACATTTCTAATTAGAACAAATAGAGTGCTCATTATTTCCATGGTGTTTTAATCTCGGAAGACTCTCTACACAACTCAAAATTACTAAATTTCGTAGGATCAAGCCTCTTTTGATGAAAAATGGGACTCTGCTTAAAAGAATTTCTTCAAATAAAAAGCAGTTGATTCCTGTTTCTAAAGAATTTCTAGTGAATATGGCAATTTTTTCAAATTTCATTAATAATAACTTTTTGTTAATCTACCATATAATGAAAATTAACACTAATACATTGATGATCAAGAGTGATTCTTAAAATCCTAAAATCTCTTCTGAGTCACTAACAACCTTTAATTACATATAACATTTATAATTTTAATACTTAGGAATGGATAAACCATGTATGAGATATAAAAAGCTTGAGGATAAAGACTGTATCTTAATGATTTTAGTGCCCCTAAGTTGAAGCACAGAATTGGGCAAATAGAAGATTTTTATGACTTGAAAATTGATACGTAGGATCATTCTACTTATTTACAACATTTGACGAACCGGAATATTGACTACTCGAAACCTGACCAACTAATGGAGATTTTGCTACACAAAAGATGTGAACAAATGTCTCAACAAATGCAGTGACAACAGATTGCCTATAAAAAATAGAAGTTTGTAATGACAACTAGCAAACATGCATGTATAACAGCAAAGTAATACTTAAACAGATTTGTTAGCCGTTATCACAACTCTGCAGGACCGTTAACATCTTTTACCACCTTCTTATTTTCAGAGAAATTGTAGTCTATAACATACTCATAAAACCCAAGGTAGTTTATAAGGGAAAGTTCCTCTTTGTTTCAAGGCCAGTGTCTGCATCTTGGGTCCTACCCGGCCCTTTCATACAGGCAGCCATTTGGTTCCCGGGAGCCTTAGTTGGGAAGGGTATGTGGCTCAATACACATCCGTCCCCCTGTTCAGAAGTGGGTGCCATTGTGAATCTGGGACAGTGGCATCATGCCTGTAATGCTGCCTGTGTATGTGTGTACATACACACACACAAACACATCTCCCTCCGAACTTTTAGTTAATCATCCGGAAATGATCATGGGTTTACACTAAAACATCCATACTCATTTTTGCCTAATTCCCTCAGAAGTAAATGCACCTCCTTTCTAGAAGGCTGGACACAGGTAAGGCTATGGTCTTGGAACGGGGTAAAGGCAGCTGGTTCTCCTATAGATTTGCCAGTAACTTTGGCAGACTTTAAGGCCATAAGCTAAAGACCAAATAACCTCAAATTCCTATGGAGAACCTTATTCCCATCACAGACAGAACCATATTTGAAAAACCAGTCTTTTCTGATGTTAAAATTGAGCTTGTCTTGATTTAAAGATTTTATTTTTTAGAGCAGTTTTAGGTTTACAGCAAAATTAAGAGGAAGGTACAGAGATTTCCTGTATACCCTTCCACACACATGCATAGCCTCCCTTGTTATCAACATCACTTACCAGAATACGGTTCATTTGTTACAACTGTACACATCATAATCACCCAAAGTCCATAATTTACCTTAGGTTTCACACTTGGCGTTGTACATCCTGTGGGTTTGGATAAATGTGCACTGACATGTACCCATCATTACAGCTTCAAAAGGCCCTAAATTTTCACTGCCTTAAAAATCCTTTGTGCTCTACCTATACATCCTTTACCCCCATCCCCCACCTCTGGCAACCACTGATATTTTTAGTCTTTACAATTTTCCCTTTTCAGAATGCCATATAGTTGGAATTACACACTATGTTGCCTTTTCAGATTGACTTCTTTCATTTGGTAATATGCATTTAGCATGTTGTCTCCATGTTGTCTCATGGCTTGACAGCTTATCTTTTTTAGTACTGAATAATATTGCATTTTATGCATGTACCATAGTCTAATATACCCGCTCACCTACTGAAAAACATTTCAGTTGCTTTCAACTTTGGGAAATTAGGAAGAACGCTGCTTTGAACACGCATGTTCAGGTTTTTGTGTGGGCCTGAGTTTTCGATTCCTTTGTGTGAATACAAAGGAGTACAATTGCTGGATTGTAGATAAGACTTTGTCTAGTTTTGTGAGAAAACACCAAACTGTCTTCCAAAGTGGCTGCACCATTTTGCATTCCCACCAGCAGTGAATGAGAATTCCTGTTGTTCCACATCCTCATCACCGTTTCATATTGTCAGTGTTATGGTTTTTGGCCATTCTAATAAGTGCATAGTGGTATCTTGTTATTTCAATTTGCATTTCTCTGACGACATGTTATATGAAGCTTATTTGCCTTCAATATGTCTTCTTTGGTGAGGTGTCTATTAAAGTCTTCAGCCCGATTTTTTAATCAGGTGGGTTGTTTTCTTACTGTTGAGTTTTAAGTGTTCTTTATATATTTTGAATAATAGTCCTTTACCAGATGAGTCTTTTGCAAATGTTTTCCTCCCAGTCTGTGGCTTCTCATTCTCTTGAACTGTGCTATAATTTTGGGATAATAAGGGAGAGCACTGATCCTGATACCCAAAGCACACCATAATTCCAATTTTATAGGACAGTCCTTGATCTAGTATAATTTTAGGCTCTGAGCAGATGGTTATTTTTAAATTGTCAAGTGAATTTTTATCTTTCACGATCAAATATTAAAGACAATAAATCTTGAAGAGTTCAGTTTCCCAAAGTTATAGCTTACATTCTGGTCATATTCTAGCATATATCTTTAAGAATGATTTAGAAGATGCAGTAGTCTCTGTAAAGCAATGTCATCCCTGGATCATACTTCCTTACTTGTTGCAAGTTCTTAAACACTTAGTTCCAAACACTTTCTGCTTGTGGGGGCACTGCTGGGAGCTTTATGAACCCTGAAGAAAACTTCTGATGCCTTGTGTAAGAGTTACTGCTTTATCAGGCCATTACTGTTGACAGATATGGAGATGAAAATCTAGAAGAAAAATCTAAAGCAGAGAAATTCTGAGAATATTACAGAGCAGAAAGGAGGTTTAGTAAGAGGAGTTTTGGTTTCCCTTTGCTCCCAGAGAACAGTTAGAAGCCTGAAAGCTAACAGCTCTCTGAGCTGTTCCCTTCCCCACCTATCTCCTGGTCTCCCAGTGAGTTCAAATGCTCAGGGATTCTTATTCTAGTAAACTGAGAAAGGGAAAGGGGTCGGCGTAGGGTGGTCAGTGGCTCATCAGGCATCTATTTGAGTACGAGGGCCTACAGATTCCTGTGATTCAACAGTGAATACATTTTTTTAAAAAATTCTTTCCAAAATACTTTACCCTGCTGCTACCAAACCCCAAGTTCAGCTGCCCCTCACTCAAAAGGCCATCAATACTCAAGAGAGTTTTGACTGGAAAAGAGTATGAGCTTTGTTCAGGAGGCCGGCCACCTGGGGAGAAGATGGACTCTTGTGCAGAGGCCGACTCTGTGGTTTCTGCCTAGCCTAAGGATGTTTTAAAGGGGCTTAGGATTGGTAGGGGGGTTCAGTAGTCTGTAACATTTCTTGATTAGGTGCAGACTTGGCGGTAACTAGCTAAAGACCTTATCTCAGTGCTGGGGGTTGTGTGAGGGAATCTGCTACCTGTTTCCTTTTTCTTTTATATATATATATATTTAGAAAGAGAGAGTGAGCAAGGGAGAGGGGCAGAGGGAGAGAGAGAGGATCTTAAGCAAGTTCAGTATTCAGCGCATAGCAGGACACAGGCCTTGATCCCACTGCCCTGGGATCTTGACCTGAGCGGAAATTGAGTGGGGCGCTCAACTGACTGAGCCACCCAGGTGCCCCTGCTTCATGTTTTCTGAAGGGCAGGAGTGCTCTGTTCTTTCTAGGAAAGAATCCAAAATCTATAGATATACAAAGGAAGGTTAACCAATCGCATGGTCTCAGGGGATTTGCTAAAGTTTAAAGATACTCGCTTAAGCAGGAGAGGCAGAGGTAGCTTCACTGCTAGCCTAGCTTATCAGAATGTCTAAAATTGTAGCGCTGCAGGGCCAATTTTTTGGTATATAGAAAGAGTTACTTTTGTTTTGTTTTGTTTTGAGGTGGAGGGGATGTTTTGTTTCATTTTAAAACAAAAGTTGAGTGCAAATGCCCCGTGGGGTGGGTAATGTCCTCACTGTCACCAGCTGCCATTCATCATTAAAAGGATTTCCATTTGGGACAGAAAAGAAAGTTATGTATGTCTATTTTTTGGATGTGGAGACAGGATTAACAAGGGATATGTTAGTAGTGGGGCAAGAGAACCACTGAATGTTGAGGTGGAATATGCCAGACAAATACTTATTTCATGATTTTTCTCATACCCTGACTGATCCTTAGGATCCTGGGGATCCTAGGATATCCATTAAGGACTTTTTTTTTAATGTTTATTTTATTTTTGAGAGAGAGAGCATGAGCAGGGGAGGGGTGGAGAGAGGGGCACAGAGGATCCGGAGCAAGCTCTGAGCTGATAGCAGCCAGCCCAATGTGGGGCTTGAACTCACTAGCTGTGAGATCATGACCTAAACTGAAGGATAGATACTCAACCTACTGAGCTACCCAGGCGCTCCAGTTAAATACTTTAATATATACATGCACATTACCCAAGGATCTTGTTAAAAAGCAGATTCTGATTCATTAAGTTGAGGTGGAGGGGCAGGGCCTGAGATCCTACATTTCTAGCAAGCTCCTAAGAGACACCATGGACCACATTTTGAGAAGCAAAGACTTTGCAAGGCCTGGAGTCTGGTTCATTTCTAGGTGGACCAGCTAAGGGCTGATTCGAGCTCTGAGGAAGTCCGAGAACTGACCAGCTGCCCTAGGGGACAGACACCTGGCCACCACTGCCCATGAGGATGGTCCTGGGCACCCTGCCAGGCCTGCTGCAGATAGGACACACTCAGGAACAGATGAAGTTGCTTTCGGCCAGCAGCTTAACCACTTACAGCATGATGGCAAATGTAATGGTCTGAAAACTGGCTGATATCTTCCTGCCAAATTCTGCATTTGAGTTTTGGGAAATAGGTTTTTTTTTTTTTCTGTTAAGTTTTAGCCACTCTTTTCTACATCCCCTGAGTTTTGTTTTGTTTTCTTTTTCTTTGGTGTTTTGTTTTGTTTGGTTTTTTTGGTTTTGTTTGTTTGTTTGTTTGTTTTTTTGGCTGCACATTTCATCTTGAAAGCTATGCATCATTTGTTACAGAGCAAAGAGTTCATCTTAAAATACAAATCTTGCAGTAACAACTCCCTGATACACTGTAAGGTTCTGTGTGGCAAGAACTTCTCAGATTACAAAGATATGTGGTGTTGAAATATGGCTGAATAACATCTTAAAATAGAAATGTTCCATCAATGAAAAATAAATGCTTCCTATTGTAGAAATCCAGGATTGAGCACAACCTATCAACATCTTCTTTTCTAGGAGTCAACAAACTTTCTGTTTTTATCTGCCAGATAGTAAATATTTTATGCTTTGTGGACCATATGGTCTCTATCACAATTGCTCAGCTCTGCCATTGTAGTACAAAAGCAGCCATAGACATTACATAAACAAATGGATGTGGCTGTATTCCAATAAAACTTTATTTACAAACATAGGCAGTGGGTGGATTTGACTTGTGGGCCATAGTTTGCCAACTTCTGTTCCAATCAATCTACAGAGAAAAACACCTAGGCATTATTTTTCCAGGCCCATGTTCCATCTTATTAAGGTCACTACTTTGGAAGATGATGCTTATTATGCATCAGCAGTCAGATAATGTACTTAAAGTTGGTCTTCTCTCTTCCAGTGTTAAAAAGGAATCTATATTCATTCATTCATATACCTGCATTTGCCAGGAATCAGAAACACAGAGATTTCACAATCACTTCTGTTGAGGGGTATACTGATGATATAGAGCAATAAGGCTTTTGCTAGGGTAAACACTGAGGGCTATGAGCACATTGCAAAGATCCCTAGGGTCTTTCAAGTTTGAGAAGGTGCATACCAGGAAGTCTGCGATGGGTAAGTATAAGGAAACAGCATATGCAAAAAGAAATAATCCACAGAGATCGGATTGAAATATCACCTGTTGGGTTGAGGGTATGATTTGAGATGTAAAAATGATAGGCAACTTCAGGAAATGAAGTGGGATTGTAATGGGGGGAAGAAAATAATGATCAGATTTGTATGTCGTGCTGAAGTGTTCAGATATGTTTCAGATGGTTCGGGTGGAGGAGGATGGTCATTCCACCAGCCTATTTGTATACTCTCCATGTGACTTTCTCCCCACCCTACACCCACCTCCTCAGAGGTTAATAGCGAGGGATCATTTACATGATAATATGATAACCGGTCAGAGCCAACTGTGAGCATTACCCACAGCCAACAGCAACAACAATACTGCCAACGCTGAAAATAAAACATGGATACATCTTGATTACAAAAACAAATTCCTTCCAACGTTCTATGTGCTATCTGGTGGCATAACTTATATATCCTTTTCCCTTAAAGCAAATTACAGACTAGAACCAATAGTATAATTTATAATTAAATGTCCAGATAATAGACACAGCACACCAGATGTGTGACATTACACCCAATGTCATTATATGTAGAAAATCACAAAATCCCCTAGCCTGAAAATCATTTAACCATATTTAACCCAGACATTCCTAAAGTTAATAGATCCTTCTGGCATTTTTGGATTGTTTTATACTGCTAATAGGACTATTTTACAGTTCAATAATAGAAGCTTAAGGAGTTGGCGTAAGTGTATAATATGATAAAACAATGTATTCTAGGCTCACTTTCACCCCTACCTGCCCCCACACACATTGAGAAAAGTTATAGCCAAATAAAAATTTTGTGACAAAAAAAAAGGCATCTGAGAAAAAGCAATAATAATGCCATCAGTCTTAGGTTCATTGATGTTACATCCAGTTGGAGCATTACATCGTTGTTTCTCTTGCCGATAAAATTTTGCAGGCTTGTGGATTTGTAAACTGTATGATTACTTTTCAAATACTTCACGATATTAGCTGCTATAATTATTTTACCAGGTCTTGGTTAAATGTTATTTTCTCCAGGAAGCTTCCCCTGACCTTCCAATCTCGGTTGGTACCCTTTCTTTGCACCCCCGTGGCACCCCGTGGCACTCAACACAATGCCTGGCTACCTGCCTGTTATCTAGGCTTATGGTCCTTAAACGCAGCCCGATGTCTTTGTCATTCACCGCTGCATCCCACAGCCTTGCATGTAATAGGTCTTCATTAATGAATTGTTAGATGAGTAGACAAAATTGTGGGGGAAATTAAGTCAATACATCATCCTTCTGTTACAATATTATGGTCATCATTAATATCCATTTCATCCTTTCAGGCTCCATGAACCCTCCGACAGACTCTCCGCTTAATGTTGTCACACCTACCCTTGGCACCCGAACTTCTCCAGCCAACAGAGTATCTCCTACAAGTAAGCATGTTTTCACACAGCCTTCCTTTCTTTTTTTTTCTTTTTTTAATTATTTTTTTTTAATTTGAGTATAGTCGAGACACAACGTTACATTAATTTCAGGTGTACAACATAGTATTTCAACCTCTATGTTGTGCTGTGCTCACCACAACTATAGCCACCATCTGTCACCATACAACATTGTTAAAATACCACTGACTATATTCTCTCTGCTATGCCTTACATCCCCATGACTTACCCCTTTCATAACTAGAAACCTATATCTCCCACTCCCTTTCACCCATTTTGCCCATCCCCCCTCTCCCTTCCCCTCTGGCAACCATCAGTTTGTTCTCTGTATTTATAGATCTGATTCTGCTCATTTGATCATTTGTGTTTGTTTTTAGATTCCACATGTAAGTGAAATCATATGGTATCTGTCTTTTCCTGTCTGACTCACTTCATGTAGCATAATACCCTCTAGGTCTCTCCATATTGCTGCAAATAGCACATACGGATGCATAATATTCCGTCTTCCTTATCCATTCATCTATCAATAGACCCTTGGGTTGCTTTCGTATCTTGGCTATTGTAAATAATGCTGCAATAAACATAGGGGTGCATATATCTTTTTGAATTAGTATTTTCATTTTCTTCGGGTAAATACCCAGTGGTAGAATTATTGGATCATATGGTATTTCTATTTTTTATTTTTTCTTCATACTATTTTTCCACAGTGGATGTACCCATTTACATTCTCACCATCAGTATAAGAGAGTTCCTTCTCCAACACTTTTTATTTCTTGTCTTTTTTATTTTGATTCCTCTGACAGGAATAAGGTGATATCTCATTGTAGTTTTGATTTACATTTCCCTAATGGTTAGTGATGTTGGACATCTTTTCATGTGTCTGTTGGTCATCTGTGTCTTCTGTAGAAAAAAATGTCTGTTCAGCACCTCTGCCCATTTTTTTTTAATTCAGACTTGTTTTTTAGTGTTGAGTTGTATAGGTTCTTTATTTTTTAAGCTTTTATTTTAATTGCAGTTAGTTACCATAAAGTGTTATATTCGTTTCAGATATATAATATAGTGATTCTACCATTCCATACATCCTCTGGTACTCATAATGACAAGTACACTCCTTAATCCCCATCTCTTATTTCACCCATTTCCCGCCCCCCCCCCCCCCCACCTCCCCTCTGGTAACTATCAGTTTGTTCTCTATAGTTAAGAATCTGTTTCTGGAGTTTTCTCTCTTTTTAATCTTTGCTCATTTTTTTCTTTCTTCACATGAGTGAGATCATATGGTATTTGTCTTTCTCTGACTGACTTATTTCACTTATCATTGCACCCTCTGGCTCCATCCATGTTGTTACAAATGGCAAGATTTCATTCTTTTTTATGGATGAATAATATTCCATTGTATATATGTACACTACATCTTCTTTAACCATTCATCATCTATCAATGGACACTTGGGCTGATTCCATAGTTTGGCTATTGTAAATAAGACTGCAAACATGTATGTATCCCTTTGAATGAGTGTTTCTGTGTTTTTCGGTAAATACCCAGTAATACGATTCCTGGATCGTAGGGTAGTTCTATTTTTGATTTTTTGAGGACTCTCCATACTGTTTTCCACAGTGGCTGCACCAGTTTGCATTCCCACTAACAGTGCATGAGGGTTCCCTTTTTCTCCACATCCTTGCCAGTGCTCGTTGTTTCTTGTTTTTGTTTTTAGCCATTCTCATGGGTATAAGGTAATATCTCATTGTAGTTTTGATTTGCATTTCCGAAATGATAAAATGAATAATGTTGAGCATGTTTTCTTGAACCTATTGTCCATCTGGATGCCTTCTTTGGAGAAATGTCTGTTCATGTCTTTTGTCCATTTTTTAATTGGATTTTTGTTTTTTGGTGTATAAGCTCTTTACATATTTTGATTATTAACCTCTTATTGGATATATCATCTGCACATATCTTTTCCCATTCAGTAGGTTGACTTTTTGTTTTGTTGATGGTTTCATTTGTTGTGTAAAAGCTTTCTATTTTCATGTAGTCCCAATAGGTTATTTTTTTCTTTTGTTTCCTTTGCCTTAGGAAGCATCTACAAAAATGTTGCTGTAGCCAATGTCAGATAAATTACTTCCTGTGTTCTCTTCGAGGATTTTTATGGTTTTAGGTCTCACATTTAGGCCTTCAATCCATTTTTAATTTATTTTTGTGTATGGTGTATGAAAGTGGTTCAGTTTCATTCTTTTATGTGTAGCTGCCCAGTTTTCTTAGCACCATTTGTTAAAGAGATTTTTTCCCATTATATATTCTTGCCTTCTTTGTCATAGATTAACTGGCCATACGAGCATGGGTTTATTTCTGAGATCTCTATTCTGTTCCACAGATCTATTTTTGTGCCAGTACCATACAGTTTTGATGACTATAGTTCTGTAGTATATCTTGAAATCTGGAATTGGGATACTTCCAGCTTCGTTCTTTCTCAAGATTGTTTTGGCTACTCAGGGTCTTTTGTGATTGCATGAAAATTTTAGGATTATTTGTTTTAGTCCTGTGAAAAATGATGTTGGTATTTTGCTAGGGATTGCCTTTTGGCATGTAGCACTGAATTTGTAAATTGCTTTGGGTAGTATGGACATAAAATGCTGTTGGTATTTTGATGAGGATTGCATTGAATCTGCAGGTTGCTTCAGATAACATGGACATTTTAACAGTATTAATTCTTCCAATCAATGAGCATGGAATACCTTTCCATTTGTGCCATCTTCAATTTTTTTCATCAATGTTTTAGGGTTTTCAGAGTATGGGTCTTTTATCTTCTTAACTAAGAAGTTTATTCTTAGGGTTTTTTTTGGTGCAATTATAAATGGAATTGTTTCTTAATGCCTCTTTCTGAGACTTCTCTATTAGCATATAGGAAAACTACTGATTTCTAGGTATTAATTTTGTATCCTGAAACTTTATCAAATTCATTTATTACTTCTAGTAACTTTGGGTGGAGTCTTTAGGATTTTGTCTACTTAGTAGCATGTCATCTGCAACTGGTGACTATACTGTTTTACTTCCCATGAGCTGTCCATCCTTTAACCAAGCAGATTGACAGAGAAAACATTTTCAGAAAATCTGTATGATTCGTGTTCTTTTATTATCTATACCATTTTAGGTAAACATAGTAAGTACTATTCTTATGGCTTTAAAGAATTAACATAGCTTCCAAAGCCTTTCACTTGAAGCTCTGGCAAGATTAGGGTCAATAAATATGCAGTGAGAAATTTCAATTCTGTATTTATTATTAAATAGGTTAATAAATTGACAGTCTTCTTCTAGAACTGTGTTCTCAGTGGGGTGTTTAAGAAATTGGTTATAAATGGGCATCCTGTGGATCAGATGTAGTTAGATAGTTTTAAATTTAAATTTGTTCTGGTTCAAATTAATTTTGACAAAGTTGACTGGTGAGGACTATGAATTCAGCCTCCCAGTGGCATTATTAATAATGGAGGTCAGGCTGGGTCAGTGTTACTATGGCAAAGGGATAGCAGTGACTTTCAGAAGGTCGTATTGATGCAAACAAATCATAAATTCCCATGTCTGTGGCTTTTGTGTTTAACAAAGAACCATGGTTACTTTCTTTAATACAAAAAAAATGTATATTCTGTGTAGAGGAGTACAGTTCTCATTTCTTATTTAATTAAAACTATCAATTTTAGCTCAAAATGAGAACTGAAATTGAAATAAAACAAAAGCAGTTGGTAGAAATGAACAATTCTTTCAGACTGTAGCATTTTGGCATACAGTCTGCAGTCACTGTCACAGGTTGGTACCTCTCAGAAAATGAAGCATGTGGCAGGGTGCGAAATGTCTGCAAATCACCCATCAGAAATTTTACATCCATCTGACTTTTCCTAGTTTGTAATGTTTTGAAATTTTTATTTGAAGCTGATTTTTCTTCCACTTCTAACTCATCATTCGGCAATAAACTATAGTAGATTATGTTACTCTTCATTCAACAAATATTAGCATATTCAAAAATAACGCCTTAAATTTCTTTAGTACTCCACGTATTATCCAGTTATCCAGTGCTACATAACAAATTACTCCCCAAATTAGCAACTTTTAAAACATGTATTGTCTTACATGATTTTAGGGTCAGCAATCCAGGAGCAGCTAAGCTGGGTCATATGGCTCTGTTTTTTTCATGGGGTTGTCGTCAAGTGGGGTTGGCTGGGTCTTTAGTTATCAGAAGGTTTGACTGGGGCCGAGGGTTCTGCTTTCAAGTTTGAGCATGTTGTCCGAAGGCCTTCGTTCCTCACCACATGGTTTCTCTCCGTAAAGGTTTCTCACATTATGGCAGCAGCCCTCCCTCAGACCAACTAACTCAAGAATTAGAGTAACCAAGACGAAAGCCACACTGCCTTTTTATTGCAAAGCATCATTTTGTTTTATTGTATCTGTTAGAAGTGAGTCATTAAGTCCAGCTCATACTCAAGAGGAAGAGACTTAGGCTCCACTTCTTGAAGGGAAGAGTATCAAAGAATTTGTAGACAAATTAAAACCACCATGTCCTGTCATTTAGAAAATATTTGCACATAAAATGCAATGTGGTTTGATCTTTATTATGAGAGGTAGACAGAGCAAGCATTATTGTCCCCATTTTCCAGATGAAGACACTGAGATGCTGAGGGCTTAAATGATCACACAGCTAGTAAGTGACAAAGTTAGTATTCACACCAAAGTCTTCTGACTCTAAATCTAGTTCGATCCACATGTGATACCAGGTTGTCTCCAACCGGTCTGAACACTTCATGAGGACAGGGGATATATGCTTAGCACAGAGTAGACACACAAAAATACTAGTGGAATAAATGAATGAATAAAAGAATTAATGAGAATACTGTTCCTTCACTATACAAATGTCATTTAATAGATTCCATGATGTCTTGAAAAAGATGATATTTTGTTCCTGCCTTCAAAAAGGTCGCAGTGTACTTGGAAAGAGATAATATGTGCACATAAAAATGATAATTCAAAATAGTGAGGTGAAAGGTGTTACATCTTACAGAATTAAAATGCTCAGGGAGAGGTGCAGACCAGCAAGTCTCGGGTTTTAAGTAAGGAGAGATCCCATGGGTACATGGAGTCAAGAAATGTTACTAAAAAGAGAAAATAAGATGACCCTTTAAGTATGTATTGTATTTATTTGACTCAGTTGAGAGCTTGAAGAAAACATTCTAAACCAAGAGAACAATGTGAGTAGTTGAGCGTTGGTGAGGATGTGGGTGACAATTTGACAAAATGTTAGTAGATAAGCTTATGTCAGTGGGTGGGATTGTGTAGCAAAGAAGACTAGAAAATGCAGAATAAAGAGAACCTTAATCCCCAGCCTAAGGTTTCTCAATGTTCTCCCAAAGGAAATGAGGCTGGGAGTTCAATTAATATTTTTTAGGAAGGAAGTGATATAATTCATTTACCAAATATTCATTAAGCACTTACTATGTCCCAGGTACTGTTCTAGGTACTAGGAATACAACAGGGACCAAAAAGAGAAAACAACTCTGCCCTCATGACATTAGCATTCTGCCAGTTAAAAGCAGAAATTCATTTCTTCTAGCTGAGTTTTCCACGGGGTTGGGTTAGTTGACATACACAACAACTTGGAAGGAACTGGAGGGTATTGTGCTAAGTGAAATGTCAGTCACAGAGACAGATAGCATATGTTTTCACTCATATGTGGAACTTGAGAAACTTAACAGAAGACCATGGGGGAAGGGAAGGAAAAAAAAAGTTACAAACAGAAAGGGAGGCAAACCATCAGAGACTGTCAAATACAGAGAACAAACTGAGGGCTGGTGGCGGTCGGGGGCTGGGGGGCAGGGAAAATGGGTGATAGGCACTGAGGAGGGCACTTGTTGGGATGAGCACTGGGTGTTGTATGGAAGCAATGAATCATGGGAATCTACTGCTGAAGCCAGGAGCACACTGTATACACTGTATGTTAGCTAACTTGACAATAAATTATTAAAAAATAAAAATAAAACGTGACTTGCATAATGCACGTGTAGATCAAATTACCATGATGTACACTTTAAATACCTTAAAATTTTATTTGTCAATTATACTTCAATAAAGGAATGAATAAATAAAAATGTGACTTAAAAGACTACTAAAAAAAAAAAAAGAAAGAAAAGAGAACAACTATGCCCTCATGACATTAATATTCTGTCAGTTAAAAGCAGAAATTCATTTCTTCTAGGTGAGTTTTCCATGGGGTTAGTTGGCATACATTAAAATGCTTCTATCAGACCAAACATCATTCTTATTTCTGTGAAGAAATGCAAGGAAAGGAAAAAGACATTTGTTCCCTTTAAGAAACCTGCAGTATAAAATAGTTCTAGTATTAGGGAAGGAGAATACAGTCAAATAAACATATTTATCAAAAAGCTGGAACATATGTTACTTGAGCTATTGTCACACTAAGCTGATATGGTTGGGAAAATCCCGGAGAGTCACAAGAGCTCATTAAGAAAAGATCCTACCACACTGAACCTCAGGACTGTTTGAGATCAGTGGGTCTCACCAGGGAAGTTTTGCCACTCTCCCTCCCAAGGACATTTGTCAGTGTCTAGGGCCATTTCTTGTTGCCACGATTGGGGGAAGGGTGCTACTAGCCAAGGCCAAGGATGCTGCTACATAATGTACGGCATGGGACATGACAGCCACCACAAAAAAGAATTATCTGGTCCAAATGTCAACAGTTTTTGAGAAACCCTGTTTTATTTTTTGTTTTTTTTAATATAATTTATTGTCAAATTGGCTTCCATACAACACCCAGTGCTCATCCCAGCAAGTACCCTCCTCAGTGCCCATCGCCCACTTTCCCCTCTCCTCCACCACCCATCAACCCTGTTTGTTCTCTGTATTTAAGAGTCTCTTATGGTTTGCTTCCTTCCCTCTCTGTTTGTAACTTTTTCCCTCTTCCCTTCCCCCATGGTCTTCTGTTAAGTTTCTCAAGATCCACATATGAGTGAAAACATATAGTATCTGTCTTTCTCTGACTGACTTATTTCACTTAGCATAATACCCTCCAGTTCCGTCCACATTGCTACAAATGGCAGGATTTCATTCTTTCTCATTGCCAAGTAGTATTCTATTGTGTATATAAATCACATCTTTATCCATTCATCAGTTGATGGGCATTTAGGCTCCTTCCATAATTTGGCTATTGAAAGTGCTGCTATAAACATTGGGGTACAAGTGCCCCTATGCATCAGCACTCCTGTATCCGTTGGGTAAATTCCTAGCAGTGCTATTTCTGGGTCATAGGGTAGATCTATATTTAATTTTTTGAGGCACCTCCACACAGTTTTCCAGAGCATCTGCACCAGTTTGCATTCCTACCAACACTGCAAGACGGTTTCCGGAGAAACCCTATTTTAGATCAAGGCTCAGGTATAATAAGAGTAGCTAGTTCTCACTTTACAAAATCTGGACCTCTGTCAAAATAATAATAAATTATGTTTGGAACAATTTTCAGTCTGAAATGTCAAAAAAATGTTAAATCAGTGGCTCATTATAGCTAAATAAAACTTATTTTCTTAGGATAAACCCCGAATTACTACTGAAAAATCCAAATTTTGTCTTGAAAATCTGGAGGGTGATTGTGAAATCACACAATGTCTCAGAAGCTGGGAGGATCCACCCTTTGTGTTCTTTAAGAAAGGAAGCAGGATGGAACATGTCATGGAAACCAACTTCAAAAGCCTATGGTTTCAGTCCAAATTCTAAGATGGAATGCACCGTATAATTCAGTCGTAATTATTAAGCTACATGTCTTGCTGCAAACATCCAGTTTGTATCTTTTTTTTCTTCTGCATCGAAAAGGTACTTTTTAAACAAATGTAAGGTAATGGAAACAATATTCTTCTACTAGAGAAGGAGAACCTTATAACTCAGAGCCAACTGTAAGAGTTACCCAGGGAGCCCCGTGCATTTCAACCTGAACTGATGGTGTCTTCTGAGTCCCAGCTGCAACGGCAGCACTGTCCTAGGAAAAGACATGAGGCTGACAAGCTAAATGGGGAGATTAGACAAGCCAGTGGGATGGAACAGTCAGAGACACCTGACCAATCTCAGGTGGGGCAGTACATGACTCCCACTGCTGAATAGAGCTCTATGCCTTCTAACTCTGACTTGGAATTGGCTACAGATTGTGTGACTTAAGAGAACAGGCCTCAGAAATTCCAGCAATCGTTCAAGACATTCATTCATTCGACAAATACACATTGAGTGCCTACAAGGTGCCAGGAACTTTAGAGGTGCTGAGATACAGTGATGAACAATACAAGCAGGGACCCAGTTGCACAGAGCTTACAATCTAGCAGGACCCACTTGCCTAGCATCCTCTTTCACTGTCCACAGAGCCACAGGCCTTTTGGCTCTGCCTCTTTTTATGACTGCACATGACTCTTGGACCTGATGATGTTGGTTTTGATATTAAGCCTTCTCTCAAGCTTTAGCTGGTCCTCACAGTCTAGATCCTTCTACCCCCAAACACTTCGAATAAAATACCAGGTCCAGGATGATTCTAACCATTGTCTAACTCTCCAGGCAAGCACACCTGATCCTTAGCGGGTGGGGGATCAGACACTGAAAGGTACAGACTGTTGGCAGCAGCTTCCCAGGGGATGCACCAAAACTACTGATTTATGAGAAAGCATGTCAGAATGGCTGAGGGATGACACCAGAAGATATGCCATCGGACAAGATTGTCAAATGTAGATCACTGGGGGAAGCAGATCACAAGATCAATCGCAGGTCGAGATGTTGGATGTTAAAGTAAGAAGGGGCTCTGGAGAAAGCTTGCTAGCCTGCCAACGTAGAGGAGTGCTGGTAACAGCAGAGGACAGAATCAGGGAGGTCTGCACAGGGAGCTGGAAGGAAATATAGACTCAGGTGGAAGAAAGATGAGAGATGGATCTTCAGACAATCGTCCTGAGCACAGATATAAAATAAAATGAGTGTCAGGCATGAGAAGACAAGCACGGTGAGTGCTGACGGTGCTCGTTGGGTGGACACAGCTTGCTTAGGTGAGGTGCCAGGTGACGGTGAGCTTCAGTTAAGGGTCAAGGATTTGGACTGGAACAGAATGCCAACAAAGAGCCACTGTGGCTTTGTGAGTATGTGAAAAATATGGGTGAAATAGAGGTGATGTGTATGGTAAGTGGTAGAAGCAAGGGTAGAGCATGCAGACCAAATGATGCAGATTCTAAGCGATGTAAAGTGATAATGATCTGACCTAGAGTGGGCGTATGCAGCAATGGAGAGTACTTTAACAGAAGATCCAGCATGGCTGGTTTGCCTAAATATGAGGGATAAATAAAAGCTTTTTAGCAGACTATCATACCAGTTTTTTGCCTGGTAAATACCTAAATCTTTAACCAACTACCCCAATTATATTGTAGTATTAAGCAATAATATTAATAATATCTGTTAGTATTTGAGTGCCCCTGATGTGCCTGGCAGCGTTTTAAACTAGTAAATGTATTATCTCTTTTAATTCGCCCAACAACGCAATGCTACAGGCACTATTATTATCCCCATTTTACAGATGAAGCTATTGAGGCACAAAAAGTTTAAATAACTTAACTGAAGTCAGAGAAACAGCCCTAGATCCAGAAAAATTGCTGGAGCCCAGACAAGTTTGAGAGCCTGAGCCCTACTGCCTCTGACAGTACAGGATGGGTGCTCAATAAATATCTTTAGACACTGAATAAATCCATTCCCGTGTGAAGCTGGTATAGCTGATATGAAAAGGTCAACATGACAGTTATGCCTATATTAATCTTTCTCTTCTCTGGATCGGTGTTTTCTGAGAAATGCAGCCTCCAGAAGTGGGGCTAACATTTCCTCAGTCAGAAATAAATTGGAGAAAAAATCCTCTTCCATCCATTATCCTTCCCTTTTCAACATTATTATAATATAATTTCATTGCCCAGAGATACGTACAGAATTCATACAAAACTCCGGCGCTCTCCTTTAATCCTGGGAAATTCTCATCATTGCATCTTCTCAACCACCTTGCACCTGGGGCTCATGTTGCAAGTTGTTAAAGAGTTTCTCATTTTTTTCCATACCCATCCCCCATAAGCCAAGGGTAGCCTTCTTGATGACTAGTTTACTTTGAGTATTTGTTTATCCAGTTTTCCTGCTTGGGAGCAAGGTAGCTCTGGGGAAAAAAACTATCAGTTGACCTATTCTTCTGTTCATTTCATAAAGTATTGAGTGTCTTTAAACACCCCACACAATGTGTGATGAGCTCTGTCCTGCTTCCTGTCATTTCCCCCAACCGGGTCCTAGAAACCCTTCCTAGACCAGAAATCCAGTAATACACACTGCTTTAGCCATTCAGTGAACACACGTTCCCCAAACAATCTGCCTCCCATGGGCAAAGGGTCTTGAGCAGAGATTAAGATTTCACACCATATATTTCCTTTATGCTGGTGTAAAGGTCAATATGCACATAATCCTGACATTAGGGCTTGATGAAGCCAACTCACATGTGTTTAGATGTAGTTGATGGCCTATATTCTTTTAAGTGCAGTTCTCCAGTTAATATCATTATGAGTCTAAAGGCTCTTTGTGCTGCAGGTGCATTGATGGAGTATAGTAACACATTTGCAGGAAAGGCTAGGTGGCTATGTGGCTAGATACTGTCAAGAGAATAGAATGTCAAGTGAAAATGTTACTATCTGAAAAAACAAATTATATTTTCAGATTCAGTTTTACATAGAAATAAGGCAAAGTCTTGGGGTGCCTGGGTGGCTCAGTCGGTTAAGCGTTCCACTTCGGCTCAGGTCATGATCTCACCGTTGATGAGTTTGAGTCCTGCATCAGGCTCTGTGCTGACAGCTCGAAAGTTTGGAGCCTGCTTCAGATTCTGTCTCCATCTCTCTGCCCCTCCCCTGCTCACGCTCTGTGTGTCTCTCTCTCTTTCTCTCAAAAAAAAAAAAAAAAAAAAAGTAAGGCAAAGTCTCGGACCTTTGAGCTTGACAAACCAGATCACAGCAGCAACCTGAACTTACAAATAACTTTCACTTTTACATTTTGTTGAATAAACAAGCTAAAGTGGGTAAAATTAGCAAAAAAAAAAAAAAGAAAAGAAAAGATTTTTCCTTTCCCCATTATTCCCTGTCCAAATGAGCTCTGTTGAATAATTTCTCCCTAGACTCTGAAAGCTTTTTTGGTGATTTTCATATAATAAATGTTGTCTGGTCCCTTTCAGACTCAAGAACAGACTTGTGTCAATAATTAAAAAGCCTTGACAAATGTAGTGTCAAAACTTGCAAAAACTAATTTGATCCAGAACTTTCTTCCCTTTCTGCCCACTGTGTGTTGGTGTACCTCAGCTGCAGAAGCCTGGGATGCGAGGTTGTGTGTTTTATGTCTGTGGAGGGTGGAGAAAATGTCTCTTTGATTGTCCAGCTCAATCCTGTCTTCCACTCCTTGTTCGGGCCTCGCTTTAGGGGTCATAGCATGCAGAAGAGAAGAGAGAGGTAGATGAAAAAGACCTTCCTTGTCAGGCTGACTGCAATCTGACGTAGGTGCCCTGTGGGTGGGGAGAATAAAAATTGCCATCTTGACCTCATGGGCCACTCTGGCAAATTTCTCAGAAATTTGGGACTGGCCCGTGGCTATTGTCCCCTTGATGCAGGATGCAGGTCCTGCCTCTCCACCAGGCTTCTATTATCCCCCAATAGCCCATGAGCTGCTGGAGGTCTGTCCCCTTAGGAGCTGTTTGCTCCTCCAGATATTCCTGGGTGAGATTTCTTTCCATGGCATTCTGTTTTATCTGAGAAAACATGCCCCTTGGCCTCCTATTTGGTGGAAGTGCTCCTCTTCTCCAACAGGGCCATATCTCTCTTCTCAACACTACTAGTCAAGCATAGGCTCCCAGTGTAGTCTCTTTAGCCTGAGTCAAGCACTGGTCCTCTTCATCCCAAACTCCAGGACACGTAGGCCAACAGCTCTGAGTAGTTCTCTTGAAACCACACTTCACTTGAGCTAAGGTAAGGGGGCAGGTTCTTCTTTTACCCACCACCCACGTGAGAGGGGACCTGACTCGTAGCACCCTGACAACTCTCTTTAAAAAAAAATCTTCACTGCACCTAAGATGGCTCAGTTGGTTAAGGGTCCGGCTCTTGATTTCACCTCAGGTTATGATCTCCTGGTCAGTCTTGAGATCCAGCCCTGCCTGTGTTGGGCTCAGTGCTGAGTATGTAGAGGCTGCTTAGGATTCTCTTTCCCTCTCTCTCTGCCCCTCCACCACTTCTCTCTCTCTCTCTCTCTCTCTCTCTCTCAAAATAAATAAGTAAATATACCTTTTAAAAAATCCTCACCTGGGGCACTTCTGCCCCTATGAAGTCTTGAGATTGATGATGAACCATAGTTAACAGAACACACTCCACATGCCCCTCATAGGTGGTCCAGAACTCTGCTTTAGAAGTGACAATGACTTGCCCTATAAAATCATTCTTAGCCTCTGGAACCTCATCTAAAACAAAGGTACAAAGAGGTCCATTTGAAAATTCTCTTCGGTATTACCCCTTAAAATTCAGCTTTTAAAAGAAAGTCAGTGAGACCAATGATGATCTATCCAAAAAAGGAAGTCAAGAAAGCAATCACATTTATAATAACATCAAAAAGACTAAAATACTTAAGAATAAATTTAAGCAAGGAGGTGAAAGACTTGTACACTGAAAACTATGAAACACTGATGAAAGGAATTGAAGGAGACACAAACAAATGGAAAGACATCTGATGTTCATGGAATGGAAATTTTAATATTGTTAAATTGTCCATGCTACTCAAAGTGATGTACAGATTCAGTATAGTCCCTATCAAAATTCCAATGGTATTTTTTCACAGGAAGGGAAAAACAATCCTAAAATTTATATTCACAAGAGACGTCACATAGCCAAAGGAATCTTGAGAGAGAACAGCATTGGAGACATCATACTTTCTGATTTCTCGGTATACTACAAACCTTTAGTAATCAAAACAGTATGGTGCTGGCATAAATACAGACACATAGATTGACAGAACAGAATAGAGAGCCCAGAAATAAACTCAACCATATATGGTCAACGGTTTTTAACAAGGGTGCCAAAAATACACAACAGAAAAGCATAGACTCTTCAATAAATGGTGTTTGGAAAACTGGATGTCTATATGCAGAAGAATGGAATTACAGCATACACAAAAATCACCTCAAAATAAAGTAAAAGACTTAAACATAAGACCTGAAGCTATAAAACTTTTAGAAGAACACATAGGAGAAAACCTCCTTGACATTGGCCTTGCCATTGATTTTTTAGATATGACACCAAAGCCTAGGCAACAAAAGCAAAAACAAGCAAGTATACTACATCACGCTAAACAACTTCTGTACAGCAAAGGAAACAACAAATGTAAAGGTAACCTATACATTGGAAGAAAATATTTTTAAGCCACATATATGATAAGGGACTAATATCCGAAATATATAAGGAACTCATTCAACTCAATAGCAAAACAAAAAACAACTCATTAAAAACAGGCAAAGGACCTAAATAGACATTTTTCCAAAGGAAACATACAAATAGCCATCAAGTACATGAAAAGATGCTCAACATCCCTAGTCGTTAGAGAAATGCAACTCAAAGCCACAATGAGATATCACCTCCCACCTGTTAGGATGACTATTACCAATAATAATAATGATGATGATGATGAAAATAATAAAAGATAACAAGTGTTGGTGAGGATACGGAGAAAAGAGAACTCTTGTCACTCTTGGTGGGAATGTAAACTGGTGTAGCCATTAGGGAAAACAATATGAAAAACATTATGGAAAACAGTTTTTGAGGTTCCTCAAAAAAATAAAAAAAATAGAACTACTATGTGATCCATTAATCTCTATTCTGGGTATATACACAAAGAAAAGAAAAAAAAAAAAAAAAAAGAAAAGAAAACCAGTCACCTCTAAGAGATATAGAAACACCCTAAGCTTCCATTGGCAAATGAATGGGTAAAGAAATTGTGTGTGTGTGTGTGTGTGTGTGTGTGTGTGTGTGTGTGTGTGTGATTCAGCCTTAAAAAAAAAAAGAGAGATTCTGCCATTTGTAACAACATGGGTGAACCTGGACAACATTACACTAAGTGAAATAAGACAGACAGAAAAAAACCCTGCATGATCTCACTTATAAGTAGAGTCTAAAAGAGTGAACTGCATGGAAGCAAAGTGTAGAACAGTAATTCCTGGGGCAAGGAAGAAGAGACAATGGGGAGATGTTGGTCAAAGCGAACAAAGTTGGAATTATGTAGGATTAATAAGTCTGGAGATCTAATATACAGCATGATAATTATAATACTGTATTGAATATTGGAAATTTGGTCAGAGTAAGTTTCAGGTGCTCTCATCACACAAAAAAATAAATTGTTACTATGTGAGGAGTGATACGTTAATTAGCTGACAATACTAATCATTTCACTATGTATGTGTATATCAAATCATGTTGTTACCTAAAATATATACACTTTTTATTTAAAAAATAAAATAAAAACCTGAGGCAAGGAAAATAAGAGCAAAAATAAACTATTGGTACTACATCAAAATAAAAAGCTTCTGCACAGCAAACAGTTAATAAAACTAAAAGGAAACCTACTAAATGGGAGAAGATATCTGCAAATGATATATCTTATAAAGAGTTAGTATCCAAAATATATAAAGAACTGATACAACTCAATACCAAAGAAACAAATAATCCAATTAAAAAAATGAGCAGAAGACATGGATAGACATTTCTCCAAAGATTCAGATATCCAGCAGACACATAAAAAGATGCTCAATGTGACTCATCATGAGAGAAATATAAAGCAAAACTACAATGAGATATCACCTTATACCTGTCAGAATGGCTAAAATCAAAAACACATGAAACAAGTATTGATGAGGATATAGAGGAAAAGGAACCCTCTTGCACTATTGGTGGGAGTGCAAATTGGTGCAGACATTGTGGAAAACTTGAAGTTCCCCTGCAAATTGAAATAGGACTACCCTACGATCCAGGAATCGCACTACTGGGTATTTATTAAAACACACACACAACTTATCTTTGTCTAAGTTGTGCGTGCGTGTGTGTGTGTGTGTGTGTTAATAAAAACAAAAAAAAATACAAAAACACTAGTTTAAAGGGATACATACACCCCTATGTTTATTACAGTGTTATTTACAACAGCCAAACTCTGGAAGCAGCCCAAGTATCCCTCAATAGATGAATGGATAAAGAAGATGTGATATATATACATATAATGAAATATTATTCAGCCATAAAAAAGGATGAAATTTGCCATTTGCAACAACATGGATAGAGCTAGAGAATATAATGCTAAGCAAAAGGACTCAGTCAGAGAAATACAAATACCATATGATCTCACTCATATGTGTAATTAAGAAACAAAACAAATAAGTGAAGGGAAAAACAGAGAGAAGCAAACCAAGAAACAGACTCTTAACTATAGAGAACAAACTGATGATTACCAGAGGGGAGGTGGATGGGGGGATGGGTGAAATAGGTGATGAGGTTTAAAGAGTACACTTCTCACAATGAAAAAAAAATAAAATGGTTAATAAATAAGCAAATAGTAGATAAAGTAATTTTGTGAAAATGAAGCAACCATGACAAGGTGATGGTTTACCCATGGAGATGATCCACAGAAAGCTATAGTTCTTGGCAACAGTGTAATGGATTGGCAAATAATAAACAGAGCTCTAAAAGCATGGCCAAAGTTGTGGGTGCTTGAAGAAAATAGGGGAAAACAAGAGAAAGAAGAAAAGGAAGAACATTAATATGGGTAGTTCCTTTTTCAGTGGATTATTAAAAGCAACAGAAGGTAGTAGTCATGCAGGACACCTAATATAGTACCTGGTTCATAAGTTTCAAAATGTTACACTGTATTATTTGTCCCCTTAAATCCCTTTGGAACATGGTAGGAACCTAAAGTAGGAAATAGAGTGGTTGATTAATTAACCAGTCTATCTTAGTCTAAGTTGTGTGTGTGTGTGTGTGTGTGTGTGTGTGTGTGTGTGTGTGTTTTAGTAAAAACAAATAATCTAGCCCTAGAATTCTGTGTCTCCTTCTGCTTGAGATGGATACTTAAATAAATAAAACCCACCAGGATCATGGTCACATTAATGGAGGACGAAAATGGGTGGTAAGGAAGGGCAAATATCTACAAAGTTAGCCTGAAAGTTTTCATGTTATATCCAATTGATTATATTTCCACTACTCTCCTTTTTGCTCACTTTGCTTCACCCAAATTGGCCTTCTCACTGTTCCCACAGCATACCAGAGTTGCTTCCACCTCAGGCCTTTTTACTTTTTCCCTCTGCCTAGAAAATTCTTTCCCCCCAAATCTACATGGCTCCCACTCTCATCTTCTCCCAATCTTTGTTCAAATGTCATCTTCTCAATGAGGCTTTCTGTGACCACCTAATTCGAAACTGTAGCCTCCTCTATCTCCCTTCCATTCCCCTTTCCCTGCTTTATTTTTCTCCACATAATTTTTTTAGCATCCTGTAGAATTCACTAGCTTGTCCCCACAAGAAAGTGAATCCCATAAGGGCCTTTTTTTTTCCAGTCTGATTTGTCTGCTGAGGTATCTCTGTCACCTAGAACAGTGATAACACCTGGCTGTAAGTAAGTATTGATAACTCAGTAAATATCCTGGAGCTTAAGGATATTTTTTTCAAGCACAGAGGAGGAAGAGATTAACAAAGGAAAGGCTTCAGGGAGAGCGGAAGAAGGCTCTATAAAGAAAATGGCACCTGGTCAGGGCTTGAAGACAGGGCAGTCTTACAATGGGAGGCTGAGAGAGGATGATGGGAGAGACACACAGACTATCAATTATCCTGGGAGGTTGTGTGCTGGGGACCATGATTGAATTCCAGAGCTACCCCCTGGTTCTGCAGCAAGGCCAACTATACTTTATAAGTCTACCAGAGTGGAATGAGTATAGTCTCTGGTGTCAGACAGGCTTGAGTTCAATTCCTATCTCTGCTGACTACTAGCTGTGTAATCTGGACAAGTCATTTTACCTCTCAAATACTGTTTCCTCACCTTAAAAACCAGAAGTTAGTATTATCTAGTTCATATGGTTATTCTGAGTATCAAATATGTAAATGCATAAAGAACAACTGTAAAGCTAGACCCACACAAGCCAGTCTGGAAAGGCATGCCATGATCAAAACAAGAGTCCAGCAAAGAAAATTCATCTTAAAATAAATCAAGACCTCTACTTGTATTTTTTATTTCCTTGAAGGAGGAAACAATGACCAAATCACAATTTCTTTTTTTTTAATTACCATTTTAACTTTTATCCTCCACTTACCTTGCATCAACGACTGCTCACCTGTCTCTCTCATTTGATACAGAGTAAGTTCATATTAAATGATCTTTAAAATTTTAAGTTGTTTGGAAAATATTTCAGCATTTCCCCCAAATTAACCCTCCATGAGACCTCCAGCATTTCCCTTTGTTTCCCTTCTCTGGCAGTGAGAGGGACAGTCACCAGGAAGATGGTAGGAGTCCAGATGAAGAGATTCCATTCTGTTTCATAATGTCACAAGGAGCCAACCAGAATTAGCTCTTAAAGAACATGATTCTGTCTCCTCCATTTAACTCAGAACTGACTAGAGCTGTCTTCTAACCTAATTGAATTTCTAGTGATAACATAAAGGGGTAGTTTTTAATTTCCGTGGAAAAACATTTTTAAGTTGAAATAGGAATGGGCTAGGAAAGTTTCGAAACTTCTCATCTAACCTCATGGCAGTTTTCAAATTAATATAAGCAAGACATTTTGCACAAAGTAGTGTTTTTATCCTAAACCCCTTCTTCTTTTCTGAAACATGGGTTATTATTATGTATCTCTGGATACTTGCAAGGTTTAATAACAATAAGCATTCAAACTGAAGAACATATAAGCAACCAGCAAACAAAGCAAACAACTCTGTCACTGGGTTTGGCATATTACTCGCCTACACAGTATGTCATAATATAGAACCAAGTATTGAGTGCTGAAGAGGCTTTGCTCTATTATGAGTATAAATATAACCTTGAAACAGAAAGACAAAAAAAAAAAACAAGCTGCTTTATTCACATGCTGAAATACATGATCAACATGAATCTTAAAGACTTGGCTAAGAGGAATAGAAATAGAATTCTTTTAAAATGCTCTATTTGATGTCAAAAGACCGCCAATTATGTCCTCTTACAGTTATGGATCTCCAGGCCAGGCCCTAGGAAGAGATTTCTTCTAAAAGCAAAAACAGCCAAACAAAACAACGCTGAGAAACAAGCAGTGTTTCTGCCACTAGTGGGCCACAGTTTGATCACTGTCCTCTGCGGCTGAGGCCATGGGTGTGCACTGTGACAAGCAGTGGCTCACAATCTCATACTCAGTTCAGTTCATCTCACAGAACAAACCCTCCTTGAGGGCTTACAAAGGCCCAGCCCTGATAGACACGTCCCACACGTTGCTATTGCTAACAGTGCGTGAGACCGCCTACGGGGTCTTTGCACTGTCTGTGTCCTCTGCCTAGAGGCTCCCACCACCCCTCCCCTGCTCCCACTCGAGTCTGCTACATTCCCCAGGGAAGCCTTCCTGAGACTCTGCATAAGCCGTTTCCTCTTTCATGTGTCCTCATATTTGGACTGGTTTCTGTGATTCTTTGGTTGATGTCCATATCCTCTGAACTTCAACTCCAGAGGAGTGCCGCCAGTCCCAAGCACAATGCCTGGAAGATAGAGGCTCCCAAATGCTGGGTCAATAAGTGACAGAACAGAGGAAGGGGGTAGCAGGAGATAACAACATGGAGAATGTTGGAGGTCAGGTCATGTAATGCCAAAGGGCCTTGAAGCATAGTGTAAAGCCAAGGGGAGTGAGTGGGATTTAATTTACCTAAAGTACTAGATAGTTTTCTAAATGGCTTCAGCTCTGACTTGCACATGAGGATCAGGGTCTTATGGTAAAGGGATCATGCTTTCAATAACCTGTGCAACAAGGTACAGACCCTCAGGCCAAGACCCAAACCAAATTCAGCTGGAGACCAATAAAACTGAAATGAGCTTGGACTTCTTAGCGATATGACGGGGTGTCATTGATCCTTTTGTTCCCAGAAGCTTATTGGCACACATTCAGCCCTCAACAAACTCTGCAGGCCTGTGAGAGGAAGCATAAAGCTGCACTGATATGTATGCCAGGCAAGAGACACAGTGACACAAAGATCAAGGTGGCATGTGAGCCTGGGGCAGTCAGTGTTCCTCCTCTCACGTGGTCCAAGAACAACATGTAGATGCAGTGGAATGAATGAATTCTCCTTTCCCTGCAGTAAACTTGCAGTAAGCTAGGATTTATGTCACATTATTTTCTGATTCTCCGGGAAAGAAATTTAACCAGTCATTTTAATACACATGAAATTCTCAGTCACGTTATCCCATGTCATCAGGATTCCACTGATTCCTGACAGAATTAAATCACGTGGAGCTAATGGTCAGTGTGGGCAATCACTGGCTGGGGAAAGTGTCCATTGCTTGTAAGTAAGAGGTATTTTAAAATGTGATTGGCAGTTGCTTATTAGACTGAGATTTCTAGGTAACAGCAATATTGCCTACAAATAAATACAAAGGTCTCTGATGATTACCTCTTAGTTCTTTTTCTTCATCATTATTATCACCATTGTTATCATATCACCACTTTAAAACCATTCCTTTCTGCTTTCACTTATGTAATCACTCAGTGAATTCTGCGGAGGTTAGGTCTCAGAATGAGAGGGGAGGGAGAAGGAAAGGAGGAAGGAAGGAAGGAAGGAAGGAAGGAAGGAAGGAAGGAAGGAAGAATGGAGGGAGGGAGGGAGGGAGGAGGGGAGGAAGGAAGGGAGGGAGGAAGGAAGGAAGGAAGGAAGGAAGGAAGGAAGGGAGGAAGGAAGGAGGAAGGGAGGGAGGAAGGGAAGGAGGGAGGAAGGAAGGAAGGAAGGAAGGAAGAAGAATGAATGATACTGGTCTGTGGGAGGTGAGATAATAGACTACCACCAACAATAAAAGTTTCACTCTCTCCTACATGAGGAATTGAGTCCCAGAGTAAAGAGATCCTTCTTTTCCTCCTTCTGAGAATTTCTCAAAAACTGGATAGAGTCTTTCTTCTCTTTCTCCTTCTTTCTCTCTTTTGCTTTCACCTCTTCTTCCTCTATTAATTAGGAGAAACACCTATCTCTCAGTATTTCACAGTATCCAAAGATTACTTATGACTAGTCGTTTCTATCCTTCTATGCAATTTTTCCTTGCCTTGTTTTAAAAAGGAGATGAGGTTACTTTAAAAGTACATCACAATACAAAAATTTTAAAATAGGTTACCGAAGGAATTGCTGCAGACAGGGACAAAGGTAGAGCCATCTCAGTGAGAGAAACAAAATTCAAATTCATTCTGTGATCCAGTAGCTGGAATGACACAGTCATTCAAGAACCCAGGTTTCTGGCAGTTCTGTCACCTTTCATTCATGGGCTTCTATGCCTCCCTGCATCATAATATCTGATAGTACATGAGGGAAGATCATGGAGGATCTTACATGGGAGGTTTTATACATCATGCCTTGAAATGACAACCATCACTCCTATTCACGTCCCATTGGCTAAGACATAGTACATGGCCATAGCTAACCGATCGCACAGGAAGCTAGGAGATGCAGTTCATGCACACCAGAGAGAAGAATGGGCTTGGTGGTCAGCTGATAGTCTGCCACGCTGACCTTTATTCTCACTAAACTCTGGGAACAAGGGCAGTGTTTCTCTCTCCATGTCATCCCCAATTCTCGTACACACCGAGCACTCAATAAGTATTTGCTGGGTAAATGAAGCTGTGCATATTCAGTATTCAAAACATTTTTTCTGCCACCCTGATGCTTGTTGCCCATTTTAGTTCCTCATATGGCACCATCTGAAGCAGCCTCTAATGCATCTCCCCATATCTGACTATTCACGGAGCTTGGGCAGAGCGTGTCTTTGGTGTTCGTTAGCAGGATTGCAAAACAATTGTTGTTGATCATTTCTCTAAATTAGTTATAGATGCATAAACCATGAGGCCAATTTATCAATGTGTCCTACATGTATTTTTTTTTAGGGATTTGATACCCATGTTTTTTTTTAAATTTTTAATGTTTATTTATTTTTGAGACAGAGAGAGACAGAACATGAATGGAGAGGGTCAGAGAGAGAGGGAGACACAGAATCTGAAACAGGCTCCAGGCTCTGAGCTGTCAGCACAGAGCCCGACACGGGGCTCGAACTCACAGATTGCAAGACTGTGACCTTAGCCGAAGTTGGACTCTTAACCGACTGAGCCACCCAGGCGCCCCACCCATGTTTTTTATTTAAGCATGTGATTTGCCAGAGCTGAGGTACCTGGGAGGCTGGGATACCATTCACTACTATCTAAAGCTTACAGGTGAATGAGCATACTGACCACCATACTATGAGGATATTTTTCAGAATATTATACACAGTATACAGTATTCTTTTTTAAAAGACAGGTGAGAAATTTATTTTTTAATCATAATAAAAAGAATTGCTGTGTTTCTTTTGAAAATTGACTGTTGTTATGATGGCCACAAACGGCAGAACATATACTCTTTATTTCTTGGCATTGTTACTAGAAAGTTCTGATGAAATGTGGGATCCACATCTGTTAAGAGTACATGACATCAAGAAATGCATTTTGTGTACCATCCCCACTCAGGTTTAGACAGAGGTTAACATACTTTTTCTAACCATATTTTCCTTGGCTTTAGTTTCCCTTTCTATCTACTTCTTTTGTCTTCTTGAATTGAGTATTTATGTATGCGACCTTAAATATATTTTTGAAACAAAGGAGAAATACACAAAAATAAATGCATTAAACATTTGTTTTCCCAAGAGATAAACCATGTTTTCAAATGGAGTGTGATTGGGTACTTTTCATTTTCAGTCTATCTTGCTTCATCCCCTGAGGTATTTTCAAATGAATATGAATTCGTCTTTCACTTTGGGAGGAAAAGAGAGAGGAGAAGAATGGGAAATGATAGACTGTGAACATGGGGATGATTTTGAAAGCTAAGAACTAACGTAGATATGTAACCATATTGAGCATATTAAAATATGTACAATCGTGAAAACTCAGTACAAGGTAATTTCCGTGAGGACAAGCACCTCATGTTCATTGTTGAATGTAGACTGGAGCCTGGCACACAAAAGACACCGAAACATCATATTTTGAAAGTGTGAATGTGATACACTTGGAGAACTGAGTTAATATCACAGAAATGATATTGAATATTGGGTATGTAGCCACAAGCATATGCCTTCTGGACTCAGTTGCATCGTTTATAAAATGAAGGCAGTAGGCCCTGTATTCACCAAGGTTCTTTCTGATTCTGATATTCCATGCTCTGCGTGCCACCCTTGTTAATTACAGTGGCATATCAAACATGGGAATGTATATACCTTAACACTTTGGGAAATTTGTTTTCAAAATAGGATATCCAGCTACATCATCAACAACCCTTGGAGACGTGGGTACATCGACTCCAAATACCATCCCTCAAAGTGAGTACAGCAAGGCTTTCCTTATGTGACTGAAAAGAGACAAAACACAAGTTTTAGTATAGCTATGACAATGTTGAGGTTTGGGCAAAAGGCTACAATTTTCATTTAATGTTTGATATTTTGGTTTTGAGTTGCTCAGTGGCAAATTGTAATCTAAATTGTGGCTATATATTGATATGACAATCACTGTAATCTTAAAAATATGGGTTGGTGAATTATTATACTGCACTTCTCATTTCTCATGGAATTTTAAGATAACATTAAAGTAATCTTGACAGTACTCCCAGTGATCTGAGTTGGTGACAGGAACAGAAAAAGAAAGAAAATCAGTGACAAGTCGGCATTAAACATAAACTACAGAGCTTTTGCTTAATATGCCAGCTGTGTTCCTGTGTAGGAAAGCATATTTTCAATTTCAGATTTCCCCAAAGTCACATAGATTAAAAATTCAGCACATCAAAGTAAAGTCAAATTACAGCTGTACAAAAAAGGTTGGATTCTGAGAATTTTGTCTTTCAGCCAGCAATTCCAATGCGACTACCCAAGGCTTCAACTACTCCTGGACCTCGAGCGGGAAAGATACCAAAAACTGTACACATGACTGTGAGTCCCTTGGGGTCTTCTGGACCTCATTAATTCATCCGACACCTATAATGGACAACCACTACGTGCTCTGTTCATAATCATATTAACAAACACTAAACAAAGCATCTACTGTGTTTAAAGCACTGCTGCAGTTAGTTGCCAGGGATACATCTGTGAACAAAACAGAGCTAAGTTCCAAATTCTAGCGGAAGAGAGACGGGCACACGGTGATGAGTGATCGGGAATAAATAAAGCAGCGGAGGGAGACCATGAGAATCAGGTGTGAGGGTGGGTTGCTGTTCTAAATAGGGTGGTTTTGCAAGGCTTTACTGAGGAAGGTGACATCTGAGTAAAAACATACCTAATGGAGACGAAAGAGCAGACTATGAGTGTATCTGAGGAAAGAGTGACGTATCCAGAGTACACATATCACTAACGACAATGAGAAGAGGGGGCCCAGTGTGAGGCACAGAAAGGGTCTGGCCATTTAATCTGGCTGCCTCTCAGCAGCCTGTGCTGATGCTGCTTTGGCAGGTAGCAACAGGATCTAAAGAGGAAGTGCACTGCCTCTTAGTGGTAGAAGACGAGGATGTCTGTGTGGTAGGCGAGTGGCAAGGGCTATGGCTGCAGCAAAGCCCCCAGGGGCCGCTGGTGCAGAACTCTGGATTTCGCTACTAGGCCCTTTTGCACAAAGAGTGAAGGTGTGTGTCTCTTTTAGGGAAGCATTTAAGTTGTACCTTTAAAGCCTCTAAAAGTCTTTGATACCCACTGGCTCAGTCATCTCACTGCTGGGAACTTGTCCTTAGGAGATTAATCGAAGAGCAAAAAGCTGGGAACTTGTCCTTAGGAAATTAATCGAAGAGCAAAAAGGAACATGTGTGATATTGCTCTTTGTCGCATTATTGATTTTATCTCTTTTGGGGACTTCAGGTGCACACATTTGGATTAAGCATAATTCTTAATTCAGGACACACTTTCACCATTAGTCCGTGCATGATTTAATTTAGTGTAATGTATTTCTTTTAGTATATATGTTAATATAATAGACACCTGTGAATTCAGTGCCCAAGTGCAAGAAGTGAAAGGTGCTCAGAAGACAGAGCACCCCCGGAGATCCACAAATAAGTGTAACCAGAGGTGGCGTGGCACATTCCTGTGAAAAGAAGAGGCAATTAGCAAATGGATCCGGAAACATTGATTATTTATAAGGAAAAAAAGTATTAAAATATATGTCTGCCATGCACATGACAGAAAAATAAGCTCCGCAGCGTATATGATCTTTATGTCAAAAGCAAAACATTAAAGCATGTAGTAAAATAAAAGTGAACTTCCTTTTGGCTTTGGGGTAAGGAAGGGCTTAAAAAAGAGACATAAAGCACGAACCATAAAAATGATAGAAAAGCTAGAATATAAAAAAATTAAGAAAATTATTTTCATCAAAAGACACCTTAGCAAAAGTGAAAAAAAAAGGCAAGCTATCGTGTGGGAGCGGATATTTGCCACATTATATAACTGATCACTGAAAACTGATCAAGAATACATAATTGACAAAGGAGCAGGACTTTATACCAAGAGTATATAAAGAATGGCTACAGATCAATTTTGAAAAATGCAAAAACTTTAGAAGATGAGCAGAAAGGCACATCACCAAAGATATACCACGGTGGCTAGAAAACATCCAAAGAGGTGCATAACCTAACAATCAGGAAATGCAAATGAAGACTAGAATCAGATAGCCATTTCACATATAATCAACAAAAATTAAGAAGTCTGAAATTGCCAATTTCTTATATATTGCTAGTGAAAGTATAAACTGGTACCATCATTTCCCATCATTTTGACATGATATTTTAAAGCCAAACATTTTCATACCCTACCAGCCAACAATTCCACTCTTAAATGTATACTCCACCTCCCAACACACACGTTAGTATACGTATCCAGGAGATGTGTACACAAATGTCAGGGAAAACACTGATAGCAAAAACTATACATAACCTAAATGGCCATATCCAAGAGAATAGATAAGTTGTTGCATAGTCCTAGAATAAAATACTGGAGAGCAATGAAAAATGAGTAGATGACAGCCACATACAACAGCATGAATGAATCTTAGTAACATTGTAATGAGTCAAAAAAGTAAATGCCAGGTGACAATATATGGAATGATATTTTTAAATAAAATTTTAAAGCAAGTACAGCCAGACACCATGTGGCTTAAGCATAATATATGATAAATACTTAAAAACTGTAAAAGCAAGTGAATAATGGACATAGCATTCAGAACAGCATTTGCTTTGCAAAGGGCATACAAGGAATGAGACAAGAAGAAGGCATAATGTTTATAATTTATTATAATAGTCCAAAAATCTGTGTGTGTGAGTAGGGGTCAGAGGGTGTTAAGGAAAAATATGTCCAATAATAAGAGAATATGGAATAAGATGAGATCATAATTCAATGCAATATTATGAAGCCAATCCAAACAATAGCCATACTGTGCTAAGCTAGCCAGTACATCTTATTGTATAGACAAGGGTACTTGCTGGAAAGTTTTTACCCATCAGATATAAATTGAAATTAAAAATCTTAGATCGGGGATGAAAGTCCATACTTAATAGACTAACATTTATCTTCTATGGTGTTAACATAAAATTGAGTTTCTAATGAACTTGATGAAACTCTCCTTTACCTACACTAGTTTGTCATCCTTGATTCTTGATAGTATAATACAAGTTAAGTCCATGAGATCTTTTTTGTTGTTGTTGCTTACTTGTATCCTCAGTGCCTAAGGTATATAGTTGGTGCTCAACAAATATTGTTGAATAGATAAATGAATTAATACTTGTTGGTTATGGGGGAAATTATGTAGCAATGCTGATAAAAGATTATTGGACAATATTATAGGAAAAAGCTGAACTCCAACTTAAATTTATGCTATAATTACATATAAATTATCCCATACTTTCATTCTCAGAATAATCCTTGGTGTCTAATGATTTCCTTTATTTTATTTATTTGATTTTTTATTGAAATTATACTGAAATGTAAGATACACAAGAATAGGGACCTAAACCTTTTCCTGCCTTGTTCACTGTAGTATCATAATGACTGTAGCCATGGCAGGCATACAATAGGTGCTCAGCAAATATTTCTTGAACAATTGAAAGAATCTGTGTACATGTGGGTAAAGACAGGGAAGAAAATACATACATACACGGTGAAAAGAAATGATCTAGGGTGGCTCAATTGGTTGAACGTCCGACTCTTGATTTCAGCTCAGGTCATGATCCCAGGGTTGTGGGATGGAGCCCTGCATTGGGCTCTGTGCTGAACATGAGCCTGCTTAATATTTTCTCTCTCTCTCTCTCTCTCTCTCTCTCTCTCTCTCTGTCTCCCTCTGCCTCCTCAACCACTCATGCTCTCTCTCTTTCTCTCCAAAAAAAAGAAAAGAAAAGAAAAGATCCACTTAATTGGAATTTTTGAACTTTTTGTTTGCTTTAATTAAATTGTTATTACAATATTATGTGTGCCCAGAGTAAAAAATAATTCCTGTTCATCCCATGCATCATATCGTTATGAAACATAGAGGCTACCCAAAGTATTTTCTGCCCCAGAAACTGGAAAACTAAAAGGGGAGTGCAGGAAAGTGCTTTATAATTTACATAAATATATTCTTGGTCTTTTTAATAGATTTCATAATGAAATGAACTATTGCCATTCTCCATATCATCTGTCCTTTCCCACCTGAAAACTTCATTTATCCTCAAACATCTCTTTATCATTCTTACCATAATAGAGCCTTAGAAAATGTGAAATCTAAGAAAGGACTCTGAAACCCAACAAACAAAATTTTCTCAGCAGTGAAAACCCACATTCCTACTTATGCAAATAAGAATATCTTGTTTACTAGTTGCCATTTTAAATCCATAAGCTTAGAGAAAGAAATTCCCTACAGTGAGTTGCTCTATTTATAATCATTCACAAAAACACATTAGGATCCGACAAGTTAACATTGATTGCTCACTCCCAAACTATTTTTGAAACATGTTTCTACTCGTTGGATTGGACCGTAATGTGACATCCAATATTAGATGATGCATTTGCCAAGATTCATGACAGGCATTGGTAATAGGATTTTTTTTCCTTCTAGTATGTTTATTTCAGTAGATTTATGAAATGTTCACAGGCAGATAAAGAATGGTAATGGATGGATTTCTGGTGAAATAAACCCACCAACACTGTTTCTAAGGCTCTTGCTATTTCCGAACACATTCTAATGGAATATTTGCTTATACATGCATTTTGTGTAGCTTATATATATTTGGATGTCACTAGAAGATTGTGAGTGCATTGCATTTTCACTAATTTATAAGTATATGTTTTCATATATTCTTTTGTTGTCATTTTATCCACTTGAGAATATTAGAATCTAATCCTAGTCCAGCTTCCAAGTTTCCAACAGTCTGGAACAGAAATGTGTATTTTACTTGAACCACTTATGAAATGGGGGTACCAAATCTGACTATCTAAATGCCCAAAATATATAAGGTTAATATCATCCTGAGACATTTGCATTTTGACATTCAAGTGATCAGGCCATGGAGCAGAAAAGTGAAGCTTGATTACTTTTTTTATTTCTGTTTTCCCTGCCATCCATCGGGTCCAGTGGAGCCTAAAGCCACATGAAACTCAGTCAGTCTGTCTAAGTTAGACAAGCAGAAAAATGATATGCGTCTCCACGGGCCCCTATGCCTCCAATTTGCCTCATTACCAAAATCAACAAGCTCACCATTACCTCACACACGTGCATGGCCACACACACACCCACACACACCCACACCTGGGCCTCAGAGTACTTGTTAATGACTTCACATAGGGTCTTTATTTTGTTCTTTGTCCAAACATTCCTGTTTCTTCAAAATTTATGTACTTTTCTTCGCAAATCTTGCAAGTGCATTGTTTTCTCTGTCCTTGATCCTGGTTGGTTCTTTTCAGGCTTTTGGTAACTGTGCCGAATAATTTCATAGCAACCGCTTCTACTTTCCATAGGCAGAGGGGATGGAGAAGCTGGAGTTGAGGGGTTGAGGGTCAATGGCAAGGACATAGCAATGCCAGAATCTACAACAGTGTTGGGCCCTGCTCCTATTTCAGGCTGCACAATATTCCCTGCAGTCTTGATGTTCCCTGTTGGCTATGATGCTGATTCTCTAAATTCGCCACTCTTGTCCTCAAATTCGAAAACCTTATATGTCTCGGATCACTTCTCATTCAATTTTCCTCTTCTGTAAAACACTGTCCTCCTCCCATTCTGTTACCTAGGTCCTGATTAGGTCAGCTACAAATTAAAGATTTGTTTCTCTGATTTTCAGTTCTATCTTCTGTTAAAATGCCAATTTCTGAGGGCATCCTGGGTCTCTCCACAGATAGCACACAAGTCTGCCTTTCCAGAGATCATGAGTGTCATCTTTTTTCATGGTCAGGAAGAGCATGAGGGTCTCATCTATAGATGAAGTGGTCGTGACAAGAACAAACATGGTAATTAGTGCCAACATTTGCATCCTGGTATAAGGAGTGGTGCTGTCCCAGTGCATATTTACCCTGAAGAGGAAGATGGGGTAGACAACCAAAATCACTGAGATCCCTGTATCCAAGCCCTGCATCTCTGAGTATTTCTTGCCACCCATGCCATTGTTTCAGGACAAAATCAGGGACAGAAGAATTCAGAATGGCTTAAGGATGATTGGATAACTGAGACAAGTCTTGGTAAATGTAAATGTAAAAATATACATGCAAAAATGATGCCCAAATTTCAGAGAAGTTCAACTTACATCAAAAACCGTACAAAAATAACAGAAATTATCTGTAGCTTTATCAAAAAAGTAGCAGTTTATCTTCAGGTAACTATGGACTTTGATATGGCACTAAGTAGGTTTTCCTGCAAAGGGAAAAGGTGCCCGGCATGTCATAATATTATTGACAACCATAAACCGGCTGCAAAAATGAATGTCAAGAAAGTTTTTGCAACTAAGGAAAAATACTATGTTGTCAAAATTGATTCTGCTTTTACCGTAGAAGAAAAATATCCCTTTATGGTAGAAAGACATGCCAAGGCACATAGGTTCCTTGTTGAACAAGCTTTTCCCAGTGCTAAATTTAAATCAATTATGGAAGAATCCGATGTTATGTTCAAGGAAGAATATAAAAATTTATTTGAAAAACTCCAAAAACACAGCATCCCTGTGTTCATATTTTTGGCTGATAATGGTGATGTACTTGAGAAGGTTATCCATCAAGCTGGGATTTATCATCCAAATGTCAAAGTAGTGTTTATTCATGGATTTTGATTAAAATGGAGTCTCAAAAGATTTAAAGGAGAATTAACTCATGTATTTAACACACATAATGGTGGCTTGAAGAACACAGAATATTTCAATCAATTAAAAGAGAGTAGAAACATAATTCTGCCGAGAGACTCTCAAAGAAACTTAAGGATGGCAGATGGAGTAGCCAATGTGGAACACATTCTGAAGATTGGATATCTAACTGATAAAGTGGATGAGCTTTTAGAAAAGTATTATGTTAGTGAGAGATGAATCATTAGAGGTAGCCAACTCTATCTTACTGAGGATTCTATAAGTAAGTATTCTTCAGGAAGACCTCTTTCCTGTGGGAGCAATTGATACAACAATTGCTCATCTCTTTGTCTCGCTGAAAGACTCTTATGTATAATACATTCTCGCTCTTAAAGTTTTTTCTTTACATTACCTAAGTGTTTTCAGACATGCTGAATCCATCAACTGGAAGCTCCTTTTTCTTCATCTCTCTCAACACACTCCCCACTATATTTTTTTAACAGATTAAAAACAAATCTTAAAGCCAAAATTAGAAAAATAACTTTTGCTTTTCCAAATGGATTCTTATGTTTAATTTTATCACACATTTTCTGAGGAGTCTTTTTACACTTGGAAAATTCCTAGAAGTCTAAAAAGGAAGATTTATGAAATGGCAAATAATTTGCATAATTTTAAGTCCTACCATTTTTGTAATTTGCGTGGATCATGCCGATGGTATCACCATCTCCTGAAATTGTGCTATGCTTGGTTATTTTGCCTGAAGAAAATCAATATTGACCAGAAAAGATTGGCATTCTAGATTTGGTGAAAAAACTGTTGTTTTTTACAAATGGTCTGTATGTACTTGCTGATGATAAACATGAAATGGAAAAAAGAATCTTAATACCCACTTCCCTGAAAGGGTTACTACTTGTTCAACTATTTATATCTCAGCATAAATTAATTTATCACATCCTTTCTTACAAACAGATTTTGAAAGATAAAAAATAAAGTATCAAGCTCTAAAAATAAGTAAAGCAGGCACCAAATTGGGCAAAAAAAATCTTGTAAGCTTATCTGGAACAATTTGCCTTCTTCCAAATTTTACCTAAATCCAGTCCTGGTCCCAATTTCTTTTTAATTAGTTGTTGTTATTTGTTACTCAAATCCCTAACTTAATGGCTTAGCCTTTTAAAATGGCATTTTAACAAAGGGCTCAGTCCATCATCACCTATTGACCTTGGTATTCTTTCTAGAACAGCAATAATAAAAATTAATCAAGATCACTTGTGCAGGGTCAGATAATTGTACTGAAGATGAGAATGTCTCCTTGATCTAGTCACACTCAAAATAGCTGCGTGCAAAACCCCCTTATTTCTGGGGTGACCCCCCAGTGGAATTAGCTATGGCAGACTGCACTGTAAGCCATCCCCGGAGAGCATGTGGCCACACCTCTTTGAAGGGCCTGATAATATACCTTCAACTGCCATTGGCACCCAGGGAGGAACCAGGAAAGAGGAGGACTAAGGACTTTTTTTTAATGTTTGCTTTGGTTTTGCTTATTTGCTTTGGTCTTGACACACAAGAAGACACTTAACTTGGAAAATCGTAGATGCTAATGTTTTAAATAAATGAGCATAGTGTTGTTCTACCAATTGCAACTATGTGCGACTATAGCTATTTTACTTTACACTACACTATAGGCCTGAAATGCACAGACTGCCAACAAGTGGAACTTTGCTGCCAGAGATGGGGAACTAAGCAAAATGAGTCGATAGATCTACTTCAAAAGCCATAGGTACTTCCTGAGTTTGCTGCCATCGACTCAAGGGGAAGGTTTGCTTCTGAATCCATCAAGACGACTCACACAGCAGCTAGCGTGGCCTATGACCATAGGGGGCTGATAATTCATATTGACACAGTTCAGTTTTCATAGCCAAACAAGAATGTCAACTTGTGCACAAATATAAATTATTTTGTTCCCTCATGCGTGTTCTACCAAGGTCTTCAAAGTCCTGTTGGCACCTTTTCTCAACAAAGGGCCACCATAACTCAGCCGGGCTTTCATTCTCTCCCACCCATTGGATGGACAAGAGAACAGTTACAACACACTCTCTGTGGCTAAAGGAACCTCTCCTAGTGTTTTCCTTCCATTCCTTCTTCCTGCTTCTAAGTGGCAATAATCAAAACCTTCCCTATTGGAGACATCTAGATCACAAGTTTTCCCTCAACTCCCGCTTTATTTTGGGACATTCTTATGTATGCTGCAGCGTAGTTCAATGATTTTACTTTACATATGCATTAATAATATTTTTTGTTTTATTATTTATATAAATTACTTATATATTATATATAAGTATAATATATATATTATATATATGTATATAGTATATACTATATATATTATATATATATTATATATTATATAAGTATATAGTATATAAGTATAATATATATATATTATATATATTACTTATATAAATTATATGCATTAATAATATTTTTTGTTTTATTATTTATATAAATTACTAACTTCAAGTAAAGGTCAAGAAAGGACAATAAAATAACAACTCTTATGCAGCTTGACTCTTCCAATATATTCTTCCCCTAGCAGCTCCATGGATGCCCAGTAAAACAGACAGTTCATCCCCCTCAGGTGTAGGCTCAACAATTCAAGGTGAGTACTTGGGGGAGATTTAGGGTCAAGGAGTATAATGACCTGCTTTATTTGGGCAGAGGAGGAAAAGCAAGGACAGGTAAGAAACCAATCTCAGGTATTTAAAAGTGTACCTTGATGATGAAAACAGCAATAAATAGAACCAAAATTTTTCCCAGTCACGATCATTCAAAGAAGATAGAGACCAAGTCTTAGATTTTTTTTCCTCTATTTTATTTCACAATGAAATCTACAAAATAGCATTACTCGGCTAAGCAAATTCATTAAAATTTTATTTTATTTTAAGTGTTAATTTTCCATTAGAAAATGAGATGATTTGTCAACAGAGATTTTTCTACTAAAATGTCGCAAAAGAAGTTTTATTGACTTTTTCAAACACATTCGAGTGGGAGAATTGGTATTTTGAGTGGCTGGACCCCTGATGCCCTGGGAGAATAGAGCTAAGTCAAATTTTTCTATGGCTCCAACATAAGACATTTTCCCATAACCACTTAAATTTCTCACGGAGATTCTTTAGCAGATATTGTTTTGTTATATGTGCTATACAGCTTCTCTCTCTCTCTCTCTCTCTCTCTTTTTTTCCTCTAAACCAATAGAAGGTTTCACTCCTTTGGTAGCCGTTAGATCCTAAGATCCTAGCCTTGCTATAAATTGGTCCTAAGAAAACTTTATACATAGTACCATAGGAGCATTTAGGCCATTAAAATTGAGCCCTTCCAAGTAGCAAGTGAAATCCAATCATGATTCTACACCACTTGATGGGGTTGAGGTGACTATTAGGATCAGTTCGGGTGTGTCCTATATATCTCTAGGTGATGTCTTCACCAGCACAACCAGAACATCTTCAGAAGTTCCCACAACTGCCAAATCTACTAACAACAGTCACATCCATATCACTGGTGAGTCATTTACCTGTTTAAAAAATTGTGTGTCTTACTCACTCAACAAATAATTTGTCGAGTACCTACCATTTGCCAGACCTGGTGTCGGTTGTTGGATATACACTGTGAAAGAAGTAGATCTTTCTCGTTTTGTATGTAGAAGAGACCTGCGTAAACATTGGCCTTCTGAAGATTATAATCTATTATGGATGATATACAGCAAGTAATCATATAATTAATTTGTGACAAATGCTATGAAATAGTACAAGGCGTTGTCAGAATATAACAGAAAGATCTGATTCTTACTGGGAACAAGAAAGGAACCTCTGAGGATATATTGAAATTAAAATCTGAAAAATGAGGAAACCTAGCCAGGTGCAAAGTAGTGAGAGCATTTTATCCTGCAAAAATATATCTGAGACCAGAAAGATTGTTGGAACAAAGAGTATTTATATAATTAAACTAATAACATTTTGTCAATACTAAATATGATTTCTTGTTTTATCTCATAAGAGATCAAGGCCCTCCTAACCCAGGGGCATTATCAAGTCTTTCACTTCAGGAGGGGGTCACTTGACTGGTGAATGTTCCAGTTGGGTGCCCAGCTTATTTTGCATCGAAGGTCATGCAGTCCTCAGATCATTGGAGTATCATCCTGCGCACCACACAGCACTAGGACTGCAAACTGAAGGCCCAACAGTGTCTTTCAGATATTGGTGGCTTAAAACTGCCTGGTTCAGTGATGGGCAAGATTGGAGCCCTGCTTTTCCATTGAGACATTCCTGAAGTCAGTGGTCTCATTTTCTGTATTTGGTAGGGAGAAACATTTTAAGCATTGATGTAAGACCCCTTTAAAACCTTTTGTTCTTGGGGTGCCTGGGTGGCTCAGCTGGTTAAGTGTCCAACTCTTGATTTGGGCTCAGGTCATGATCTCACAGTTCATAGGATTGAGCCCCATGTCGGACTCTGCACTGACAGCATGGAGCCTGCTTGGGATTCTCTCCTCTCTCTGCCCCTCCTCTGCTCTCTCTCTCTCTCTCTCTCTCCTTCTCTGTAGCTCTTAAAAATAAATAAACAAACATTTAAAAAGTAAAAAAATAAATAAAACCTTTTGCTTTTTTATGTATCTGTAACTTTGGGAGTAAAATGTTGTGTCCCACCATGTTACCAGTGTAGAGCCTAGTAAATTTTGACTTGACTAAAGTAGAACTTTGTGTAGTCTTGGGTTAGCCATCTGTATGATTGTTTCCCTTATGATTGTGATAGTCTAGTCTTTACCAGTTCCACTACTTCCATGAACTATTGTGAACTAGTCACCTGCACATACAACATAGCAAATGGGTGTGCATTATAGGATTACATGGGCTTCCAGAGTGCCCTCAGCATGTGCTTGGACAAGGCTGAGGTAGGGTGAGCCTCAGGAACATCCTAAGTCTCTAGGTGTGTGTCATAAACATGACAATGTCATATGGCTGCAGTCTAAGCTATGTAATACATAGAAAAGACTTGGTAACTAATATTTTGAACCCAGTTTTGCCTATATATTTTGAGACTTTGCTTTATAAAAAGCAGTAGAATAAATCTGAGACAATAAAAGAAATTAAAAACCTGGTCTCTACCTACAAACAGTTGACAATTTAGTTGAAGCAGTAAAAAAATTAATCCAGATAATTCTGACATAAACTGGATATTTTGCCCAAATGATCTACATAATCTGAAGAGTTATCAATAATGTATAAGGAATTTCACTGGAGTGTTACTAGAAATAACAAAAGCCTGGGAAAAATTTAACCCTTGAATGTTAAGAAACTAATTAAATAAACCATGATATGTCTATACACTGGGGAACTATCCACTCATTTAATCAAATAAGATAAAGCTCTATATACCTCCATGGAAAACATTCCAAGAGCATTTTTTTAAGAGAAAGAAGCCAGTGACAGAACAACTTGTATAGCATGCCCTCATTTGTAAGAAAAGAAATACATATTCATTATATATATATAATAAATATAAATATATATAATATATAATATATATGTAAATGTATATAATTATATATAAATATATATGTATATAATATATATAAATATGTATATAATATATATATATGCTTAGATATGCATAGAAAATTTCCAGTAAGATACATAATTAGCTATTAAAATGTTTTGCCTCTAATGTGGGTTACCAGCATCTAAAGCCATAAGGACACTTCCTTTTTCATTATCGTTTTATATTTCTATACTGTTTGAATTTTTAACATGATTTTAAAATGCTTTTCAAAAAGGAAAATATTAAGTAACTATGTAATTATAGACATCCCCTTTTATTGTCTGCAGTAAAATCAGACAGTCTTATTTCCTAAGAGAGTTAATTTTCTTAATTCTTCCTTCATGTTAGAAAAAAAGTAAAACAGTCTGGAATATGATATTTACATTGCCTCTGGTCTAAAATCAACAATATTTGAAAGTCTTTGATTCACACAGCTTGACTTAGTGTTCAAATGCTAGAAATGTAATGAATAAATTGAGTGTGGCTATAATCAGAGGGGTAAGAAAAATCAGTCTACATTACACACCAGTATAATTTCTACCAGTCCTTTACTTTTTTTTAAATGTTTATTTTTGAGAGAGAGAGAGAGAGAGAGAGAGCGAGAGCAGGGATAGGGCAGAGAGAGAGGGAGACACAGAATCAGGCTCCAGGCTCTGTGCCAGAGCCCAACGCAGGGCTTGAACTCAGAGACTGAGAGATCATGACCTGAGTTGGCTTAACAACTGAGCCACCCAGCAGCCCCTCAAACCCTTTACTTTTGACTTCCGCCCTTTGCAGACCACAGAAAGAGCAAAACTATCTGGCTTTTGCTTTACTCCTTTGGTCACTTCTCCCCTTTCTATTGTCTAAACGTAGAGAAGGAGGAAGAAGGAAAAAGAGGGACAGTGGTAGAAAGGATTAAAAACTCTGTATTCTGGATATCATGCTTCAAGTGACATCCAAACGAAAAGCCTTAGATGATGGTCTCTTGAGCATACAATTCTTTTTTTTTTTTTTTAATTTTTTTTTTTTAACGTTTATTTATTTTTGAGACAGAGAGAGACAGAGCATGAACAGGGGAGGATCAGAGAGAGAGGGAGACACAGAATCTGAAACAGGCTCCAGGCTCTGAGTGGTCAGCACAGAGCCCGACTCAGGGCTCAAACTCACGGACCGTGAGATCATGACCTGAGCCGAAGTCGGACACTCAACCGACTGAGCCACCCAGGCTCCACGATGAGCATACAATTCTGTAGGTATTATCCAGGGCTTCTCGATTTGGGATTTTCAAGGCATTGGAATATTACAGTTATAATGCCTTTTACTCTTTTTTCCTCCTCCTAATACACTCAATAAATTCCATGAAGCATTTAATGACTCCTTAAAGAATAGGAGAAGCCAAAGGTAGGGCATTATTTCACATATAAAATTTCCTCTACTGGAGTAAATTTGGGATACAAATCTACAGCTTATCACTTTTACTTCCTCCTTCTTTCAAATAACATTTCATTGCCATCATGTGCCAGGAATTGTTCAGGGCCTCAGGAAAATGAAAGGGGGAAAAAAAAAAAAGATGGATTCTGGAACATTCTAACATTCTAAGAAAAACATTCACATAAACAGTAACTTCAGAAACTCAAAAACAGAAGTGAGAACAAGGCATAGATATGATCCCAGAGCATGACTGTAGTCAGTGGTGGACCTTGCAGAAAACATGTTTCAGGTAGGAGAGAGAGTTCAATTAGTCATGCTTTCTAGTTGCCAAAGTTTGACATGAAAGTTCGTCTCTCTATGCCCTTTGCAGGTATCATGGTTAATAAACCTAAAGACGGAATGTCCTGGCCAGTGATCGTAGCAGCCTTGCTCTCTTTCTGCATGGCATTGTTCGGTCTTGGAGTGAGAAAATGGTGTCAGTACCAGAAAGAAATGTGAGTATCATACTGAATCTGCAGGAACAGAGATGGTTTCTCAGTACAAAACATTCACGCAGCACTTGAAGTATCACTCCTGTCCAGAGTTCCCCTCCTATGTAACTGAGGAAATGAGGCTTGGGGAAGCTCAGAGAAGCTTCCCAGTTTGCTGAGCACCGCACACAGCTGGGACTAGTTACAGAACTTGTGACTTGGGGTCCCCCTCTGTTCAGTCGGTGACACTCGTCAGATGGGACAAGTCAGTGGGCATGAAATGAGAACTGAGCCTTGCCTCACCTCAAAAACTAAAACTGATTTTTCTTTTAATCTTCATTATTTTTTTCATTTTCATGCATCTCTGAACTGCCTGGGCCCAGCTGGGCCTAGATGCTCAAGTGTGAAATTGAGTGAGAAAGGTAATTTTAAGAAACTCCATCTGCTTTTCAGCAGAATGGGCTTTTACCGCCCTTTTCCCTTTTCCCCAAGGAGAAAAGAAAGTAAATGGTGGGTTGCCCCCCTTTTGTCTTATGGAAATATTTTCCAAAATTCTTTTCCCTTCACTCAGCAATCTGCAATGACATGTAAGATTAAGCCTCACTTTTCTGACTTGGCTATTTGGGATCCAGATTAGACTATGATTGGAGGAGACCCTCCAACATAGAGAGCGTCTCTTCCACATCTCTTACAGCTACTATCTAAGATGCCAGTGCCCACTGTGCAGGACCTTCTACTTAAAGTATCCTTGAGCACTCTATAATCATGGGCAGGGAGTGTTTCATGGTGAGAAAAATAAAACAAAATTAAAAAAAAAAAAAACACTAAACCAGTAGTCAGAAATTCTGGACTCTTATCCAAGGACTACACTTTGGCTACCATATACCTTGAGGAGTTCTTAATTTCCCTGAAAAAACACAGATGCAGATTTCTTAGAATTTTTTCCACCTTTTGATATATATTGTCTATGCGAGAGCATCAGAAAACCAGGTAATAGGCATTAGATATTTTTATTAAAGTGAGAAAATGGGAATCTGAGATTTTGAATTGATTTTTTTGATTATTCTGTATTCAGATGTTTGTGTTATATAGAGATGAGAGTCTCTCTTTCTCCCTCCCCCTCTCCCTCTAAATTTTTGGAGAGATTAAGGTGCTGTGGATTTACTGAGAAGAGTTGGAGGTGTTTGAGTCAGAGACATAAATGTTCTCACAGTTGTATTTCTGTGTCCTGATGTCAAGAGAGCTGGAGCATTTGTGCTGCTCACATGGAGGCCTGATACACTTCAAAGAGATGAGTTGTGCTAACATGAAACATTATATAAAGATGCCTTTAAGAATGTTCAAAGATTCAGATGTAAGGGATTCTGGCATTAACCATCCAGTACCAACCAACTCAAGGACTCAGAAGAGCTTTTCTTCCCACCTCAAACCTATCCCCACAGTATACAGCGAATGTGTGGGTGAGGGCTGGGGGTAAGGTTGGCAAAGGGATTATTTGAACAGCTTCAGTCTTTGGTCCCAGAAGTTAAAAATTGTGTCTCCGGAGGAGTGTTTTAACCCACATAAGAGAAACACCTCTTCTATTAAGAGGCAGTTGCCATGGAGAGTGTAGGTTCTGGTTCAAAGCCTTAAATTGCTGGTCTGGTTCTCTTTAGCAGGTTGCTGAAGACCTCTGAGCCTCAGTATTATCTGTAGAATGGTGAGAACAATATCCAATCCCTAGATATGAATTAAATAATGTCATGATAAAAATGCTTTGCCAGCTATAAAATACCATATAGATATTAATTAGTGATACTAAAATAATGCAGATAACAAGCAGAAGGTTATGCAAGGAAAAATTCTGAGAGGACCGGTGGGCATGTCTCTTGCTCTGTTTCCTACTTCCCTACTTCCTTGAATCACCGCCTCACATTCTCAGCAATGAAAGAACAATGTTTTGTTCCTAGCATGGAAAGACCCCCGCCTTTCAAGCCACCTCCACCCCCCATCAAGTACACTTGCATTCAAGAGTCCATTGGAAGTGATCTGCCTTGTCATGAGATGGAGACACTCTAGTCCCTTGAGATTTTGCCATAGAGAACTCGGCTAGAATCCTGCAAGAAGGTGGACATTGTGCTTTATTAATATAATTGCCCTCGAGCCAAGCCTGTACTGAAGCTGAAGTGGATGTCAGAAGTGAATGACCTGTTTTCCAAGCAACCCACCCTCTTTCATCTGCACATGCCTGAAATTGAGCTAGAGTGAGAGGTTATGTCACACCCATACCCAATGCAATCTGCAGAGATTTTCTTGTTTATGTTAGAAGTGCAAATCAGACTGCTGTTGTTAAAAAGTATTTGCAGTGTTTTTATTTTTCATTTTCGTTCTCTGACTGAGGTGACGACAATGGTTTCAAGCATATGTCCATGCCAGACCCTCTTCTTTTTGGATATCTGCCACCATGCTGAGCTATTTACCAAAAGTGTGATAATCTCTGAGGTTTGTTGCATTTCCTAAGAAAATTACAAAAAGAAGAAAATGTGCAAGTTCTAGCAAGAGTTCCAAATAATTGCACGTTGTCTTTGTACTGAAAATATTTTGCTTGTGGAGGAAAACAGAATACCTTGCACAAGAACACCAGTCCCAACCCCACTTCCTCCCACCATGTTCCACCCAGCCTTCTGCCCCATGGGATGAGGAAGGATCCAAGGGAAAATTAGCTAATGACCAAGTAGCCTAGTAGACACAGGTAGCACTTCACTTGCCTCTAAAATGATCTGCACTAAGAATGGTCTCATCCTTAGCTTTATCTGTACGTGTGTGTGTGTGTGTGTGCATCTATCAGACTATTACAAACTGTTGTGTGAGTAAATAGGTAGCCTAACCCCAAATCAAATCCTGTAATTCCTGTTCCCTTTTTCATCTGGGGACTCTCCCGTTCATCCAATCTATACGTTTTGATCTGTCTTGAAATAAATACAGGTTCAAATCAGACTAGCATTGATGAATTAATCCTGCTTCTCCCGTGTTTTACAAAATAGTTCAAACAGAATGCAGAGGTGATGGAAAAGAAGCCTAGTTAGCCAAACTTGTTCTGTAGTCAGCAATAGTTCCTGAGTGAATAAACTGCTGATGCCCTTTGTCCCTCTCAGCCACCCCTGAACCTCTGTCCTAGGAAGCAAGAACAGATGTTGCTGTCAGATATGATAGGGAAATGCTGCATGGATTTTAATCTCGAAAGGAACATTTAGTTCCTTTGTGCTTTTCCCTGACTACGTGTGAGAATAACTCCGAGAGTGTGTTGATGCTTTTTGAACATCATGGCTGTCCTACTCCGGAACAATTCAGTCAGAATCCCTGTGGAATGAAGTCCTGGCATCAGGACTTCTGGGTGATTCAAGTGTTCAGCCGGAGTTGAGAACTACTGAACCAGCGGAAGTCCTTTCTCATTAATCAGAATCTTGGTGGGGCGCCTGGGTGTCTCAGTCGGTTGGGCGTCTGACTTTGGCTCACTCAGGTCATGATCTCACAGTTCGTGAGTTCGAGCCCTGCGTGAGGCTCTGTGATAACAGCTCAGAGCCTGGAGCCTGCTTCAGATTCTGTGTCTCCCTCTCTCTCTGCCCCTTCCCCACTCGCGCTCTGTCTCTCTCAAAGATAAATAAACATTAAAAATTTAAAAACAAAATCAGAACCTTGGTTAAGTGCTTATTTCTTGTGGTGACCAGCCTCCAGTGTGTCCTGTGTGATCCTTGCCTCTTATATAGTCCCCTGTGATAGTGACGGCAACTGACTTCTGTAGCTGACCAGGGCTGGGGTAAGGCAAGCAAGACACCTAGGGTGTAAACGGTAAAGAGGTGTTCAAATCCAGGGCCACACTCTTCCATGGGCCTGTAAATGAGTACCAGTCCCAGGCTTAGTATAACCAATAAGAAGTCACCAGAGTGCGATTTCCAAGGCTAGGTCATAAAATACGTTGCGGTTTCTACCTTGATCTCTCTTTGACCACTGTGTCTGGAAGAAGCCAGTTGTCGTGACGTTGATGACACTCAGGCAGCCCTGTTGAGAGCGCCACCCGTCAAGGAACTGAGGCCTCCTGCTAACAGAAAGTATCAACTAGTGAGCCATCCTGGAAGAACCTCCTCCAGCCCCCATGTAAGTCTTCAGTTAACTGCAACCTCAGTTGATCCTTTGACTGGGACCTCATGAGAGCCAGAACCGCCCGGCTAACCTCTTCTGAATTCCTGACCTGCAGACACGGTGTGAGATAATAAATGCTGGTTCTTTAACACCACTGACTTTGGGTGTGATACGCTAGGCAGTAATAGATGACGAGTACAGCCCAATGAATGGGAAAATAAACTAATGTTTGCCTGCCTAAATTGCCCTCAATTCCTCATTAATTCTCAAGAAATAAATAAGACTAACTTCATATACGTATGACTGTTGCTCCATATGTAGTCATTTTTATTTAATACAACCTAGTCATTGGTAATTTATGTTCAGGTAGTTGTGGCTTTGTTTTACTGTCTCATTAGAAGGCATGAAAACAAGCAGAGGGGTTAGGGTGGAAGGGGCAGAGTTGGAGGATGTTTAGATTGTTTCAGTAAAGGGATGGACACTTTTACAGTACAACACAAATCCATGTCATTCTTCAGTCTGCCCTATGACAGATGTCTCACAGTGTTTTTAGATCAGCTCCTCTTGGAAGTGCCCCTCTTTTGTCTTAGAAATAAGTTCTGGTCGGCATTTGCAAATTCGTCTCCAGTGTGAATACAGTGAGTATCTGCTTACCCCCGAGAGGGACATGCATTCGGTGGGTCAGAGGAATTCTTGACAAATCTGCAAAATAAAGACACTCGAGATGCTTTCCAGGCAGGGCTGGGATCTTGATCCCCCTCATTTGACTAAAATGACATGGCCATCTCACCTGCACCTTAAAATTGTGTGTAAGTTCATAGAACCTGTCTTCAGCCAGCAACCCCTCCCTCCAGAGGTGGAATTACTTCTTTCCCACATAAGAAACAGCAACACTAGGGGCACCTGGGTGGCTCAGTCGGTTAAGCGGCCGACTTCGGCTCAGGTCATGATCTCTCGGTCTGTGGGTTCGAGCCCTGCGTTGGGCTCTGTGCTGACAGCTCAGAGCCTGGACCCTGTTTCTGATTCTGTGTCTCCCTCTCTCTCTGACCCTCCCCCGTTCATGCTCTGTCTCTCTCTGTCTCAAAAATAAATAAATGTTTAAAAAAAAAAACAAAAAAGAAACAGCAACACTAGAGTCGAATCTCCAAGGTTTCTGCGTGTCTTCATCACTGCCTTCATTTTCACTGAGACGAAGCCATGCATAAGCATTTTCACACCTATTTCTAAAGCACAGTGTGTTAGACGCACTTGTTCAGAAATATCTGCTTCCTTACCCATAAACAGCCCTTGACTTTGGGCTTGACCATGTGATTTGTTTGTGACAGTGGAATATCATGAGTGTAACTAACCCAAGACTTGAAAGGTGCTTGTATGATTGGACTCACTCTCTTGTTCTCAGCCATTACCATGAGAAGAACATTTTCAGTCTAGCCTGCTAGCTCCAAGCAGAAGAGAGACCCATACAGCAGAGCAGAACCACCCAAGCCAAGCCCAGTCTAGATCAAACACCCTCCAGTCTACCTCAAAGGTACATAAATTAAATATTGTATGCTCCTGAAATTGTATAACTGTTACACTGCATTATTATAGCAATGATTAACCTATAAGGTCCAGAGGTAGGTATATTTTGGTTCATATGCAAATATGGTTCATATTTTGGCTCATATGCAAGTCCAGAGGTAGGCATATTTTGGCCTATATGCAAGTGCCTAGAGTGAGAGATAAAATGTGCATTCATCAAATAGTCTTTTGAAAAAAAAAATTCAACCTAAGTTTTGTTTTAACTGAAGAATATGTGGTTGGCTGGACCAAATAACTTCGCATTATAGGTCTTTAAAATCATAAAACCTTTGGCTAGGGTGGGCATTAGAGGTCATATTACAAAAAAAAGGAGTTAAGAAGCTCTGTGAAATTGATTTGCCCAGTATCACATAATTAGAAGTGATAGAGCCAAAATGATGGAAATCCAATGTCTGATTTTCTAGTCCACAGTGTGATCAATCTCCATTATATCAGAATATTTCATTGCTTTGGTGTCTCCTTTTACTATAGACAAGAGATGTTTTGTGTGCATTTAAGTAAATATTGATTTTTTTAATGCCCAAAATTGTTGACAGAAAACAAAGAAAAGTAGAAATCATTGATCCCTGAGGGTAGAATGGCCAAGAAAGTGTGGGAGGAAAAAAAAAAAAAAAAAAAAAACGACTAAGAAAAGAAAAAAGATTAATCAAGATCAGAAGCCAAAAAGTTTAGAGAATCTGACAAAGGCCAAAGATAATGAAAAGAATGTTGTCTCAGAAGCTCTGAACAAGTGAAGAGGTTCTCGAGGACAGCCCTCTTGGCGTTCTGATTTAAGGGTGTTGGCTTTGCTTGAACTTGAAGATTGACTCCGCAGAAATACAGAAACTTTGTTCTCTGAGGGCTGACAAACACAGCCTGAGTTTTTGGCAACAGCAAAGCTTGAGTGTGCAGCAGAGACAGCTGGAATGGTGAGTGAAAGTTACCACCATGGGAGAAAAAGACATTAACTGGCAGAAATGGGCTGATGTACCAAAGAAAAACACAAGATGAGATGGTGAAAACAGGTCACTTTATCTCCCAGCTCCTACATAGGGACCATTTTCCTGGCATTCTGTGATTACTCACAGAATGCCAGGAAAGCATGAGCAGAGAGCAGGAGACTAGGTCCTTAGGCAAGATCAGGGCCAGAGCACGCTTTTGAAATTACTCTTAAACTCGGTCTAGTGCTTCGGTGATGTGTCTGGACATTAGTCGGGTGCAAATTAACACAGGAATGAGAACACAGTAGAACAGAACACAATTTTTTCTCCTCCACCAGCAACTTTGTACTCTTCTAACCTCTGTTAATGTTCTTCGCCTGGTCGGCTCACTCAGATTCCTCATGTTTGCCCAACGGCTCTGTGAGATTGTGTTTATAGGGAGGCACACTGAGCAGAGTAACAAATCCAAGATCACAGCATAAAGAAGAGAACACGGATGGGGTTGCATCCAGCTACCCTTGGTAAATGCCAGGTGCATGTGCACTTTTGCCTTGAACTCTGTCAGACAACTCCCAATTTACTTTCTAAAGAAGTCCTAGCAACAAATAAAACTGATTACGGTAATAAAGCCATTCGGCTGTCACCAGAAAATACTCAAAATTTCTGGGAAGGCAGAGCAGAGGGGATGGAACAACAGTTACATGAATCTTGACGAAAGATTTGGTGGTGAACCTGATAACCTGGGAACCACACACAAGACGTAGCCTCTCTATGCTGCACTTTTTCTGGTCAAGGCATAAGCATCTGCTCATGCTGAATGGTAAGAGGAAAAGAGATTTGAGAATCTCATCTGTACTGGGTGTTGTATGGAAACCAATTTGACAATAAATTTCATATTAAAAAAATTAAAAAAAATAAAAAGTTACTGGAATAACAGAAAAAAGAAAAAAAAAAGATTCCCATCTGTGGTAGAACCATTTTTTGCACCACTAGGTTGGGATCAGCATAATTTTACTCTTATAGGTAATTGGGTCGCATTGGATTTTTGTTATACATAAACTGTTGCACTGATTCAGAGGGCATGCTTTGATGCCTCATAGATCTGAATCTGGCATAATTTTAATAGGAATTGATTTTAATTTCTGTGGCCAGTTAATAGAAAAGTATGACAAGCACTGTTCCTGAGTACCTCTTTTAGATGGCCATTTAGGGTTTGTAGATTTCAAACTCAAGAAACTGATATAAAAAATATCTAAGAACCACACCCTCCTTGCCTTCAGTGAATATAGAATTTAATGGGAGAGACAGATATTTAAACAAATAAAAACATATGAAAAGAAGAGAGATGAATAGAGAAGAGGGTATCATATCAGGGACAGAGTATGAGAAATATTTTCAAAAAGCTTCAGAGAGGAGACTGTCAGTAGAGGCAAAGGCATGAGACATAGTTACAGGACTTGAAAACCTTACCTAAGGATTACATATACAAAGAATATAAGAAGGACTAAATAATGAAAATCTCTTAACATAATTTACCATATAAATAGGGCTTAAGAAGAAAAATATACAATTACTCTTAAAAGGTGAAGATGCTTAAAAGGCCTTTGGCAAAATTCTGTGCCCATTCTTAAAACTCTTGAGAAATGGTATATTTCCTTAACCATATGTTTATACATAATATGTGTGCATATCTATATCTATATATATGTACATATATATGCTATTATAGTGCATAGATATTATTACTATATAGTTATATTTATACATATACTATGGTACATATACATATATATGTGTTATAATATAGTCATAGTGCATATATACTATAACTATTACTACAAATATAACTATAGAAATATGTATGTGCTGATACAATGAAAAAAAAGATGGACACATTGGACTACTTAAAAATAAAGCAATTTGCATGAAAAAGACCAAAGTCAAAGGCAAATGATAAACTAGGTGAAAATATTCACAACATATATTACAGATAAGGGGTGATAAAGAATTTACAAATATTGAGGATAAATAAGTTTTAAAAACTTGTGGGAAAATGAGCCAGATATGAACCAATGATTCACAAAAAAGAGATAAAAATAACTTTAAAAATTGTTTTTATTTTTACATTTAATTTAAATCCAAGTTAGTTAACATACAGTGTAGTACTCGTTTCAGTAGAACCCAGTGATTCATAACATGTATATACACCCAGTGCTTATCCCAACAAGTGCCCTCCTTAATGCCCATCACCCAATTAACCCATCCCCCCACCCACCTCCCCTCCATCAACCCTCTGTTCTCTGTATTTAAGAGTCTCTTATGGTTTGCTTCCCTCTCTGATTTTATCTTATTTTTCCTTCCTTTCCCCTATGTTCATCTGTTTTGTTTCTTAAATTCCACATATGAGGCAATCATATGATATTTCTCTTTCTCTGACTTATTCAGCTTAGCATAATACATTCTGGTTCCATCTACATTGTTGCAAATGGCAAGATTTGATTCTTTTGATCGCTGAGTAACTGAGTAACCCTCCACAGTATCTATATACCACATCTTCTTTATCCATTCATCAGTCAATGGACATTTGGGCTCTTTCCATAATTTGGCTATTGTCGACATTTTGTAAAAATAACTTAAACACTTGAATAAATTCAGTCCTTGATATTAAAAGAAATGCAAATTAAAACTTCACGAAGACGCCATTTCTTCCCCATTCATTCATGAAGAATTTCAAGTGTTTGACAGCATGCTCTCTTATCAAGGCTGTGGAGAAACGGTTACCCTCACATGTTGTTGAAGGGAATGCCAAATGGTACAACCACTATGGAGAGGAATTTGACAATATCTAGGAAAATCATATAGGAAGTTATCCTCTGACTTAGCAATTTCTCTTCAGGAATTTACCCTGAAGCTCTACTTCCAACAATATCAAATTTCATATGCGCAAAGTTATTCTTGGTGGCATTATTTGTAACTGCCAAGAATTGAAAACTATCTAAATGTCCAAACATAGGAGATAGGTTGATTACACTATAGTAAATACACAAAATGGAGAACTGTACAGCTGTCAAAAGAAGAAAGAAGAAAATCTCCATTGACTGGTATAGAGTGATTTCCATGAGATAGTATTAAGAAGAAAAAGCAATGTAAAAAGACTGTATAATATGTCACCTGTCCATAAGAAAGAAAAATTATAAATGTATAATTTATATAATACGATGTCCAACCATCCTTCATTGGTGGTGTTAATTTTGATTGTATATGTGTGCATGTGTTGTGTTTTAAGTATATAGACATGGCTATCTTTCCCAGGTATGTCTTTTTTTTTTTAATTTTTTTTTTTAACGTTTCATTTGTTTTTGAGACCGGGAGAGACAGAGCATGAACAGGGGAGGGTCAGAGAGAGGGAGACACAGAATCCGAAACAGGCTCCAGGCTCTGAGCTGTCAGCACAGAGCCCGACGCGGGGCTCGAACCCACAGACCGCGAGGTCATGATCTGAGCCGAAGTTGCTGCTTAACCGACTAAGCCACCCAGGCGCCCCACCAGGTATGTCTTTTGAAAGGACCAATGAACAAGATATTCTAGTAGCAATGAGCACACCTGGCACTCAAATTCTGCTCAGTAACATAATTTCCTGCTGAAAGGAATCAGAACTTTTCTTTTTTTTTTTTTTAATTCTTTAATGTTTATTTATTTTTGAGAGAGACAGAAAGCAAGTGGAGAGGAACAGAGAGAGAAGGAGACACAGAATCCAAAGCAGGCTCCAGGCTCCGAGCTGTCAACACAGAGTCTGACACGGGGCTCAAACTCAGGAACGAGCCTCGAGACCATGACCTGAGCTGAAATCAGAAGCTTAACCGACTGAGCCACCCAGGCGCCCCGGGAATCAGAACTGTTCAAAGCAGTGTCTGATTGAGGGCAAAGAAGATATAGTATGATATGGAGTATTTTGTTATGTCAGAAAATAAGAACGTATTCCAAAAAACACTGGGGTATACCCGAGGGATGTAAGAGTTAGCTTGAAGGGTCTCCTATTGGCTAAATCTAGGATAATTTGAATACTGATACAATTAAGTATACTGATGAATTGGAAACCATTGAAAAAAAAAAGCTGAAACTTATGAGTCCTTACCAGTAATAGATGATTGGTATATAGGCAAGGAGAAACAGAGAGAAAGAGAAAAGGCAGGGGTGGGGGGTGGGGGTGGAATCACAGTAAAGATGGGATCAGGCTAGATTCATCAACAACTGCTAAATCAAGGAGGAAGTTTTGATGACAATTACTGTATTTACATGGTCTCTAAGGATTTGCCAGAAGGATGCTTATTAGTTACAAGAGAGGGAAAAGAAACAGTAATTATGTAGTGGAGAAGTTAAATGACAACTTGACCAAGTGATCAAAATGAACATCGCCAGTGAGGAGTAGATGAACATAGCGCTCCTCCAGATGTGATACCCTAGGACACAATATCACCTATGCAGTATTAAAGCAGAGAACAAATAAACTGAATCCAATCACTGAGTAACATCAAATAAATACAAAACAGGAGATGTCTAAAAGATGAAGAAAGGCTCTCGAAAATATTCCAGATTAAAGGACGTAAAAGGATATGCCGATTCATTGCAATATCTAACCTCAGACTGGATCCTTTACTGGAGGGGAAGAAAAGCTACGGAGAAAATCTGACAAGTCAGATCTGACATGTGTCAGATCAGCTGACAAAATCGGACTACGGGCAGAAGACTAGAGGAAGGTATTGACAACTCTGCTGTGGTTATGTAAGAGAATATTCTTATTCTCAGGAAATACATACTGAAGTATTTAGGGGTAGATGGCCATGTATGTATACATATGTATACATATATATGTATGAGTATGTATATAACATATGTATATATGTATAAGTATGTATATAATGTACTCTCAAATGGACGTGTGTGCGCGCGTATGTAATACACACATACATTCATGCATGCGCATATACGTACAGAGAGAAAAGCAGATGGTAAAGATATTAACAATAGAGGATTCTAAGTGAAAGGAATGTCTGGGGTTTTTTTCTGTTTTTATTTTTGCAGTCTTTTTTAATGTTTGAAATTATTTCCAAATAGAAAATTTTTTTAAGTGCTTAAGTAAGACCTAATAAATAATGCTTAATTTTACTCAAAACCAGCCTACCTTATCAGACTTCGCAGCCCTTAGATGATATGATAAGACACAAAGATCTTTTAGGTCGAGGAACTTTTGCTTGACTATTCTCTGGGAGTTATTTCATCTGAAATTTCAGGAGAAAATAAATGAGGATTGATCATGCAAGTTGGCTGTTTTTATTTCATTTCTGGGTCTTATTCTGCCTTAGGTACTGGCTGGGATCCACCAAAACTTCAATCAATTTTTCTTTCTTAAGGAAATGAATAGAGCCCTTTGATTTTCCCAGGACTCCAGGGCAAGCTTTTCCTCTTACCATTAAACCATTTCATATCAAAGGAGACTAAGCTGTGTCCCTCCAGACTTCACCCAAGAGAGAGGCTTCAGTTCTTCCTAAAACCCTCGGGCAGCTGTTTTTGTTGATACCCTGGTAGAAACTATGGAAACAGATCCCTCACTCAGGGCAGTGGCAGATGTAGGCTTCCCCAAGCAGAAGCTAGGAGTAGAAAGCCCCTCAATCCCTTCCCTTCTCTTCCTAGATTACTTCGTCCGTCACCCACAAATGTTCGATAAACAGCTTGACTGATACATGTTTGTTCAATAAATACTTCATTTGAAGATACTCTCTGTTTTACTGAGACCAAACTTTTTCGTTTGCTGTTTTTACTGTATTTAGTGCAATGTTTAAATGAAAGTTTTCAAGGGGCGCCAGGTGGCTCAGTCGGTTAAGCGTCTGACTCTTGGTTTCGGCTCAGGTCATGATCTCACGGTTCATGAGTTTGAGCCCCGTATGGGGCTTCAGGTGACAGTGCAGGGCCTGCTTGGGATTCCCTCTCTCTCTGCCTCTCTCTGTCTCTCTTGCTCCCCTACTCGTTCTGTCTCTCTCTGTAAATAAATAAATAAATAAATAAACTTTAAAATTTTTTTAATAAATAAATGAAAAATTTTAGGTAAAGAAATGCCAGCCATGAACTCCTCTCGAATGTCCTTAAGAGTGTTGAGTTGTTTTGTACAACTCAGCATGCTCAGAGTGAGGGCGAGGCCCGGGACAGGTTAGCACTCAAATACTGTCTGAATGAATGACAGGGGACAGTGAATGGGTGACTAGGAGAGAGAAAAATGCCTTGTGGAACAGAGAATTTAGCTGAAACAGGACTCAACATGGTGAGCTGAGATTTTTTTTTTTTTTTTACTTACTCTGTGTCACAGATGAATACATCCACTTAACATCTATGTTCTTCAGAATTTTCTTGGGGCACGTCAGCCAGACCAGGGCCTCAGTCTGGGTGTTTGGCAGTGATACCTTAGATTGAACAGGCCTCTGGATCAAAGTTTCGCTCAGTTTGATAGAATCAGTCATGTATCCACATGTGCGGAGGAAAGGCCAGATCCTGGGAACCAGTGAAGACTAAAATAAGTACATATGAACACCATGAGGGGTGATGGGAAATGGGGAGATGTTGGTCAAACGTTACAAACTTCCTGTCTGTAATAAGTTCTAGGGACCTAACAAACAGCATGGTGACCATAGTTGACAATACTGTATTTTATACCTACGAGTTGCTGAAAGAATAGATTTTAAATGTTCTCACATTAGCAACACCAAAAATGCACCTAAGCAAGGTGAAAGGTGTGTTAACTAACCTTATTATGGTAAACATTACCCAGTACACATGTAACAAATCATTACATCATACACCTTAACCGTACACATTGGTATGTGTCAATTATGTTTCAATAAAGCTGGGAAAATAAAAAAGAACACCAGTTAACCAGGTGAGGAACCATGGTCTGAAACTTTGAGAGCAAGAACAGATCTCAGTGGGTCAAAGGATAGCCATGGAATTTCTACAGGTGAGAGTCTTCCCTAATCAAGTCAAGAGCAGAGAGTTCAGCCATAGAAAGGAGATCTTTGATCCTCTCCTCTCTTTAAGGAGGCTGTTATGTCTCTGATGGCAAGAAAAATTTAGCCCATATCCTGGGTTTTCAATCTGCTGTTGCCCCACGTTGCCTAAGGTTTAGAAAACGGACACTGTTTCAAGCTTTGGCCTCAAATCCACCCATAGTCTTGTACTTTGCTGAACCAGGTTGGAGAATGAACCAAGAGAACTTTACTGTGTATATCTGGATTCTTGGTGACTTTCCCTCAGACCTGAAATTTTCATATGAGGGGACATGAATGCTCATCAATACGAATATGTGCTACGAAGGGCTCCAAGCCACAGGATAAACTTAGCACATCTAGAACATAATACATGTATAGATATAATATACATGTATAGATATAACAAAATTTGAATGGATTCATAAAAAACAAACTATGCAACTTGAAAGAAATGTCATGATCAGTGCTTGCCAAATGGGGCTCTGGGCAGTGTGCACATCCTCTTCTTCATGCTTGGTGGAAAGGTTGAGAAGTTCTGCCCTAGGACTGCACACGCACCAGTCCTGTCACTGTGAAGCTGTTGGAAGCCCAAAAAGGTGACCCCCATCCAGGTCATTCATACCCCTCATTCTGAGAACTTTTAGTAAGTGTTTTCTGAGGCTGGCTTCCTGAGGTCTGAGCATCTCATCCTGGGTACCAAATGTGAGGAGGGGCTAGAGAACATTTTGAGCTGTCTCACAGGTAAGAGTGTGTGACTGGTTTAAATCTCTATTAGAAAACTCCCAAGGGGCGCCTAGGTGACTCAGTCCATTAAGTGTCTGAGTTCGGCTCAGGTCATGATCTTGCAGCTCATGGGTGTGAGCCCCGCATTGGGCCCTGTGTGGACAGTGAGGAGCCTGTTTGGGATTCTTTCTCTCCCTCTCCTTCTGCCCCAGTCCTGCTCTCTCTCTCTCTCAAAATAAAATAATAATAATAATAATAATAATAATAATAATAAAGAACTCCCAAAATCACATCTCAAGATTTGGGGGATAGCAGCATGGTTTTAGGATATCAGGTACATATTTACATATAAAATGTTCCACTAGACCCAGTTCTAGCAAAGAAGTCAAAGTGAGGAAAGGTAATAGAGAAGAGAGAAAGGAAAAGCTTAACTCTGAAAAGGTAAAAAAGTATTTGCAGCTGGAATGGGTGGAGGAACAAAATATGGTTCAAGAGACCAAAAAAACTCATCTAGTCTAATCTATCAAATGCTTCAACCTCTTCTAACACATTACTATCATCCTCTTGTTGCCAAACTTGGCTTGGATGTTTCCAATTGCAGGGACTCATAACTTCCCTTATTTCATTCTGTTGCCTAACGCTGACTGCTAGAACATTCATTTTTATACTTGGCTGAACAGAAAGATGTGTGGGATAAACTTTACTTTCTTTTTTACTGATGCTACTAAAAGGAAGCAGAAGCTGTGGGGACCGATAGATTGTTAAGACAAACTACAACTTCTGCCATGAAGCAAGATGTGTGGCTGGGTTGGGGAGTTACCTGCAGAAAATTAAGCAAATCAGAATCCTTTGATACCAAATCGTCAAACAGCCAAGAAACATACTAAAGTCTTGACTATAACCTACTATTCAGAGAGCGTGGATAAGGGAAAAACACTAAAGACTCATTATTTTTATTTGTACTAAAATTTATATACCATGTTTTTTTTTTTTAAAAAATTGTTAGTCAAAGTAGATTTCTCAAACTTGTAATTTTGTTTTCTTTTAATGTTTTTTATTTATTTTGAGAGGCAGGAGTGGTAGAGAAAGGGGGGAAGGGGAGAGAGAGAGAGAGAGAGAGAGAGAGAGAGAGAGAGAATCTCAAGCAGGCTCTGCTCTGTCAGCACAGAGCTCGACATGGGTCTCAGTCTCACAACACGAGACATCATGACCTGAGCCAAAATCAACAGTCAAACACTTAATCCACTGAGCCGCCTGGAAACCCCTCAAACTTGTAATTTTAATATTAAAATTGGGAGAGAATGATAATATCTGCTCTTAATTGCTCTGATATTTACTCCACAGATAATGTGTCATCATGTAATTTCCACCTAATGTCTGCAACCCCAAATACAGAGTCAGGTCATTAGAAAGAATGCATTCCTCTTTAAGATCAAATTTGCTAAGTAAATAACAAAGGTACAAAAACCATTCTAACTGTGACTGAAGGTCAAGTGTTTACTAGTTTACAGTAGTACACACAAGCTCTCCTAATAGTTGATGTCATTCGCAATGCCAAGAACCTTGAGGTGGGATAAATAAGGACAGCAGTTGGTGTTCCTGGCCACTTAAGCCAAGATCAAGCATTTCTGCCAAAACATGCTTCTCTAATTGCATACATTTACACACAATATGGTAAGAATTGGTTACTTTTCCATTCGTCCTAGTCTAACTTTTTTTTTTAATGTTTATTTATTTTTGAGACAGAGAGAGACAGAGCATGAGCAGGGGAGGGCCAGAGAGAGAGGGAGACACAGAATCCGAAGCAGCTCCAGGCTCTGAGTTGTCAGCACAGAGCCTGATGCAGGGCTTGAACTCACAGACCGAGAGATCATGACCTGAGCCGAAGTCGGACGCTCAACCAATTAAGCCACCCAGGTGCCCCGTCCTAGTCTAACTTTTTTGACAGAGAAATTGACATCTCAGAGTCTTGATATAAATAAAGCATTTGAGACATTAAAGTCCTTCTGGGAGCTTTTTAAAGGGCAGGAAAAGAGGGGTCACCCCCAGGGGATTTAATTCAGTAGCGTTAGGGGGGTGTAACGTAGGAATCCGTATTTTTTGCATAAGTTCCCCTTGGTCTTACTGGTGGTGCTGGTAATGGGCATCAGTTTTAGGGTAATTGAAACTGAAAGGAAATTTACCGTGTGCATGAAGTGTGCCTTTAGTACCAGAAGGTGGCTCCATAACATATTAAATCAGGCATTTTGCCACTAGTTAACTAGGTTTTGAGGCCTTTATTTTCTCTCAATTACCTTTTTGGGAGGTAAGGAAGAGCTGAAAAAGGCAAGCAGAAAAGGATTCAGGAATGTGGTGTGTGGAAGGAATAAATGGATATTAAATGAATTTTAAAATCATCACTGGTTATTAGCTCCTCTCAATTGTATTATAGCAAGTGTTGTTGCTAAAGGAAATTTTCCTTGAAGTATACTAAAAAAAACAAAACAAAACAAAACAAAACAAAAAACCCCAAAACTGGATGTCCACTAAATATAAAAGACACAGAGGCTCTCAGGATCTTCCTGAGCACTAAGCTTTCAAACCTGGGACAAACAATCTTATGGCCGGCTACTACCACTATTCACTCTCATTGACAGAATCCCAGTCGTGGGCCATAAATTCCTGGTGGACGGGAGGTGATACCACACACCAACACTTCCTGTTTCAGCTTCTGCTGCCCTCTTTCCCAGTTCCTCAAAGACACTCAGCTGGGTATCAGTAGGGCATGGGTCACAATGACATGGTGTCTGGCTCCAGCCTAATCAACAAAATAACCGGACCCCCAGCTCCCGATTGCACCCGTGATGTCAGAAAAGTCTGTGATGCACCCTATGTGTTCCTAAGGCAATGTTCTTGGTTCCCGCCCTTTCCTTGCAGGCTCCTGAATGTCTCGAGTTGCAACAATGATGTCACTCTTCCTGGAGGTAATTGCTGCTGCTGTTCACCATGTCCTCAGCACCACCCATGTTGGTGACATTTCTTCATCCTACTCTGATCCTTGTTGCACAGTGTTTCAGCTTGAATTGGGGAAAGAAGGTCTGGAATGACTAGGGATAAGCTCTGCTGATGTGAGACACAAAACAAAGCAGCCTACATCCCATATATCAGTTACCTGCCTCCTCATGTCAGTCCTTCACTCTCCCCACACCCTCCTGGCAGGACAAAAAAAAATATATATATATATATATATAAAGGAGACACCACAGTGGAACTCAAAACATCCTGTAACCTCACTCACCTCTTGGCAATGCCACTGGACTAAAAGCATTCCTAGATTGTGATTCTCTTTGAGGTCTGTTCCTTTCCCATCTAGCACACAGACTGGGAGGTAAGATTGGGTCTTGGATTTGGAGGCCAGAGACAGCCCCAGCCGCACTGTCATTAAGTCAACATATTCCCCCTGTGATTTTTAGGGTGCCTTCAATCACATAAAATCCAGGCTGTCTAGCCCTGCCAATCACACATGGCCAAATGGCAAGCCTTTTGGGTGTTTGCTCTGGGACCCTCACTGTTCATTTATGACATGATTCCAAAGAACACGAACCCTGTTAGACACTTTCAAAATAGAATGTAGCCTCCAAAAGAGGGCAAAGCCTGCAGTCACCTCTTCAGGAATTGAGCGGGATCCTTGATCAAGTAATAGACAAAATGTCCAGAAAAGAAAACGAAGTTTGCAGATATAGAAACAGATTTGGTAGTAGGTAACAAAAGTGGATGAACAATTTAATGAGACTTGCAAGTGATAAAAAATTCTTTCCGAGCTAGTCAGCCTGTCCACTCGGGCTCTAGAATTCTACATCTTTGGAGATGAGAAGTGGGGATGAGAGGCAAGCACCGTAATTAAGAAAGTCTATGCATTCATTTCCTCTCTGTGTGCCAGAGTTTCTGCATGCTTTCCCACTTTTTTCTTGCTTAGATGACTGATGCCAATGATTTACTTGGAAGACTGTGTTTCTCCATCTGTTCTTCATTATACTGACTTATCTTCCTAAAGTACAATGTGAGTCATTTTACTCCCCTTCTCAAAAATCTGCAATGGCCTCTTTTGTCTATGGGGCGGGGGCGGGGAAAGGTTCACAGTCTTTAATATACTTTGGTCGTAAACAATCTTTACCAGATTTAAAACACTAATAGGTAACATAGAATGGGAAGCCACTGGCATAGTGATCAAGAGACTTGGTGTCACAACTCTGCCACTAACTAGCTATGAGATCGTAGGCAGAATTACTTTCTAAGCTTTAGTTGTCCTTAGTAAAATGGGGATAGTGATAGTTAACTCACTGGGCTGTTGTGAAAGTTCAGTGAGAATGAATGAGTCCTATTTCCCACTTGTTCCACATACTACCACTGTAGGGGATTTTCCATTTTTCTTTCTCTGCCATTCACTGTCATAGCTTTGCTGCTCATGGTTTCTCATCAGCACATCCCTTTCTCACTCCAAAACCCTCCACCCATTTTCCACTTGCAGAAACTTTTTTCAGAATTCCAGTCTGCATTTGAATGCCTCCTCTGATAATGCATCCCTTGGCCCTCCCTACCCCCAGTCATCAAATTGTATTTGTCATCCTCTACGCATCTCTATCACCCCTTCACGCCATATCACAATGTGTAATTCACATATTTCACTCCCTTTTCTCCTGAATCCTGTATTATCTGAGATTCCTCAGATGCCAAATTTCACTTAACTTTTCCTCCATTCCTAGCACCTAGCAGAAATATTTGTACATGATAAGCTCTCCATTCCATGAAAATTATCCCAGTCCTTCCATTAGTTTGGTCCTCCATTCCCTTAGTAACTTTTATAATATATTGACTAAATCCCAAACATTACTTTTATTTTAAAATTATTTTCCCAGAGCCCAAATTTCCATCGACTGATGAATGGATAAAGAACAGGTGGTATATTTATATAATGGAATACTACTCGACGATGAAAAAGAATGGAATCTTGCCATTTGCAACAACGTGGATGGAACTAGAGGGTGCTATGCTAAGCAAGATAAGTCAGTCAGAGAGAAACAAATATTATATGGTTTCACTCATATGTGGAATTTGAGAAACCAGATGAACATTGGGGAAGGGAAGGAAAAATAAGATAAAAAACAGAGGGAGGCAAACCATAGGAGACTCCTAAATACAGAGAACCAAGTGAGGATTGCTAGAGGGGAGGTGGGTAGTGGGATGGGCTAAACGGGTGATGGGCATTAAGGAGGGCACTTGTTGGGATGAGCACTGGGTGTTATATGTAAGCGATGAGTCATTGGGTTCTACTCCTGAAGCCAAGACTACACTGTGTGTTATCTAATTTGAATGTAAATTTAAAAATATATATATTTTCCCCTAAATATCTCTGGCATAGTATAAAAAATCCCACTGATAATTTGGTTTCCATTACATTATATGAAAGAAAAATCATTATCTTATACTTATAGATTCTCAGCTGAGATTCTTCACGCAAGTTTTTTAAATTACAAAAGCGATGTAAAAATATTATAAAACCTTGGAAAAGAAAGAGCAAAAGCAATACACGTTCCCACCTATCAAACATGAGCCTGTAATCTAAGGCTTTTGCTACCTACGAGTGTGGTCTGAACCAGCACAGCCACCAACTTAGGAATGCAGAATCTGTGCCCATCTCAGAACAGTGCAATCAGAATATGATAGATTTACACATTAATGTGTGAAAATCACCCCTCTAAGACACGACAGAGAACCCCCAAGCTTCTGCCTCCTTCTAACAAACAGCACCCGCTAGACACCAAGTACAAATACCGTGATTTCATCTGCAAGATCTCTCCCAGGACTGACTCAAGAATATATGAAAAACATACGAAGAGAGTGTTGCCTTCTTTGGAGCTGTTTTCTTGTCCAAATCAAGTAGTTGTGATCAAAAAAGCTGCCAATTTCATAGAGGTGCAAACCTTCTCGTCTTCAGTGATTCCACTTCTCTTGTTTTTGAATTTTCACAGTGCTGTCTCTAAGTCTAAAGTTTCACGCTTTTTTAATATGCTCACTCCTTCCTCGAAGAGCTCAAAACTCAAGGGGAAGAAAAGACATTGAAATGGACATTCCACAATAGAGCTTAAAGCACACATTTTGCTTGCCTTGGCCAGTTTCATAAAGTTTTGTGTTTAGAAATTCTTTTTAAAAGGTTTGAAGCTCAAGGAAAGCCCAGAAAGATGACATTTCAAAAGTAAATGTTGTGCTCGTCCTTTACAAAGTGATTTTTCTCTGAGAAAAAAAAAAAAAAAAATTGTGGACTCAAACAGACAACATATTCTCAATATCCTGTGGTGTACTTGAAAAAAGAGTGCTATATTGAAGTGCCCTTTAAATATCAGAAGATACATGATAAATAGTGTACACTTTCTTTTTATTAAACAAGGGATGGGGCGCCTGGGTGGCTCAGTCGGTTAAGCGGCTGACTTCGGCTCAGGTCATGATCTCGAGGTCCGTGAGGTCGAGCCCGCGTCGGGCTCTGTGCTTACAGCTCAGAGCCTGGAGCCTGTTTCAGATTCTGTGTCTCCCTCTCTCTCTGACCCTCCCCCGTTCATGCTCTGTCTCTCTCTGTCTCAAAAATAAATAAACGTTAAAAAAAAAAAAATTTAAACAAGGGATACCCCTCTAAAGGGGGAAAAAAACTTTCTGTAATACCATGCAGCTCAGAGAGCTGAAAAAACAGGCTTAAATGAATGTTAAAAATAGCCTAGAAGGGGAACTTTGAGTAAGATGTCAAAAGGGAGTCATAGGCAGCAAGAGTTCTGTGTACTGAAATGCGGCTGGGGCGCAGGCATTGCTGCTGTGGGGGTGGGGGGGTGGTCATTCGGTGATTAAATGTCAGCCTCCAGTTTTCCCTCAGCAAAGCTTGCTGTTTGCTTTTCATATAAGCCCCTCCTGAGTCAGCCAGGAGCTGCCTGACCTGAAGCCTTCCAGGGCCTCACTATCAAGTTCCAGGTTGTTTTTCTTAATTTGCCAGTTTGCCAAGATGTTTCTGTGATTATCAATGTGCAATGTTCTCAAGTCATTAGAGACCCTATAGTTTACCACCATGAAAAAGTACCATTTGAAGGAATAGGGAATATTGCAGAAAGCATGGAAATGGGTTTGTGTGCCTACAAAGCCTCTGGGCTTGAGGATTTCATTCCAAAATAGGATTTCCAACTAGTGCCGACATAGGAACTGCTCCCTGAATGCCCCAGCAACCCTCCCTGCCTTATGTGGGTAGTGTGAAGAGCAAATGGAAGGAAGAATTTGCAAGAAGGTTTCAAATAACAAAATAATACAAATGTGAGTTATCACGATCCCCTCCTCCGTAAAATGGGGAAAAGGGGCAAGTGAATCTTCATTATGTAACGGTTGAAACAAACCATCCTTGACGTTATCATCCAAGTATGAGATATTGCACGTTTCTCAGCCTCTTTACTTCCCGTATGTCTGCTGCCTCTGTGGTTTATGGAAAGTGTATATAATACGTTCTATGTAATTGTCAGCGTGTGTGTGTCTAGGGAAAGAAGGAAGGAAAGAGACATTTGTGGTCGTGTTCAACATCTGAGTGCTGGCTGCGTGGAAGGCCGGAGGTCAGACCTGTCTGAGGTCTGACCAGCCCAGGCCAGCAAGTTTCCCCGCCTGCAGTCCCCGCAGCGGCGCCTGCCTAGCTTCACTGAGGCAGGAGTAGCGGAGGGAGGGACCCGGCCGCGGAAGGGTGGGAGCGCTCGGAGGGGCAGCCCGGGAGGGCGCCAGCCAATCGGAGCGCGCTCCGCCAGCGGCCAATCACGGGCCGCGTAGCCCGGCAAATCTGCCCGGCAGTGCGGGGCGGGGCTGCAGGGAGTCCGGGTGCCGCCGGTTACACTTCTGAGCGCCTTCGGGAAGCCACAGGGCAGGGGGAGTGTGTGCTGAGAAGCCGGGGGAGGAGTAGTAGGCAGGCCCAGCTTCGGTGCCAGCCCAGTGACACACTAGCGGGGTAAATCTGGCTCGTGATGTGGCGGCCGGGCGCTCACGTGTGTGTAGACCCACCGGCTTCTCTGTGTGCCGTGTGGGCACCTGTCGTGTGAGTGGCTCCGGGCGTGGCTGCTCGTCGGACGTTCAGTTTCTGTAAGATTTATCTCTAGGGGCCTACCTAACCCCGGCTCCAGAGGGGAACGTAAGAAGTTTAACGGAGCCAGGTCTGAGCAGATTAAGGGAGTGGAACAGTGGCTGGGCCAGAGAGGGTGGGGACTGCGGGTGCTGGGGGGTGGGTGTGGGGGGTAGGGAACCATCTATTTGCCCCGTCTCCCAGGCAGAAGGCCCTTTGGCAAGACTGGCGTGACAAAGGTGGCCCTGGAATGTCTAAAGTCTGGACCATGATGATCACGGAGTGAGTGGCACCGGGCAGTTTGTTGACTGACAAAGAGGGATGCTAGCAGTTAGGAAGGTAAGGAGGAAACTCAGGATGGGGACCATCTGCTCCCCCAACCCCACCGGGACAAAGACATCATCGGAGGTCTGCAATGCCGACTGGATGGCCTCGCTCCCCCCTCACCTCCACAACGTCCCCCTTTCCAATCTGGCAATCCCAGGTACTCTTCTATTCCTACTTGTTCCCACTGTGTTTGCTTCTGCCATTTTAGTGTCATTAATGGATTGGGTTGCTTTTCTGTTGCGCTGAGAAAATAATTGCCAGTGACCTTACCAAACCTCTTTTTATTTCCAACCAAAAACTTAACACTGAAGCAGCTGCCATAAACAGATTTAAGTACACTGCATCATTGGCAAAAGAGACTCAGAAGAATGGAACACCATTTTTTGTTTATTTGTTTGTTTGGTTTTGTTTGGTTTTGTTTTTACTTGATAGCCTCATTCTAAGAATGTTACATTCTTAATGTTGGAACCAGGCCACATGAGGGGTGCATTTACCTGAATCACTTAAAGAAAAAAGGAGAGCTCAAGAGTAATGAATAAAGAGCCATTAACAATTTTCAATCTGGATCAAAATCAAAACTGAAAAGTATTTCATGTCTCATTCATCTGACCTTGCATATACGAAAAACAAACAAACAAAGAAACGAAGTAAACAAAGATTAACATTAGAGAACAGGTTCAGAACCAGGACTGAGTATAAAGACACATGTTTTTGCTGTTGGAAAAGCCAGAATTAGAGAATACAAATGCTCATCAGAGGTCACAGGCAGTCATTAGGTGTGATGAGCTGGTGTTTGAAGATTTCTCTATATATATACAGGTGTCTGCCTGACTGATCTAGAACTAAAGCCTTGAAAAGCACTTCTGCTCCAGCCACTGTTTCTCGCCTGGGGGTTTTATGCCTTGGCATCACTCTCATTAAATTTATTAAATGTGTCCTCTTCCTTCCGCTCAAAGGCTGGTTAAAGCATGGTTTCTAGGGAAGGACGTGTGGCCTCCAGTGATCCTGGTCTGCTGTGCTGGACAAAGTTCCAGCCGCCTCAACTTGAAAAGTACCCCTAGGGGCAGGGGAGGGACTACTGCCAATGTTTCTCCCACCTGGAGACATAACAGTTGATGTTCACCCCTAGACTATCAGACAAACTCCCAGGCATCCCTGGGAGCAGTCTGATTTTTTAGTGGCTGAAAAGATGACCTCATGCAACCCAGATCTTTGCTTTCTATGCATGAGGAAGAGCGGGGCTGGCTTCAGATGCAGCCTTTTCCTTACTTGCCTCTTCTTTTGGAGGTCTTCCAGGTTCATTGTCCCTGTGGGCTCTTGCTGCTTTTGAGCAAAGAGAGGGCTGCTAAATCTCTTTATGGTTATGATCACTTGTGTTTTATCAGCCATTGACTATAGCTCCTTGGGAAATGCCTGATGGTCATGCTCCTGAACAGGTCTTTTCCGTGTTTAATTGACGCCTGTGGAGTCATCACTGAGATGATGCACAGGCTTCTTTTAACATTAGTCATTTGTCTTCGGGCTTTCCGGTGGAATTGTTTGGTCAGATGGTGTGGCAGGTAGTATGTGTTTGCAAACAGCATGGCATCTTAGGCAGGCCCTAAATGGCTCTGTCATTCTGGGCATATCCGGGGTAGGTTGGAGCTTCCTCCTTCCTGTTGTACTTTGGACGGCTCAAAGCACAGCAGCAGCTCTGCCTGTGGCCTTGCACTCTGACACCGTGACTCCAGAAGGGAGCTGGGCATTTGTTCTGCAATCTACAGGGTATCTCTCTAGAATTACTAGAATTGCCAGGGGAGGGGGGCAAAACAGCCAGAGCCTGATGCTGTAACTGGAAATGCTATGATTAGCCACCATGGAAGACACAGGATTTGTTCACCCTGCTTTGTGAAGTCTGGTCCTTCTATGCAGGGGGAAAAAAAAGAAAGAGAGAGAGAGAGAGAAAGGAAAAATGACCTTGACTCCTCTGACTCCTCAACATGCTGAATTCACTTCTGTGAATGCCCTTTTCCCAGCAGTGGAAGGGGCTTGAGTATATGTCTGCATAAGTCCAACACAGGAAAATCACATATTAAGTGCTAGCCATTTATGGACCCACCCCCACCCAGCCCTGCCCCCTCCCCACCGCTTTTCTTTCCCCTAACTCAAGCTTAATATCCCCTAGCTAATGGCTAGCAGTCAAGCTCTGCCAAGGCTTGCTGAGAAATTCTGAAATACAGAAGGCATTCAGGAAGTAGTATTCATCATCTTCCTCCCCCATCTGCCCTCATCCTCTTCCCCTCCATAATCACCTTCATCATAATAGTTATTATTTACTAAGCACTAACCTGCAGCACCCACTGGCAAACATTGCCTCAGATCTTTACACCTCCAAGATAGGTACTAACATCCTCATTTTGGAAATAAGAACATTCTTGTCCAGAGAGGTTAATTTTTTTTAAGATCACACAAATAGTGAATAACAGTACTAACATTCAAGCCCCTATCTAGCTGGCTCCAAACCCATACACTATCCCTGTGCCTCCGAGGGGGGCCTTGGAAAGGGCAGAGCAGCTGTGTGTGTGTGTGTGTATTGGGGGAGGGGGTGGTAGTCTCTAGCTAAAAACCAGTTTTCACAGACTGCCCTCTGCAGCAATGAAATAATTTTTAAAATCAGGTGGTCTTTATCTGAGTGATTATGTATCACTGGGAAGAGATAGACACTCATATTTGTATAAATATCATATATCTGAGTAATATATATTTTCATGTTTATAATTTCATATGTATATATGTATTTTATATGATATATGTGTGAGTGTGTGTGTGTGTATGTGTGTGTGTATATATATATAACATATATACATATACATATACATATGTACATATATATGTGTATATATATATATACATATATGTATATATGTATATATATATATATATATATATATATATATATATATATATATATACAGAAGTATCCCTGTTTAAAACTAAAACCCAGTAACTTTCAAATTCAAATGTATTGCTTAAATCTATTTTGTGTGGTATGTATGTGGGCGTGTGCTCCTGTGTCTGACCGACGATGTGGGATGTCTGTAAGATTGTGTCAAATCTGTCAGGATGGGGGTGGGACAGCAGTGACCTGGGAAAGGTCAGAGAAAAGGCAATAACAGAACTGGAATAGAGTAAACTGTTAGGTTCAAGTGCATCGGCTGCATTTGCCTAAGTCGTGATGGGAGAGAACATGTGTGAATGTGCACCTCTCAACAAAGCCTTGATGTATTATTTTACTTACACAACTGTTAAGGACACCTGTTAATGGCCAACATCACCCAAATATATTGAAATATCCCGGACAAGAACCTCAGAAAATGAATCTCATTGCCAAGTGTTTAGAATGACTGGGGACCCCAAGGGTAAAGGATCTGGAAATTGCAAAAATCAGATTTTTAAATTAGGCTTCAAAATCTACATATATTTTCACTGATGTTAATGAAAGCATGATATTCTTTTTGGACAAATGGACTGGTAGGAAAAATTTTTTCTGTAATTTGCATAGCTTTTAAATGAACTCTTTTTTTGTATTTTAGTGTATTCCTTCTCTTTTAAACCATGCTTTCCCCCTTCTTTTTATTGAAGGTAAACTCTTTAGTCTATTGGAGAGAGCCTTGAACTTAAGAAATTTGATATTGTTGATTCTGGCTGTTTGATACTGAAGAAGTATCTGAATTGCTCGGGACTTAGTTTCCTCATTTGTAATTAAGACATTGGGTTAAATTAAATATAGAGTCTTTTCCAAATTAAAAATACTTTGATTAATTGGAGGTTTTGTTTTTTTTTAATACCTGTTCTTTACCTAAATGTGAAAAGAGGTGGGAAGAATGACTTATGTTAGGTCTAAAAGCCATTTCTTTTAGGCCTCTTTAAAACAAGAGATGATTTTGGCATGTGCAAACAAGTACTCACAATTGCCAAAATGAGGCAAGGCCCTCTCACTTTAGCATCCTAAAAGGGACTGTAGATTAGTGGCTCTAGATAAGCTGACCCTGAGTACGTTTTAAGAAACTTCCGTGCTCAGGCCTGGGGGAAGACCCAAAGATGAATTAGGCATCAACCCTAGTGTAAAGGAGCTTACGATGTAGTTTTATATACATATATTACTGTACATAATGAAAAATGATTGGGGTAAATATTAAAACAGAGATATAAAGAAGGTGTTATAGAGGCACATGGAATAGAAAGATTAATTCCCATTAGTCCCTACTTTTCAGATGAGGAACTGCTTTGTTGAAAAAAATGGCATTTAACCTGAGATTTGAAGAATGGTCAAAATTTCAAGGGATGTGGCTAGGAGATCTGGGTTGGAAGGGGACTTTCCTGGTGAAATGAGCCAATTAAGGTAAGGGATGGGGGTATATACGGGAAGTGGTTGAAGGACCGACTTTCTTGCCTCCCAGTAGTGCTTTGTTAGTACCTGTCTCCTAGCACTTCTAATCACATTATTATTTTTAGCTATCTGTCTTCCACATCGTCTATGAACAACTTGCACACGGAGAGTATGACTGATTTCTCTTTATAATCCTAGCTCCTAGTACAGGGAGGTATCTTGGTCATTGATGATGAGTGAATAATGGAATGCATGGGACTGGGGAGTAAGGATGCTGGAGAGTGGCTTGCTCACAGCCACCATCCTGTTCCATTGTGATCAGAGCTAAACTGAATAGGTCAGTGAGGCTTACGTGGTGAAAAAACCATATTAAGCAACCTGAATGTTTTCTGACCATTTCTTGTTACTTCTGCATAATGTTCCCATAGCTCTAGATAGGCTCATCACTGAGTCCCGTTAGAAATGAAAATTCTGGGGGCACCGGGGTGGCTCAGTGGGTTAAGCATCCAACTTCATCTCAGGTCATGATTTCACGGTTTGTGAGTTCAAGCCCCGAGTCGGGCTCCATGCTGACAGCTCAGAGCCTGGAGCCTGTTTCGGATTGTGTCTCCTTCTCTCTCTTCCCCTCCCCCACTTGTGCTCTGTCTCTCAAATAAATAAATAAATAAATAAATAAATAAATAAATAAATGTAAAAAAATGAAAATTCTGAGGCAGAGCAAAATGGTCAGGAGGGTCAGATGCAGAATTCTGATGTCACTTCTGTCCTAGGAACAATTCTTTCTCCCGGCATCCTCTCTGCCTTCTTTCTTCCCTTGTCAGATTTCAGCTTCTCGTGTTACCTGTCTGGCCTCAGCCTCAGTCTGCTCTCATTTCTCATTCCCCTCTTCACCTTTCTTCTACTGACCTGGCCTCTCCCTTTCCAGTGTCAGCCCTTGCTCAGATGCTCCTCAGTGCTCTCCAATTCCCAGAACTTCTCCGTTCTCATCTTACTGACAATCATCCCCTTCTTTACCTTTCTGGAATTCTATCCTTGTCCCATGTCCCATGCAGCTCTGCCTTTGGCCACGTGGTGATTTGTTTAGCTCTTCTCACATCCCACACGCATGACATGTAGACAACATTACTACAGGGGCAGGATCATTACTCAAATCCTGCTTTGGGAAGTTGGATTAGGTCTGGAGCATCTAACAGAGATTTGGGGAACCAAAACAGCATAACATACACTGTGGTACAAGAAGTTTAGGTTGGCTCTGCTTTGAGGGTAGCATGAACCATGAGTTGGCCCTAGAAAGAAACTCATCCTCCTACAGGATTTGAGGCTGTGGAAAACCAAGGACCAAGCTGAGTTTACCAGGATTGAGCCAATCAAGCAAAACAATCTAATGGGACCAAAATGGACTCTTAAGTGAGAATAGTTTTAGTTGGTTTTCATTTTTTTTCCCCTCTGGGTGGTAATGGTGAGTAATAAAAAGAGGCTATGACTTTGGTGTTCTTATTAGTAGCTGTTTCTTCTAATTCTAAGAAAGCTCATCACATCCTTAGATTTCCCCACCCTTGCCCCCCAATCACACAAAAGCCACAAGAAATTCAAGAATCACACGTGTCTGTAAGAAGCAGAACCATGGATTGGCTTAGAGCATTAATGCTAGAGCCACTCTGTCTGGATTTGAACCCCAACTCTGTCCCTCATGACTTTGTGACCTTGGGCAAGTTACTTAACCTCTCTGTGCTACAGTTTTCTTCTCTGTAAAACAAAGATAATAATGGCACTACCTCATTTAGTTAGTATGACAAATAAATTCATTCATATAGCGCGCTTAGAATAGTTTCTGTCACAAAATAATGTGTCTTTAGAAAATTAATTATGATAGTCCTTTATTAAAAACCTGCACCTGAAATGGACAACCAAGAAAAAGTATAAGATCAATCCATACCCTAAAGTAATTTGCAGTCTAGTTAAGGAACTGACCTTCCAATTAAGCCATGTGGCTCAGTGTTCCCTGTCTGATCAGATCAGGATAACTTGGTCATCCCCTCAAGGGACTTAGAATTAAGGGAAGGGTACCTGGATGGTTGCCCAGGATGTGAGTACCGAAGGAGCTGTAAGTTGCAGGATGAGGGGTGACCAAGAGAGCCAGAAACTCCTCTTCAGCTACTTACTGTGTCCTCTCATCCCACATTCAGCTGTCCAACTTTGTCATCTGCAGCCAGCCAAAGACTTTGGAAAAGACACAACTCTCTTTGACAGGACCACACTGGGAAATCCTCTTCTGCTCTTCTCATTTCCCCATCACTGGCCCTCCTTGCCTAGTCATTGTGCTCCCAGCTCCGGAGTAGGGATGTTACAGAATGCTTTCCTTTGAATAGGTCTTTTTACATACTTTATAACTCTCTCTGCAGCCATCAGAATAACCTCACAATCTTCAAACACACACACCACCACCCATTGGCCAGTGCAGGCACACTGAGCTCTGACCTTGGCCTCACCCTCAGAAGAGCCCATGCCTCTTACTGTTTTCCCTTGATAAAGATCCTGCAAAACATTCCTACTGACCTCTCAAATCCTAGGAGCCCACGGCCTTCAATTACAGGCTGCTGTTTCAGATTTGCTTCTGAAGCTGAGAATCGGCTTCTATCACATGAGCTGATCTGGCCACCACCACCCCCACCACCCCCTGCCCCCATCTCTGTGGGACAGGTTGGCTCCAGTCTCTCCCAGGCCCCTAAGAACTTCTAAGTTCAGGCACACTGGAGGGAATGTTAGTGAGATGCTTTGCCTTTGGGAAAAGATTGGACCTCTTTACAAATGCTGAGTAACCCTAATTAGAGTTTCAAACCATGTCTTCAGAGGAGGGATTATTTATAGACATTGTAGTAGGTGTGTGTGTGTGTGTGTGTGTGTGTGTGTGAGAGAGAGAGAGAGAGAGAGAGGGAGGGAGGGAGGGAGAAGGGAAGGAGGGAGGGAGGGAAAGGATTTGAACACACATGGAGAACCGAACTGGCTGGGTGGGTTTGAGCAGTTCTGTACCTGGTTGAGCAGCGAGGGCCCTTCACCTTCTCTCAGCTATGGGAATTTGGATTCTATTGCTGAGTGCCCAGAAGGATCAATCAGCCGGTGGAGGATTACATTAATAGGCCTCTGGTAGCTCCAAGATGAAATGGGTTTGGCCCCAGAGGACTTGCATTGCTCTAAGGGGGAGATATAGGTTGTGCTAACCGTGAAGGGTCAGCCAGTCTTCCTTGGATGCATCTTCTACTAAGCAGCTGGAATTTTCTAAGAGAATGACAGGTGTTGTTGTTGTTGTTGTTGTTGAATTTCCAATTATCCTAGAACTATTGGCTATAAGGTATTATTTTTTCCAGAGAACGTTCTGTCAGTAATTTTTTCCTCTGTACAGACCTGACAAGATCAAAATAAAGAGAGAAGTAGGAAGCATTTGTACCCTGTAAAGCTAACGTCTTGGGGTGCACAGCAGTCTGCAGTAATGGTAGAACTGAACAGTTCTTAGACTCTGTCAGATTGAGATGAATATTTTATGAACATGTATGATTTGAAGGCTTCTTTGTTGGAAGCAATATTCTTATAAAGTATAATTGAAACTGGATGGAAAAATGCCAGAGATAAAGGTGAAGACAGTAGCCCTCCTTTGTCCCTGGGTTGGAGTTCAGGTCATTGACCTGACAGGAGGTGCCCGTGTGGATCTTCATAAGAAATACGTGAGCACATTGTGTCAATTTGGCTAATAATAATTGCAGGTGCTTAATCTTGGTTTTCCTTACCTACATTTGAAAAAATGTATTCATTTCAAGGCAAATCATGTACTCAAAGGATATTCATTGAGCACCTTTTGTGCCAGGTGCTGTGTTAGATGAGGTGAATATGGACAGCAGAAGATTCTTCTCCCTTCTCTTCATGAAGTTATGATCTTAGAAGAAAGTCAAAATTCAAACCCTAGGGAGAAGAATGAGTGGGGTGCTGTAACACTCAGAAAGCCGGTTCCCACTTCCGTTGCTGGTAGGAGGCAGGAAGCCCAGTCAGTTGGGCTTTCAAGGGATGACCTTTGTGGAATCAAAGAGCAAGTAGTGAATAGCCAGGTGTTACAGGTAGAGGGAAGATTGTCACAATGCAGAGGTACTGTGGAGCGAGAGATTAGCGTGACCTTGAGGAAACCCGAGAAGTCTGGTGTGGTCAGAACATAGACTTCATTTAAACAAAGGAACAGAGACGAGGCGGGGAAAGTAGGCTAATGAGCCTGGTGTGCCATGCTAGATTAAACCTTAAACATTATCCCAGGGCAGACAGCAGCCATTGAAAGACTTGGTCAGGAATGGGTGAAAAGCCCTCAAATAACCTCATACAGATGAATAGAAACAAAGTGACACATCAGTTATTAGGAATGCTGAGGGATAATATGGGAAACTTATTTCTTTCATTCTATTTAGTACATACATATCGATTTCCTCTCACATGCCAGGCCCCCTCCTAGACACTAGTGGTTCAGTGATGATCATTACACGCTGCTCCTGCCTACAAAGAGCTTACACTGTAGTGGGAGAAATGGACATTTAATCAAGCAGTTATACTGGATGTGATGAGTCACTGCTTTCCTAAAAAACAAAACAAAACAAAACCTCAAGTAGTTCTAACACAATATACTATGATATATTATGTAGAATGATTAGGGAAGTAGAAGTTACTGCTGAAAGGAGCATATAACAAGCATTTACCAAGACTTGGGAGTCTAGGGAGGCCTCCTAGAGGAAGTGTTGAATAAACTTCAGTTGGAAGGATGCACAGAAATTAGCCCCCAGGATAAGAGAAGCAAGGAGAAGTGTTCTAGGAGAGGAAGCAATATGGGCGAAGACCTCTACGAGAGAAAGTGATCCACTAAACACACCAGAATCGTTCACACTAGTTGTACTGTCGGTTGCAAGGAGGAGAGGGGCAAGGAATAAGGCGGCAAGACACAGGGAGGTCTAATAAGGCATGTTAAGAAGGTGAATGACAAGGTCAGCTTCATGTTTTGGAAAGACTGCTCTGGCTGCAGTCCACGAAATGTATTAGAGTTGGGAGTACTGTCGCCAACAAGACCAGTGAGGTTGTTGATGGGGCCATCCAAGTGGGAGGAGATGTGGGCCTGAGGACAGGGACAGTGTGCATGAGGGAAAAGGGGAGACACTGGAGATATACTGGAGCAAGTATCCATAGGACTTGGCAATTCATTGGAGGGTGAAAATAGGGGCAGAGAAGAAGGAGCAAGTTACAGGTGATGGAGGGAAGCAGGTGTGCTTAGTTTGGGGCATGCTGAGGTTGAGGTACCTGTGGGACTTACCAGAATTGGGAGAAGGGCATAGACAGCACCCAGTGGAAATTATTGCAGAGCTCAATCTTACTTTTCACAATTTGCCCAACCCTCTACCCTCACCCACAGCTACTATTATATCTAATATAAGATGATTTGAGTTTGAAATTAGTGCCTTGTATATATGTATGTATGTATGTGTGTATATATATATAAGTGTTATATATATATATATATATATATATATATATATATATATATATATATATGTAAAATCATATATATATAATTTTACTTTGTTCAGGAACTCTGTCCTGAACTTCTAGTCCCAAATAAGCAACCCTCGGAAGCTCATCTAGCATTCACTCATTCTGCATGAGTTCTATCATGTCTTGTTTAATGATTTCTTCAACTATAGTGGCAGTTTGGGGGCGGGAGTCGAGGTTAGCTCTGTGCACTCCAGCACAAACCAGCTGTGAAATGGAAACTTTAGTAACTTTACCATGTCATCACATCCCATTTATGCCACACACTCATATCTAGGGTTACACTAAAGGCTTCATAAAAGCAGGAGAATTTTGTAGTAGAATATTTAGTTTAATATAGGTTTTTCTTCTACCCTAAACATTTTCTACTTTTCCCCTGAACTTTTGTATTAGTCTTATTTTTGTGTTAAAAACTGAAAAGTTGTTAAAGAGAATGTGATTATCTTAGAACTGAGAAGGCTTATCAGGGGATGATCAAGTGCCCTTTGTGAGGTGTTACTCTACCAATGATGATGCCATCTGTTCAGATACAAAGCAGAGTGATAATTAGCAAAATAGAGAAAAACTTTCTTATTAATGAATTACCTATACAATCTCTTACTTTGGGGTGGGGATCAGAGTCTACTGGATTATCTGAGGAAGAGTCTTTCAAAAGAAAATAGATACCCATCCATCTGTAGAGGACTTTAAAATGCCTGCCATGCTGGGCACCCAGGTGGCTCAGTTAAGCGTCCGACTTCGGCTCAGGTCATGATCTCGTGGTCCATGAGTTCAAGCCCCGCGTCGGGCTCTGTGCTGATAGCTCAGAGCCTGAAGCCTGGTTTGGATTCTGTGTCTCCCTCTCTCTCTGCCCCTCCCCACTCATACTCTGTCTCTGTTTCTCTCTCAAAAGTAAATAAACATTAAAAAAAAATTTTTTTAATGCCTCCCATGCATGGAATTGAAACCCCTTTGACTCACATAAACCCTAGGATGTTGGGGCCGATTCAGAGAATATCTAGGGCAGTTGGATTCTCATGGTGCCCCGCAGAGCCCCTGTGAGGCTTGGTGCCCCTCAGGACTCCTTCCTCAAGGCCAGAAGTGGGGACTGTTGGGGCAGACCCTTAACAAGCCCTGCTTGAATTTGTTTGACATATAAATACCTCTTTTGACAACATTCCAGGTCTGAAAAGCACCACTAAAATCCCTGATTTACTCCAACTGTCTAGCTCATCCAGCCAGGGAGGGGTAGACCAGGAGTAGCTCTCTGGATTCCTGGGCTAATATTGGTCCTCAGGCAGTGGGATGCCTCTTGGCTTCTGAGTGCTTAAAAAGAAGTTGATCAGCATCCTCTGCTTTCCAGTGTTTTGCCTTACCCAGTTGCTTTGTTGCCTTGTGAATAATTCTGAATTCAGTAGGCACCTGATTAAAAATTAAATTGGTCACATGGCTCTCTCAGATTTTCCAGGCAGATTGACAGTTATTATTAATACTCTACCACATGTCCTATGGAAAATAATCCAATCGGATAGGTAAAGTTTATCCCTTTGGGCCAACAAGGTTTAAAGATGTTATTCTGTGGTTTGGGAGTCTGCTAAATGGTCCCCTGATCTCGAGCCTTGGACTCATGTTGACTTGATTCTGTAAAGCTCAAAGATGCCTCAGCCTTTCTGCACTTGTCAGCATGAAGTCAAATTCTCTACAAATGCTGTATTTTCCCCAAGGACCTAATTCAGGTGTGTGACATCGGAGACCCATGTTATTAGAGATGTTATTAGAAAATACTTTACACAAGCATAAGTTGCAGGAAATCTACTCTCTGGGACTTTTCCTTTTAAATTGTTCAATTCAGTGTTTTATTATAGCTCCTCCTTTAGTCATCCTTTTTGGTTTATTTTTGTCCTGTGTGTTTTCTGACATATTCCTCCTCGTTGACCCAAATAACTCAAGCTAGGACAGATGGAGATAAATGGAACAAGGTATATAGGTGCTGGGGGTGAGGAGGTGCAGACAGTGAACTCAGCCTGTTTAAAGAGGATGGATGGACCAAAGAGAAGTTTGGGAAAGGATCAGAGTCCCTAGGCTTACCTGCCCTAGGCAACTCTCTCATCTGTTCATTCAAGCAATCATGCTTACATTTATTCTACATACACGTATTCGGTACCTACTATATGCCAGAAACTTAGGAACTGTAGGGTTATGGGTGTGATAAGATATGCTCCCACCCTGAAAAACTCACAGTCAGATGGCAGTGACAGATATGGAGATAATTGCCACACAGTGTCCCAGGTTCATCACATGTGGACAAAAGTCCATGGGAGCACAACGAGAAAAGCGGTTGAATCTACTTGGCGGAGTCAGCGAGCTCACAGACAAATGATTGTGACCTGGGTCACATACAGGTAATTAAAATGAAAAGGCAGGGGACAATGAATTTATTTCCAAGGACTGTGAGGGTTTTCTGTTTTGCTTTGTTTTTTTAAGCAAATCTTTTGGTATATCCCGTAACCACAAGGCCCATTTCTTATATATAACTTTGCAAATGGGTATGTTCTAAGCTCAGGCCACAGACCTACTTTAACATGCAAAATTACAATTTGTTCATATCACATTTCCACATTCATAGAGATGAAATACCTGATCCATAACACAAGATGTTTTCTATAAAAGCTGCCCTAAACATTTTCATCATCTAAAGACACGTTCATTTTTAGGTCTGTTCTTAATATTTTTTATCTCTATTTTTAGTTTTTATACACATGAGAAACAGGGAAAAAAAGTAGTTCAGAGTAGTTGAGAAGGGTTCTGTTTTAGCATACTAAGGATCTAATCCTAATTACTAGTTACATTACCTTGAATGAAAAGTTTAATCCCTCTGTCCCTTAATTTTCCCATCTGTAAAATGGAAATAATTACAGTATCTACTTCATAAGCACAAGGTTAGAGAAAACACAGTCCGTAAATCTGCCCTCACTGTGACATCAATTGGCAGTTTGGGGGTCTTCAAGATCACCCTTAGTTTTGCCAGATAATTTGCTAGAAGGACTGACAACTCACTGGAAACTGTTATACTCACAGTTACTGTTTATTACAGCTAAAAGCTACCGGTTAAAATTGTCCAAGTGAAGAGGTGCACAAGACAGGGTCCAGGACAGTTCCAAATGTGGAGTTTCTGTTGTCCCATCTCCTGGAGCTATGGACAGCGCTACTGTCCTGGAATTGATGGGTGACAGTATGCACAAAGTACTGCTGGCCGGGGCAGCTCACCTGAGCCTTGGGGTCCAGAGTCTTTACTGAGGCTCCACATGGCTGACCTCAGTATCCAGCCCCTCTGAGGTCAAGCCTATATCTACATGACTCAAAGCCATTACCATAAATCTCATCCTTAGATTTTTTTGATGTGGCTCCAAAGTCCCCAGGTAAATAAGGATGCTCATATCAGGCAAGCTATTCCAAGGGTTCCAGAGATTACCTCACCTCCCAGGGCCAAGAAAAAGACCAGCCCTCTCCTTGGGCAAAGTTACATTCTTTTTCCTACACAACAAAGTTGTTTCAGAATTGAATGAGATATACCTGCAATGTGCTTAGAATGTTGCTTAACACAAAATAAACATGAATTTTGGATACACAGCTAATGACCAAAAGCTAATAAGCCTTTTTGATTGTCTAATGTATACCTAGCATCATACTGGATACTATAGGAAATCTTTGAAACATTAACGAGGTGTAGTGTGTAATCTTGTAGGAGAGATACAAAGGTTTAAGTAAAGCAAATGAGAGCAGAATGTGGTGAATGCAACAGTAAAGAAGTAAGCAAAGTGTGCTAGGGACCTGGGGAAGGGAACAGGTACTTGCAGATGGGGTTTCAGCTGCCCTGGGAGGACACCTGGGAGCTGGTGGAGGATGGGGAGGATTTTGATACGGGGAAGAGGGGCATCCCAGACACAGAGAACCAAAGGAATGAAATCAGAGATGGGAAAACAAGGGTACCTTCAGGGGACAGAGGAGTGACAGAAGGAGGTGGGAAAGGACTGGGCAGACAGACTTAAGGCAGATTGAGAGAGGTTTTCAGTGTGGTGTGGAGCACTTCATGCTTTATCTGGCAGACCGTAGCGAGCCAGTGGCAATTTAGGGACCAGAGAAAACCCTGAAAGAAAATGCAATCCCTTTTCATAACTCCAGTCTTTGTACCCGCTCGTTCCTCTACCATCACACATCACAGCCTCCCTCCCGACAGCCCCCACTTCACTTGGCCCAAGACAACTCCTCCTGCAAGAAACAGCTCAGTGTCATTTCTGAGCACACCTCCATTAGGGGACGCATTGTATGCCATTGGGACTGCTTACCTGTCTTTCCACTACACACGGCAGTGTTTTGTCACCTCTATATACTCAGTGTTTTGTTCAGAATAAGTACCTTGCGCAAATAAAAAGGAGGGAGCCAAAGGGAGGGAGATGGAATTTGGAAATATCTACAGAAAATTTAAGGAAAAAGAACACATATTTCTAGCTAATTTAAGGAGAAACTAGGACACAAAGAGAAAGTAGAAATACCTAAGGTAAGACAAAATCTTGTAAGTGCCTAGCAAAGTCCTCTCAGGGTATCCCAAGGCTTGATAAGATGAGATGAGATGAGATGAGATGAGATGAGATGAGATGAGATGAGATAAGATAAAATAAAATAAAATAAAATAAAATAAAATAAAATAAAAATAATAGAAGAACTTACTTATATAACACGTATAAAGCATTTACTAGGTGCCTGAGATTGCTGCACTTGATTGATGTAAATCTGGTTAAGCTTTACAACCCAGTGATGCAAGTGCTATTATCTCCATTTTACAAATGAAGAAACTTGAAGTTCAGAGAAGTTAAGCAAATTGCCACAAAAGTCCTGATAACAGTACTAGAATCGTAAAAATTAGATCTTGCCAAATCCATTTAAGTGCTCTTGAGTAAAAGACATTTATGGAGATGGAGATTGACCCAGTGCTGGACTGCAACTTCACTTCCTCTTGTTGGTCGTAATAAAGAACAGTTTTCTTTTCATCCGAGGCATTTGTTTCCATGCCAGGACTCTAATGCCTGAGTACCCATGAGGATGGTTGTGTTTGAAAGACTGCCTGCTAACCTGTTCCGGCTGAACAAGCCACATCTTTTTTTTTTTTTTTTTTTTTTTTTTTCAAGACCAAACATCTAGGAGACTTTTTATTGACTCAGAACAGAAGCAGCCCAGTGGTTTAAGTGGTCTGTGTAGTAATCGCCCAGCAAGGTTCCAGCAGAGAAAAAAATCTTTCTGCCTTGATACCAAAAGATCAACAGAGGCTTTGAGCATGTGTGTAAGCTTGTCAGGACACTCATCTTCCAGAGTGGGGTGTGTTTTCATTCACTTTCCCTGCTGTGTGTAATGTACAAATTTCCTTTAAACCTATCATTTCATGTAATTTAGACTGCTACTTGTTGGATTTCTCCTCCTCCCTTTTCCCTTTCCTCTGTCAGAGTACCAAGCTTAGTCTTTCATTTACAAGACAGAGAAAAAAACCCTCATTCCTGAGGGGACCTAGCTGAGGAGCTTCCCTGGATTGTGACCATTCTGCAGTTTGTCAAATGAATCTTAACATAACCCTGCCCTGTGAAAACTTTCAGCCGAGCTAAGTGACAATGAAGGTGTTTTTTTTAAAGTCCCCACAATAAATTTCATAAAGATGTCCCACAGAGCCATCAAACGCCAGCCTTTGGAGTGAAAGGAGCTGTCACATAAAGGTTGAACAAGAAGTGAGCTACTGGCCAATGTGTTCAACGTGCAGATCCACCGCTAGCCAATCGCAAGATGGGAAAATGAGGACCTCCACCTGTGTGAAGGGGAATTTCTCCAGCAACTTCACAAAATGCTCAGATGAGCCAAAAATAAATAAAAGACCACCCCTCAGGCTTGGATTGATTTGCTTCTTGCAAATATGATGAGTCAAGTCCATAAGCACATTTTCTGCTTAAGTATAGGCCATATGAAAGAAACGTATCTTATTGCTTTGCAATGATTAATAATCCTTGTTAAAATAGGGTCATGAATTCCGTTAGTGAACTGTTACTAAATTGGAATCATCCGGTTCTTAAGGAAGAAGAGATCCTAAGGCTCATTTGACCCACCTTCCTAAATTTGCAAATGGAGCGACCAACCTCCAGTGTGAATTTGCAATGTGAAGTTCACACAAGTAATCAGAGCAGAACCAGCACTGGGATTGAAAGCTCTGAGCTGAGGAACGACAAAGAAAATGTTTCCTCAACTGAGAGAAGGTTACAGTGCCCTCGTGTGTCCCTACATAGAAATTATTCATGTCTTTACAAAATAGAGAGTCACTTTAATCTCTCCTTCAAGTTCCTGCATTGGGATGAGGGCAGGTATTTAGCACTAAAAACAAACCCTGCGATCACCATGTTTTAAGTAAATATGCAGTGCATTTGACTTATTTAATCATTAAGGATATGGAAGCAACAATATCCCTAGAGCCGCTTTGTGTGGATTCTGGTTGAACAGACTTGGATTTCTGTCCCAGGCCACTTGAGATCTCTGTAGCCCTGAACTAGTTGCAAAACCAGCCTGCCCCTCAGTTCCTCATCTGTAAAATGCTGGTAATCACTGGCCTGCAGGATTGTGGCAGAGATGAAAATGTTGTGGGATCTTTTACCTCAATCTCTGGGGTTCGTGGTCTCGCCACTTGGAAGAATGAAGAAAGAGGTGGACACAAAATGAGCAGCAGGCCAAAGTTTATTAGAGTATAAGATTAGAAAGGAAGAACAGTAAGAAAGCTCTCTTCACAGAGAGGGGGCATTTGAAAGTGAGTGCCCACCGATAATAGGAAAGGGTCCTTGTTTTATAAGGTTCTGGTCATCCCCACCCCCCCAACTTCTCCCTTGTTCCTTCTCACATTTTACCTTTATTGGCTGGATAATTAACTCTAGGTGTTGGGTTGTCCATTCCTGATTGGCTTGTTTCCATTGTATGAGGGATGGTCTAAGGCCACATCATTCCTTGTGGGTCATAGGTTTTATGGTCTACTAATTTTTAGGTCTTTTGTCAAATTCCTGAGAGAAATCGGGGTGGGGGGGGGAGTAGGTGGTCTCTGTTACATTCTTAAGAGGAACCTTATGCCTGAGGGGGTTTGCCGTGGTCAGACACTCCCACCATTGTTCCAAAATACGTGTTTTTCCCCACCCAGGACCTCAGGTCCTATCCTTTCCCTCTCTGCCTACTGAATCCTATCTTTTCCTATCATAAAATGAGATCATGTAAGCAAAATGCCCAGCTGGACATTTGGGTACATAATAAATACTCAGTAGATTGAAGTAGTTGTTATTGTCAGACGTGAGCCCTTACCAGGGATCACCTGCCGAGTACATGAGGAAGGAATGGAATGCAAATGCTGGGGAGGTGGACAGATTGTCTTTGGGATACTTTTAGCTCTCCGATAAAGAGGTTTGCATCAGCTCCAGGGGCAGAGGGAAAAGGAGTTAATTTTTAAAGAAATATGTACTCGATATATGATTCGTCCAAAATAAATTCTTCCTTCAGGTGGGGAAATTTAAATGGAACTAGGCCAAATGGCTCTCCCATAGGTGAAATTTCTTTCAGAGATAACATCTGGTCCCTGGCACCAAGGGTCCAGCAATCAAAGAAAAAGTTTCTACTCTGAAAAAAGGTCTGAAAATTGGATTTATTTATGTCATTGACCCAGTTCTTTTCGAAGTCTTTATTTTTTGAGAGGGGTAACTATATTCAAATCAATAAGAGCAGAGGTGAAAAACAATAGCTGGATGAATTCATCCTTTGATTTTAATTTGCCTTAACTGTTTATTTGATGAAACAAACTATCTCAGCCTAAGTGTTGGGCAGAACTGCAGTAAATCAAGTTCTTGCCCCAACGAGCGAAGGTTCCCTCCTCCCTCCAGTAATTCTCACAGCCATCCTTTTCATACACGTGGGAGGGAGATATCATTACGTACACTACAAGGAGACTTGACTTTTTTTTTTTAAATTTTTCTTATGTTTATTTATTTTTGAGAGAGAGGGAGACAGAGTGTGAGCCGGTGAGGGGCAGAGAGAGAGGGAGTCACAGAAGCCGAAGCAGGCTCCAGGCTCCGAGCTGTCAGCGCAGAGCCCGATGCGGGGCTCAAACCCACGAACCGTGAGATCATGACCTGAGCTGAAGTCAGACACTTAACCGACTGAGCCACCCAGGTGCCCCGAGACTTGACTTTTAATTGTTAGTGGAAGTGCAGAGTCTGGCGATTCTGTCTGTACCTTTCAGGAGCTTGTTGGAGAATTGAAAGAAATAGTCCAATAGTAGGTGAGCCGGAAAGGTGGTGGGGTGAAGGAACACGTCGCCTATGCATTGATCCTCGATCTTTTTTGTCCTTACATCACTGGGGAAAAGGAAAGGAAAGATTGGACCGGCCTCTGTTTTCTAAATGCTTATTCTAGATACCATTGTCCCTGGGAGGTTTCCTTAGATGATGGCACTCCAAGAACAGATAAAAGGCTGCTCAGAGCTTGCAAGCCTCGCCCCTGGGGTCGTTCATCCTTTCTGGGAATCCGGTGCCTTTAAAGAAGGCAAATGCACACACGAAGCCAAGGCATTTATTATTTATGGGCAGCTCATCGAGCTTACCTCTGTCTGTGGAGGAACAGAATGGAAGCGTGTGAATCCCAGCAGTGAGACACCATGCTCAGCAGCACCGCGCAGCGGGAGGCAGCACGCTCAGCCACACGTGCAGCAGTGCCACGTCAGCTCCAGAAGGCTCTACTCTGCACGGTTGCGGTGCTCTTCTGGGTAGTGGCAAGCTTGAGCTGGACTCTCCTTGTGGTCGTAAATCTTTAGTCAACTAACAGAAAGGTATTGCCTGACTCACACTTGCAAGTCTCCTATTTGTATGGATTAACTGAACAGTATATCGTGTGGCTGCTCTCGTGACCTCAGTAGCATTTGTGAAACTCGCTCTTCCTGGCGTTTGTCTCCTTTTCTGCATTGTGCTCTTGTGTCTTAATACATTGCCTTTCTCCGTAGAATGGCCCTAAAATTTATACATCTTGCTTTTATGGATGCTTAACCTTGCTAGCCCTGTGATAGGGTTTTAATTCCAGCATACTTACAAAAGACTTTTCGTAAAGGGATCTTTTTGAAGACCATCTCAATCAGAGAGAAGCCTCCTTCTGCTTTCCCGCCTTCTTCCACCTTCATGTGGCACCACCCCCACTCCCCAGCCAGGTGTACCCCCTGCCTGCAGACTCCAGCCCAGGCAGGGTGCCAGAGGCAGAGAGGGACAGTCCCGCGAAGGGGAGCCCTGCTGTGATGGGGACATAAGCAGGGCTGGACAGAGACACGGTTTGCTTTGAGCAGCTTAATAGTGCAGCACCCCTTCACTGTCTCGTTAAACCCTACTGGTTCTCGACTTAGAGAAAAAGGCAGAACTGAGACGGTACCACACCTTTGAAAACTCCCTGTTAGGTTTGTTCCCTCCCCTGAGTCTCCCTTGAGCTCTGCAGGCCCTGTGATTCCCTCTTTGTTCCCCCTTCAGATTCCCAGCCTTCCTCCGGGCCTCCCACCCTCCTGTCTCCCTTTCTTCAGCGGAGCCCTTCAGGGCCTTCCAAGTTTCTGTCTCCAAGCTCGCACGTCCCACCCCCGCTTAATACTGCTTCAAGTGTGTCTGAAGCCGTTGGTGCCCAAGATGAATATTTCAGCTGTGCTTAGCAAACAAAAGATACCACAGTTACCAGGACTCACTCTGCTTAGAGGAGAGTATGTATTAAAAAGGACCTTTTTTTCCTTATCACATGTTCATATTCGAGATGAAGAGTTTACTATGTGCACTAAAAAGAGCTTTTCTTTCTCTCTCTCTCTCTTTCTTTCTTTCTTTTAAAAAAATCTTGCTTATTTTATAAGAAGTCACTGGTAAGAACCTGTGTCAACTGGCACCAAATCTGCAGTTTACCCAAGGTCCCCTGTGGACTGGTCCCTTCAGCTCCCACTCTGCTGGTGCACCCGTCCACATGGCTGTCCCTGGGAGCCCACAGTCCTGGCAGAACTGGCCGTCATGAGTCAGGAAGATGCCAGAGAAGGAGCTGAACGGGCGTCCACAGAAAGAGCTGAACAGTAAGGGATCTGGAGTCCAGTTGAGCCAATGATCTCTGAAGGGCCAGAGGGGTCCCTCGTACTCCTTGTCACCATCTGAGTCTGAGAGTGGACACTGGTGCTAAGGGAGTGAGTAGTTCCTAAATAGCTCTTCTTTCTAAACTTGGCCTTGCTGATAAGTTCCATGTGCATACTGAGGTGTATGTTTAGCCATTTCTAAAATTAAGTAGTGGTGTTTCCAATCCTTCAGATTCTGTGTCTCCCCCCTCTCTCTACCCCTCCCCCACTCATGCTCGCTCGTGTGCTCTCTCTCTCTCTCTCTTTCTCTCAAAAAGAAACATAAAAAAAAATTGTATGAAGAACAGAGTCATCTGGGTTCTAGGTAAATCAAGGCATAAAATCCTCTTATTTTCTCAGAAAAAATTTAACCCTTTAAAATGACTTAACAAAGCATCCGACTCTTGATTTTGGCTCAGGTCATGATCTCATGGTTTGTGAGTTTGAGCCCCATGTCAGGCTCTGCACTGACAGGCTGCTTGAGATTTTCTCTCTCTCTCTCTCTCTCTGTCTCTCTCTGCCTCTCCCTCCCTCTCTCAAAATAAATAAATAGACTTAAGAAGATAAAAAAAAATATGTTTAAAAAATAAATTAATTGGGGGCGCCTGGGTGGCTCAGTCGGTTAAGCGGCCGACTTCGGCTCAGGTCATGATCTTGTGGTCCGTGAGTTCGAGCCCTGCGTCGGGCTCTGTGCTGACAGCTCAGAGCCTGGAGCCTGTTTCGGATTCTGTGTCTCCCTCTCTCTGACCCTCCCCCGTTCATGCTCTGTCTCTCTCTGTCTCAAAAATAAATAAACGTTAAAAAAAAATTTTTTTTTAAATAAATTAATTAAATAAAATGGCTTAACAAGGCACCAGGCTGTCATCTCTGAACCTCAGAGATGGACGGACAGTATCTGGAGAAGCTATTCAGCTGGGCCTCTCAGGTGCTGATCCCAGTTCCATTTGGGATCTGTTCTCTCTTCCTTTCCTCCTTAAGAGATGGGAGAAGAGTAGTCTCTTTCTTTGGCTTAAACACGTAATATCTTTTCCCTTTTTAAAGTATGATACTGCTTGTCTTCTGCTGTTTGCACTTTGGGTCTAGTTGAGCCTATATTCCTACCCAGAAACCTTCTGGTCATATGAATGACGTAGCTCTGTTACGATAGAGTGTAAGCAAGGTTGTGGTCTTTTGCATTTGGGTATCCCTTAATATCCTTTAGTTCTTGCTGTTTGGGGAAGGGGAGGAGTCTTCCTTGCAGCTCAGATCTTATTAACTTGCCCTGGACGTTTTTTTTAGCATCTGTATTTTACCTTAATTTGGCAAAATTAATTTGACATTCAGTGCCATTTTCTGCAGCATCAGCTCCAATGGGTAACTGGCAAAACAACTGCATCTGTTTTCTTGCAAGCTGCCTGCATTACTCTGGCCTCACTTGACAGGGTATAGGCTAATAATCAGGGAAAGAACATGTAAATGACAAACCATGTGACCCAAAGTTCAAACTGAGATAAAATAGACAAGCCCTAATTGAACATTCTAACATTCCTAATAGACAATGCATACACTTTCAATGTATGTTTTAAGAGCAAGCTCATAATGGACGAGACTGTCCTAGGTGTCGATAGAGATGATACGATTAAGTCCTGATAAAAGTCTGGAGTTTACGTGGAGTTTAGATGGCACCTTAAAAAATGAGCTCAACATAATAATTGTCTTTAAAAGAAATTTTGCATAATAATTATTATGTTTATTTGAAGCTCTATGTTGATATTAGTAAAAATACTTCCCATGAAGTGGTGCCTTTTTTTTCGATTCTTAAAAGCATACTTTTCGAAGTAATTGTAGCATGGTGTCTTTTTCCTCCTGAATAAGAAGTTTATCTGGATTTCATCTCAGATGGGCCAGTTTTAGTGTTAGCATATACACACAAACATGTACATAAAAGCTTTGGTAACTGTGAGACATTAGTTCCAAACACCCCTATCATGACCCCGCTATGAAGGCTCACTGGCTAAATGTTTGCTGTAACAACTTGTAAATTCATTTCACCTGGAATTCACGAGTCAAAATCCCCTCAGAATGAATTCACTCATGTGGGCTGGCAAACACCTTGAAGTTGCAGGGATATTCAGGCGAGAAGATGGAGAATGTTGTTATCCATGGCTCAGCGGCTCACCCAGCAGGCTTGAGTTATGTGGATGTGCTCTCCACTTCCCATATCGGTGAGAATGTCTTCTAAAAGAGTCAAAAGCCTATGAATAAAACAGGTGAGCCCAAGAGGCCTGAAAAGCCCATACATGCAAAGAAAATTAGGAGGTGATGAAGCATATTGAGAGAGGCAAATTAACATCAACGTGGTCATGCCCCTGTGCCTAGGAACTATGCATCAATATTTTCAAATGTGTAAGAAGATATGGAGAAACTTCTGAAAGTAGTGTTGATTCTGGTATTTGGTGTTTAAACTATATTATGGAAAAATTCTTTTCTTGGATGGGTATCTCAGTGTTTGAGTGTTGCAGCGATATTTGTGAACTCTGATGGGTCGGGAAGACATTGCCGTTTTTTCCATTTCAATAATAGAAAGAGGCTGGATTTGTTTTTCAGTACTTGTTTTAGTACAGAAATCTCTTGAGGATGTCTAATGCTATGATGTTAAAAATAGAAAGTTCAAGAATAAAGAATATCCTTGGAACTTCCTCTCCTATACTTTCAAATTCTGTAGTCAGTGTGTTTATTTATTCCTGAGTTATTTACATTGGAGCAGACTAGAGATAATTTATTATTTTATGTTTAGTGCCAGCTTACACTTAAACTTTAAATATGATGATCTGAACTTCCTCTTTTTGGTGTTGGTTCTGGATGTAACCTAAAATAAATCAGTTCAACTGCTAATTTCATTTTTCCTATTCAACCGCCACAGTAGATCCTGAATATAAAATGTTTAACGAAGTTTCACAACATTATTTAAAAACCGTATAATATCATCCAAGTGGAAGATGACACAAATTCTTTAATAGTGAAATAATAATAATGATATGTTTGAGCTCATTCTGTTGGCCAGGGACTCTTCCAAATGCTTACCTGAGTTAATCATCTAACCTTAACCACAAACCATTGATGTTGGTACTGTTGTTATTTCCATTTCACAAATGAGGAAACTGAGGCACAGCACTTCAGTCCCATAGGTAGTAAGCAGTAGAGCCACAATTATGAACTTAGGCAACCTGGCACCAGACCCCATGCTCTTACCCACTGTGGTCACTCTCCATCTAGCTTATTCAGAGCTATGGTAATTCATCAAGTTGGGTCTCAGGACTGAACATTCCTCTTGCTCAATTGGTACCTTGTAAATGTCAAGTCTGGGTCCTTTGGGGCTGAGGAGGCAGAGAAATTACTTGTTGAACTTGGAGATGCCTAGTGGGAATATTCAGAAGATAACTGGACAAAAGGGAATTGAGTTGGTTCCCAACTTATGAGTGTTCTGGCAGCAGGGAAGAGAACCTTCCAGTACTGGGGCAATTTATGGATAGATGTCCATGGAGAAACAGTTGCTGGAAGCATTGAGAGACATGCCGGTTAAGGATAAGAAGAGGTGCAGGGCCAGAGGTCCAGCCCGGACAAGTCAGATGTCCATTTGGCTACCAGAGAGTTCAGTCTAGAGTGATTTCTCAGCATTTTGTTTTTTTATCACTCAAGGAGTCTCTTTAGCCATTTCTATCCTGTTCACCACTCCCCCTCCCTCCACACACAATGATATTTTAATACCACAGATATACTGTATATCTGTTGAAGTACTGTGTTGCTTTATACATAAAAAGAGTGGGATTTTTTCATCCCCCAAGAACCGATTTCTGTCCCCTGGGACAGAATGTCACCCCATTGAGAACACATAGCCTGGAGGCACCGAGAGAGACATTGAATGGTGTGTGGTGGGAGTATGGGTTTCAGTAAACCAGCTTGGAGGGGGCTAATGGGCTTCAAAGTTAGAAGGGCTCACCAAAGGCGAAGTAGTATCTAGGGGGTGGGCGGGGGAGGGGGGTAGAGATTTTCTTAAATATGTGAGGTCAGAAGTTCTTTGTCATGGGGTCACCATCCCCACTTCCCCAGTGCCACCCAGAGATGTGATAAGGCGTTTCTTTTTCTCCTACTATTCACTTAACTCTCGTCTCAGTCTTCCTTCCGTGGCTGTAGGTCACCGTGTAATCTGAATTACCATTATGTTTTAATGAAATGTATCATTTCAGGGTGTGTGGTTTGAATTTCCTATTTTATGTAGAGACCAGCTTCCCAAGAAGCTTGCTTTAAATTCCTTTTAATTAAGTGAGTTCAGAAAAAAAAAAAAAAAATGGCTGCTACTCCAAATTGCAAGAAATGGGTAATGAAAATGCTGTAACTAAAAACTGCTGTGTGCTCACTTGAGATCTAGTACTTCTGAACTAACAAACCTCAGAAAGAATCAAGTAGCAACTGGTATTCCAGATGAAGAGCAAACTGGTTGTCCCTGATGCCCAGAAGACCAGCTTATTTTCTTGGACCTGTTCTCTTCGACAATCTTGTAACCTAATGCTATCCAGGAGAAAATAACATTGAGCACACAGCTTGCTAACTCTTCCCATTCAGATCTCTTTCCTCATGATTTTGCTGCCACGATGACTTTATTCCGAACTCTGTAACCCAGCCCCTATCTCAAAGGTCCTTATTAACCTTACATAACCTCATTGAATCACTTACTAGAAAGCGTGGTAAGGAAAGTTATGTTCTCCCAATATTTTTCTTCTTCACAAACAAACAGTGGTTATCCAACTGATCAAAAGGCAGGAAGTAGGAATTCCTGGAATGAAAGATATGGTGAAGAAAGCTTCTACCAAGATATGGGAAAGGCAGTCCGCCCGATTATTATTTGAAGATTTGAAAGTGCTAGAAGACCAACGGGACAAGGTGATCCCAGAAGTCAGAAAGCTTGTTGGGAAAAGAGGACCTGCTATTTATGGCAGCAGGTGTCAAGCCTGGGTGCACAATAGAATCACTTGGGGGTTTTCCAAGTTTTCCATTCTCAATGCCCACCCCAGAGAAATTCTGACTCAATGGGTCTGGATTGGGTCTTGGGCACTGTTGTGTTTAAAAGCTCCCTGAGAGGATTCTGATGTGTACCGCCTGATTTAGATTTCAAAGTGTTTTCACATACATTAGCCAGGGTTTTGTACACCTAAAAACAGGAAAGGGAAACATTTGTAATGCCTGTTGATTGTATAAGGGAACAGTAGGAGAAAGAGTAGTAATTGTGAAAATGCAAGGTGAGCAGAAAAGAATTTTCCAAATATTGGACAAAAAAGCCTCACCTTTGTAGGGCTAACATTAGAGATGCTAGCAGTCCATTGAGTGCAGAACATGAAGGAGGAGCTTGTGTGGCCACATTTCTTGCTCTGTGTAGACTGTTCCTGAGATGACAACAAAATCCCCTACCCAGAGTCTGAAAATAGTCATCTAATATTTGATGTCTGGTAGTTCCTAAACCTTATTGAGTCCACTCTATAAATGAGAAGTATGGGAGGAAAGAAGAAAAACATTTGTTGATAGTCAAGACGTATGTCAGAAAATATCATGTTAATATTTCCAAGTCCATTTTGGGCGGTGCACATGATCTGCATGTATAGGCAGAAGACGTGCCCCAACCGTGACCTTCACAGCTTTCAAATAGTTATAAGTAATAATTCCACACATGAAAGTGGCGATTGACAACCTTGGTTATAGCTGAAGGAGAAGTAGAGCCAACACAGGGCTCTCCCATTGGGGGGAATAGAAGTCAAGTCACAAGGAGGCAGAAGAAAAGTAAGTTGTGATCAGAAAGTAAGAATTCAGAAAGTAAGATACTGAATTTTAAGATGTTAGAAATGGGTGATGACAAAGCTTAGGCTGTGACCAAGAGAGAGAGTGGCAGCTCCTGTGAACAAAGTAAAAGCTAAGCTGTTGTCTCCATGTCCACCAATAGATGAAGAGGGACAGCACTTCAGGTGCAGAAAAGAAAATCTTCCAGACCCTAAATATTTAAGATGAGGACTTCCAATTAATTACCCCTCCTCCCTCCAGTTTCTAACTCACAGAGCATGGCTAATAAGAATAGCAATAGCTCAGCACTTCTACATGTCAGCATTGTTCCAAGCACACCGTACCCATTCCAATATTTACAACGAGTTTTGTGACAAGAGGCACTGTTAAGCCCATTTCACAGATGAGAAAACAGAAATAGGGTAAGCTGCTTGTCCATTATGGGCTACAAATGCTGGGGAGAAGCTGTAGACAGGGTTAGATGAGAGAATATTTTACGGAAAGTTAAGTTCAGCTAAAGAAGTGGACTAAGTCCAGGAGGAGGCCTGCCTATCCACGGATATTGGACACCAACAGATGCCAGGCTTCGTGTAGAGACCTGGTGAGAGAGGAGTCTAAACTAATGCACAGGGATCATAGTGAAGAGTCCTGAACACCGGTGTTTGGAGTTTGAATCTGATTTGGAAGGGGGGAAGGAAGAAGAAAATGACATAATCAGCACTTTATCTTGAGATGATTCACTTTTGAATATGAACAAACTGGAGAGAGGCTGGAATGAAAGGGATTAGGTCAGGGTCCTTTTGGTCCGGATTATATGACAGATAATGAGTGTATGAGCAGGGGGGTTATCCGTTGAAGGTTAAAGAAGAGGTGAGTTTGATCTATGTTGCAAAAGTCAAATGCAAAGTTTTGGTAACTGGGTGGATGAAGAGAGTGAGGGAGAGGGGAGAATAAAATCCAAGGTTTCAAGTTTGAGTCACTGAACTACCAACAGAAACTCAGAAGAGGCACTTTGAGGGGTGAGAGGAACAGCGTGAGTAGCTAGACTCTGAAAATACACGATTTGTTGTCAGTGATCAGGCTATCGAGGTGGGAGAGTTCAACAGGAACTTGGAAACACGTTTGGACTTTAGAATCGGAGCTTGAAACGAAGATTTTGGTGTCATCTGCACAAAGGTGCTATGGGAAACCTGGGGAATGGGTGAGATCTCTGGAGGCGGGAAAAGGAAGAAAATAGAGAACAGATCCTTGGAAAATACTTACATCTGGGGGCAAGGAGGAAGAGGAACCAGCAAAGGAGACAGAAGGAGAGTGGTAACAGAAGAATAGGAACATCTAGAAGTTTGCATCACAGGACACATGGGGATGGAAGGTTCCAGAAAAAAAAGCTGACTTAGCAAACCGTCAGAGAAACCCAGAAAAATTAAGCTGTTTGGGTTGGTTGAAAGGTTCTAAGGATCAGGAGGACAGGAGATGGCCTCAGGCGGGAAGGAGGGAGTGGAGAAAAAGAGGCAAAGGCAGCAGGGCTGGGCAACCTTGGAAAGTTTGAGCATGAAGAAAAGGAAGACAGTGGCTGCAAGGGATAAGACGTGAGGGAAAGTGCTTTGTTTCCTTCTTAAGGTAAAGGGCACCAGTTAAACCTATGTTAGAGATCGATGAGCCACAGAGAGGGATGAGTGAGGATGCATAGGTACTGTCAGTAGTTAAGCAAAAATAAGTAAGCAGCAAAAATACTGTCCACGGCAGAAGTCCCAGCAGGATGAGGTCCTAAAACTGTTTCAAACCTTATGATAAAGCAAACCAGAGCTCATGGAGCTGCCGTCCTTAACTCCCACACAACAATAAGGCCAGGGCCAATTAAACAGGCATTTCCTCCTCTTCTGGAGGAATGCATGAATTTAATGCACGCATCCCAGGGCAAAGGGGGAGAAGGAGCCGTCACTATAGGCAACCTTAAAAAGTAAAATAACTTCTATCGAGTATAGGAAGAAGAAATCTTGCTAATGAATTCAGGCTATACAATATTAGGATTTTCTTTTTATAAGAACTGTTAGCAAATTGCGTGACTTGTAAATATTCTATGTGCAGGAGAAGGGAGGGTATTTTTACCCTGTGTTTTGAAAAACAACTAGTTAAACGCACTCAGGCCTGAAGGTTACTTCACTCACTCTATATGAGGTAAAAGCTTCCTGGGGAAAAAAAAACCAAAAAAGGTGGAAAAGCAAAAATATTGGTAGTGGTTAATGAGTGATGGCTGGCTTTGACTGCTGTAGGTAGTGTAGGTAGGACAATGCTGTAGAACATTCAGCAAACAATCTGTTCCATTGTCCCATCGTTTCCTATCAAGGGGATGGAGGGGTGTGGCACTGCACATAGGATGTCAGAAAGGAAAAGAGGAATTGGAGAAGGGAACAAAGAGATAGACTCAGTGTTCCTAAGGAATGTGCACACCCTCCCTCTTCTGCGGGATGGCCTGGGCACCGTGTGTGTCCCTGTGTATTCAGAAATGGTCCCTGGGGCCCCATTGCTGTCACATTGCTGCACAACCCTCGGGCATGAAGAAAAGCATTGGAGGTTGTTAGCACATCTCTGTCTGGAGGTTGAAACTGGGCTCAGCACCAAGAGAACACCGGAAGGGATTTGTCTCTTCTCCGTGCTTGGATAATAGCTATTCCCTGAGACCCAGGGAAGAATTAAGTTCAACGTGTGCCTCACACTATATTACACACTCAGTCCTGAACAGCTGGGCTGCTAGTACAATTTAAAAAGAAGAGAGAACTGGCTGTTCACCATCAATGTATAATGTATTCATAATAAATCTCTCAATGAGGAGGTATAAAGATTTCCTGTTGCTGCATAAGCCAAAGGAACAGAGCATTAGGCAAGTATCCAGTGAGTCTCATTAACAGAAACAACCAATACGGAAAATCCAGGGGGACTTGCTCCACATTTCTGTTAGTAATGGCAATTTTTTTACATGAAATATGCTAGTAATTTTCTCGCTTGTAAAATTGACTTTGCCTAAGGATTAATAAATATGCTTTTTCTTAATAGTTACTGAATAGCCTCCATGTTCTAGAGACTGTATAACAAAACATTTCTTGTCACCTTTTTTCTTTTTTTCTTTTTTGCTTTATTTCTGAGAAGATAAAATAGTAAAGCCATCCCAGATTGATTTATTTTAAAAGAAAATGGAAATAACATATATTTAAAATTTAGTCAAGGGGAACCTGGGTGGCTCAGTCGGTTGAGAGTCCGACTTTGGCTCAGGTCATGATCTCACAGCTGGTGAGTTCGAGCCCTGCGTCGGGCTCTGTGCTGACAGCTCAGAGCCTGGAGCCCGCTTCTGCTTCTGTGTCTCCCTCTCTCTCTGCCCCTAACCCTCTCGCATTCTGTCTCTCTCAAAAATAAATAAACATTAAAAAAAAAAGTAAAATTTAGTCAAAAGAATAATTGATAATAATGAACCCTATGAATTAAAAAATTTTGGTTCTAGGGGCACCTGGGTGGCTCAGTCAGTTAAGCATCTGGCTCTTGGTTTCAGCTCACGTCATGATCTCACGGTTTGTGAGTTCGAGCCCCGAGTCAGGTCTTGCACTGACAACCCGGAGCCTGCTTGGCATTCTCTGTCTCCCTCTCTCTCTGCCCCTCTCCTGCTCGCACTGCCTCTCCCAAAATAAATAAATAGACTTTAAAAAATTATAAATAAATAAATAAATAAATAAATAAATAAATAATTTTGGTTCTAAAATGGGTGTTAGTGGTTAAGAACAAAGTTAGTAAGGTCAAAACAAGGACATTCTCCTCCTACACTTTGCTTGCCAAGTGCAGTCACCTATGCGGGGTCCCCAGTGTCAGAGCCAGTCACAGAGCCATCTAGCTGCTGGTAGATAGAAACCAATGACAAATGAAAGATATCTGTCAGAGATAATTTTCACACACACACGCGCGCACACACCCCCCCCCCCAACACGATAATTTTCACTTTAAGTTACTCCTGAAATTTTTTCATACCAGACTTAGAACTGTGTCTGTCATAGTCACTTAGACTTTATAACAATAAGATCATCTCAGTGTCTAGGTGGATAACTACCCTCTTTTCTCGAAGGCAGAGGAATGGAACGTACATTTGATCATTTAATAGCCAATTTGACTTTTTAAAATATGTGTCCAAAAAGAGGGTTCTGTTGAGTAACCTGTGTTGAGCTCTTAAAAATCATTATCTGATTTGTCAAGAAATTATTCCCACTGACTCAGGTGTTTACAATAGTAAAATAGCATGTACAATAACATAAAAAATAGTATACATAATAGCAATTGTCCTCTTTAAAATTCTGCCTTTCCTGGAATTTAAATGCCTGTCCCAGAATGATCGAGATAGATGTAGGGTTTTCATCTTTGTGTCAATGGCTGCATGAATAAAGCAGATATGCCAGCATTAAGCCACCTTCTGTAAGAGACACGTCAGCCACCTCAGTTTGTCGTCTTAGGAATATTCTTTAGCAAACATCTTTGTTTTCCAAACATTAATTTATTTCCCCAGAATAGCTTTCCTGAAATGAAATTACTGGATCAAGTGGTATGAATATTTTAAAGCTCCTCTTTCTCAGCATGTTTCTAAGCAGCTCTCCAAACGGGTATTTATTAATTCACCTTCTGTGAGTAATATACGAGAATTACAGCCATATTCCACGCTTAACAAGCTGCTAATAAGACTACATGACTTTTATTTGTGCTTATAGCAAGCTTGGAAAGTTCTGCAAGTGTTCATTTACATTTTTTGTGTGTATTTGCTAATTTTGAGCTGTTTCCTTATCAGCTGGCTTATTTTTCCCAGCTCCAGTCTCAACCGCTTTTCTCACCTCTGTTGCTTTGCACAGGCTCACATGATTCATTTAGCTACTGGGTAGATGAAAAGTCCCCAGTGGGGCCTGACCAAACCCCAGCCATCAAACGCCTCGCCAGGATCTCCTTGGTGAAGAAGCTAATGAAGAAATGGTCCGTGACTCAGAACCTGACGTTCCGAGAGCAGCTGGAAGCTGGGATCCGCTACTTCGACCTACGTGTGTCTTCTAAACCCGGGGATGCCGACCAGGAGATCTACTTCATCCACGGACTTTTTGGCATCAAGGTCTCGGATGGGCTGATGGAGATTGACTCATTTCTTACACAGCACCCCCAAGAGATTGTCTTCCTGGATTTCAACCACTTCTACGCCATGGATGAGGCCCACCACAAACGCCTAGTTCTCCGGATCCAGGAGGCCTTTGGAAACAAGCTGTGCTCAGCCTGCAGCGTGGAGAGCATGACGCTGCAGGCCCTGTGGGAGAAGAAGTGCCAGGTAAGCGGAAACAGACATGCTTGCAAGGGCACGAACGTAAGTCTGTCTGCTTTTTATTTTATTTTTCACCTATTTTGAGAGAGAGAATGTCCAAGCAGGGGAGGGGCAGAGAGAGAGGGAGAGAGAATCCCAAGCACTGCCAGCATGGAAGCGACTTAAGGGCTCGAATTCACAAACTGCAAGATCATGACCTGAGCCGAAATCAAGGGTTGGACGCTTAACCGACTGAGCCACCCAGGAGCCCCCCTTCTCCCTTTTCTATATCACCAGCTGGAGGGCAGCTCACCCCAGAGCTCTTAGGCTGGGGGGCAGAGATGATTTGGAGTGTTCAATGTACACACACCAGTTCCTGGGCGCTTGTGAACTGGGATTGACACCTGCCAAGTATTTACAATTTGCTTGGCAGACTGTTGGAAGCATCTAGGTTGCCTTTGAATGGCCTGGCCAGAACCAGCGCACAACAGTGTGGTGAAATTGGACCAGTTGGTGATTACCACTTTCTTTATCTCCCATAGAATCCCATTTTCAGGCTCCTACTTCCCCTCAGGGATAGGCCGGTCCATTCTGCCTCTACCTCAATGTCAGAAAATCCCTGCATTAGCTGACAAAGCATGTAAGTGATTCAACTCAGAGGCTTAACATTTTAAAAGGCTCCCTTCACAGATTCGGGGTCATGGCTGGAGAGAGTTAAGGAAGGAAGAGCTCAACAAAGGGATCCAGGCTGGAGAGAATTCCCAGGTCCCTTAAGCTTAGTAGAGCCTCCAAACTAGGCCTTGAGGAACGTCCAGAAAAGGAATGTGGGCCTCAGATATATGCTGCTCTGATCCCACAGGATGATAGATAATGGGAGAGGGGAGCTTCAGGAAAGGTCAGCCTCCCATTTGGACTATCTTTAAAAAAAGAAAAAAAGCAAGTCCCTTTCATTCACAGCTGCTCACTTACTCCTACACGCACATCAACCAAAGCATCTTAAAGAGGCAGTTATTTTTGAACTTGGGGAAGAGCTTTTAATTAAAAATCAATTAAAGCTTTTTCACTTGCAAATATTTATTGAACACCCAAGTATGTGCCAAGCACCAGTCTAAGCACCTGAGATAAATTAGTAAATAAAACAAAGATCCTTGCCTTCATGGGGCTTTCATTCAGGTGCAAGGAAATAGATCATAGATCATCATCATAACAAAACCATTACAGAAAATGCTAGAAAGGGATGCAAGCAATGAAAACACAAAGGCAAGTGTGATTAGGAGGAAGCAGCGTTCTGTGGGTTGGAGGGTCGATCTCAATTGTAAATAGGTTGATCAGGGTAGACATTCGAGGGAGTTAATCGTGTGGACACTGGGGGAAGAACTTTGCCAGCAGAGGAACCAGCCAGTGCCTGACGTCTTTGAGGAGAAGCAGGGGCACGGGGCTGAAGAGCAGAGCAGCGAAGATCAGAGCCCGTGGGTGATTGGTTAGGTACTCCAGCTCTCACTCTGAGGGAGGAAGGTTGTGAGAGGGTTCTGAGCACAGGGTGCTGTGCCCTGAATTACACGTTAATGGAGTCTCTGTGTCTGTTAGGAAGAAGCCAGGGGTAGGAGGGGAACCGGTGAGGAGAGCACTGGTAGCAAGTGGTCAGATTTGGAATCTACCAGAAGGTGGAGCCGACAAGGTTTGCTAGTGGACGGGATTCAGGGTGCAAAAGAAACAGGCTTCAAGGTTGCCTCCCAGGTTTGGCCTCAGTAACTGGAGATGCCAGGTGGTTTTGCACACCTATAAAAGGGCTAAATAAACGTCTTTGACTCCACAGAGGCTAATGAGTTAACTCTTAGTATCTCTTAAAATTTCTCTAAACCACTTTTCCTCGCTGAAACTTTGTGATAGTTTGCCAAATATTTATCACACCTCTGCCCCTGAACCTAAGTTGATATTTTTTCAGACTCTAAGGCCTAATTTGGAGAGATTTTTCTCTCAGTGGAGTCTCTCTTACGATATGAAATAATAGTAATAACAATGTCACCTTAACAGCTAACATTTATTGAGCCTCTCTGCTCCGTGTTTGGTACATGGATTGGCACATTTAATCCTCTCTGCAGCACTATGAGGTAGGTGTTCGTTATTATCCTCATCTTATAGATGAGACTTACAGAGAGGCTAAGCCTCTTGCCGGAGAGAACATTGCTAGTGAGTGGCAAGAGCCAGGATTGAGCCGCAGCCTGCCTGGCTCCCCAGAGCTCCCGCAGCTTCTGATGCCGTCCCAGCGCCGTTCCCTCACCTTGGTGGTTTTCACAACAAATATCGTGGGTTACACTCATAAAAACACGTTCTCCTTATCCATGAGCCCCTATTATCAGAGAGTCACAGAGAGTTAGCAGAATGGAAGAAAGGGCTAGAGACCTGTAGGAGGGCCTTTGAATTTGGGATTCAGGTAAGAACAAATCTGAGTAAAGCTAAGTTTGATAATCAGATATCTGTCATAAATATAGATTTAATACTTTGTGCCCAGGGAGTATCCTGGATGGAATGCCTTCCTGCATACGAAATTGTTTGGAAGTCTGCAAGAGTAACAGGTTATCTTCAGGAATACTGACTAGGACGGACAGTGAATTTCTAGCAGCAGGGGGACGAGCTATCCTCATTTTCAAGTATGGGCTAATCTGTGTCTTCCAACTACCACACACCTCAAATTACGAAGGGAAGAGATTACGATGACATATCAGAAAAAGGGAGCCTGTCATCCATTTGAATTGGAGGATCTCCCTGTTCTTCGCTTCCCGAAGTTTTCCTTGCTGTGTCTCTTCTTAAAACCTAAACAGAGACCTCACAGTCATCAGTCACCTACCCTGTGCTGGTGGTTAAACTTTAAATATTCATTATGTAATGAGCTGCCTGGCATGTAACCCCCTGAGTATTTTATCACTACAATTTAATAGCACGAAGTGTACTACCATTCAGTCAAATTTCATTTACCCGACAGTTACGTCCCAGCTCACTGATACATGTGCGTAGCGGCTATGGGTTTTGAGGTACAGTGAATTAGAAGATTTATTCTACAATGTGGCAGTATTTCGAATCTTAATGAGAAGGTGGGAGTACATAACACTCCTAAAATACAAAACGACCGATATACAATTGCAGGATAAAACTGCCCTACCTGCACTCTATGAAGAGAGGGGTTTGTAATCAATCAATTGAAAAATAGTACATAGCATAAATCTACAGCCCAGGGGCCGCCAGTAAAGGACCCATCAAAATAAGAGGAGGTCAATCAAGGAATAATTCTCAAAAGAAATTCGATTTCAAATCTGAGCCTCAAGAGAAACCCTGAACATAAATTGCTGAGCTGGAAGGGAGAGAAAAATATAGCAGGGCAATGGAGGGAGGCAGATGCGAAACACAGGCCCTGGGGGCAAGAGTTACTGCCCTAGAATTCCATAGAATAAGGTTGGTTTGCTAGGTCAGCCTCCTGCTGTCAGCAGAAATTCTCCCTATAACTCTTAGGGTCAGATTGCTCAAGAAGTCTCTTGAGGAAAGGCATAAAGCCCCTTTTGTACAATTTGTACTCCTTACACCTTTTCCAAGGCAGACTAAAGAATAGCATGTTCCTCTTATCCCCTGACACTGCTCAGGGTCCAGGCAGCTCTGAAAATGGCCTGCCGGAGAAGGATCGCACAGCCTCCCGCCTCTCCCACAGTCCATTTCCAAGGCCAGCTTTCTCCCCTTCCCCAGGCTGGAGACCCCAGCCTTCCAGCCAGCCAATTACACCGCCTGCGGGAAATCCTCCCAATCTCCCAGGCAATCTGCTTACTATGAGCCTGTGATTAACCTCATTAACACACGTGTTTACCACAGGCATCATTAGCAGTCAGTCAGACATTACTCAACACCATTAAAAACAACAAGAACAACTATTTGCCTGTTGGGTGCATCCAGCCTGGTGCACCCTTGCTTTAGGCCCCCAGGAGCAGTTGGTCAGGCACCTTAGTCACTAGCTAAACACACTGCAAAGGAGACACACATTCATAGCCTTCCTTCTTGGGTGCCTGGGGGATTATGCTCTCGGGCTAGCTATCTGAGGATTGCGGTCCAGAGAGTGTAAACACGCTGGACATTCCTCCAGGAAGAGATTACTGGTGCCTGGGAGCAGGGGGACTCTATTACTTCTAGAAACCTAGGCAGCAGAGCTCTGAATTGGGACAATCAAAATAGCAATTCCCTGTCCCTCAGCTGCCTCTCAGAAACTAATTAATGCTGTGACTGTGGCTTGCTAATTATTTTCAAAATCACTACCAGTCCCCAGAGGCCCCGCTGGAGACCCATTGCCTCCTGGAAGTCATCCCTGCCTGGAGTAGTGCCCTCCCACGCCCTCGTGGGAAGGGTTATTTCATTCAGTCAGCTCGCACTGTTGAAATTCTAGGTACTCCCAGATTAGTTCAATGTGTTGGTCACAACCCCAGGAGTGTCAGTTTCACGACCGTAGGAGCCATAACTTGTGGACCGCGCCAGCCACGGGGCTCTCCATCAGGGGCTCAGAGCCCCAAGGGAAGGGGCATGGGTAGAATTTAAGTAGGCTGTGAATTTGCATGGGAAAAATCTACATATTTGTTCCCTGTCACCTTTAGCTGAAAATTAGTATACTCATCGACAACGAGTGCAGGCAGTCAGCCATAGCACTATCGGCCGTACGGGTGACTTTGTCCCCATAGAAATCACAGCTATTTCCATATTACGTTTCAGTTATTTGAAATATCACTTAAATTCATCATTAACTCAAAATGATGGAACTTAGTGCACTTATAACAAAATAGTTTTATTTAATGTGAAGCATATACATTAATTTATTATAAACTTAATAATATGTTAATAGCTATATTTCACTCTTAATAATTTCTTTTGTAATCCTATTTTATTTTATACATTCATTTAAAACATAATCTGAGAAGGGGTTTGGGATTTTGCCATACTTCTAGAGGTGTTTGTGACAAAAATAAAGCTAAGAATCTTCAAGTCATATACAAGTACTTAAACCTTTGCTTACTGATTTTTCTAAATACATATATTATATATATAATATATAACATATTATAATTAATATAAATATATATTAAATATAATGATTTAATTTATATATGCTTGTATTCGTTTGTCTTTAATCCTAGCAATCAGGACAAAGCAGGGAGTTAACACTCAGCTTGTTCATAAATTGCTCTCCTTTTTCTGTTTTGAATGTTTCAGGTTCTTATTTTCTATCACTGCCCCTTCTACAAGCAATACCCCTTCCTGTGGCCCGGAAAGAAGATCCCAGCGCCCTGGGCAAACACCACAAGTGTGCGCAAACTAATCCTCTTCTTGGAGACCACTCTGAGTGAGCGGGCCCCACGGGGCTCCTTCCATGTCTCTCAAGCGATTCTCACGCCCCGAGTGAAGACCATCGCCCGAGGCCTGGTTGGTGGCCTCAAGAACACTCTGGTTCATAGGTAAGAGTTTGCTTCCTCTAACTTGAACACTGACAGTACAGAGCCTGCTTGGGATTATCTGTCTCCCTGTCTCTCTGCCCTTCCCCTGCTCGTGCTCTCTGTCTTTCTCTCTCTCGAAATAAATAAACATTAACAAAAAAAAAAAAATTTGCTTCCACCCCAGAAGTAAGGTTTAAAAAAAACAAAACAAACTTGATTCTCTTTTGAATCAACAGTAAAATTGTATAGTTTGAACATTTAGAATAATGACAAAACAGAAAACCTTATATTTGAAAAATCTGTGCATTTGAGGTGGTTTGCATTAACTGTGGCCAAAAGATCTCTGAATACTTTGTTGGAATATACAGTATACCGTAACTACTCTCCGAACTTTGATGCTAAGGCAAAGCACTTTAAGCCAACAGCACTCTGTTCATTTCTGGCACGTGGTCACACTGTGAACTTGCCCTGCCCTTGCAGCCGGCCCAAGTACTCACTCATTTAAGAAGCATTAAGTGGGGCGCCTGGGTGGCTCAGTCGGTTAAGCGTCCGACTTCGGCTCAGGTCATGATCTCGCGGTCCGTGAGTTCGAGCCCCGCGTCGGGCTCCGTGCTGACACCTCAGAGCCTGGAGCCTGTTTCAGATTCTGTGTCTGCCTCTCTCTGACCCTCCCCCGTTCATGCTCTGTCTGTCTCTGTCTCAAAAATAAATAAACGTTAAAAAAAAAAGAAGCATTAAGTGAGGCAGCTGTGCTAGGTGCTAGGTATGCAGAGATAGCCTGGCACGGTTTGTCCTTCCATAGTGACCATGAATCCTAAGAAGCAACTGAGGATGCCACCTGCACTGTCACAGCTTGAAATACTTCCTCAGAGCACAATTTATTCTCACTGTACAATTAGGTAGGAGAAGCTCCAGATACTTATATACACACACACATGCACGCGTGTGTGTGTGTGTGTGTGTGTGTGTGCCTATGGATATGGATATGGATAAAGGGAATGTTATAAATACATTTGGATAACAGGGCAACCGTGTTATCCAAGCTGAGGAAGTGTTGGGGTGATAAAGGATATTTACAAGACTCACTTTGGTTCCTGAGTTCCAGGTGGTAAGCACCAGCGTTTACATAGAGAAAGGTTCTTCCAAAAATGTGTCCCTGCCTGCTTGGTTCTGCGTTTGGATAGCATCATTCCAGATAACAGGAGTTTACCTGGCAGGAGTTCACATAGCAGGGAGCACCTGCACTTTTGTTCGCTGCTGAAAATTCCTATGTTGCCTTATGTTGGCCATGAACAAAACCAGAAACCCTTACTTTGTGACTCTATTAAGTTTTGACTAAATTACTTGTGCTGAACTTGGAAAAGAGAATGTCATAAACCAACGATATATCTCTGAAAGACCCAGAATTACAAACTTTCTTTTTTTATAATATATGTTCATGTATCCACACTATTTTCCGCATGCATTTGGTAAATTTATGGATTAACATTATTTATTTATTTATTCATTCATTCATTCATTAGTCCAACAAAGATTGAGTAGTTGGGAGGAGCTAGGTCTAAAGATACAAGGTAAACAAAAGATAAATAAATAAAATACACAAGGTAAACAAAAAATAAAATAAAGATACAAGGTTAACAATATAGTCTCTGTCCTCATGGAACTTAAGTCTATCAGGAAAAATAAACATGTACATTTCTATAAACATTGTGAAAATAACTATAATAAAGCCTGTACCAGGAGCTGTACTAATAAGGGAGAGGAAGTATTTAAAAATAAGAATACGTTATATCTGCATACTGTAATTCAGAATATGAATTACCTTCTTGCAGATGTTTTCATTTCATTCTTAAATTAAGCCAGCCTCCAGGTGGGCATATTGTCTAGAGCACATTTTTGTCCCCATTTCAGATGGGACTCAGTAAAGTTAAGTGACTCAGACCCACATAGCTAGTAAGGGTCAATACTCTGAGACTCTGAGTCAATACTCAGAGTTAGGGTAAAAGCCCTAACTCTGGACTTTGGATTATTCTAATGTTGCCCTTTTCCATATTTACCACTGACTTGAATATAGCATATTTCATTGCTCTGCTCCTTTCTGCTCCACTGGCCTGTAATTGTCTTACTAGTACCTGAATCTGGTCGTATCTTCTTGATTACAGCTGTGAACCCACAGAGTCACAATGTCTTTCATACTTGTCAACTCCGAGAACTTTAATCTGGCTGCAAATGAAGCATAAAAGTCTTGACCTTAGTGGTAATGATGGCGGCAAATGCCCAAAGCCAAGAGATCCTAGCGTGCCGAGCCCTTGCCCACTGATAGCAAGCAGGTGTCTCGAGACTGGAAAGACACTTGGGCCTCTCCACCATGCTAGTCTCAAGAATAGTACATGGCAGCAAGCATTGCCAGGCCTCCACATCCACAGACGGGAGAAACTCAGTCAAGAGTTTGTTCCCAAACCCCCAGCATGACATGCAGCTGTTATTTTCTCTGGGCAGTTGAAGAAGCATAGCCAAGAAGCAACTCCAACATGCCAAAAGTCTGTCCTAACTAAGGTACAAGGGTGCTGTCAGAGTGGTCTTGGGCACTGGTTATCAGCTGCACCAAGAGGAAAAAGATCAGGTATATTTTCCCACAAATGTAGAGGTGCCTTTTTTTTCTTTTTCAGTGGGAAGTTAACCTAACTCTTGGGTGAAATTTTGGACCTGAGATCTTGTTTGCTATGGTTCATCACCCTGAAAGGAAGCCATGAAAAATACAGCCATTCTGACTGAATTTCTATGGTAGTTGCCCCTAGATTCTTAGAAACCTTGGACTCACACTGAAATCAACTGGAAAAAAGGTTATGCCTAAGCCCAAGGACAGAGCAGCCATGAGGCCATAGAAAGGGACACAGACTGAAATCAGAGGCCTGAGACTGAAACCTGACTTGGTCCCTGTTAATGGGCTGAATTATGTGCCCTGGAAATTCATATTAGAGCCCCAGGCCCCAGTCTCTCAGAATGTGACTGTATTTGGAGGGTCTTTAAAGAAATGATTAAGTTAAAATGAGGTCGTTAGAGTGGGCCCTAATCCAGTCGGACTGGTCTCCTTATAAGAAGAGGGAATTTGGAAAGAGAGACTCCGGGGATGGGTGTGCTCAGAGAAAAGCTGATGTGAGGACACAGCAAGAAGGTGGCCATCTGCAAGCCACGGAGACAAGACTCAAACCAAACCTGTCAACATCTCAGTCTCAGACTCCAGCCTCCAGAACTGGGAGAACATACATTTTTGTTGTGTAAGCCACCCAGTCAGGCGTTTTCTATGGCAGCCCTAGCAAACTAATGCTGTCTCTTAACAGGTGGCCTTGGATAAGTTTCCTGAGGTCTCTGATCTGTCCCTTTCTCGCCACTTAAAGAGGATTAATAATACTGCACAAAACTGTAGAATCTTACGTGACAATGCCTACCACAGTGCCTGGCACAAAGTAGGCATGCCAACTCTACCTGTAGAGAAACCCAGAAACGGAGAGGGCCAGCCTTGTTCCCAGTGGGCTTCAAAGGCAAAGGGAAGTTTCCAAGCAACTGCTCTGCTCGTGGGGCCTGGTGCTTCACAGGCCTATCAGCAGTATCTGGCTCACCCTTCTGCACTGATCCCCCCTTGGTAAATAAAGGCCAGGAGTTCAGAAAACAAAGCAGTTTTTCCTCACAATGAGTTCTACATTTTCCTGTCGTTGTACGTAATCCTGGTTATTTGATCCTTGCCTTGAGGAAAGGTTGATACGAGCAACCTGAGGCTGACACAGAGCTCTTTGTCACCGGAGACCGCACATTTCCCACATTTCTCTGCTCAGGCTCCAGGGATCCCCTGTGGTTTGGCTCCGGCTGGAGTCACCTGGAGTTGCCACCAAGCCTTTAATTCTCATTTTCCCATGATGACCAGAAGATGGCGCCAGCATTACATACCTAAACACTGACTGGCAGATTCTCATTATTTTTTAAAGTAAGCTCTACACCCCACGTGGGCTTGAACTCACGACCCCGAGATCAAGGGTTTCATGCTCTATCAACTGAGCCAGCCAGCTGCCCCTGACTAGTACATTTTAAAAAGAAGTCTTGAATGGATTAGGCTCAGGACTGCAGTGGCCTTCCTGTGGGCCACTGTATGTATTCCAAGCCTCTATCGCCAAGGGAAGACTATTTGTGGCGCTTTGTTCTCGGCCTTCAAATATCTCTACCCTACACTCTACCATCTATGATTCCTTCTCTCGTGCCAAACACTTACACGGTGCTTACTATATCCCACGCGTAGTTCCAAGCACTTCACATGTATTACCTTATTTAATTCTTCAAAAATCTGTATGAAGTTAGTAGTATTATTATCCCCACTTTACAGGGGGATAGACTGAGGCGCAAAGAAATTAAATAAGCTGAGGTCAAGTTGAGGTTATTAAGTCTTCAGGAGACCCAGTTAAAAATGTAATTACTCATGTGATCGTGGTTTCTTAAATCCCAATTAGGCTACTAATATAAAAATACAAATTGACTTATGAGATGCGTTTTAGCCCCTGGCCAGTTATCAAGTCCACTGAGTGAGGGAAGCAACGCAGGACTGACCATCATTGTCACGGTAAGAGGAAAAGAGAAAGGAAGGCAAAATGGTACCGAGGTCTCGATAAGGTTGTCGAGACTACGGAGAGGTTAGGAAGGGCAGCTCTGAAAGAGAAAAGGAAAGGAGAAGATGACAACCAAGGACAGCGTCACCACAAGAGAAAGAAGTCCACTAAGATGAACTTATTTTCAATTTTTGCCTAGAGCAAATTCTTCCTAAAAAATCCCCAGTCCCTTAACCAAAACGTAAGCCACAGTTTTTGTCTTCCTCACGGTCTTCTCAGCTTATCAGGTATTCAGTGAGCTATTTTTCCCATGATGCAAAGCTATGAAGTTTCTGTACTGCCCATGATATTTCCATTTCCTGCTAATACAGAAGGCATCCCATTAAATTGTTGTCATTTGTTTATGTCACTAAATTGTGAGCTGCTTTGGACAAAACATTCTGGCTATCACATAGAAAACCCTCAAATTGTAAAATGTAACTCACAGGCTGTGTTTGTGAGACCACTGAGTAAGCACTGGTCCATTAAGAAGCCACACATACTCCTGGAGTAACTGTATATCCAGATGGGAAAGTGAACCCTGACCACCTCCTTCATACCATACATGAAAATTAGCTGGAGGTAGATCTTTGATCTAACAGGAAAGCTAAAACCATAAAGCTTATAGAAGAAAACAGGAAAATATTTTTGTGACTTGGGACTAGGCAAAAGTCTCCTAGATAGGTCACATAAATTATAAGAGAAAAATTGATGAGTCAGACTCCATTAAAATTAAGGAATTCAACTCACCAAAATATGCCATTGAGAAAATTAATAGGCAACATATGGGCAAGGATAAAATATCAAAAAGCATATCTGAGAAAATACTAGCATCTAGAATATATAAATAACTTCTACAGCTCAACAATTAAAAGAAAAAAGAAAAAAAAGAATAGGTAGAAGAATTGAACAAGAACTTCAAAAAGCAGACATACAAATGGCCAATAAGCACATTACAAACTGCTCAGCCTTATTCTTCATCAAAAGAATGCATATTGAAACACTGTTATATATCTTTACATACCCACTAGAATAGCTAAAATTAAAAAGACTAATCGTGCCAATGTTGGTGAGGCTCTGAAGCAACCGGAAGTCTCATATTTTGTTGCTGGGAATATATAATGGAACGACCTCTTTGGGGAAAGATCTGGAAGTTTCTTATAAAACTAAATGTAAACCTCCCGTATAATAAGGCAATTTCAGGTGTTGGTACTTATCCAAAAGAAATGAAAATAAGTGTTCACAAAAAGACTTAGATAAGAATATTCATAACAGTTTTATCCACAATATCTAAAAACAAGTAGCTTCCCATTTATTCATCAATAAGAAAATGGATAAACAAACTACTATGTTCATGCAGTGGAATACTGCAGTGATTAAAAAGGAGAACAGACTACTGGCGTATATAGCAACACAGATGAATCCAAAACCAGAATGCTTAGTCAAAGAACCTCACACAAAAAATACAGAGTGCGTGAACTTGCATGAAGTTCTAGAACAGGCAAATTTAATCAATGGTAGGACAAAAGTTGTGACAACTGTTGCCTCTGGGAGGATGGGGACAGGGATTGATGAGGAAGGTACATGCAGGAACCTTCTGGCCTGCTGGCAATGTTCCTTGTGTACCTTGACATGGGGTATGTGTTATGTGTTTACGTTTGTCACAACTCAACTAGGTTACATGTAAGATTTGTGCATTTTTTTTTTTAGATTTGTGCATTTTATTGGATGCAAGTTTATGTCAAAAGAGAAACAAATTAAAACAAATATTGAATCCTCCTTAATGAGATGCATACTGAGGCGTTAGGGCATGTGTGTAGATGTGTGCAGTTGGAACTTGTCAAAAATGTAAGATGTTTTGATGGAAGGATAGAGTGGTGGGTCGATGGACGGTTATGTGGCAAGTGCTGTAAAATGTTAGTGCTGGAAGCTAGATGGTGGATGCACTTACTATAAATTTATTTCAGTGTTGCAATCAATATGTTTGCAATTTTTCATGTTAAAAATAATTAAAGAGACTACCAATAATTAGGTCTTGATCTTAGTCTTTCAAGGCCCCATTGACATGGCTGTCTCTTTGGTGCTTGCGGCAAATAATCTTGTCTTCCAGCGCAGAAACCTTGAAAGTACAATTCTCTGTTGGAGTTGACATCACTCCATCCCTCAAAGAGATATAAAGCTTAAACAGATGAACTTCTGGGGGCTTGTGCTTTTATTGACATACTTTTGTTACATTAATGGAAACGTCTTATTTCTGTTTCTGAAAGAGTCCTTTTAAACTCTGCTCCCTGCTCTCTCTTCTGTGCAGGAATCTTCCTGCCATCCTGGACTGGGTGAAAACCCAGAAGCCCGGAGCCATGGGTGTCAACATCATCACATCGGACTTCGTGGACCTGGTGGACTTTGCCACTACTGTCATTGAATTGAACGACCTCCTACAGGAGGATAGAGCTTTGGCTAAATGCTGATTTGATTTTTTTTTTTTAATTTATTTAACTTAATGTTGACTTTGTTGATCCAGGCCAGAGTTCTGAAGGGTTTCCTGTTAGGATGGTCCCTGGGCAGTGATGGGGAAGTAGGAGGAGGAGGGTGTTTTCCCTTCTTCATAGGGCCATTTGGATTAAACTACAGAGATTTTAATTGCATTTTTCCCAAATGAGACTAAAACTTAAGTCCAAGGGAAGAAGCATATCTCATGTGATCAAGGTCAAGGTCTCCCCAGTGGCTCATGATGTTGGATGTAATATGGAAGTGGAGTCTCCAGGTTCCATTGAGTGTCCCCTAATTGGCCCAGTTTCCTGTTTTCTTCCAGGATGTTGTATTTGAGCCTGTGAGGAGATGAATCAGAAAGGCATCCTTAGTCAAAGTAATGGCTCATTGCAGGCGTGGATGGCCCTATGGGGTGGCCCTAACATCAACCCAAGGCTTTGAGGGGAAAAAGGGCCAAGCACCAGCTCTCTCTGGCATGTTGAATGTCACCACTTCTCCCCTGAGAGAGTAAGACTTCTTTATCACCAGGCTGTACCAGCCATAATCTGTTCTTCCATAGCTTATGCTTGGGAACTGGTCACCTTCATTCTTTAGATAAACAGTACGTACTGCCTTTGGTATCAGAAATGTGTTTCCCGGTTTTAAAACATTGATCCCTTTCTATTTCTATTGGCCCCTTCTTAAAAGTGAAAGGAACAGTGGTGGAAGAGCCTTTCAGTGTGGGGCCCAACAGGAGATAGACATGCATGTTTGCTGCACGCCCGATTTCTTTGGTTTAAATCTGTAGCTTTCCCCAAAATGGCTGCCAGGTAAACTCCTGCATCATTTTGGCAAAGTCCTTTTTGAAGAATGGGATCTTCAAGCCAGATCTTGGAATCGCATTTCCTTGTTGTCTGCCTAGGACTCGGTCTGTGCTGTGAGACACAACGCTAACGGAAGGAGCCTTGTCTGTGACACCGGGGAGGCAGACACAGGAAGCATGGGAAAGTGCAATGGATTTAAGGAGGAAGCTCCAAGTGGGTTGGGAGCTGTTCTGTAACTCCTTGAAAACAAGACTACCTCGGGGACATTTAGGATGACTTGTGGGTCATCAAGTGAGAAATACCCAGTGTGGGAACTTTTCCAGTTTGTGTCTTGATTGTTCTCCTTTTTGCAGGTTGTTCTGAGCCTGCTAATCACCACTGCATGAGGGCTTTGAAACTCAAGGGGGGATTTTTTTTAATTGGTAAGAGGTACTTACCTATAAAGAGTCCTCTTGTGTTTTATTTATTTATTTATTTATCCACGTATTTATTTATAGATTAAGTATCTTCAGTGCTTCTTACCTCAAGAGCACTCACAAAGGAGCTTCCCGAACTCTTTTCACCCAGGCCCGATGCCGCCCTGATCTTTCTCCCTTCAATAGGACCGTGCATTTCAGCACTGTGAGTGACCTCTGACTCAGCTACAGATATTCCCAGCTCCCCCAGTCATCCTGGGACAGTGTTCATGCGTGGGTGTGGTCCAGACTTGAGAAGCCACTGCCAGGCCATGCACTGGGTCAGAAGATACAATGGGTCATGAAGAACTCTCAGTTCCTGAGGAAGACTCTCCAGTAGAAGGTTGAAAAGGAAGGAGCTGGAAAGAAAACTGGGCATGGAGTGTGTACATACCGAGGCTCCTCAGGACTGTCTGAGGATCCCTAAGGAAATGGCAGCATCTGGATTCTTAAGGAGGAAAGATAAACGTGGAATCCTGGATGGATGTGTGTATGTGTGAAGACCGTTAGGCCACCCCCCCGGGAGCTTCCCATTTCTATTCTTCCGTGCTCACAGCTGGATCTTACCTGTCTCCTGCAATGGCGGGTATCTGGGGTGAGCTACCAAAAGCACACCCCCAAATCTTGGTCTTCCAGCCTCTACTGTCTGTAAAATAATTTAATCCCCGACCTCCAGCTTCTGCAGTTTGAGGAGGGCCACAACACAAATGCCTCTGGGAAAATCTGGTCTAACTTTTCCTGTTCTTGCATTTGAGCCCCCTCTCCAAAGAGGTTCCTGGGATTGTATCATCAAATTTTGGGGGGGCCTTCTCTGGAAAGGGGTAAGAAAGGAAGTGCCCTCACTTTCTCAATTTTTCTTCAATTCTAATATTAAACCCCAGTGACAAGCTCTGAAATTCCTGGCCACCCCTCGGGGTTTTATTTGTGGTCTCATTGTTTCAGTTGGTCTTCTTTTTCACTCTTGGTCAATTGCTAGGGACTAGGTCATTTCCCCTCTTTTAACCCTTTGTTACTTGGCAAAGAGATCAGGAGGCAAGAGGAGAATTATTCTGCTCTGTTTTATTTGAGCCTCAGCTTTGTCCAGGTGCTTGGTGCTACGAGGCCAGGTGTGTTGGCAGGGTGTCTTCAGAGGATGCCAGTGACACCCAAGGGCTGCTGACTGTTCAGTGAAATGTTTACTTGATTTTTGTTCCTTTCGTCTTAAGATACATAACTGCACTTCACTTGGGTTGTAACACTGAAGTGCACCTCAGTGGTTGCATAGTAAGAGGAAAGGCATCAAGCGTGACACAGAAGCACAGAAAATGGCCCCAAGGTCGTGTGCATGGAGTCCTACTCTATGTGGCAAATGCAGGTGTTCACTCCTTCATACTGTTTTGGGTTGCCAGCCTGGCTTGCATTTTGAAATTCTACACAGGAGTTCTGGGAGATAGGAGGATTATTGGCAGTTCGCCCTTGATAAACACCTTGACTTGGCAGAATCTCTGCTCCAGGAAAAAAGTTGTTCGATATAATACAAAGGATATATGCATTCTGCTCTTGGACATGAGGCCAAGCAGAAGACTCAGTGACGGGACAGAGGGAGAGGAGACTTTAGTTCTATGACTCATTCTACAACTGCCAACAATAAAAATGTTTGACCCAACCGCATCATTCACTCTCACAAGATCAAACGAGCCTACCATACTTCCTCAGAATTAACTTCAAGATCAACGAAAAAGCTACTTGATTGAGCCAAAGAGGGCTTTAGTTTCATAGGATTTGGGGCCATAGTTATTCTGAAATGTAGGCCATAGTGATCCTGAAATGGTAACTCCACATGGTTTTTCATGAACTCCCTAGACCATTTGCCACATTTCCATGGCTTTGTGGAAAAGGGAACAATCACAGGTTTCAGTTAGATTGGAGCAATGTTTAAAGGCTTGAACTTGGAGCCTATTAGAGATACCACTGCGGTTTCATGGGCAGAAAAGATATCCTTAGGGTTGGAGAGAGAAGTCAAGATGGAATTGATGGAAGGGAATGATAAATTATTGAGGATTAATTTTTAAATTATTGACAGACCTAAGGATGTCATGCCCCCCCCAAAATGATATATATGCTGTATTAGACTCTCTAGTAATTTATTTTCCTTCTCTAGTAATTTATGTTCCTTAACACTGAGACCAGACCCCTGAATTCTTGAAAATAGTTGAGCCACAGTCCAAACCCAGGATTTTTATATAGACTCAAAAGCACAAGATCTGAGCCCAGGTCATGACCAAGGTTAAGAATCCTGGCTCTCCTTTCATGACCTCATATTCACATCACAAAGGTTATGTTTCTGTTCAAGAAGACAATGAAGTGAAGCCTTCTAGAATTAAATGCAGTTTTGTGGTGTGTCAGGATTTTCTGTTTCTGTTTTTCTGAATCCTGCCATAAGAAAGTGCTCCCCAAAGAGACATTATTACAACCTGGCGAGAAAGCTTAGTGCTAAGCTAAAGGTGGAGAAACAGAAGAAATTACGACGGAAATGAAACGATTTCTTTTCGTGGACGCAGTAGGGCTACACAAATTCAGGCCATCTTACAGAATGAATTCATGTCCCAGTTGAAGTTTTTGGAATGTTCTTTATTGGCTGACTGTAGATTTTTATTGTTAGGTTCTGGGAAATGGAACAACCTAATGAGTGGGGCACGCCATGAGACTTCTCTCTCATGGCTGAGCAAGTAAGCAACCCTGTGCTAAATCCACCTCGGTTCCTTAATCTGGAATAAAGATGTTTTCGGGTACCTTAGTGATGTTCTGCAAACCTTGGTCAACTAGCTCCCCAAAATGTCAGGTCCCTTATGATTAAATTAAATGCCTTATACTCAGGGGGCGAGGTGTGCAGTTATGGTAATTCTTCCTCGTGTGGCGTGTGTGAAGAAATGCTTTTTGGGTTCATTTCTCAAAAGTGTGGTCTAGGATGACAGCTGGTGCAACATTGGCGCCATAGTGATCCGTATAGTGAGATGAATAGAGCTGAATGAAATCTGCTGACACACTTGAGTTCCCAAGAGGGGGCTTTCCCAAATGCATGCTAAACAGTCATGTTATGCCAAAAGGAAGTGCACAGAAATTGATCACGTCAAATGTCCATACGAACAGGAAGTTTGTTCTGTGTGGCATAGAACGTGGTTGTCCCTCTCAATTCCACTAACTTTGCAGTAGTCCTCGGCCCTCGGCCTCAGACTGCTTCCTAGTGTTTGCCATCATGGCTTTGTCACTCAGAAATGTTGCCTTGGGACACACAGGAGTGAATTGATTAGGTGATAAGTGATTTAGCTGGAAACTTCACCCTAACTCCAAATGGTAATGAACAGCTCTTTACTCTCCCAAGAGACTTACTATCTTCTTACCTTCTGGCTTCCCCAGCTTCCTAGGAGAAATAGTGACACAAAAGGTACTATATTGCTGAACTGGCCCTTAACCTGGAAGAATACAGTACAAAATGCTATTGGTGGTGTTGAAATAGCACAGTCTTAAATGCTCAGAAAATATTCTAAGATGACTCTTTCTATCCTGCAGTGGATACAGTGTTCTAGTCTTTTCTCCAATGATACTTATTCTTAGTACTTTTCAAACTCCTTTCTAAGCCACATAGTTTGGATAAAATATTTTTCTTCTCTTTGCTGGGAATTCAATCCCACAATCTTGAGATAACCTCAATAGTCTAGAGGCATTTTCCTTCTCATTCCTTCTGATCTGCACAGAATACCACTCTCTCCTCTCCTCTTGGCCATCCTTGATCATCTGCTGATTACTGTTAATAACAGAATACCGGTGAAATTCATCCAAATAGACACACACATTCAATGAGGCCCAAGCCCACTCCTATCACAGTGGTTTTTATTGCTCCTTACTGGTCCCAAATGCGTAATTCTGACCCCGACACACACATGTGTACGTGCATGCACGCGTGCATGCACACACACACACACACACACACACACACACACACACACAATCTGATTGGGGCCCAGATCTCGGGGCCAATACTTCATTCAAATCGCAGGGGCATGCTCACAAGCTTGGAGCCCAATGAGAAGCACAGCACTTTGAAGTCAGATAAGCCTTCCGTTGCTTTGTATATTTGCAGTTTAATATATGTTATTGCTTTATAGCACTAGTAACACTTCAGTCATGAATCTATAGTATCAACATGATAAATCTTAGAACATATTCTAGGCACAGCGGTACCTTGCTGCTATTATACTTACTAGTTTGCACCCCTGTGTTAATAAGCGTCACATACAGACTGTGTAGGCAGTGTTTGTATTGTGTATATGCCAACTGTTATACTTAACCTCGCCGATCAGCAGTTAGAAAATACAGAGGTTGTCATAGTGAAAATAAGTCTTGGTCAATTCAGATATGATATGTGAATCTGATAAATACTCTGTTAGATATTCTGTTTGTCCTCTATGCTTGTTTTATATTACAGTGCATGCTGTTTGCTAAGTTAAGTAACAAAAAATAATAAAATCAGAATAGTAAATTGTACCAATTTTAAGGTTAAAGTTTGGTACTTAACTTATATGCTGCTTGGTACTCTGAAATGTATTTTGTGGCTTAATTATCTTATTTACATACGTTTCACTTGGCTTCTTCCCTACGAGGAAATAATTGTTCAAATATATCTCTCCTTCTTTCTTGTAACCTGGATAATTCTGCTTAATTCAACCTAAAACATCGTAAAGCCAGATTACCTCATTTTAACTGTGAAAAAACAATTTAATAGGTATGATGACATTATGTCTTTTCTTGTATTTTATTTGAACGACCTAAATAGGCTTAAACCTAATAATAAATATAAAGCTTTAGCAGGCATGTTTCCTTGTTTCTGTATACATTTTATTGTTGACCCACTTCTGATCTTTTTTTTTTTTTTAAAGGTTATAGACCCAGTGTCAATCAAATATCTTAGTATACGACTTTGGATGAAGACATATTGGAATCAGCTGACCACACCTGCAGTCCCCAAGATGAGCCGTGCACGAAATGTGCACCCAATCTTGTCACCCACCCTTTTCTAAGCTTTGCCCTCAGCACTTCAACCATTTCTGCTAGGCTTTGGCCAGGTCCTGCATCCATATTCTCACCTGACCACCATGGTGAGCCCATGTTACTCTGAGTGATTGCCAAGCACCGAGATAAAACAATGCAGAGATTAGAGTGGGCATCCAATCTGTTGGCAAGGAAGATTCCAATATTTTCTTCATTCCTAATTCTTTTTAGTAGAATGCCTGAGCCCACTTAATTTCAGTGACTTTCTCTTTCTGCCCTATGCCCTGCAAAAATAACAGGGTCTGGTGAAACACCTGTGTATGAATTTAGCAGAAATGAAGTTAATTCTAAGTAGTCATTCATTTCACATAGTTAATGTTACAGCAGCAAATTAGGGACGATTCTATTTCTGTTCAAGTTAACATAGCAATCGAAGAACACATCATAGATTTTTCACCTGTACTTTTAGTCATGGTTAGTAAATCTACCATATGGTCTTTTTTTTAAATTTTTTTTAATGTTTATTTATTTTTGAGACAGAGAGAGACAGAGCATGAATGGGGGAGGGTCAGAGAGAGAGGGAGACACAGAATCCGAAGCAGCCTCCAGGCTCTGAGCTGTCAGCACAGAGCCCGACATGGGGCTCGAACTCACGGACCGTAAGATCATGACCTGAGCCGAAGTCGGACGCTTAACTGACTGAGCCACGCAGGCACCCCTACTATATGGTCTGATGGGCTTTCATAAGCACCACTTTCAGTCATCCCCATTGGCTTTTAGTAGAAAATGGCATGATGGAGATAGGTCTGAGTCCCAACATCCACATGGTGTATTTGCAAAGACTACTGCCTCAATTTCTGAACACACACGTGGGTTGAAACATTGCCTCTGTGAAAATGGAGCGCGTATATTATGTACAAATTAATTTTTCATAGTACAACTAGCTTATGAACATTCTATTGAGTACAGAAGCTGGGGCAACAGGCATTTCAGAGATGCATAGCCCTGTGTTTCTATCCCAGCTCTATCACATCCCGACTGTATAACTCTAAACAAAACTAACATCTCTAAATATACAAGATATAGGACTAACAATACCTGTTCTGATGGGTTTTTGAGAAGTCTACAAAAGACACTATACAGAAAACATTTCATCACACAGCCTGGCACACAGTAAACTCTCAAGAGTAGTCAGTCTTAGTATTGGGGGTGGTGACTTTGCACCCACCCCCTCCAAAGAGTACCTGGCACAATCCCTTCAACATGGTTGACTACTAACTCTTGTGTTTATTGCTAATGACTTAGCAGGAGCTAATTAATAAGAAGGAAAGCAGATAAATTCAGAGAGTGGAAGAGAAAGTTGCACACTGGACTATCTGTGCACTGCTCTGAGAGTGAGTAGGGTTCCCACCACTGGTGGTGTGCCAGATGATGTGAGGGGGACGATGGTCATAGCTTTGAATAGAATTTATATCATCAATCACTTAATCATCCTGATTAGTGGAGAGGAAAGTCTCAGCTTAGTGACGAAAACTCTCTAACCCTTGTTTTTCTAGCAAAAACAACAACCCCAAAAAGGCCAGTAATATCCAGCTAACATTTAATATAATTTTGTGTGCATTTTCTTTCTTTTATGGTTACTCTTTTATGGTTACCTTCTCTCTATGGCAAGTGATACTGGGTTTTTCAACAGTGATATAAAATTTCCTTAAGTTTTTAAAAAAATTCCACTGTGAAGCTATGGGAGTGGCCTTTGTTTATGATCCTTTCCAGGCTGAAAACCACCATAGTTGATTCCACTGCACGCTTTTGTCAAGAATTGGGTTTGGCCATGCTCTTTTCAAACATCCTTAACTAAGTAAATAAGTATATAAACACACTGTTATTTGAGCTAGAAAACCACCTCTTCTTTCATAAGGAGACTCTCAATGTCTCCTGTAGAAGTCTGTGCCCAGTCCATGCCCTCTCTCCGTGCCATCCAGTGTGGCAGGAGAAAGGTGCCCGAGTCACTTAGTCCTACGGATGGCTGCGCTGGAGATATGTGCAATGCAGAGACCAGACCCTGCTTCTTTGACTTGGAAAGTGAGTCCTCTTCTGTGAATCCCTGAGGTTAGAATGCCTGAATGCTCTGGATTTTTGTTTTGTTTTTTTTTTTTCTCCCCAAAGGAATTCTTGATCAGCAGTATGTTTTTTTGTTTATCCCTCTGCAAATCTGCTCACTGTGACTGAAGGATTGTTATTATCTTTAAGACTTGAAACCTTTCATTCTCAGAGAGGGTAGAAGGTTGCAAGGGAGGAACAGTGTCCAAAGCCCATGTGCCTCAAACCTCACCCCGGATGGCCTGGGCAAGTGCCAGTTAAACAAAAGTGCTAGTCAGACCAGGGTGTTTGCACAGCTGGGCAGTGTTTTTGGAAAGCATGGGTGGGGAAAGGGGACACAGAATTGTCAGCCTCTGTCCAGTAGCATCATGCAACTGAGAGAAGCCTTAGGCAAGCAGATGGCTTTAATCTAAGGGGCCTGGTGTCTAAAGAATGGGACTTATCCTGTGGAGAAAGGCCCTAAGAAGCAGAGCTCTTATTGCAAAAGAAGGCCACTGAAAGCTATTCTTTGTTTAATCTCTCTGCTTTGTGGCCTAAAGATTTTCCTGCTTTGACGCTTAATGGGTGTTTGCTCAATCTGGGCCCAGGAGTCTCATTTGTAGGCCTCCATGAAGTATAAATGGATCTGGAAGAAGACATTAGACTGTCTTTTGCAAAAGCTCCCCCCTTCCCCAACAACCTTGCAGGTTTAGAACTAACCTGCCACACATCAGAGGGTTCAGTGGTCTATTTCATTGGTGCCAGAATGCCCTGACATGACATACAAAATTTTGGAACTGGAGCACCTGGGTGGTTCAGTCAGTTGAGTGTCCTACTCTTGATTTCAGCTGAGGTCATGATCTCACAGTCATGGGATTGGGCCCCACATTGGGTTCCACGCGGGGCATGGAGCCTGCTTGGGATTCTCTCTCTCTCTCTCTCTCTCTCTCTCTCATCTCTATCTCTTTCTCTCTCCCCACGCACCCCTGCCTCTCTTCCCCCTCTTCTTTCTCTCTCTCTTTCTCAAAAAAGTAAAATAATTTGAAACTATGAACTATGAGCACATCTTTCTAATAGAGAATCCATAGCTCTCATCAGACTCTCAAAGGAATCTATGATTCTAAGAAATTTACATACCGCTGTCTTTCAAATATTTGTGAGAATTAACTATCATTTCAAGGTTGTTAAGCAAGCAAAGATGGCTGACATAGGCTAGCTCTAGAAGATTTTGGTCTTTCCTATTTAAAAAATGAACTAAATTAAGACTCATGTGAATTTGTTGATTATGGATGCTCTCTTTCAAGAGGTAAGGTTGGATAAAAGAAGATAAAAAGGAACAGACTAAGCAAGTCCAAAAGACCCTAAAGAATGAGAGTCAGATGGGCTCTAGCAAGAGAGGGCAGTGGGAGATGGAAGAAACCAGGCACAGGAGCAGATATGGAGGCATGGCTGGGTATCCCACACGAGTCCAAACAACACATTTCAGAAGGAGGTGGACAGATTGGAGCCTTTTCAGAGAAAGGCAGCTAGGAGGCTGAAGGGTCTAGAAGTGGTGTCACATGAGAACTGGGGATGTTGTGTTTAGAAAAGACTGAGAAAGGGGAGCCTGGGTGGCACAATCGGTTAAGCATCTGACTCGATGTCAGCTCAGGTGATAATCTCACAATTCGAGAGTTCCAGCCCCACACTTGGGATTCATTCTCTCTACCTCTCTGAGCCTCCCTCGCTCTCTCATAATAAATAAACAAAATTACAAAAAATAAACTAAAAAAGACCAAGAGAAACATGATGGGGATATCTTCAATTATTTTTGAATTGTTGTATGACTGAGATATTAGAATTTTATGAATTTAATTTTTTTTTAATTTTTTTAAGTTTACCTATTTTTGAGAGAGAGAGAAAGAGAACACAAGTGAGGGAGAGACAGAGAGAAAGAGGGAAACACAGGACCTGAGACAGGCCCCAGGCTCCACGCTGTCAGCACAGAGCCTGATGTGGGGCTCGAAACCACGAACCATGAGATCATGACCTGAGCCACAGTTGGACGCTTAACTGAGAATCTTATGAATTTAGACGTAGAAGGGACCAAAGAACATTTGTCCAGGTGCTAATATTACAAGAGAGAAAACTAAAAGCCAGAGATAAATGACTGGTCTAAGGCAGTGCTGGAACTGGTCTCTGAGTCTCCTCCCAGGGTCCTTCCCCATCATTTGCAACTGCCCCCCTGAGTGTCTGATGTTCAAAGAGGAACTAGACCCATGAGTTGTCGTTTCGAGAAGGTAGAGCTCACCATCAGGCAGAATATTTCTGGTTCTCCCAGTTTTCTATTGCTGCTATAAGTCATCACAAGCTCAGTGGCTTACAGCAACACAATACAAATGTATTACCTTTCAAGTCTACAGTCAGAAGTCTAAAATGGGCCAGCAGGGCAGTGTTCTTTCTGGAGGTTCTAGAGGAGAACTCATTTCCTTGCCTTTTCAGCTTCTAAAAGCCACCTTCTTTGGCCAGGGCCCTTCCTGACTTCTTCAAAGCCAGTAGCGTGGCATCTTCAATCTCTCTCTGACTCCACTGCTGTTACCACGTCTCCTTTGATCCTAGCATCTTCTGAGGCCCCCTGTGATATACTGGGCCCACATGGACAACCCAAGATAATCAATCTCCATTTCCAAATTCTTAGCTTGATCCATCTACAGAGTCCCTTTTACCACGAAAGGTGACATATTCACAGGTTATAAGAATTCAGACATAGACATCTTTGGGGCCTCTTCAGTCTACCACCGAGTACTACGGAAAGTGTATGGACATTGGACATTGGTACTGGTTTTAGAATAGTGAGTTCGAATCCTGATTTAAGCACCTACTCATTGCATGACTACTACCCCTTTGAGCTTCTGTTCCCTCATCTATAAAATAGGAATAAAATTTCAAGGTTCAAGTAAGTGGCAGCCATATTTGTTCAAGGAATTTCCAAATGATTCTCACCAGGTAGGAATTCAATAGAAGAAATTCTATTAAATGAGAGATTTGTTAAAATGACCTTGAAATTGCATTCTGAGATTGCTACAGGAAAAAGAAGTGAAATAAAAGGTATTTTTCTCCCATATATACCTGTTTACTTCACAGATCCTGTTGAAAGGTCACTGCTTTTCTGGATAGTCAATAGCTAACAAATCTGCTTTCTTCCCCTGCAGTGCTGCTATCTGATTCTGTCATCCAGATCGCTGGTTGGGCTTGAGCAGGACTGAGAGCCTGGACTGGTCTGTAATGATTGGCCAGACCAGGCAGCTGTAACCAGCACAGGTTCCCTCCTTCACATCTGTCAACATACCTGCTTGCAAGCAAGTTGCAGCTCGTGACCACTGTCCGCAGGGGCCAGTGAAAGCAGGAAAGGAAATGGAGGGGAACACCTTGATTTTGTGCTTGAGAAAAAGTGAAACCCTGTGTTGATGCTTCTTACCATTGTCCCAAACTCTTCGGCCAGGATTGAAACAGTCGTGGGACACCACTGCTGAGTCAGGAAGGAAGTTGAGAGAAGAGTCCAGATTCCAAAAGCAGCAATCAAGGTAGGCGATCTGTCTGGTCATGGGCCTTTCTCTCAAGATCACAAAACAGGCATTTTGCCCTGCCTTGTATCCAGAGCGTCTCTGATGATGGTCTACTGAAGGAGATGTATTAGTTGTGGGTGCATGTTGAGAGAATTCAATCATCCGTCCACCAACGTGTTCTGCAAAGTGGGTTGTATTTTTCTTCCATCTTCTTTCCCTTTTGAAAATTGTTGTGTTTCCTCTACATATTTCAAAGGTTTAGAAAGTTTTCTATTTTTCGTCATAAAAATTGTATTTGTGATTTCATGAAATTCTTCCATTAGTTATGACTCTTCAAACATGGTTTTGTTCCAGATTTTGCTGGCATAAGTTCTTTCCACTTTCAAGATATACCAGGACAGTTTGCATTATAATTCTGAGGAACACACTGTCTACGCAAAAAGCTTTCGAACTCGAGCGATAGGATTTCCCAGAAAGCCATGTGCATTATTCGGCTCTGGAACCTAAGGAGTTAAAAGTCTTCAAATTGCTGGAGCAGAATCAAGTCTATTTACCTAAGCTTATCACCCGGGGTGACCAGGTCAATCATTTACTGATGAAAGGCTGTTTCCTAACTTTGACAGAAGACCGCTAAAGCCCATGCCTATCTCTATAGAAGAGACACAAGGCAATGTAGCAGATAACTGTTCTCTGCAGTGATAGCTGACCAGAGACATTTTTATCCTACACAGAATAGTAAATGCCACGGGCTCCTTCCTAGCTCAACAATAAATGAACACGAACGAGACTCATGAACGAACTGAATACCTGATGTCCCCTCGGGCATAAGAACTTGTGATTTTGAAGAAGCTTCCCTTACTTCTGGAGGTCTAGAGAGAAAAAATTGACCATAGAACAAGTTAGCGAGTGATTCTTGAGGGGGGATAAGATTATTAAGTAATCACCAAAAAACATGGAATTTTTCTCCTTCAAGTCTACACATGCCAGAAATACGTTATTTTAAATAAACATTTAGATCTGAATACAACCCCTCCAGAAATGTTGTCATATTGTTACCCATATACTTGACAGGTCTGTGCAATGGTTCCTAGCTCTTCCACTTTTAGAAGTATGGTGAAAGAGAAGCTCTATTTTTCTGAACTCCCTTTAGGAGAGGGATCGGGCAATTTATTCAACAAGGTAATGTTTGACAGTATTTTTGTCAATCATTTATGGAACTGAAGTGAATCCCCTTTGGTGCGGTTTGTGGCCGGAATTTTTATGTGGCTCGGGAAGTTAACTAGATGCAGGAGTCTAAGCCACTGCAGAGGGTGGCCTGGACACAAATCCCATGTGTGATTTGGGCTGAGTCTGTGGCTAACTCCCAGGAATGTGGTGAAGAATTATGGTAACTGATACATTTCTGTGAAGATATTAACTCTGTAAAATGTTAAGTGTGTGTCTGGCTGGTTTCCAGAGAACGTTTGTAGATAGTGCATGTGATGGAGGTGGTTTGGAACTGGGGAAAGTGTGCCAGAGCATTCCAATGCATTGGCCAGATTTACCCATAATCCCTTAGGCTGCCTTAGAAACAGATAGGTCTTATCTGTCCTTTCTCTGCAGCATCTGGAATAGGCCAAAACACTCGTGGCCCTTGAGAATATATCCAGCTTTTCTTCCCATTTCATGCATATTGGATATTAGGTAGGGGGAGGTTATTCTCAGGATTGACTAAACTAGATAGACAGTATTAGTCCTTTTACAAGTCAGGAAATGAGAACTCAGAAGTTAATTCAATGTTTATTTATTTTTGAGAGAGAGAGGGAGAGAGAATATGTGGCAGAGGGGCAGAAGAGAGGGGGACAGAGCATCCAAAGTGGGCAGTTAGCCTGACATGAGGCCCGAACCCCCAAACTGTGAGATCATGACCTGGGCTGAAGTCAGACGCTCATCTGACTGAGCCACCCAGGTGCCCTGAACCCAGAAGTTAATTAATTTGCCCATGTTTACTCAGTCAGAAGCTGAGCCAGGATTCTACCAAATCCTGCCTCATTCCCTATCCAATGCTTTTCCAAGGCAGTCGTGGAGTTAAGCACATGCAGGAACATAAATTGTGGGTGTGTGGGTGTTGAGAGGGCAGTCACCTAGGAAAGCAAGGCTGACTAACAAAGTCAGAGGTTTTCCACTGGCCCTTGGATGTGCCATGCCGGAGGCCAGCTGGGTACCACTATTACCAAAATGGCAGCATGGACTAGACTAGACCTTCTGCAAGAGCAAGTAAAAGGAACAACGGGCTGGGAGCAGAGGGAAGTGTTCCCAGTCCCAGGAGTGACAGTCACTGCAGTCTTTCCAGTCCCGGATATTTCTTCCCCCCACCCCCCTTCTTTCATTCTTTCTTTCTTTCTTATAATGTTTATTTATTTTTGAGAGAGACAGAGACAGAGTGCGAATGGGGGAGGGGCAGAGAGTGAGGGAGACACAGAAACTAAAGAGGCTCCAGGCTCTGAGCTGTCAGCACAGAGCCCGATGCAGGGCTCAACTCATGGACCGTGAGATCGTGACATGAGCCGAAGTCGGCCGCACAACCGACTGAGCCACCCAGGTGCCCCCAGTCCTGGATATTTCTTAAGTAAACCGAGGGAATTTTCAGGCTAGATCTCTGCCCCTTTCTTTTCCAGAGACTCAAACACATGAGCCCCAACTTAAGTACAACATTTGAACTATTTCCAGGGAAACAAATGACACCATTCCAGTCCTTCTCTGGGAACGAAAATTAATAATTACAATTTCACTTCACCTTAGCTAATCTCTACTCATCTAAATCCAAGGGATTTGGGCAGACAGAGGCTTAAAGCAAGAGGAACCTTCAACAATCTATCATATCGAGGTTCCCAGTATCTGCAGCCCAAAGAGGCCCATGTCAGCTTGGAGTCCAAATGGCTTACAGCTGTCATTCAAGCAGTGAACCAGTAAGGCACAGCAGCAAATCTCCCTTTTCTCCCAACCTCCATTTTGCTTTTGTTTGGATACATCCTAAAACTTCCATTAGCTGTCTGGCAGAAATTCCAAAGCAGCCACAATTCCTGAGCACTTACAGGATCAAGATAAAGAAGTGCCATCGTGAAATGTGGTTGGCTGAATATCTTTGAACAAAGAATTTCTTCTTTTTCCAGACCCACCTCATACTTAAGCATGTGATAGCAAAGGCATTACAAATAGAGATCGCATTGCCAAGGCTACTGACTAAATACCCTTTCCTGATGCAGCTGACCCCACAAGAATTGTATTCACATGCTATCATTTTTGCTAACTAAAACATTAGGATAAAGAGGAAAAGTTGAAGCTGAAATATGAGGACGCATAACAACATTTCACCTTTAACCAGTGCCTATGACGTGCAGGAAATGAACTCCTGCCTTTTTATCTACCTTTTAAAAAATCTAATCCTTATAAGAAACTTACGCAATTTGCTCAGTTCTCGTATATCAGACAGGTAGTAAGATGAGGTGAAATTTGAGTTGGGGTCTGCCTGGCCAAAACCCATGTTCTTTGGCACTCTGTTTTGGGAAAAATACTCAGCAGTGTCTATACTATTTGTATTCTAAGGGTAAAAGAGTATGGAGTCCTTTGTAAATTATTAGCTTGGATCCTCAGGGCACATATTTATGACTCCCTCAGCCAGGCATTCTTGATCCCATACAGGCATAACATTCAACATCACAGTGGTTTTCCTCTCCTCCAGGAAAGTAACAAGAAAACACACACACACACACACACACACACACACACACACACAATTGCCCTTACATCAGTTTTTCCATCCCTTTCTGAAACCGTGAAAAAGAAAATTGTCCTATCTCCTGGTTTGCGAACATTGTTTTGTTTATTTGTTTGATTTAAATGTAACACAGAGACAAATTTTTTCACTTATTGTACCCAGATTTTTTATTTCTGCGAATTTCTCTCTTTGGGATAGTTGAATATGTCGAAAGTTCCTAGTCTGGTTTTATTTAATTTCATCATAACCCTGTAAGAAGGGTGTCATGGTAAAACGACATCCTTTCAGATAAGGAACCTAAGGCTCCATAAAGGTGAGTGCTCTCTCAAAATCACTCTGCTAACAAGTCCTATAGGCTTAGGACTCCAAATTCTTCGTTCTCTTTTTTTTCTAACAAACAAGCAGTTCCCTGGATCCTTCAGGCTTACAAATGGTGGGAATGGGACAATACAAGCTATTTTCAGAAATGAAAAATGCCAACTGACTACATAGCCTGTTCTCAGGCTTCAGAGACCTACTCAAATGTTGATTGCTTTGCTTTTGGCGGAGATTCTATCAGGTCAGTGTGGTAATGTTACTCTAATTAGATTTTCATTGAGTAATGGAAATGAAGATACTACTTGATACTTAATAAAATCTGCCTTAAAGGCAAATTTGTTCAACCCATGTGCCCATAAGCAAAGAAAAAGATGGAAGGAATTCTTGCTGGGAAAAAGCTAAGAAACCACTCTCTTCTCATTGGCTATATGCCTATAGGACAGTATATGTAGGTAGGGGCTACAGGGCCCCCATAGCGTCTCTTGATATACACAGTTCCTCTCTTGGTTAACTCTATGACCAGATGGTATCTTGTGAGTCAAGAAGTTGCCAAATGATAGGAAACCCAAGAAAGTCCTTCTTCAAATCGGGAATCTGTCATGGGTGTGTCCCCGATACCTATGGAAGCCAGCTAACGTTACAGGAAGCTTTCTTGTGACTTACGAACTTCATTTCGGTCCTACGATGCTCTGAGGAGTCAGGGAGCCTTGTATCAGTTGTGCATCTGCAGGTGGCCAAATGTTTTCTTATTCCTAATGCTTCACTGGGAACTGCTCCCAGCTAGCCATCTGAGTCTCCATCCCATGTGACAGTCTTGTATGTGTCCTTGCATTGGGGTTAATGTGCATTTGCATTGCACTTTTTGTCCCCATCTCCTTGCCCTCAGGGGCTCTAAGGGTGCAGGAGAACCCATATGCTCTGGGAAATGAGCAAACAGAGAGAATGAAACCTCTGCCCTGCTCCACGCCAACTTGTTCCCCTCCTCTCCACGGTTCCAAGGTCAAGTTTCCCTTGGGAGCAGTTAGGAAACTGAAGGTCACAAAAAGCTGGCAGTTCACGGTGCCTTGGAGGGTTTCCCAGAAAGCAAAATGAAAATGAGATTGTTTCCACATAAGAACTCTGTATTTGGAGGATAGGATTCAGTCTGAATTTGCAGTTTCACTGTGCACTTAGGTAACCCCCACAGTCTAGTTGTTTTTCTTTTCCTAAAGTCAAAACAATATCAAAAATATTTCCTGCAGAGAACTCTAGGCAGAACTTTTTGTCATCGCTGAGCTGATGTTTTCAAGGATTCATATCTTAAGACAAACCCTTTATGGTGTGTTTAGCTGAGGCTCTTGTGTCTTTCTGCATAATGACGGCTGTGCATGGGGCCTGCTTTATTGTAATCTCATTAGATTTCACAGTGTAAGCAGCTGGAAGCTTGTGGTTAGTAAGTGAGCAAGTTGCAAAACGAAAACAAAAACAAGCAAACAAACAAAAAAACCCAGAGACCACACAGAGGCCAAGCAAAGATGTTGCAGTGAAGGAACAGATGGTAGGTACTCTATGACCCGAAGAAGGTCCATTCTTCAATCCTGAAAAGATTTGCCCTCAAGTTCAAGTATATGTATTGCACAAAATTTAGCTTTATTTCCTGGACCGGAATCCTGAGTATAGGCAAGAACCAATGGCTAGACGTCCCCAAATCTGACTGTTCACTTCAAAAATTCATCTCATTTTGTTTCTCTCTGCAAGATGGAAAAGCCCTCGATAAAAGGTATTATTATAGAATGTAGCTGTTTTGGTAACTCGTAGTCCAAACAACAGAACATAAAACATAGCCCAACAGAGGCATTCTGGTCCTGACTCCACCAGTATTTTGCTCTGTGGGTTTTGAACTTCTTGGTGGTGACTCAGTTCTGATTCTTTACTCTCTGCATCTTCCCTATGAATAACCACAAACATTCATTGATGGGTCATCAATGGGTCATCCTCAGTTCTGCTAGAGTCACTTACTCTTTCCGAGAAACACATTAGGCACTATTTTCAAGACAAGATTAAATAATCTTGAAGGTTTTTAATTTATCAAGTGAGCCAAACCACAGCCTCCTTAGAGTCCCCTGTTTGGGTGTGTGTGTGTGTGTGTGTGTGTGTGTGTGTGTGTACTTTTAATTATTTGTACAGTCGTCTGAAGATTATGAGTTCTCAATAAATATTCATTGATGGTAATAAATTGGTAGATGACTGGAGATTTTGTAGAGAAAGTGATTTATCTTTTTTTTAAATTTATTTATTTTAAGAGAGTGTGAGAGAGTGGGGGAGAAGCAGACAGAGAGAGGGAGAGAGAGAATCCCAAGCAGGCTCCACGCTGTCAGTGCAGAGCCCGAACTCAAGAACCGTGAGATCAGGACCTGAGTGTCATGATAAATAAAGAGTAGGACGCTTAACCCACTGAGCCACCCAGGTGCCCCTGTAGAGAGAGTGATTTTTAAAAAAGAAAAAACTTGGGGCGCCTGGGTGGCGCAGTCGGTTAAGCGTCCGACTTCAGCCAGGTCACGATCTCGCGGTCCGTGAGTTCGAGCCCCGCGTCAGGCTCTGGGCTGATGGCTCGGAGCCTGGAGCCTGTTTCCGATTCTGTGTCTCCCTCTCTCTCTGCCCCTCCCCCGTTCATGCTCTGTCTCTCTCTGTCCCAAAAATAAATAAAAAACGTTGAAAAAAAAAAATTTAAAAAAAAAAAAAGAAAAACTTTGTCATTGCCAGGGATGACTAAAGAAAGGACGAGAAGTATCAACCTATGTGGAGGGAATGGTGCGTAGAAGGTACCTTGCTCTCTGGACGTGCAGTAACAGAAGAGCACAGCAGATAGGAGACTGGTTTTGTCTGATTCTGTTACTGCTGCAGCTGACAGTGCCACACTGAGCAGATCACTTCAGCTCTCTTGGCCTCAATTATCTTTCTTCTTTTTTCTTTTTTTTTTAATGGAGATAAGGAGGTCCGCATGTATTCTTCTTTATGGTCTCCTCTAGTTGTAATATTCCATCTTCTAGGAAACACTAGAAAAGTTAAGATTGACAGTTCTTTTCAAAAGAAAATACATTGGGGGGCGCCTGGGTGGCTCAGTCGGTTGAGTGTCCGACTTCAGCTCAGGTCATGAACTCGCGGTCTGTGAGTTCGAGCCCCGCATCAGGCTCTGTGCTGACAGCTCAGAGCCTGGAGCCTGCTTCCGATTCTGTGTCTCCCCCTCTCTCTGCCCCTCCTCCGCTCATGCTCTGTCTCTCTCTCTCCATCAAAAATAAATAAACAGTAAAAAAAAAAAAAAAAAGAAAGAAAGAAAATACATTGGGGCACCTCAATGACTCAGTCGGTTGAGCGTCCGACTTCGGCTCAGGTCACGATCTCACAGTTTGTGAATTTGAGCCCTGCATCGGGCTCTGTGCTGACAGTTCAGAGCCTGGAGCCTGCTTCGGATTCTGTGTCTCTCCCTCTCTCTGCGCCTCCCCTGCTCATGCTCTGTCTCTCTCAAAAATAAACATTTTTTAAAAATTAAAAAGAAAATACACATATGGTTTTTATTTCTCTTGAGCCACTTTCCCTACCTCTCAGGCGTGTGAACTGGGAGGAATGAGAAACCGCTACAAAGATCTCAGGAACGAAAGTCCGAGGTTGTTATAAGATTGGAGAGGGTGGGCATCGATCTTTTCTGGAGAAGAAGCCCACTCAGCTGGAAAATCGGAGGCAAGCACCTCTGAGTTCTCTTGTCCAGCTGCCACCAAATCCGGCGCTGACACTCAGCTTTGCCACACCTGTCACTAACGTGCGCTCCAGCCAGCAGGCGGTCATGACTATTATCCTCCCTTTGTAAACAAACAAAAGTCCTTAAAGGTGACATGATTGCCCAAGGTTACAGAAACATGGCAGTGAGTCAGATGGAACTGTGTGCGTTGGTGACATTACAAGCAAAAGGCGGAAGAGTGAGGGACAGATCGGCACCTCTTCTTAAGTTCACAAAACAATGGTCAAGACTGTGGGAGAGCTGCAAGTTGGCTCTGAATCGTGGGATCATTCTCATCCTCCTGCCCCTCCCGGAGTCCCCTCCCGGCTGCCCTGCCCAGGGTTACTCACCCAGGTTGTTGCGAACTGGGCGCCTGTGCTCATGTCCCTTCTTGTAAGCTTCATGAAAGGCTATGTGTAATGAAGACAGGGCACAACAAGGAAGAAGAATGCATCAAAGATCTTCCCTGAGGCCCTGGACTGAAAGGGCAGTTTTCCTGGGAGACACGCTGGTTTCCCTCTTATATTCCACAGAAATGGTCATCGGGATGACTGACAGAATTAGGACGTCCCGTTCCAAGCATGGATAATTTTTATTTTTTCACCTCTGGGGTTATTTCACTCCTCTCTGCTCTATTTCTCCCATAAAAAGGAAAGAATAATGCTTGCTCACTGTGACAAGGAGAAAGCAGCCCAGGGCAGGACTATTGAAAGGAAACAGCTAATTGCACCGAGCATCAAGCACCAAGCACCAAGGCGTGACTGGAAGTGCTAGTAAAGAAAGCATACAGCGTCATGGCCCACATGGGTTTACTTATCAGTTCGGACCCACACCTGGGGAGCTCTAAGGCCCTGAAGAACCACACTCACAAGTAATGGAGAAGAACTTCTGGCCCCAACAGGAAAGCACTGAAAGAAATTAGGCATCAATGGTCTCATGCTTTCAGTAGGAAGCTGCATCACTTTGTTGCTCATTTTTGTCCCTTTTTAAAGATGAGAAGGCCGCCTGGGTGGCTCAGTTGGTTAAGCTTCTTACCCTTGATGTTCGCTCAGGTCATGATCTCAAGGTTGTGAAACGGAGCTCTGCATCAGGCTCTGCGCTGTCTTGTCTCCCTCTCTGGAGGGAGGATTCTCTGTCTCCCTCTCTCTCTGCCCCTCCCCCACTCACTCTCTCTTTCTCAAAAATAAATAAGTAAACATAAAACAAAAGAAAAGATGAGAGAGGGAAAGTCAACCTCAATTATGATCACCAAGGGATATCTGGTAATTTTCCAGGTGATAAGGGAACACCGTGAGTTCAGTAAGAATAGACTGACTTCCTGGCAGGGCCCTCAAGTGATTTTCTGTTGTACTCAACAGAAATGTTACTGCATCTACACACTTTCTCAGTGTGTATTTCTAATATTTGACTCCATTTCTAGTATCTAATTGACTTCTTCTAAGGTGGTCTCTTGGGGAAAGGGATGGGTAACACAGCAATGTGTAGCTGATACTGTCCACAACCATATTGGCTAGACTCACTTTATATATATATATATATATATATATATATATATATATTTTTTTTTTTTTTTTTTTTTTTTTTTTTTTTTTTTTTTTGAGCAAGAGACTGAGCATGAGCAGGGGAGGGGCAGAGAGAGGAGACACAGAATCTGAAGCAGGCTCCAGGCTCTGAGCTGTCAGCACAGAGCCCGACACCAGACTCAAACTCATGAACCTCGAGATCATGACCTGAGCCAAAGTCGGACGCTTAACCTCCTGAGCCACCCAGGTGCCCCTAGGCTCACTTTTTAGAAGCCACAAAACAAACAACAAAACAGCAAAAGTCACCCTTGGGTTGCCCACCAAATTCATTCAGCTAAGGCGGGATGGGAAGAAAATAAGCTTATGATTCAAACATGGACTACCTCTTAATGAGGCCAGAAAACCAAAATGGCCCATAATTCCAAGAAGCATTATCAATGTCAAATGTAGCTCAAACACAGACTTCATGGAATTAAAAACAAACACTAAATAAAACAGTCAAGTGCTGAAACAAGAGACAACCCCATGCATTCTCTAATGCATGTGACAAAGTGACCAAGTAACAAAGCCCCGGTGAGTCCTGTCACAGGTTCTTCTACGGAGCCAGTGAGCACACCGTCACTTCTTGAACTGAATTCCCAATATTGGACTGGATTCTCCAGCCCTGTCAGTTTTCTAGTAGGAGAGAAACCATTTCAGAAGCAATATAATGCTCTCTGTTTTCCTACTTTCAAAAAGTCATCTGGCCATTCTTATACCTACCCATAGCCCTCACTAAGCACATAGTCAGGGGAGCCAGAGTCCGTAAGTATTCTATCTGTGCCCAAGACTCTGCCAGGTAGTGAAGTTAAGGAGGGGCTTATCCTGTGGAGACTTTCCAGAAAAGGCAGAGACTGTTCCTATAATCCCATTTTTTACTGCCCAATAGTCTGAAAGGCAAAGAGGCAGCATTTTAAACCGAAGAGACTTTCATACTATAAATCTTCAGGCATTTGGGGGCAACAAGTGTTTTAACGTAATTGCAGTAAAACTAAAATAATTTACAAGTTGTGTGTGTGTACATGTGTGCAATGCATGGAAAGAATTTTAATATGAGAAAGGCATTAGATCAGTTGTGCAGGAAGAAAAATCTGTTATCTGAACTATTCCTGGATGTATGTTACACAAATCTAGGTACTTGTTTAATTTCTGGAATTAATTAGCAAATGTCTGTTCAAAACATGGGCTTAAATGACTTCTATTGATAGCATAGCCCTTCTCTAAAATTGCTGCAACACATTTTGATCATTTTTAGAAAAGGCACACTATAAGGTTTGGCATGTAAAACATTCCTTTGAGATATCTAAATGAATCCGTATATTGAATTTCATATCTTCAAGTAACTCTTGGCATGCCATATTTTATATCTCTTTAGCGTATTATTTAATATGATTTTTAAAAAACATTCACCAATGAAATTTGAGTAAGCTGGTCAATGGATACAATGGCCTAAGTGTTATTTGGTTGCACTGTGTGCTTAGCCCACTCTCCCAAATTTTTTTCTCCTATTTCGCAGACAGGCTCTCTGACCATGTCTGGTTATGCTCAGTTTTTGGCTGTTCCCCTAAAGGGATTATCTGAAGGTCACCATTTTTCCTTTTTGAATGACTATCTAACCTAATTCCCACTGGGATACTGCTATTTTTCATATAAATTTGTATCAGAAGCTATTAACTCCCACTTTCCCCGAGCCAAGGTCATAACAGCATGTTGGAATCAAACATTTTCTATTATTCTAACACAGATCCAATAAAAAGACATTTATAGAGTGCCTAATATATGCTTCACACTGTGTTACATGCTATAGATACAGAAATGAGTAGCTCACAGTTTTGCCCTGAGGAGGACAAACATTTCATAGGGCAAATGAACCAATAAGGAGCCAGCACATCAATGTATGTATGAGGCTATAGGGACAGTGATAATTGAATATATCACAGAAAAGTTCTAGATGGATGCTCAAGAAGACCTTCAAAGAAGTTGAGGTCCAAGTGGTGTTTTAAAGAAAAGGAAATTTGTATTTGCATCCTTCCTTTTCAAGAATTCAGACTTCAAAGAGAAGGCTGCTTCCTTTTAGAAATTTGTCTGAATATCCTAAGCAGAAAAAAATGCAAGAGTAGAGATAGTTGTGGTAGTCATGACTATGGCAGATTTGATTCCCTGGAGAAGGAAGGTAAGAGGAAGGTCCAGAGCGATCCTTCTAATTGAAAGGCAGGAACAGGAAGAACTAAAACTTTACCCTAAAATAGAGTCTATGCCTCATTCACATTCCTTGAACTTGGAGCTTCAGTTTAGAATCATTCTCTGCAGCCCAGGCCTCACAAGCTCTCGCGAACGCTGGGGAAATTTGCCTGGCGAACTGTCTTGTTATGAATCTGATCTCTACTCAGCTATGACCTGAATTTCATATATCCTGGGAGCAACCTTAAATAGAAACACAGAACAACACATTAGAGAAACAGCAGAGAAGTCTTGTGATGTCAGCAGCTGGCACCAGTTTGGAAGCTCAAGGTTTAAGGAGAGGGATAACCTACCAGCACCCATCCCAATGGCCTCCATTAACATCGAACTCCAACTCCAACTTTAACACCGCATGTCTGAAGCAGGACATACGGTAGAAGGGTGGGCTTAGCAGCTTTCAACCTAGCCTGGGTTGGAAGGTTAGAAATCCTTCCCAATCTTCTTAAGTTGGTTTGTGTAAATCTTTAGTGTGTAAGTGAAAATGTTCACCATCTTAAATAATGCATCCATTTCCTGAAATTGGGCCAAGAGATGGTGGAGTTGTCTGATTCTCTTCGAAACTCAGATCATAAATCACACTCATAATGGGCCAACTTACATGTTGGTTTCACTCTTTCATCCACTGGAGGGAAAAATATATGTAAAAGTTAATTAGGATAGATTTGACTACATAAATACTAATACTTAAAAACTAAATAACTTAAAACTCTTTACATATAAGGAAAGGTAAAAATAGAAACAGTGAACAGGAAAGTATATTTGCAATATAAATGACAGGCAAAGGTTACTATCCCCAAAGAGTACTTACAAATCCATACCAGCCAGAGGCACTGTCTCAGTAGAAAGCTAGGCAGAAAATGAACTGGCAGTTCACAAAAAAAGAAAGATAAATAACCTATAATCATTTGAAGAGCTGTTTAGCCACGCTAAAAATGAAAATAAAGGCAAGTTAAACGATAAGATGACATTTCCTTTTTTATGAGATTGGCAAAGTTAGGGTAACACAAGGTATTGGTGGGCAAGTGGGAAACAGGTTACTTTCACACACTGAGATGGTACAAGTGCCGACTGCTGCAACCCCCTTTCTTAAGGGCAGCTTGTCAAATCATAAAAATGTCTTAATGTGGGTAATTTTTGACTTAGCAAATTCACTTCTAGGACTTACTTTTAGACAATAATAGAAGGATGCATTAGAAACTTCCCACAGTACACATATATCTGTGTAAGGCTTGTTTATAGCAGCAAATTCTGAAAAAAGCCTAAATATTCATCAGAGAAGGACTGAATGAATACACACACACACACACGCACACGCACACACACGCACGCGCACACACCCATACTTGTGGGTACTGTGCAGCTTCACATGATGAGCTCCATCTAGTGTCAGGGACCGAACTTCGTCACCAATAGATCTATGATTAATGTATGTGTACCAGTAATGAGCTGTGTAACCCGGGTAAGTCATTTGACTTAAGCCTGTTATCTCATCGTTAAAAACAAAGACAATACTACTACCTGTGTCTTACAATGGAGCCGAATTGGGTGAGAGTATGAAAGTAAAGCACTCAGACTACGACTTGACCCACCAAGGGCAGAATAGCCCAAGCGCTGTTGGCGACCAAGCCTCTTGACCCCATACTTTCAGCTTCTGCACAAAATGACAAACTAAACAGACCCAAGGTTTGGAGTCTTGATCTTCCCAAGACCTTATTAAAATAAAAATGTTTTTAAAAAGAATAAACTCATAACAGAAAAGGAGACACTGTAAAAAGAAAACAATCTAATAAATTTTCCTTTGTGATTGAAATTATTACTGCTATAAAAAAATGGATAGACTGGAAAACAATATTGAAGACTTTTTTTTTTTCAAAATTTAGAGCAAAATGACCTTGGTGGAAATGTAAGATAAAAGATAATTAAGCAGTAAGAAGAAAAATTAGAATAGCCAACATATGGGGCGCCTGGATGTCTCACTCAGTTAAGTGTCTGACTTCGGCTCAGGTCATGATCTCCCAGTTCCAGTTCGTGAGTTCGAGCCCAGTGTCGGGCTCTGTGCTGACAGCTCAGAGCCTGGAACCTGCTTCGGATTCTGTGTCTCCCTCTCTCTCTGCCCCTCCCCTGCTCATTCTCTCTCTCTCTCTCTCTCTCTCTCTGTCTCTCTCTCTCCCCCCCCCCCCCAAAAATAAACATTAAAAAAGTTACAATAGCCAACCTATACAAAAAGCCCTGAATTCATGTCAGGCACTGATTTACATCCATTTCATGCATTATTTCAAACAGTTGTCCCAGAAAACCAATGAGGTGGCTAGTAATATTAGTCTCTCTCTTTACATTGGAGAGATTAAAGCATTAAGAAGTTAAGAAATTTTCCCCAGGTCACAGCTAGTATGTGATGGATTTTGGACACGCACAGAGCCAGTGTCGCTCTGTGCTAGATTGTTTCTGTCACCTTGCTCGCTGCCACGCCTGCTAAGGGCTTTTCTGCATCACAAAGAAAGAAGAACTGCATTTCCCAGACTGCCCTCCCCACCTGGTTTCAGGTTAGAGCCTGCTGGTGGGTCTCTGTGATTTGGAAGGTTGAAAAGAAGAGGCATTATTCTCCGGAGCAGTCGCCAGCAGATGCACAGGCAGAAGCTACATGCGAAGTTTGAAGCAGCTTCAAGATGAACATCTAGAGAATCCACACACTGGGACTGCAGACTGAGCTAGTCAGTAACAGTTCGAGAAACTTGCCCTCTTCCAGCCTTTCTAATGTTTGTTCCTTGTATTAAAACATTTCCTACCGAAAACACACAGAAGGGCTTTTGTTTCCCTGATCAAACTCTGACTGATTCAGGTGCCAAACACTGAGACCCAATCCAGGAAGTCCCATATCTAACTCGTAGGTGTCCCAGAAACGGCACAGCAAATTGAAGGGGAAAAAAGTATCCCTTTTTACTAAGTATCCAAAAGTAGAATCTTAGCGCTCAGAAGTCACAATACTTAGATTAAAAGAGCTCATGTACAGCAAAATGAACTTAAAAGCAAACAAAAAGGGGGCGCCTGGGTGGCTCACTTAAGCATCGCTCTTGATTTCGGCTTAGGTCATGATCTCTCGCAGTTCATGAGTTCAAGCCCTGGGTTGGGCTCTGCACTGACAGTGTGGAGCCTGCTTGGGATCTTCTCTCTCCCTCTCTCTCTGCCCCTCCCCCTTTCATACACACACTCTCTCTCTCCCTCCTTCCCTCAAAAATAAATAAACTTTAAAACAAACAAACAAAAAAACCCAGAAAAACAAACAAAACAACTAAGCCACCTTGTGATATTTTAGAATACCAAAGATTAAAAGAATAAAAGAACATTCAGAGGAGAAAAAAGAAACCTACAAGGAATATGAATTAGACTGGCTTCTGACGTCTCATCAGCATCACGTATGGTGCCCATAGATGTTGGGAAAATGCTTTCAAAGATCTGAGAGGACATGATTTCAACCCCAAATCCTACACCCAGCCAAACTATAAATGCAGGGTTAGAGTACAATATAGGCATTTTGGGTAGATACACTAAGAACTCCAAAATTTTAACTTCTTTGTACAATTTTTTTTTTATTTTAAAAAAAAAATTTTTTTAACGTTTTATTTATTTTTGAGACAGAGAGAGACAGAGCATGAATGGGGGAGGGGCAGAGAGAGAGGGAGACACAGAATCAGAAGCAGGCTCCAGGCTCTGAGCCATCAGCCCAGAGCCTGACGCGGGGCTCGAACTCACGGACCGCGAGATCGTGACCTGAGCTGAAGTCGGACGCTTAACTGACTGAGCCACCCAGGCGCCCCATCTTTGCACAATTTTTTAAACGACAAAGTCCTAGTCCACTTGACAAACTTTCTGTAGAATGCAAGATGGTGTATACTTGTTTTAATACTACTGGTTTATTTCCACGAGTGTGAAAAAACATATAGCATAACAAGCTTTCACATTCACGTAAATTATTTAGAACCAAAGTATTGGAGGGATATAGGAATCAAAAAGAAATATGATAGAACAGATAGTATATGAATATGGCAAGATTGTGAAGATACTACATGAATGACTGACGTTTGGGAAACACTTTGCTAAAGTTAATGGCTGAATATATTATCTCATCCAAATATATTTACATTTTAAAAGAAGAGCCTTAAAAGACACTGCAGAGCCAAAAGCAGATACTCATCAGCCACAGCAAAGCCAGGGCAGAGGAGCCCAGGGACTATTATTTGTGACTTGCCCCCTGAAGACAGCCCCGTTTCCTTGGCTTAGACTCCATATTCCTCACCCTCCCCATGGAAGCCTCTGACTGTTTTGGCTCCTCAGAAAGGTCTCCTGCAGGGAAGAGAGTGTGGGGATCCACTGAAAGGAATGCCCTCATTTGCCTACAAGTTCCATTTCTCATTATAAAGTAGGACATTTAGGAACCTGGCTCAGGCACCTTTGTTTGCAGACTCCTATTTCTCACTATTTTTTTTTTAAATCTTATTGTGTCTTTCTGTGTTAATTTCAAATCTAATTTGGACTGAGGAAGAGTTTATCTAAATAATATCAATGACACTAACCCTACGAACCTGTGGACACATGGATACACTGGAGTTTCTGGTCCTAAGTGGCTGGAATTAACCTTGTGGTCAGGGTTCTTGGTTCCACACACAGACACTAACTCTGCTTTAAGCAGAAAAGGATTTGCTGGAAAGACGTCGCAGGGTTGACGGAATGGGTAGGCAGGCTGAAGAGAAACACAGGAGGAAACAGGAAAGATAACACAGAGCCAAGATGGCACCACAGAACAGTTCAAGATGCTGTCACACATACGAGCTATGGTTCCAGCGGCCACATCTGGATGCCACCCTCCCTCGGGGGCACTGGCCATAATCTCTAAAGGCCTCCTGCACATTTGCAATCCTCAGCGAAGCTCAAAGTCTCGGGCAGATGCGGCTGGCGGCCTGAACTGCCAGGGAACTGGGGTAGGAAACATCTGGCCCTCTGGGCCTGGGTCTCTTTGTTGGGATTCCCTGAAATAGGAAGGCAGGGCAGGCAAAAATGACAAAAGCCCACTTCACTTGGTGACTTTGTGAGGCGGAACCAGAGCAACCATGTCTTTCTTCTCACCTCACTTCCCTTGTTAAATTGAGCAGTTTGCCAAACAGAGTAACTTGTGTTGGATTAAATACATTTACATAATATATATTTCCTTTCCTTTTAAAGTCAGGCTTCAAAAAAAATAAATAAATAAAGTCAGGCTTCAAACATGAGATTCTCATTTAAAATGTTTGAGAATGTTTCTATGTGTACTTCTAAATAAACTTGGACGAAGCTGAGGAGTATTTCCTGTTAAATTCTATTAGGACATAAGTTTCGAATTACCTGTGAGCCTTTTTGATTAAAAAATAAATTCAGTTTGAAGATAAGCTCAGAGACTGAGCTTTCTAATGTGATTAATCACCAACAATGTAAGATGCTTATTTCATGAATTCTTGAAAGAGATTTTAAACTGTGATAGCACAAAACCACTGAACTGCTTAACTTGAGAACCAAGTAGATGTCTCTGGTAAATTCCGGTAAAAAAAAAAAAAAAAAAAAAAATCTGTGGGGAAATAGACATCTGTTTTAGCGGTGTATGAGAGATGATGTAGGTACATATAAAACGTAATTAATATCACCTACGGGTTGATATTCTGCACTCAATTATATTCACAAGTAAGATTTTTGTTTTACTGGATCTGACTGTATACTGTGCGATTCCAGTAACATTCCCCATGTTTGTTTTAATCTCCTTTACCTTCTATGTCCTGGAGGGTGGTGGTGTTAAATTTAATTTGTCAACCTATGTTAATTTTACAAGAATCCAGATCAAACTGCTGTGTAAACAAGAAGTGCCTTGCAGAGTTTTTTGGTGATTAGGCTGGAGAAGTCACAGCTGAACTCAAAAATATGCTGCCAGGGGTAATTTTTCATTTTTTCCCCCTATAATTTTAATGGCTCAAATGAAAGAGCTGTTTTTCTTTAACAATAGTATCCTTGTTAAAAGTACTTTAAAGAGCTGTTCCACTACACTGAAACAGTCTAATTAAACCACTAATATAACAAAGATACCAGCAGTTGCTAAATCCAAAGAATATAATTCCATCTCGTGGGAGAAATTTTAAGGGTGATTTTTGTTCAGTGTTTAGCTTCATTCCCAGTTTAGGGGACTCCTGTCCATTAGACATTTCTTTGCACAGAAACATCATTAATCTGTGAGACTCACTACAATGGGATATTATTTTCCTCAACAGAGGCTGTTATTGAAACTGCATATTATCAAGACAGCTGTCCTGTTAAGTTTTTATAAAGGATTAGGGGGTTATATGAGTACCTAACAGCTGCACCAGCAAGGATAAAACTGGGGTTCCTAAATCGTATGCCTCTGGGTGTATGCAATGAAATGATATATTCTTTACGCATGTAGCAAAATACATTTACAGGGAAAATTAAATTAGGAACAAAACCTTATTCACCTGAGAGCAAAACACTGTGTGAACACAAATGAAGAATAAATAGAAATATATGAAACGTTACCTTCCTCTGGAGGAGTCTGCCATAGTCTCAGTAGGCACGATGAAAAATTTCAAAACACTCAATAAAATGAAAGGTTTAAGCGAATGTTTGAAGCATTGAAGAAATTGGTGCATGGGTCACTGCTGAAGAATACAGATAGTTGCTATGGAATTTTAGGAGGGAAGAGCGTTTGGGGGCCAGAGGTTACAGAAGACGGTTGATGTCATTTATCAATGAAGGCCTCTGAGAAAAGTCATCAGGATTGTCTAAAGTGTAATGTGTTAAAGTTGGAAGTGACTCGGGAGATCATCGCCTCAAGTGTTCCCTAAACGTATCTATTGACAAGAATCATAAGAGATACCTGTTAGAACTAAAAGAAATAAATTAAATATAAATAAAATAAATAAAATAAAAATAAATTGGGTCGCCTGGGTGCCTCAGTTGGTTCAGAGTCTGACTCTTGATTTCGGCTCACAGTTCATGAGATAGAGCCCCACGTTGGGCTCTGAGCTGACAGCATGGAGCCTGCTTGGGATTCTCTCTGTCCTCCCTCTGCCCCTCCCCTGCTCGTACTCTCTCTCTCTCTCAAGATAAATGAATAAACATTTAAAAAAATGTTTTTAAAAATAAGGTAAAAATACACTTAAAAATAAAATAAATAAAATATACAATGCCTTCCTTAGCCCTACTGAACATATATGCCAAGGAATATGTGAACCTTCTTTTATTTATATTTAAATAATTACATATAATTTCATTAAATAATGCTAAACCGACTCAGAAGGCCCAAGAAACTGTATTTTTGCCCCAGGTGATTATTTTCAACTGGGAAGTTTGAGAAAAACTCTTCTAAGTCAACTTTGTGACCTCAGAGAATAAAACATTAAACAAGTACTAAATGTTAAAAGAAAAGAAAAAAAGCAGATGGGGACAAAGATGTTTATGTGAGTGAGTGGGTATGATCACCTTGAGGCAGAGGAGGGAGAGAAAATCTGTGCAAAGTCCAGGGCTGAACAGCTATAGCTCAGTGTCTTTCTCATCATTGAGCTTCAAGAAATACCTGACGCTGGCTGAAATGAAAATGAAGCAAAGACCAAAAAAGTTATAACCCTCAAGATTGACCTACTTCTTACCACCTTATGTTCAGTTCATTTTGTAAAATCTCTGGTTGGAGACACACACACGCATCTTAACGAGTCTCTGGTGCATTGGTGTCGCAAGAGGGGGTGCACTCAGTGCCTGGGAAAAGGTGAAACACCAGGGAGGCAAAGAGATCCGAGTGGAGAGCTGAAATGTAAGGAAAGGAGACTCCAGGCTGTGTCGCATTGAGCATATCCAGATGCTTATTAGATTGTGGTAGATTTGGCTGGAGCGTATGATAGCATGAATAGTTCACAAAATAATTTTAAACTGACTTAGAGAACCTTGAAGAAAATTACTTAAAACGAGCCCAAGCCCTCAGGAAACCGCAGAAACATAAACTGCCGTATGGGGGATAATCTCACTGCGGCGGGTGGAGCAGATGACCTAACGCTTCCTCCACCAGCTTGCATCGCGCATGCTCTGCTTCTCTCTGCCTCCGTCTACCAGGGGCACTTTCTAAACGTCAGCGTGTGCGTGTATGTGGTTTTTGTTTGTTTGTTTGTTTTTCAAAAGAAATGCCTGTACTTATGTCCTAACACATTCTAAAATTCTCTTTTTGCACAGACTCCCCACTTTTTTAATCCTGAATTTGTGAGGGACCTTAATAAAAAGTTTATTTATAAAACGCATAGAAATAATAATGTTTTGACATTAAAAGTTTATTTCTTGACTTTTTGAGCACATACGTTCTTTCAATACCAGAATTACAATTTATTAGGAACATCAAATTATCATTAAATTCTTTTTGAACAAAATATTTCAAATGCATATTTTTTTGCTGTGGGTATAGCTTGAAGAATCCATAGCTTGACATGGGGTGAGTCAACCACCATGATGAAACCAGGACTGTACTAGGCTCGGGAGAGACAGATACAACAAGCCGTACTTTGCTAACAGGTCCTAGCAGTGTGGGCCCCTGCCACCTTGAGCCTGGATGCGTTACTCAGGATGCCAGGATTAAGGCTGGAGAGTTCACTGTGAAATTTAAGGAAAGAAAAAGAAGAGAAAAATTACTGTTTCTCAGAGCTGATTGGAATGAAAATGTAATACACACACACAATTATTTATCCATATATATATATATATATATATATATATATATATATATATCTCCCATATATATGTATATGGGCAGTGGGGAATTTTTGTTTTAGCATATAAATTTACTGTTTGTACCAACTGAGTGTAAGATGCAAATAATAATAATAATAATAATAATAATAGCAAAGCTACTAAATGCCAGCATTGGACGTTACCCAGATCAGTCTTCATAGCAACCCTATGGTTATCGTTTTTTCCCCCCAATTTATAGGGGAGGAACCAGTCTCAGAGAGGTTAAGTAACTTGCCTCAGGGCACACAGCTATAAAGAGACAAGTCAGATTTTGGACTCAGGCTTATCTTTTTCCAAAATTTTTATTCAAATTTTTATGTTGCAATAAACAATATTTATTGTTGGCTCCTAATAGCAGCAACGTGCAGTTTGTAAGGCAAGGGTCTTTGAGACAGAGAACTTGGTGTATGTGTCAAAAGGGAAGACCACGTAGAGTCCCAGTTTCGTCATTTTCCCTTCCTGAATTTCGGCTGTAGCCGCAACACTTCTGCAAAAGCATCTCAGGAAAGATCTCTCGGCTGGGTCTCCTCTTCCACTAGGTCAGGGTTTAACACCTATAACACAGCTCGTCTTCATTTGCACGTTGCTAACCCCCACTCGTGGCTGACATTCTTCAGTAAGTCTACAGTGAATTAAAATAAGACTGGATTAGAAACACAAAGTACTGAGCAAAAAAACCCTTTTGAAACTCAAAACCAGTTTCTGGCAACAGAAACCAAGTTTTCGTTTCTTAAATTCTGATTTTACCTCATTTAGAGATGTAAGACATACCTCAGGGACCCTCTCAAACCAGAACTTCATGTCATGTTTATCTCTGCTGAGATAAAAGAAAATGTCCCACCCCAACGATGCTAATATGGGTCACATCAATAACCAAAGCTTCCATTTTCTGGCAGAGTTGAATAAAATTTCCTACTAGGAAAAGCGGCATCTCAGATGACATGAAAGGCTTTTATAACAAACCAGCAAACTTGGAATACTTCTCATTGAAAGTGAGGCTTGTGTGGTTATTAAAAGGCAGATTTGTGTTGGACTGGGGACCCATTTTACACTAGTCTCTGGGGAAGGAACCAGAAGGAAGAAATTTTTTTCTTTTTTCTTGTTTCTGCAACGCCCATTCAGTTTTTTTTCCCATCGAGAGACATGTGGGGTCAGGGAGACCAAGAGGCAGAGCTCACATTAAAAAATTAAAGCAATCGTTTCCCCCATTTTCAGCTTTAATTGCTTCACCTTGTGCCATTAATATTAAGTAGTGGGGTGCAGGGGGGACAGTGGTACACACTGTTCAGAGCCTTTAAAACTAAGCAAGTTTGGAACGCTACCCCAATTCTGCAATTCTTCAATTCAGCCTAGAACCTCAGCTTGAATAAACCTTATTTTTCTCCTCTGACATGAAGAGTAACTTGTAGCTAGTCACCCAGACTGGAAATTGGGCAAGTGGTTCCTAGAACAAAAGTGGGGTATGGGCGCACATGGGAGCGGATAAAGCTAAAAGTCTCCTCAGGCACGTCGATTCAGAAAGGAATAGACACTGTTGATGACATTTATCACACAGGATGGGATGCGAGCAAATCCTTCATCCTAAAAAGGACAGAAACCCAGAAGGGAATGACTGGGGAGAATGAGTCACCAGCAGCTGTTAAGAATCATAGGCCTCTATTCCTGATTTAACTCCCTCTTTTATCTGCCCCAGAGGCTCTTGGTTCTCGCACTGTCTGCTCAGAATCAGCTTCAGGGCTTGTTAAAGGACGGATCGCTGAGCCAAGTCTTTGGGGTTTCTGGTTCAGTAGATCTGGGCGGGGCCACAGACTCTCATTGCTTACGTTTCCTGGTGGTGCCGATGCTGCTGGTCAAGGATATTGAACTCTAAGAACCTGGGGCTCCAGGTACTACCCATTAAAGAACTGAGCCAAAGGGACCAGGACCAGTCTATCTACCTGGAAAACCAGCCCAATATTTCTTAAAAGTAGGGACTTCCATGTTAACCTGGAAGGGAAGCTGCTAAGAGCTAGGATGAGAGGCCAAAGGACCAGACTTCATCAAACAAGTAATGTCCCCTATTCTGAGGGCCATCTAGAGAATTCTCACCAGATTCTACCCAGGACTAGAGCAGTATGGGCCAAGGTCAGCTTGTCCTTGGGGAGGCAGGATAAGGTACCAGTTCACTGGTGCCAGACTCGACTTAGATTTGAGACCCAAGTCTACTACCTAAGATTATGACCTTGTTTGGTCACTTAGCTTTTCCAAACCGCAGTTTCCTCACGTGTAAAATCGGGAAATAGTGCCACTGATCTGAGTTGTAAGGATGAAGTGAGATGGCGTTTAGAAATCTTTAACATAGTGACTCAAGTGTAATAAAGCTTCGGTAAACACTAGCTGTTAGGTACTGTTCAGTAGTAATGTAACTAGCCTTATTACGCCATTATTAAATAGCCTTATGTATAGCACTTTTATGACATTCAACAAATTTTGTAGTGTCTGTCTTATCTTCAGATATTGGAAACTGAGGCACTGAGAGGCTAAGCGTCTTGCCCAGGAACATCCTAGGGAGCTCTCTGAAGTTATGCCCCAAGGTGCCGCTATGATCCTCATTCTAACCCCAGATATTTAAGTGTGATCTGATCCAGAACTTCTGGACAGCCCTCCCCGAGAACCTGGCCACACTCCTCAGGATTAAAGGAGGAGATGTTATTTCTTCAGGCCCCCCTGGATTCTCACTCTGCCTTTTTTGGCCCGCATGCTGCTGTATGTAGTTTGTGTCTGAAATGGAAAATTTCTGTAACACAATACCCAGCTCTGATCCCTACAGACTCTCAAGTTGGTTGTTGTTTTTTTTTGTTTTGTTTTTGGTTTGGGTTAAACTATGACTTCATGTGCAAAAAGAAGCCTCATTTCCCAGTGTTCTCAGCAGAACACTGGTGCCTAGGAATTCCAAAGAACTAATTTCACTTTTCCGAAAAAGCAGAGCCACAACTAAGAAGTGAGAAAAGAAATGGGAAAATTAAAACTACCTGCTCTTTTGATGCGGGACATGTGGCTCTGTGGGCTGGCCTCTTCTTCAGCTCCCCTCCTGTGGCGTGCTGTAATTTCCGCTCCCACTGGTACACCGAGGAAAGACAAGAAAGCCTGGCTGCCCTTAGCTCGATGACCCTGCCTGAAACTGGGTGTGTCAGACAATCAAACCATGGAAAGCAAGGATTAGAGTTTTGAGTCACTGACTCACTAGCATTTTTCCCTCCTAGGGCATCAACCCTTCACAAACTGTGTCTAATGCGAGCTTGGACCGATCTCAACAGGGCAATGGATTTCCACTAAGTGATTTGCCTCTCTGACAAACTGCCCCGACCTAGTGGGGGACTGCACAGCCTCTGGAGCCCAGCTGCCTGGCTTTTATTCCCAGCCCCGCCCCCTTACTAACCCGCCGGCTGACTTTGGGCCAGTTTCTCGACCTCTCCGTGTCTTCGTTCCTCATCCAGAAATGAGGCTTGATCCCCACCTTGTAAGATTTTACAAGGAATGAGTTATTTAATACATTATACAGTGTTCAAAAAAGTTCCTGGCACACAGTAAGCTCTACAGTTGGTGCTATTATTATTATTACTACTTCTGCCCTACAGCAAGTAATAGAGCAGTTCCGGCTACATCTGCTCAAGAAAACATAATGGCATAAGAGGAAGGAAGCAGTCTGGTGTTCTGGTAATGGCACACCTGTGGAGTCAGGTAGACTTGACCTTTTGACCCTTAACACTGCTGCTTGAGTTAAGTGACCTTGGGTAAGTTATGAACCTCTTTGAGATGCAGCTTTCCATTTATAAAATGGAGACAGTAACACCTGCCTCCTAGGGTTCCTGGGAGGATCCAATGAAGTAATATTTAGGAAGCACTTGGCCTTTGGTCAGTAGCCAGAGGATGGGGATTATATGGTAAACTGGTCACATAACAAAGAAACCCCTTAACTGCAGAAATCACTTATGACCGCCCTACTTGATACAACTGACTAAAATAATTCCAACATCTAAGATTCTTACAAAAAAAAATATTAGTGGGGGGCCTGGGGGCTCAGTCAGTTAAGCAGCGCTCAGGTCCTGATCTCGCGGTTTGTGAGTTCAAGCCCTGCGTCAGGCTTTGTCCTGACAGCTCGCAGCCTGGAGGCTGCTTCGGATTCTGTGTCTTCCTCTCTCTCTCTGCCCCACTCTGCTCGTGCTGCCTCTCTCTCTCTCTCTCTTTCTCTCTCTCTAAAAAATAAACATTTAAAAAAGTTTTCAATAAAAAATAAAAATATGTGTATATTAGTTTCCTGACTTACAGTGGCTTGACTTAGGATTTTTCAACTTTATGATGGTGCAAGAACAATATGCATCCCGTAGAAAGCATTACGTGACATTTGGAACATTGATCTGTCAGGCAGTAGGCAGCCCACCTCTCTCCCAGGATGTTGGGCAGCCGGGCGAGCCACAGCCCCCAGTCAGCCCCATGATTATGAGGGTCAACCACCGATCGATACACTTACAACCATTCTGGTCTTCACTTTCATTACCATTCCATAGATGACAGGAGATATTCAACACTTTCTTATCAAACGAGCTTGGTGTGAGATGATTTTGCCCCACTGGAGGCTAATGGAAGTGTTCTGAGCATGTCTAAAGTAGGCCAGGCTAACCTGGGATGTTCTGTGCATCAGGTGCACCCCATGCATTGCCGACTTAGGATATTTTCAATTTACCATGAGTTCATCCCGGTGGCAACCTCACTGTAAGCCGAGGAAGTTCTGTCTTGTCAAAGAGTACAGGGTAAAATAGCACATTCTTCTGTCTCTTGCGTTAAACTTGGCTTGCTGTCTGGATTGATAAATTACTTCTCATCCCTATGTAGCCTCAATTTAGCCTCTTTTCTTTGTTGATCACATTTTCGTTCCAGCGTATGCGTGTTGGTGTGGAGTTGCCAGGTTTCATAAGGGAACCAGGATGAACGTATTGCCCAGACTTTCAGATTTCAACCTCCAGAGGATGTGAAATCTTGTGATGAAATGAAGGTCCTTAAGGTATCACTAGCAGGGCAATAGCATTGCTCAACTCCAGGGATGGTGGATTCTGTCACATTGTGTTACAACTGTGCTTCATGGGGTGACTTTGACAGAGAATACAACAGAGCAAGCATCCCCTGGAGTTGTGCAACAGCATAGCTCTGATCCCAAAACACAGGATATAAGGTCCACCTATTCACACTCGGAATCTAACCACCCCCACCCCCACCCCCGACTTTCCATGAGTCAGACTCTGCCTCCCAAGCCTTCGTGTATACTTGCTAAGGGGGAATGTGCTCATCCCTGGGTGATCTAGCCATGAAGAGGAATTGCAGAATCACCGATTCTGAGAGTTGGAAAACCTACACAGGTCATCAGGCCAACCCTCTCCAGTGCCCCCGGGGGAACTTGTCAGCACACTTCCGATTTGCCTTTTGTTGGGAGGAAAACCACTTGCGAGGAGTGTCAGAATTCCCGGACCTGTCATTCCCACAGCAGGAGGGTGGGAAAACCAGGAGAGGCGATGCACCCTTGGCCCTTGGCTACCTCCACCAGCATCTGTGTTTGAAGTGCCTAGGTATGACATTCAGGACTTCCTGAAGATGCAGGAGAAAGTAGTGATGTCGCCACTCAAGGTACAGTGAGGAAAAAATGGATGAACCCAGACACCAGCGGAAAGAGATCATGGAAAGTGATGACTCCAGGAGCCCTAACCAAGTGGATGTTATTTTGCTTTTATACTTCCCCTTCCCCACACTCCACTTGCTTCTTCCACAACAGTATCATAGAAAAAGCAATTTCGAGCTATAAGTCATCGACAAAATTACCTCGTCCTAAGGCTCTCAGTTCGCAGACGAGGTAACAAGTCCCAGATGTCAGGCAGTACGAAGCATCCAGGAAAGATGATCGATCCAGAAGTCACTTATGCTTTCAGCTGCTTTTTAAAGGAGAGAGAAATGTATTTGGGTCAGAGTGAATGGTATTTTTAGCTCCATTATGTGGATAAAGAAACTACAGTCCAGAAGTAAACGGTGATACATTTCTTTTCTGGTTCTTTAACTACTCTGCTGGGTTGGGCGATGCCTCGGGGCCTGAACTAAAAACCAGAGCCAGCTTCTCTCAAGCAGTTTCCCGAGAAGTGAAACTGATAGATGGCTGGGAGGACATGGTGCCATTCTTTGACTCTTGAGGTGGGAAGAAAGCCAGTCTTCATTTAGTAATGTTGAATCTACTTTGACATTTCATTGTTGTCCTTTCTTTCTCTGCATGCACTCATATACACACTCTGCAAGTGGGAAGAACAGGCATCCGGAGTGAGAACACCAGGCTTTTTTATAGGCTACCTGTGTCATCTTTCACAACTTCACATCTTCTCCTTCTGTAAATTAAGGATTACAATAATGTCCTTCACATAGCATTGTTGTATGATAAAATAATGAAGTGTGACTGCCTTTTAAACCATGAAGCAGTAATTCCAAAGTAGTTTGGTTTGAGATCTTTCTTAAGAATTTAATGAATGCTAAAGACCTTCACCAAAATTCCTGCATGTAGACGTAAAGTTTTACATGTAATTCCAGAGGGCTCACAGACTACCTGAAGAGCTCAGCGTAACACCTGCTCTAAAAGTGCTTACCAAATGTGGACTATTCCAGTCTGAACAAATGAAGAATTTTCCCACGGCGGCATAAATTAGGGTGTGGCATTCATTTATTTGATAAACCCTTACTTGTGTCTTACTAGGTACTGGGTCTGTAGAGGCACAGGTATCCTTATCCTTTAGGAGTTAATAATCCTAAAGCTGTATTAAAGCAAAAGAGTTCCTTCTTATGCTTTGTATCAACTGAGAAGGTCACCTCACTCTGGCATCTGGCCTCAAAGCCCCTGTCTGGTTACTCTGGTCAGTTAGAGGGCAGTGGGGTCATAGCTTATTTGAGACAGGGAACCTGTGTACAAAAATATCAAGGGATGTTTCCCAGCTCTGTGAAGGAAAGATCTGGGTGCAGACAACCGGAGGGAAACTGTATTCAGCTTTGGGCAAAGCACTATTCCTCACAGTCCTTGAGTCTCCCAGTGGGAACCCTTTATGCCAATAGAAGGGCATCTGTAAACACCTGCCATTTTTCCACATTCTACTAAGTAGAATCTTGCAGATTATTGCTGCCAAACTAGAGAATCAAATATTTCCAGTAATATAACCCCAAATCAGAAATTGGCATTCTCACCGTGAGGAAAGGTTTTCTTTCTTTCTTTCTTCTTTCTTTCTTTCTTTCTTTCTTTCTTTCTTTCTTTCTCTTTCTTTCTTTCTTTCTTTCTTTCTTTCTTTCTTTCTTTTCTTTCCTTTTAAATTCCTTCAATCAACCTACGGTTTAAATTACTCTACCCTTTCCAGTTTGAGAAATCATAAAAAAGCATATTTTCTTTCTGAAAATACTCATGACGTCCGCATTTAGTTGTGAGATTAAATGAGATACTTTATATAAAGTGTTCAGAATGATTCCCGGCACTTAGTGATAGCTCAGCAAATGGTAACAATTATGACTATCATGACCCCGTTCCCAACAGCTGTATCCTTAGCTATTGCCAGAGGCCCGTTGAGTTTACTAGCAATGGGAAACATGTTTTGTTGTAGCCGCTATTGTCCAGAATATTATTTTAGAGATCTGGCCACTAGATTTGTCTGCCAAGATGTTAATTTTTTGTAATGACTGAGGCTCCGTTTTCCAAGCTCCGGACTGAGAGGTATATGAATCGGGTTTCACAGGGGAAGCAGGTAGAATTTGAGAAGAGCTGGTAAGATGTGATAACGGGTGAGGCTTGGAAGTTAAATTGGAAGTGAAGAAGCAGAAAGAGAGATGACTGATCCTCACTGAGAGTGCCCAGAAGAAAATTAGGAAAAGGCAAGAAGAGAAGCAACCAGTGGGTGCACTTACCCTTATTAGGAAGGAGTTAGGGCAATAGATTGTGTTAACAACATGAATAATGTCCAGGAAAATGATCTCATTTTGTTTTGGATGGTTTTGAATGGAAACTGGATCGCAGAAATAAGAGAATCTGTGCTCGGGGCAGAATTGGGAAGTGATGCCACACACCAAGGAAAACAGGCACGTTATCATCAAATCCTGTCCCGTCAACCTGGCCTCCATGGCTGACTTTCCTACGTGTATGTAGTCTGTCACAGTGTTTTCCACACTGAAGTAATGTTATTATTCTCTGCATACAGCGGACTAGGTTCTGATGGCCTGGGGAGGAGGGAAATGTAAGAGGACAGTCGGTGAGAGCTGAGGTACTGACAGCATGATGTACGGAAGGCCCTTCTCTCTCCCGGACCAAACCTTGACCCAGAGTGAAAACACTGGAAGTGACTAGCCTCAGGCATTCAGGGACTACCTGGAGAGTTGTAGGTCCACCCATCGGTGAGCCAGTTGGCCTCCACCCTCACCCTCTGGCCACAAACACGTGAATCACCGGTGCGGCTAACAGACCCTTGCCGACCAAAGGTCTGTACAACTGCCTACGATTTAGACGGCTTCCTGCTCACTCCCAGCACCCAGTCTCCTGCATTCTCAGAGTTCGCTCTGCCTTGCCAGCTCATTTTGCATTGTCTGGCTGGGCCTACGTGCAGAGGTCCTCAGAGACAATACTCAGATTCACGTCTGGAATGCTTCAACATACCATCCAACCAACTCCCACTCTCATTTTTGCCTGAGGGAGAGATTCACAAATGCCCAAGGAGCCCTCCGGCCACCAGTGAACAACGTCTTGTGTCTTTAATTATGGGCCAATGCAAACAGGGCCTTCAGTGAACTGCTGCTTTCCTTTCACCTCTGACCCGTGGTCAGACACGTGGCCATGAGTGTTGCCAGATGGAAATTGTTAGTGAAGATCCACATTCAATGGGACTTTTATTTGTGACCTAAGAGCAGCACTCCTCAGTTACCCAGTGGGCTTGACTCTTGTTTAGTATACGAGTTCAATCTTGTGTGTGAAACCTTGTGTTTGGATGTGACTTGGCCTGTGGGAGAGAAAAGAATCTGCCCCCTTTGATTTCCTTCACAAGCACCTGGGCCAGAGGGAGAATGGAAAAGCCAGTCCATATATTAGGGCCTACTGGTCTGGGAGGGAGTGCAATGTCCAAATAAACGTTTTTACTTGGGTCCGGAGCCTTGTTCGGCCATGCTGTCACACACCTTCCTCTCCCCATATTCTGACAGCCCAGTGATTATAAAGACAACCTCTTTTGTCTGACACGACCCTGCCAACCAAGTAGTCATCATCTGCCTGCCCTCAATCTGAACATCTTACAGCTCTAAATCAAGGTTTGTTGGACTTTCACCACTCTATTCCCAAATAAGAGAGTCAAAGTGCTAATGGCGCGTGCCAGCCTGTGTAATCTACTAGGAGAAGGATGCTGGAGAATTGGCTGTCCTCATCCTCACAATTTCCCAGGCCAAAAATGCACACGGGGAAACTGTACGTACACTCTTAGCTTTCTGCGTGTGCAATTCTGTCTACTACCTGCTGCTCTGGAAAGTTTTCCCATCAACCTTCTGTGTTTTGTTCCATCCCTAGACCGTGTGATCTTGTGCGGCTCTGTTCAGTAAGTGTTTGGGCAGACGGATGCAAACTGATGAAACACACATGGTTTATACAGACGGAGATGAAGGGCCCTGCTGGCTTGGGATGCTTGACCAGTGATTGCCACAAGGGTCCTGGTGGTTTAGAAGAGAAAGATAAATTAACCCGTAGAATGTATTGCTGAATTTTAGTTCCTTTGTTGTTTTAGCTTCTCATGTAATTTCACACTTGAGTTCACTTTCAAGGATCCCAACATAGTATTTTAGAGAGAGGAGCAGGGGGCGCCTGGGTGGCTCAGTCGGTTGAGCGTCCGACTTCAGCTCAGGTCATGATCTCGCGGTCCGTGAGTTCGAGCCCCGCGTCGGGCTCTGTGCTGACAGCTCAGAGCCTGGAGCCTGTTTCGGATTCTGTGTCTCCCTCTCTCTCTGCCCCTCCCCTGTTCATGCTCTGTCTCTCTCTGTCTCAAAAATAAATAAACATTAAAAAAAAAATTTAGAGAGAGGAGCAGGATCATCGATTCATAAGTGGAAAACTGAGGCGATGAGAAAGACAGGCCAGAGCCCCACAGTCGAGAATGCCTGGCTGTGCCAGAGGCCCCTGTCTCCCTCAGCAGAAGGTGCTTCCTCTGGGAAAGGTTCTCATTACATCATCAACGTATTTTTCCAGATACCAGGCTCCCTTGGGATGTTGAAACTGTCTGGTGAAACATTTATCATCCCTAAGCAAGTATTTAGATCTGTGATTGTTCATTACTTTTTCTTCTAATCTCCCCGTGTGTATGTGTAGGTTTGTACACTTTTCCTTAGAGATTATCAATTAGTAAGACTTTGCAGATTTAGTTTGGCATTTATTTGTTACTGTTTTTCATGCAAATGTTAAGTGACTGTCCTCTGTGACTTTCGTGCTGTACTTTTTCTCCAGGAGCAATGATTTTCTCAGCCCAGGCATGTGCACACACACACACACACACACACGCATGCATGCCCATATACCTGAATCTACCAGGTTATAAGACTGCAGATGCACACTTGGGAAAATGCTGGACAGTGTACAAAATACTTTTATGTTATTATAGGAATACTATGACAAAGCTCACTGTACCCATTTCACAAATGCAAAGCTACTCAGACATATGAAGTCACATGCTAATATTACGTGGCCATGTTACAGAGCTAAAATGAGAAACCCAAAGTAAAAAATCTGACTTCTCAACTCGGGAACTTGCCAGTATATGCTGTGAGGCTCCCTTTGGAAGATGAGCAAAGAAAGATAATGTTAACATCCTAGTCCCAGTGGGCTAATCAGGGATCTGATCACCAACAGAGAAGAGCTCATTACAGAGAGGAGTGGCCCCAGCACAAAACAGTAACTGGGACAATCCAGTAAGCCGGAGTAAAGGCTGGTAGGTCTCTGTAGCAAAGACATGGAGCCCAATAGCCTCGTGGCATCCCAGACCACCTTCCCAAGGCTCCTCACACACCAGTGTGAACCTGTCCCTTTTCCCCCCAATTCTGGTATAGTCAACCCACTCAGACATGTCGATCAGCAAGCCTAGGGGTAAATGTATTCACTTCCGAGGGCTGCTGAAACAAAGTGCTATATACTAGCTGGCTTAAACAGCAGAAGCTTCTTGTCTAATAATGCTACAGGCTAGGATTTCAAAACAAGGTGTAGACAGTTTGATTCCTTCTGAGGGCCAAATGAGGGAAAATTCTTTTCCATGCCTTGCTCCTTGGCTTCTGGTGATTTGCTGGCTGACTGCAGTGTTCCTTGCCCTATAATGTATCACTCCAATTTTGGCCTTCTTCATTACATGGCGTTCTCCCCTGTGTGCATGTCTGTCTGTGCCCAAACTTCCCCTTTTTATAAGGACACTGGTCATTCTGGAATAGGGCCTACCCTAATGACTTCATCTTAATTTGATCATCTGTAAGAATCTATTTGCAAAGAAGGTCACATTCATAGGCATTGGTGGTTAGGATCTCTGCATCTTTTGGGGGACATACTTCAGTCCATATCAGTAAATGCAGTGTTTCTTGTTGAAGATCAACCCTACTCCAAAATAGTCACCCTTGACATGCCTATTTTGGTTTCATCTACCCTAACCATAGCAATTAACTATTTTTTTAGAAAGATCAAATTTTTTGCCATTAGGCTTTTAAAATTTCTGGGGGCGCCTGGGTGGCTCAGTCGGTTAAGCATCCGACTTCGGCTCAGGTCAAGATCTCATGGTCCGTGAGTTCGAGACCCGCGTCGGGCTCTGGGCTGATGGCTCGGAGCCTGGAGCCTGCTTCCGATTTTGTGTCTCACTGTCTCTGCTCCTCCCCCATTCATGCTCTGTCTCTCTCTGTCTCAAAAATAAATAAACATTAAAAAAAAATTTTTTTAAATTTCCGTATTTTGACAAATGACCCTTTGAATTTAGTACAGGATACCTTCACTCTTACCCGCCCCCCCCCCCCCGGAGATAAATGCTCTCTTAAAATACAAAGTTGCCATCATTACGGGAATTTATTACTTCTCTCTTACTTGAATTATGAATTCTGTCCACTCACATCATGGAGGACAAGCAACATACTTAAAATGGATCAAAATCTATATTATTATATTATTATTATTCAGGAGACCTTGTTCAGAGGAAAGTTTTTTCCACTGTGATGCTGGAAAAGTTGTACAAGGTGTATTTCTAAAGGATTTAACCTTATATTTCTGATTTATTTTTTAAAATAAATTACTTTATAGTTTTTATAGTAAAAGATTTTTTTCACAAGGTGGGGGGGAGTGGGAGAAGAGGGAAGGAGTAAGAAGAAGGGAGAGGAGAGGAGGAAGAGGAAGCCCACGAGCAGTGAGCGTGTAAATGCCTGTGGCTACAGGTGTCCGCGACTGTGTGTCAACCCCAAAGCTGGAGAACGTTTTGAAGCTCTGGGTGCTGTCTGATCTCTGGGCTCAGAAGTGCCCGCGTCATCCCTGTCCTAGCCAGACGCTGGGAATGAATGGCTTGCTTGTTATGAAGCAGTTTTGTGCCACGTCTACACTCTCTTTTTGATATGCGTTAGCATTCTTCTCGGTTCGGATTCACAGGTGAAAGCATAAGAGAACAGCCAACGTAGCTTTCTTCATCAAAGGGCTTAGCGCTTACCTATTTCCTGAGAATGTATCTGTTCTCCTCATATATCCTCGTGCCTCGGGGAAGGACAGTATTTCATTAAAGAGACCCCTCACACAGCCTCTCTCTGCACCCTTTCCTCAGAGGCCCTGCAGGCTGCACTGCCATGTGAGGGCTGGGGCAGATGAGGACTGCAGTTTGGGCTTTCTCCACAGAGAGATGAGAGGCCCAGACCCCCTCCTCTGTCCACTCCCATTCGTGTGTAGATCAGACACTTCCGATTCCCAGTATATTTTTCCTATAGTTAAGCACAGAAGCAAACAACTCCAGGAAACAGATAAGTCGTTAACTTTCTTGCTACTGGGATTGCATCCGTAAAGGTCTGAGCCCAGCCCTTGTTGGAGGCAAACGGGAGATTCTGTGCTCTGACAGCATTACTCAAGGTGCAGTCTGAGAACCACTTTGAGCAGAACCAACTGGAACGCTTGTGAATAAAAATGAGCAAGGTTTCCCAGGTTCCGCTTTAAACCAACGTAATCCGAACTTCTTACAAGGAATCTCACAATACAAAAAAATCTCATTTGTATTGTTGCCCAGGTGCCTTCAACACACAATAAGGTATGAGAGCCACTGCATGACCCACATGTACGTGAGGAGCCAAGGGTTATGTGAATATGGATCCCAACATGTCCCTGCGTGTCCCTGGAGGACCCAGAAAATCAGTGAGTTGTCACACCAGCTTTAGAGAAAGTTGGACTTTAGGTAGGCTCTCCCACGACTCCTGACATCTCTGCTAAGTGCGATCCTATACCTCAGTGCTTTCTCCAACGCTTCGCACACCCTCCAGGCTGTTGGATTTTTGTGATCAGATTTACCTGAATTTCTTTCTCGGGCAGAAACAAAGGCTTATTATCTCTGCAACTCTATATATCTTGGCTTGGCAGTGCTCCTGCCTAATAAACCTTTGATGGTTAAATAAATAAACATAGTTGCTTCACCCGCCGGGAATTTAGCAAGCAAAGGATTTGTGTTTAATCTCAGTAAACTATTGAGGTTTATTACGGCACAGGCTTACTATGAGGCCAGGTCTGATTGGACCTTTAGCTTTATTCTTTTTTAATTTGTTTTAATGTTTATTTATTTTTGAGAGACAGAGAGACAAGTGGGGGAGGTGCAGAGAGAGAGGAAGACACAGAATCCGAAGCAGGCTCCAGGCTCTGAGTTGTCAGCACAGAGTCCGGTGTGGGGCTTGAACCCAGAAACTGAGATCATGACCTGAGCTGAAGTCGGATGCTCAACCGACTGAGCCACCCAGGCGCCCCTGGACCTTTAGCTTTATTCCTGATATCCCCAAACTGTTGAGTTTGATCACAAATGCTACCCCCATCACCTTTCTTTTTTTATCGATGTATAGGTTGCACACAATGTTACATTAGTTTCAGGTGCACGACACGGTGATTCAATTTCTCTACACATTATGCTCTGCTCACCACAACTGTAGCTACCATCTGTCACCACACGCTATTACAATCCCATTGACTATATCCACTAGGCTGTGCCTCTCATCCCGGTTACTTACTCAGTCCATAACTGGAAGCCTGTTCCTCTCACTCCCCTTCATCCACTTTGCCCATGGTTCTGCTTTTGTTTTTTCACTTGTTTTGTTTTTTAGATTCCACGTCAACTCTCGAGTTGGAAACATGTTTAAGCACTCTCTTCTCACCCCTTTTGGAAATGCTGTGTTGATAGCAGGTAGAAGGAAGGGGCCTGTGCGGCCGTATTAGAAAGAAAGTGGCAAATGGTGTTTAGTTGACATATACATTCAGGACTCTGTCTATCTAGCCAAGGCCTAGGAACACCTACCAGAGGCACTAGGAAGGTGCTGGTCTCTGCATATTGCTATTCCAATATGCAGAGGGAATATACAATGTGCAATGTGCACAGGGACCACAGACTCAGTAGAGAAGGAAGATCAGTGCCCGGGAGAGCTGCTCATGCTTGACTCCTCCTTCCTCCCTGTGGAGTGTTCTTGAGGCTCCCAGAAGGCTCCGGGAGAGGCTGGCAGGCACCCGGTGCCGATGCGCGACTGCACGAACAACACCCACTGCAGGTGCTCTGCGAACTTACTCTTGGCGAAGCGTTTACCCTCTGACTAGTGACCCTTCAGAGATGATTTAGTGGTTTAGGAAATTAATAAAGTCAGAAACAAACAAACAAATTTTGTCCCAAGTCCTGGCGCTAACAAGCACTCTATCTCCAGGAAACTAATGGGAGATCGGACAGGAAAAGGCCGGGGATGAAAGCGCTGAGCGCTTGGGCACATCTGGTTTGAGACGGGCTGACTGAAGAAGTGCCAGGACCAGAAATAAGAGGGGGAATACAGGGTCCTGAGAAAGGGCACCGCCACCGTGGCTTGGGGTGGTTTTCAGGGCTTTTTTTTTTTTCTGTTTTCATCTTTTAAAAAGAAAAAAGCTGAAATAAAGCTGACTTGAAAGAATTTCAGTCGTATGGATACCCTAACTCCGGCACATTCTGTGTCCTGTTAACTTCCCTGCATTTCAAAGAGCACTGTCAATTTACAAGGCCCAAACTTCATGGTGTTTTTAATTTAAGCAGAGGGTTTTGCCAAGCCTAACCCTAAGAGAAATATTTTCATTATCCAGCTCTCTTATTGACTCCGCAGCTCGGGTGTGGTTTCACTCCCCGGTTCAGCAAGCCTCTGGCCACTGAGAAACAAACACAGTGGTTGGCTTGAAATGTGAAAATACCGTGGATGGGTCGGCTGCCGCCTGTATCTGATGAGAGACGCACCGTGGCGAATGCAATGCAGAAACAGGAGAACCAAATTAAGATTTATATTTAATAGTGTTACATGTGATATGAAAAATATGAAGGTTTTTATCAAAACAATTCCCAGCAGTTATGAGAATCATAGCTACCAATGACTGAGCCCCGACTATTGCAGTACCCTCCTCTAGTAGCTTTGTAGATACATCATCATCCCAACAACCTATGACTGGACACTATCATGGTCACCATCATCGTTTACAACCGAAGCAGAGGAGCAGGCCGACAAAGGGAGGTGGCTCGGCCTATCATTTTGCCAGATATACAGGGTCGGTCCACACCCGTAGTAAAAGAACTCAGGTCTAATCTATCCTCCCCGCCCCCTCCCACCCGCCCCGGAGATTAAAAGGTGAGTAACCGTGGAAAGAAATCACATGGAAGGGCATGTAGATGACTGTCTAGAAAGACTAGTGAGTCAAGAAGTAAGGGTCGAAGACGCAGAGTGTATGGCCTGAATTTGCTCCAGCCCAGAGCACTCTGGTGGCAGAAAGGGTCTTGGAAAGGGGCCTGGAAACTCCTAAATGACAGATTTGGCAGATTTTTGGCAGCCTCTCTCAGACCTTCTTCTAACCGTACATTTTTTTTTTTTTTTAACGTCATGCAATTCGTATGCATGAAATCTGGTTTATCATGGAGGTAATGTAGACTAAGCAAAAATAATGTTCTTATAAACCTGGGCATAATGAAATTTTCACTTGAAATTTGACCCGGGGAATAATTATTTTAGATATGTTTTTCTCTAGCAAATACATTCTTATATTTTTTTTCTACAGTTTAGGAATCCATTTATTTCTTATTCCCAGATTAATGAGAGCCCAAAATTTACACTGACTTTATGAAAATGTACACTCGTTTCTCAAATAAGGTGTTTAAGTGTGCCTCATTGCTTTGCTATAAAATCAGCCCTGAAGAATTCTCAGAGCGGCTGGTGCAAACTTCGGAACATAGGTAGCTGTTTTTCAGAGATGTTGAGCTCCCCCACAGCAATGCCAAAGGCAGGAGATCCTGAAGCATAGTGTGACAGCACAGAAAAAGCTCTTGCGCTGAGGCTGAAGTGCATGAGTAAGTAGAATGAGAAACCCTGAGAAACCCTGGTGACTGCTACTGGAGAATGCACTCTCGAAGTGCATTTAAATGTAGACTGGGGAAATACCATATAGATGGATCTGGATGAGAATCCCCATTGTTACATAAACTTTCCTGAGTCCTATTCTAAATCTTTCTTCATTAATAAAGTGGAACTATGGGGAGGAAAGGGAGCAGGAAAAGGAAGAAGATGGAAAAGCAAAGCCTCTTTCTTTAGTATGCTGCATAGGGCAACATTTCAATTTATGGAAAGTCCCTTTCTACTCTTACACCGTATTTCCAAAATACTTATGATTTATGGGCGCTTATATCTGTCTTATAAGCCAAATATTAATTTACTATCTAAGTGCACATTCCTACTATTACGCCTCACCCTCCACGTTGATCCAGTTGGGATCTCCCACCATCATTCTGGAAAATCCAGCTTCCTGAGGGTAAATCTTCCCCTGCCAAAATACTGAATCAACTGTACCTTATCTTGGAAAATATGAAGGAAGGGATTTGTAATGATTCATGCACCTGGATGTGAAACTCAAAGAATCTAGGCCAGCATAAGAGTATAAAATAGTCACAGTTCACCCTTGATATTGCATGTAACCTTCACCTTTTCTTAGTTATAGGGAAGTTCAATAACATGCATTTGCCTGTAGATTTGGCAACTGGCCCTGGAGCCAATGGTAATGATTATACTTGCTCCTTCCTAATCTTTCTCAAAGATAGAAATACATTCTATCCAAAGACGCTTACGCTGAAAACACTTAAGTATATTGCTAAGGAAACGGAAGATAGATTCTTAGTCTTAAGGAACTTCTGGTCAAGCTAAGAAAATTTGGAAAGTGTGTACAGTTTAAGAGCCAAAAGAAGAAACACCTCCAGACAGCATAAAAAAAAGAGAAGACAGAAAGGTAAGCCAAGAGGCAGTCTCATGCAATGACACAGGAAGCCTAGACAGAAAGGCTTTGACAGAAGGCAACGTCATGTGCCATAGGAAGTTCTGAGAAAATGACTCTATGTAGACAGTGGTTCTTGCTAGTGAAAGATGCCTCTACTATACAAGAGGAATAAGGAAGTCGTTATTAAAATTGAGTCATTATGCTTTTCCAAATAAATATATAGGGTTTTTTTTTCTTTTCTTTTTTTTCTTATAAAACAAACCCAAATATGCAGAATATGATTTGAAGTTACTATCTAGCTCTAAAATTTAGGCTCAGAATTTATGGTATTTATTTTCTCTTTTTTTCTAACAAAGGGACATTTAATATGTTATTATAAAGCAGACCAGTCTACTCTCAAATGTGAATATTTAGAAGAACAAGAAGACCAAAAGCACTCTGGTTCCAGATTGCTAGAAACAGCCTTTTCCTTCTCTGTGCATCTTTATGTGATTTCTTTCAATTGCATACCACATTTTTCTTTCCTTCAAAAGGATGCTGGTTTGTGGTAACCCTCGAATGCATCATGTTCTCAACTCGTTTTTGATGCCATCTGTGCGACACAATAGAAAAGAATTAAGAGTTCTGTCATGTCAGCTGAATTCATTTGATCCTCCTCCAAGGAATATATGGCACTATTCTAGTGGGCAAAAATCAGGGGCGCTAAATCCTTCAACTAGTTTCAGATGTGAACCGTGTTTTCCCCTGAGATAGATGTTAGGTATTTTTCCTACACCATTGTCCCCACACCCTTATCCCAGTACGGGGACTGGTTTCTGGCAAATCCAGACCACTGGACAAGCCCTAGAAAAGATATTTTATATGCATAGGGGTCAGCAGAATCATGTGGAGGGCTTTGGGTTTGCATGCCATCACCCAACCAAACTGAAAATAGGTATACTACCATGGGTTGAATTATATACCATTCCCCCCCATTCATATGGTGAAGTCCTAACTCACAACAGCTCCGGTTGTGACCTTATTTGGAAATAGGGTCTTCACAAAGGTAATCAAGTTAAAATGAGGCCATTAGGGTGAGTTGATGACTGATGTCCTTGCAGAATGGGGAAATTTACACAAAAATACACACACAGAGAAAATACCATGTGAACATCCACATGTCAAGGAGAGAAGAATGGATGGAACAGATTCTTTTTTCACAGCGCTAAGAAGAAACCAACTTTGCCAGCATCTTGATTTGACTTCTAGCTTCCACGACTGTGAGTCAACAAATTTCTGTTGGTTAAGCCACCCAGTTTGTGGTATTTTGTTATGAGAGCCCTTGCAAACTAATACAGAGCCCATTATAGATCCACCTCACTGGGCTGTAACTGTTTCAGGGCTGGCGCTGCCCTTCCTAAAACTCTGCACTTGACTACAGTTTCAATGAAATTGGAAGACAACTCATGCTCTCACATGAAATGCACTTCAGCTCTCATTACAATATCCATGACCTTAGAGTATCTTGTATAGAACATCTCTGCTTACCACCTAGGGCTCAAAATAGGCCAGGCTGGTCCTAAGAAGCCCAAGACCCATTCTTAATCCCTAAAAGAAGCATGGCAATTATTGTGTAGAAATAACTGGGCAAAACCTGGAACTGAGGGATCTATGGAGATCAAGGTTCTTCCCCAGTTCTCTTCTGTCATGGGATCCATTCTCCTCTACCTACAGTCTTCTTTTACTCACACAGAGTTCCTCAGTGACTCACTTTAGTTTCTGTGTTGTCCATTAGGCCACTCAGATAGCCTCTCTTTGGCTACTTTTACAAGATTGGTTCTCAAACTTCATTGACATCAGAATTACCTGAAGGCCTTGTAAAACTCACATTGCTGAGCCCTACTCACAGACTTTCTGATTCAGTAGGTCTGAGGGAGCACTAGCACATGTCTGGATGATGCTGATTCTGCTGGTCTAGGGACCACACTGTGGGAACAACTGGTATATAATATGACGTTTCTGCTTCCGTTTTCACTGATTACTCATCAACAACCCTTCAGATTCCCAAAATCAATATTCTACGTATTTATTTATTTACTTATTTACTTATTTACTTACTTATTTGAGTAGAGTTGATACACAATGCTACATTCGTTTCAGGAATATGGCTTAGTGATATGACGATTATACATTAGGCTATGTTCATCACAAGCATAGCTCCCATCTGTCCCATGACATCACTTTATAATATCCTGGACTATATTCATTATGTAGTGCCTTTTGTTCCTGTGACTTATTCATTTCATGACTGGAAGCGTATAAACCTCTCTCCCTTTCATCCATTTTGCTCTCCTTCCACTCCTCTCCTCTCTGGCAACCATCAGTTTGTTCTCTGTATTTATAGGTCTGATTCTGCTATTTATTTATTCTTTTTTTTTAGACTCCACTTATGACTGGAATCATATGGTATTTGTTTTTCTCAGTATGACTTAGTTTACTTAGCATAATCCTCTATATCTGTCCATGTTGTCTGAAATGGCACAATCTCATCCCTTTATATGGCTATATGGCTGCATAGTATTTCATTACATCTATCTATCTATCTATCTATCATCTATCTATCTATCTATCTGTTCCACAATTCCCTTAGCCATTTGTCTATTGATGGACACGTAGGTTGCTTTTATATCTTGGTTATTGTAAATAGTGCTGCATTAAACATAAGGGTGCATATATCTTTGCAAATTATTGTTTTTGTTTTCTTTGGGTAAGTACTCAATAGTGGAATTATTGGATCATATGATTTTTTATTTTTACCAAAAATGATATTTTTAAAAGAGCTCTGGGGCGCCTGGGTGGCTCAGTCAGTTGAGTGTCCGACATTGGCTCAGGTCATGATCTCATGGTTTGTGGATTCAAGCCCTGCATCGGGCTCTGTGGTGGCAGCTCAGAGCTTGGATCCTGCTTCTGATTCTCTCTCCCTCCCTCTCTGCCCTGCCCTACTTGTGCTCTGTCTCCCTTTCTCTCTCAAAAATAAAGAAACATTAAAAAAAAATTTTTTTAAGAGCTCTGACCTAAATCTTTTTGACTTAGCTACATAAGTCCCTGACCATCATATATATTGGAACACTTAGTGTAAGTAATAAAATCAGCTGTGGCCAATAAAAGATTAGGTATGTGTCCCCACATTTAGTTACTTAGTGCCCCACCCCCCTACATTTTATAAGTAGGTCCATCTACCAAGGAGTCTACTATGGTCTGGTGTACAAAATGTGAGCCAAAACTTGGGGCGCCTGGGTGGCTCAGTCGGTTGAGCGTCCAACTTCGGCTCAGGTCATGATCTCACAGTTTGTGGGTTCAAGCCCCACATCAGGCTCTGTGCTGACTGCTTCCTCAGAGCCTGGAGCCTGCTTCAGATTCTGTCTCCTTCTCTCTCTGCCCCTCCCCCGCTCACTCTTTGTCTCACTCTGTTTCTCAAAAATAAATTAAAAAAAAAAAATTAAAAAAAAAAACAAAAAACAAAATGTGGGCCAAAACTTTATTTTTATAGATATTTGTCACAGTGAGTTCTCAAATGTTGACTTCATACTATATTATTATTAAAAAGCATAGCATTTCAAAATCATACTGAACAGAGTCATGCTAAGGAAAAGGCACCTTCATGGTTCTAACTCAGGCTTCCTAGAATTTTTATCTCATAGAGATTCTTCAGTAAAATTATGATGGACTGTGGCAGACTTGTAGCTCTAGTGACAAGGGGATGGACTCAATTGCAGCAATAGCATCAGAAGTAGGGACAAAATGGGACACTTGAGTGGCTCAGTCAGCTGAGCATCCAACCCTTGATTTTGGCTCAGGTCATGATCCCAGGGTCATGGGATTGAGCCCCACATCAGGCTCCATGCTGAGCATGGAGCCCACTTGAAATTCTCTCTCTCTCTCTCTCTCTCTCTCTCTTTCTCTCCCGCTGCTCCTCTCCCTTGCTCACACTCTCTCTCTCAAAATAAAAAAATAAAGATAAAATCTATAAGGGATATTTGTAGGTTTTATTTTTAAGTTTATTTATTTATTGTGGAAGAGAGAGTACAAGTTGGGGAGGGGCAGAGGGAGAGAGGGAGAGAGAACCCCAAGCAGGCTCTGCACTGTCATTGGAGAGCTCGATGCAGGGCTTGAACTCACGAACCGTGAAATCATGACCTGAGCCCAAGCTGGACGCTTAACCGACTGAGCCACCCTGGTGCCCCTGTAAGAGTTTTCACATGTGGGTATATTAACTGAGTGTGTCTTTGTAGGTAGACTCTCTGCTCTTCTACAGCATACTAAATGTTGGTTTTCCCCTGGGTCAAACATAGAGCTGTATACATAGTAGATGTTTAGTAAGTACTTGATCAATGAATGTATGGTCACCATTCTTTATATTTGTGTAGTAACAGAATCTTTCCATTGGCATCATCTCTGCCATTTTTCAGCTTTCATGATTCAAGCTGACACCCCTGTGGTCCAATGACAGAGTAATATCACAGTTAAAGAAAAATCTAACTGCTAAAAAAGAAAGTTCAAAATATAACTACTTTACTTATTTCTGAAGAACTATGAAGGGAATCTGTTGACCATGGTGATCACTTCCTTAAAATTTCTTTTTCCTTCTCTACCTGCTTTTCTCTTCCCAAACTTATTTAACACTCCCAAGGAAACCTCTTTCCCACAACTCCAGCCCCCATGCCTCTCATCCTTCTCTATCTTTCTCCCTTTGCTCCAAATTTTGTAACAAACTCTGTATTAAGGGTCTTTCTAAGGCAAGACTACAAAGAGAGTTTGATGGAATACACACATTGTGCCCAAATACTGAACTTAACTGAGGGTTTTATTAGGATCTCCTCAATAACAGTAGCCTCATCCCAAGAGCCCATTCTTCTAGGATTCTTCACTTCTGCTTTCTAAATATATTTAACGAATCACAACTGACTTACTCCTCTGTGGACATTCACAGAAAGTTTGGGCTCATGCGGAGGGTAGAAATGATCATTAGTTTTCCAAATATGGTTCGACTTAAAAGCAAGAATTTTCTTCAGGCTTCTGCAGATGCATTTCTTTCTCCCCATACTCTCAACTCTCAAATTCTTAAGCACAGGAGTTTTGGGAATTTTTTTTTTTAATGGAGGAAAACTTGAGAGAGATTTGCTTTCCTCAGCCTTCATCTTGGTGCAGATGAAACACAGCCCTCTGTACTTGAAGTATGAGGTGGCAGCTGTAGACAGAGGCAGTATTGCTTCCAGCACCAAATTACCCCAGACAAAGGGCCATGATGCAACCTGCCTATTCTGAATTTATCAAGCAAGGAACCAATGACTTCGCTCTGGCTCTCTCAGGCAAAAACTCTATTTACTCATTTAAAATCTCAGGAATGGGACAGGTTCCAAGGCCAGGACCAAGATAGGGTGAGGGGATTTAAAGGAAAAAGACAAACCATGAAGCCAGAAGTCACAATCAGCATCCAAATGACAATAACAACAGAATGTGGAGATAGGCAGTGACTGCCCTTACACTAGATAGCAAATGTCCAGATTTGTACTGAAAATGACCTTAGGTAAGTATGAAACCTATTCCAAGTTAAATGGTCAGTCTTAAAAAGGACGTTAGGCTCCAGACAGTTATGTCAAACCTTGAGCTGGTTCTGTAGTTCATGTTCCCCACCTGTCAAATGCAAAGTGAGAGTGGAAAGAAAGACAGGTGCTCTGTGCCTGCATGACTCCCAGAAATGTTGACCACTCTTCCAGTTCAAGAGCTCAAGTTCAAGCTTTTATAGTTAATTAATCTTGTAAGGTTTTTGTTCCTATTATTCCTCAATCTGGAATGCTCTCTGATCTCCTCTTTACTATGGCTAGTCCTTGCTTATCGGCTAGTCCTTGTTTATCGTTTTGGTTTCAGTTTAAACATCATTTATGCCGGACACCCTTCCTGGGCCTCCCTTCTCCCTTTATTTATTTATTTTTTTAAATTTTTTTTTTTCAACGTTTTTAATTTATTTTTGGGACAGAGAGAGACAGAGCATGAACGGGGGAGGGGCAGAGAGAGAGGGAGACACAGAATCTGAAACAGGCTCCAGGCTCCGAGCCATCAGCCCAGAGCCTGATGCGGGGCTCGACCTCATGGACCGCGAGATCGTGACCTGGCTGAAGTCGGACGTTTAACCGACTGCACCACCCAGGCGCCCTCCCTTCTCCCTTTAAACCAGGTGAACTAACTCCTGCCAGAGCTTCTGTAGTGCCAAGGACAGATCCTGCAGATTATTCGTCACACTTCTCTTCCTGTGTAGTGATGATCTGTGTCTCTGGTCAGAGGTAACTCCGTGAGGGCAATGACGCTCTCTACTTTCCACATCATTTTGAACAGCTGCTTAGCACATACAAAATGGCATGTGGAGCTTTGATTTTGTTCTCAGCTCATTCAGAAAGAAGAGAAATTTTGAAATATTTCTATATATACTCTCCACTTTTTCGGGTTTATCTTTATATGTATTTGCATATTATTTGCATAGTTCAAGTGAGTCTTTACATTCTAACCTTATGTCACATATCATTTCATTTTACTTCCAGTTTTGGTTTTTGTTTTCCTTCTTAGTTCCTATTTGCTTTCTTCTCCTCTGACCCAGCAGCTATTCCAGGACAGTACTTTCCAAAATTCAAAAGCTCTCTGTGTTTCAGCATTCTGAGAATTCTTGCTTTACGTGTTTATTTCTAGAAACTGTGCTTGCTGGAGTTCTGAGGTCTGTGGCTTCAGCACCAAGGTCATGGGAAAACCCTTACCATACAGAAGGAGGTTTCTGGAGTCCTCCAATGAATACGCTCAAGTCCTCGACTGAGTAATCGCCTAGGAACCAACGCTTGATTACCTTTGCATAAAATACTTCTCTCTCAAATGGGTAGCCTCAATAGCAACAACATCTAGAATGTCCACTGTGCTGTGGAATTTACTTCCACTTTTCTTAAGGACAAGTTCTTTAACAAGAAAGAATGGAATAAGCATGGCTAGAAAGGAACTGGAGCATAAACAAGGCTAGGAGATAAGATAAAACATTTCCTTTAATTGCATTCAAGTCTCCAACTTCAGATCATTCAGAACAAACTTGTAGATCCATCAGAGAACCCCCAGGGAGAGAGGCATGCATATGAAGGAATCTGTGCTCCAGAGACAGAAATGTCCTGATTTAGAGATTAACAAACTTGCTATTTATTGGTCCTTAGCAAGATTCTAGGTTGAACATTAAATAGCCAATTTGTGGACAGCTGGGACAGAACACTTTACGTTTGTCCCAAAGGAGCTTTGTTAAAATCAAGGTTTGTCAAATTTAAGACACTATGTCAGATGAATACCAGAGAGGAATTCAATTTTTATTTCAGTAAGGCTCTTTTCAAAGTTTGTTATCATATCATTTTAAGAAGCAGATGGTAAACTGCGGACTATATGAAAACAGTGGCATGGGTTCGAAGTTGAATGAACAAACATATTAAAGGGAATTCTTTAGTGCAGCCATGTCCTTGGGAAGGAATAGTCTCTCTAACAGGTCAGAACACTCATCATCATGTTGATGATGATTTAGATGATGTTTTTAGAAACTGCCAAAAGCACAAAACTGGAAAGGAAAATATGTTGGTTGATGGAATCAAGATCAAGATTGAGAAATATTTTAACAGGCAATAAATAAAATCACCAACATTCCACAAACTTATGATGAAGGATATATGTGTGAACGGTAATTTTTATTAATCAAACATTCTATATGTTGGTATAGAGCGGTCAGAAAATACAAACAAGCAAATAAGAAGGAAAAAAACGTCAGTGTGGTAGTCTTTAGAACTGCCCCAAAAAATCACAGTTTTCCTTCCAAGTTCATTGTAAGATTGCACTTCCTTACTCCCTTTGACATGAGACATGACCTTGTGATTTTCTTTTTAACAACAAAATAGCAGAAATGCCATGCAGCATGTGCAAGTTGTTCCATTCTATATTCCTGTCTCAGTGGTCATGGAAGCTTCTGGAGCCTCCATTTTTCTGTGTTTCTGAGTGAATGATGAGTAGGCCCCCTCTCTCACAGCATGAGTTGAGATATAGCATATGCAAGAACTAATCTTTTGTTCTATTAAGTCACTGAGTTTTGGGGCACCTTTGTTACTGCAGTAAAACCTAACCTATTTAGACTAATAAACCAGTACTTCTGAACACAAAGATAAGCAGAGATGTGTTTATGGTACTCTATTTTGTAACATACCGGTTCACTTTATTATATTGTAAAGCAAATATGTTTCTACAGCATCAGTTCTACAACTGCATGGTAATAATAGCTCACCACTTGGACATTGCATTCATTACTGAACCAATCCCCTATTTTTAAACTTATTTTTCCTATTATGTGATAATTAATGTTATGATGACACTCTGTGCATATCCTTAGTATTTATGTTGGTTAAATTTAGAAAAGTGGTATTAGAGGAAAAAAGATTATTGCCTTATTGGGCTTTTCTTATATATTTTTAAATTATACTAAAATAAGTACTACAAATATATAGTCCCGCCAGCTGTGCGCGAGAAATCCTGTTTTGTCAGATACTCTTCTACGCAGGATGTTGGCTATTTTCATATTCACCACTCTAATTTCGACAGCACCTCTAGTAGCTAGTTTGTTGAAGGATTTCATCACATGTTTGAAGGTTATTTCTTTTCTTTGTTACTCAGTTGTTCATGGTCTTTTTCTGTTGTCTATTTTAGTTGATTCACAGGGGCTCTTGAGATATTGTCTACTCGCCCTTATCATATATTTTGCAGACATTTTTCAGTTTTCTAGTTTTTTAATATTATTTATGTTTTTTGCCACACTGAAATTTCAAATTTTAGATTAAAAAAAAATATGGCAGTAAAGGGCGCCTGGGCGGCTCAGTCAGTGGGGCGTCAGACTTTAGCTCAGGTCATGATCTCATGGGCCGTGAGTTCAAGTCCCACGTCAGGGTCTGTGCAGTCAGCTTGGAGCCTGGAGCCTCTTCGGATTCTGTGTTTCCTTCTCTCTCTGCCCTTCCCCCACTCAATCTCTGTCTCCCTCTGTCTCTCAAAAATCAATAAATGCTAAAGAAAAAAAAATATGGCAGTCTTTCCCATGTGACTTATGTCTTTGGAAGTCATTCTTAGAATATGTCCTCAAATCTCCCAATGAAATATAATATTTTCCTCAAATATCTTATTTTCTACACATGCTTTTTAATCCATGTACAATTTCCTTATGAATATTGAATATAATAGGAATCTTTTCTTGTCCCCTCAAAAAAAAAAAAAAAAAAAAAAAGAGGGGCGCCTGGGTGGCTCAGTCGGTTAAGCGTCCGACTTCAGCTCAGGTCACGATCTCACAGTCCATGAGTTCGAGCCCCGCGTCGGGCTCTGGGCTGATGGCTCAGAGCCTGGAGCCGGCTTCCAATTCTGTGTCTCCCTCTCTCTCTGCCCCTCCCCCGTTCATGCTCTGTCTCTCTCTGTCTCAAAAATAAATAAACATTAAAAAAAAAAAATTAAAAAAAAAAAAAAAGAAAAGAAAAAAGGACCTAGAGTTTTTAACTGACCTAAAACACAGTAAGAAGCAGCAATGAGGCAGACAAACAGATTAATGCAACTTTAAATTTCCTTCACAAAAATCTAGGACGCACAAGAAAGGAAGTAAATTCTATTGCATTCTCCATACATTGGACCATACTTATGAAGTGCACTCTGTGTCTTACATCTAAATTGGAATATTGATAAATTGGAGGATAGTCAGAGAAGGGCCATCAGAATGAGGGTGGTTCCAGAAATCCCGTCTTTTGAAAAACAATTCAAGGAATGTTTTGCTTGGAGAAGAGATTAAAGCTGATGAAAATTATATTCAGATTTAAGAACGACTGCTGTGAAGAAGAGCTAGGTTCATTCCATGTAGTTGTAGATGTCTGCACTTGGTGCACTAGAAGGTATAGAAATGTTTATTTCACTTAAATAAAGGGAAGAATTTTGTGTCAGTGAGATCTGTTCAGAAAGTTTTATTTATTGATATTCCCATTACTGAAAGAGTTCGAGCAATGACTAAATTCTATCAGAAGTTTGTAGAGGAGACCCTTGCCTGCCCTGGGATAACGGGCCAATGATCTTTAAGACTCCTGCAAAAATCTAAGAGTTTACAATTCTGGAAAATGTTTGACCTGCCTGAGGAAAATGGCTTCATAAATAACCCTTGTTCCCTTCAAACTAGTAGGTTTGAGTTCCTAAAATGGCTTTTGTTGAAAATGGCTTAAACAGTTAAGGGACACGAGCACTAAGTTCGGGCCTTGGTGCACTAGCCCAGGCGCCACCGCCCAGTCATAAGCAGTAGAACCTTAGACACATGACTTATGTTTCTGGGGCTATAGTTTGTCATTCTAATTAGAGAAGTGAAATAAAATATCATCATTAGATGATTTAAGGGCCCTCTCACAGTCTAAGATACTATAATTTTATGTTTAATAAGTAGGTGAAATAAACTTTATAATCATGTTTCCAAATAGAAACCCATGTGCCTGATCTAACAAATCTTGGTCATTTCAATACCTTATCTCATTGAGAGCCCTTAGAAGCAAATCCAAAGGATAAACCCAAGGTTCATACATTCATTATTCATTAAAAAAAAAAAAATTAAAAACCTGTTTTGTATCAGGCACTGTGTTAGGCACCAGAGGGTCAAAGATGACTAAAATGAAGTCCGTACTCTCACAGATTTCACGGTTTAGTAGTGATGACAGCCTAGTAGACTAACAATTACAATACAATGTGATAGGCGTGGTGGGTGTCTTTAAGGGCCGTAGGTTCAGACACAGGCATCTTTTATCCAAGTCTCTAAATGGTAGGTCTAGCTGATATCTGAAGATTCTCCCAGCTGTACATCTTGCGCACCCTTCTAAATCAGAGGGAAGACTAGCCTACCAAGCCCACTTCCCCAGGGCTAACCAGTAGTTGTATTAAGACAAATGCTGAGCAATGCCCCCAAGGCTCAAGTCAGAGACTCAATTACAACTGCCTGTTTAAGATTAAAGATGCCCCTGGAGTCTGTCAACCAAACCACAAATGACCTTCATAAATCCCTCCTGATAATTACCTTCTGTGAACATTTTCCATGGTGCCGGCTCATCTAAGATTTCTTAGTATGGTATAAATAAAACCTAATGTGATATCCTTTTTGTGCTTTAGTTATCTGCTCAATAAAGGCACATTTTGTTTCAGGGAAGGGTCTAATGACACACTGACAAGTGATCATATCTTCGTGTGTAATTGTAATGGCAAAGTTCACTGATTTGAGTAATGGCTGGAAAGTGATTCATGTGGTCTAAAGCTGGCCTTTGCAGAGATAGTTCTAAGATCTGCCTCTTAGAGCCTGCAAACAATTGGGGCAGGATTCTAATATTATATTTTGTATATCACTGAGCCCTCAGACTCTCACCTTATGAAATCTCAGCTTTTGCTTCAATAGAAATAACCTGCCAGCTCCTCATGATCAGGAACAGAGGAAAGGAAAGTACGTTAGCTGACAGAAGAGAACATTTCAACAGTCCCTTGACGCATGTGATTGTGTCTCCCACTACCAGATTTCAAATAAAAACACCTCTCCAGGTATCCCACAGCCCAACAGAGAAAAACATGTCCTAGAATAGTGGTCTCAGAATCATCTAGACGGCTTGTGGAAACATGGAATGCTGACCTGTATCCCAGAGTTCTTGATTCATATAGGTATGGCGTAGCATGTAAGAATTTGTATTTCTAGCAAGTTCCCAGGTGATGCTGCTGCTGCTGGTAGAGGCATCAAATTTTGAGAGCCATTGTTCTAGAAGATAGTCAGCTGATGCTTGACAAATGCTTTCCCATCTTGAAGAACTTCTCAAGACAAACCAGGCTTCTGTATCCACTAAGGGTCTTCAGAGAGAGTTCTCTCAGAAATGGAATAAAGATAAGATTGGAAGTAAATATCATTAAGAGTTCCCTTGGGGCCAGAGGAAATGATATGAATAGAACAATGACTCTTTGATGTATTGTATAGGTGGATCACATCCACAATAGGTAGACCCAGTGACCTGATATAAATCAGCATGAGGAAGATAGGACACCATTTATGAGGGTAACATACTTAAGATTACAGTTGTCTCTCTCCCATTCTTCAGTAGTATCCCAGTGCTTCTGTTTTCTTGGTATTTATGGTGCCTACTGTGGAGCAGTAGCTATTGGGCCGTTACATACTCCATATAATACCTGAGAAACTCCAGCTTACAATTCTTACCCTCATGATTTCAAGGTACTCAAAGTGAATGTATTCTCTATTTAAATAGTTCAATAATTCACCATTTAGGGGCATTTATTGTACTCTCTTTAGCAGGCTATGCTATCAGAATGTCTTTAGAGAATAGCTAATGTCAAATCAGATGGTCCTTAGAAGTGAAAGATTCTTCTTTCTCTTTGGGCACTTTTTTTGCAGTTGGGTTTCAAGGCTGGAAGTGAGGACTCTCTCCACTCTGTCATCCACAGACTCTCTTCCTGACTTTGTATGGTGTGTGATGTGGCCCAGCACCTGCCACAGATTAGAGCACTTTCAAGCTGGAACTGCGATGCTCAGTTTGCTTCTATAGATTTCCAAAGACATGGCTGGTGGCCTGGGTTGACTCTGAGTTTCTCTCCCTTGTTCTCTGGAGCTCTGCTTCTGACCTTGCCATTTCCCTTCTGGTCCACCTTGCCTCGGGGAAGACAGAACCCCCCCCCCCCCATGGGAGAAAACAGAGACATTCCACAGCCACAGCCAGAAAGAAAGGACCACCCCAGGGTAGAACCACTGGCAGCCCACCCAGGCTATTCTCGGGTGGATCCAGCCTTCTTGCATATTTCTCTAAAATAAAACATCAAGTTGAAGATACACCAAATACTTTTTCTACAGTTTTTAAAACAAACATAGACTTTGTAGGCCCCCAAAATAAGCCTTTGAGAATAAAGCAGTAAATTTTTCAATAAATATATTAAAAATAGATGGTAAAGAACTCTGTAATCCAGCAAAGACTGGAATGGGAGCATGAATGGGAAATAGGCCAAGATTCCTAGTCACAAATAGGTTCCTCACTTTAACCAGTATGATCACCTCGTGCATTCTGAACTGAGGGGGTCATTAGTTTCCAGGAAGAGAGACGATAGAACATTCCAGCCTTAAATGTGGTTAAAGGACAAGAGAAAGGAATTCAGGCAAAGGAACTAGCAAGTGGAGAAAACCATTACACATTTTCCTTTTTAATTTCAAAGTACTAATTTAGATAGATGTCTTTTTGTGTCTTATGAATGCCACAGGATTCATCTGCATGGTTACCCTCCTCTGACTAAAAACTAAGACTGACATAGTGATAGACTCAGTCCTGATCAGAAGTAGAACCTGGAAATTGTGGCCATCAGTCCTGCTATTTAATGTCAAGGCCTTTAGACTCTAATGGTAGAAAAGGCCTGGAAGAGAAAGAATATGCCAATATCACCTTAAATGACATTAATTTGAGGGCGCCTGGGTGGCTCAGTTGGTTAAGTGTCCAACTTCGGCTCAGGTCATGATTTCGCCGTTCTTGAGTTGGACTCCATGCTGACAGCTCAGGGCCCAGAGCCAGCTTCAGATTCTGTGTCTGCCTTTCTCTCTGCCCCTCCTCTGCTTATGCTCTGTCTCTCTGTCTCAAAAATAAACATTAAAAAACATTTTTTTAATGACATTAATTTGACACTCCCTAAATGGAAAGGCTCCTATAACACTTCCTTTTTTTGTGTGGGTAGTTAATGATTTTTTAATATATTGTTGGATTTGGTTTGCCAGTATTTTTTTTGAGTGTGTGTGTGTGTGTGTGTGTGTGTGTGAGTGTATTTATATTTAAATCCAAGTTAGCATATAGTGTAAGAATGGTTTCAGGAGTAGAATTTAATGATTCACCACTTACATATAACACCCAGTGCTCATCCCAGCAAGTGCCCTTTGACCCTTCTCTTATTTCTCTAATTGATCTACCTTTTATTTTTCTCTCTGAAGAGAGACTGAGATGTGGTGGCAAAATTGAAACGAATAGAACTACCACATAAGGATACTTTAAATATTAAAGGATAACTTATGGGAAAGAGCCCATCATAGACTAACCCCTTCTTCTTCCCTTGTTGACAGAGCAAACACATTACAAGATGTGGGCACAGAAGTGTCATTATAAGCACTCCATGAGGTTCTGCCCCTCGTGGGAGTTAAACTGGTAAGAAAGAAACCAAGGTCACACATCAAATCCCTTTGTGACTCTTTTGCAAACTGAGATTTATTCTCTCTGGTTATCACTTCAGGCTTTAGAACAAAGCACTGGACAAAGAAGTGCTCCTCACAGCCAAGGAAGGTACTACTAAACAACAAATTATGCCTGTAGTTGAAGCTTCTATCAGATTCCTGGCATCAGATTAGGATTTCCTTTGAAGGAAAGATTGTTGTCTTCGATAGAACTCCTTATTAGTCCTCTTTCTTAGAAGGTATAATAATATACTTTCTATGGGAACCAGGTAGTCACTTGGTCAACCAACAATTAAAGAAATACCATTCATATTTGCTTATACAATTAGCATACATCTTCCTGTCTGGGTGATTTCAGAAGCTATAAGAACAAAATAGTTTTGCTGTAAATATTTATAAGTACATTTCCCATTAAAAAAAGAGAAATAATTAAATGCTCTGCCATATACACATGGGAAACCATGTGAATGAGAGTATAGTTTTGGGTTCAGTTGGTCCTGAGTTCAAATTTCTTTACTAGGTTTGTGGACTTGGGAAAACTATTTAACCTTCATGGAATGCAGTTTTCTCCTCTGTAAATGTCAATGGTAATAGCTTACCTTGTAGGGTTGTTAAGAATTACATGAGGGGCGCATGGGTGGCTCAGTCAGTTAAGCGTCCGACTTAGGCTCAGGTCATGATCTCATAGTTGGTGAGTTTGAGCCCCGCATCAGGCTCACTGCTGTCAGCACAGAGCCCTCTTTGGATCCTCTGTCTCCCTCTCTCTTTCTGCCCTTCCCCTGCTCACTTTGTCTCTCAAAAATGAATAAATATTTTTAAATATGCCTTAAAAAAAGAATTGCATGAGAAAATGTGTATTATGCACTTAGTTCATATAGTTTCTGACCCTATAGGGAATGGATCAATAAACAGTGGTTAATATAGTGGTAATGACTACTAACTGCCAGAATCAACCAAGCTACCATCACTGGGGGGCTATGTGCCTTGTGCATTTTTGTTTGACCCTTATCTTCAGCCAAATGAACAATGCAAGAAGGACTTCCTAAAAAATCTTGGAAGCAATAACCTCTCTGATTCTCACCAACACCATATGTGAAGTCCATGTTCTAGTCAGTCAGAGTCTGTCCAGACAAAACCACCTTAGAACTTTCAAAAGGAGTTCATCGCCACCATATCTGCTGAAGTGTCTTATGAGCTTGAGTAGCTTAACTGGGGTGAAGGGGGTGCAGAAAGCTTCAAACAAAATCTATTTTCCAGATTTTCAGTATTGTAAAAATACTTTGATGAATAAATAACATTGTAGGTAAATGGATCTTACCATCACCTCAGAGGTGTTTCAGGTCAGTCAGCTACCAGGAAGTGGAAGCCTAGCTTCTTAATGTTTGTTTCTAGTCAGAAAAAGGCTAGGGTTTTCATAATTCTGAAGAGCTCACAGCATGACCCTGAATATTCAGCCTCCCCTATCAGAAATAAAGGCCATTCTCCACTTAGAGACTGGCTAAGACAGAGGCTCCTGTTATTGGAGCACTACATGGACTCACTCGATTGCCCTTTAACTCCAGGCAGGCTCCAAGTGCCTCCTTTCTGTCCACTAAAGCAGATTAATTCAAACTCCTCAGGTAAATGTCTCCTCTGATAAGGAACCAAGGTCCAAAGTCCTTGAAGATTTTTCGATTTACCTTCTAGAAGTTTCTAATCCACATAATGAAGAACCTGTCTCTTCACACTCTTTTCATAACACTTAAGGCATCAGGACTGTCTCATTAGGTTGATAAGGGATTTCAGTTAAGGAGCCAGACGATGACAGTGAACGAACTAACTTGTGTTTGTGGCCACCCAGGCAGGGTTTGACCAAGGAAGATAAGCTCGTTTCACGGATGCAGTACAAACTTTTGTTTGGTGAGGTGAGCATAGTGTAAGGAAGGCTGCCTACCACTCTGGACAGCTTTTAGCCCAAACAGTGCTCTGGTATGATAAGATTTGTTTTCCATTTGGTTTGCTTCCTTTTACAGGTACTTTAAAAAATGTGTGGGGCGCCTGGGTGGCTTGGTCAGTTAAGCGTCCGACTTCAGCTCAGGTCATGATCTCACGGTCCGTGAGTTCGAGCCCCGCATCGGGCTCTGTGCTGACAGCTCAGAGCCTGGAGCCTGCTTCACATTCTGTGTCTCCCTATCTCTCTGCCCCTCCCCTGTTCATGCTCTGTCTCTCCCTGTCTCAAAAATAAATAAGCGTTAAAAATTTTTTTTAAATGTATGATTATTAAAAGGAAGCATAATAATACAGAGATAAAAAATTTAAAAAAAATTAAATGTTTTCTGGAAATCCACCAATACCTGCTATTAAGGTATAGCTATTAAGGCTATAAAATGCATCCACTTAACCTATTTTTAATGTACATATTCATTTTTTAAATGATGTCGTGTTGAGCAAACTGATTTGTAATATGCTTTCCCCTTGACATATTATAAACATTCTTCATTCTTCATTCCTCTGTAATATGGTTTTAACTTACTGCCCAATAATCCATGTTATGAATGTACCACAATCATTTAACCAAGACTGAATTGTCGCTCTTTGAATAGTTTCCAGATTTTCAGTATTACAGAAATACTTTGATGAATAACATTGCAAATAAATGTTTGCCTTAGTATCATCTCCTAGTACCAACTCCTAGATACAGCCTTTGCTAAGTGAAAGGCTGTGTGCAGGATTTTGCTCACGTGAAGAAGGGTTCTCTGAGCATTTCTACACAGACTCCTACAGAGCAGATGCAGTGGTTTCTCTCGTGGGAGTAGACTTTCTGGGTTTTAGATAAATGATCATATGGCTTGGTTTCCCCGTGGCAGTCTCAGTTAATTCCTGCTGACCCAGGGATGCACCCTACATGTGTCCTTTTTTATTTTCAAAGGTGTCTTGGATTCGGCAATATATAGTCATCCCAGCCATAGGATAGATGAATGCTCTCCTTTAGGAGATAATGCAAAGCTGTTTTTCAAAGCTATTGCACCAACTCAGACTCTCCCAATAACATGTACAAGATGCTGAGGCTCTATAGCCTCTCTGACACCTGGTACTGGTTATCAATCAATGGGTTCTCCAATGCTATTTTATTATAATCATGATTTACATTTCCTGGTTTCTGCTGATGCTAAATATCATCTCATATTTTTGTGAGTTATATATTTCCTATTTTTAGAAATTTCCGTTGATACCTTTTGGTTATTTTCCACTGGGGTGTTTGGATTAAGTCAGTAAAATCTGAACAAAACCCAGATGCCCATCAAAAGAAGGCGTGAATGAGCTGTGCTATATAAAAAGTAAAATCATTCTGCAGCCAAAAGGAGTGAATCAAAGTAACATGCAGCACTATGGGTATCTTACCAATATATTATTAAATGAAAAAAAAATTGCCCATAAAAACTAAAAACACGTGCTCACACACGTATGTGTGTGCATAACAAAATAAAATTTTAGAAATACAAATGTCACAAAAAAAATCTACATCAAAACCAAGGCATGGGGTGATGAATATGAGATTCAGATGACTTCAGATAGGAGGGAAGCAGAAGGATGAAATGCATAGAACTTACAGTTAGATGTCAGTTATCATCAAGATCTGAGCATTCGGGGGTGCCTGGGTGGTTCAGTCAGTTAAATGTCTGACTTCGGCCCAGGTCATGATCCTGCACTTTGTGGGTTCCAGCCCCACCTCAGGCTCTGTGCTGACAGCTCTGACCTAGGAGCGTGGAGCCTACTTCAGATTCTGTGTCTCCCTCTCTCTCTGTCCCTCGCCTGCTTACGCTCTGTCTCTCAAAACTAAATATTAAAAAAAATTTTTTTTAAAGATCTGAGCATTTGTTTTGAGTGGTACATTCTAAGAATTTATCACAAATAAATAAGCTAGTGAGTAAACAAATAAACAAAATAAGGCCATGTGTGTGCAATTAACCAAGATTGTGATTAATTCATTTGCAATGAGGAGAAAGGAGGAAATTCACATTTGAAGGCTATTTATAGATATCACCAGATCCGCCCTCAAGAAAAATTAAACAATGTATATTCCCACCAAAATGTACAAGTCCCTGTTTCACTTCATCCTGAATTACTTTGTAAAGGGAAAGTGGTTGAATTGGATCCGTGTGGGCCCTAGTATGAAGAATGAGACTGGAACCCCTGTCCCTGATGCATGAATGGCAAGCCATTTGATCAACCTTTACCCTGTTCATCTTTGCTGAAGGCTTCCGATTTTGGTCTTGTGTTGGAAGATGGGACACGAAGGAGGGGCTAGGTAGCACTTGAATGAGGAGTGGAACCATATGGAAGGCCTCTCTTACCATTGTTTCCAAAGGCTCTCAGATGTGTAGAGAACCACATGCGCTCCGGCTGTTTCCATTTTTATTTCAGCCACAACCCGGTTTTCAGTAATGTTTTTTAAAATGTATTTGCCAATACTATTCTATAAACTGCCTGCTGTCCACCGCTATCATCATTAAAGGTAACAACTAATGTGTGGTTTTTGTTTAAGGTGCTGCGTCAGGTATATAGATAAGAATAGCTCCTCTACAATCAGATATACTTGTATTTATATATTTATTTATTTATTTATTTATTTATTTATTTTTAATCAGATAAATATGCTTAGGTCTCTGCCCTCTAGTCATAGGAAACTGCATCTCAGCAATATTTAAGAGCTCCTTCCCCTTGCAAAGATGCTATGAGAATAGAAATGGATGAGAAGATGATGGTGCCCTAACTAGAAAATTTAGTTCATCACCAAAGTGCATACTGTCCAAGTCCATTTGAACATGGTTACCTCTATTCTCTCTGTGGAAGGCTGGAGCTGGGGACTTTCTTTTCTTTTCTTTTCTTTTTTCTTTTTTTGTGAGAGAAAGTGTGTGTGTGTGCACGCACGAGCAGGGGAGGGAGAGGGAGAGAGAGAACCTTAAGCAGACTCTATGCCCAGTGCTGAGCCAGATGCAGACTCTATCTCATGAGATTGTGAGATCATGACCTGAGCTGAAATCAAGAGTCAGACGTGTAACCGACAGCTACCCAGGCGTCCGTGGGGACCTTTCATCAAGGCCCTCCACACTAGCCTCCACAATGGCTTCCATTAAAGATCTCTCCATCCCCAGTGAGCTTCATGGGAGCAGAACTAGGCCCCGACCATATTTATTTGAAAGTAAATACACATTTAATAAGACCACCCACTTCCACACATCTTCAAGTCTCGAAAACTCCTGCTCTCTTTCCCACCCATGCTGCTTCCTCTAACCTCTGCAGCTCATACCCCTGTTGGATAATCCCTCAGGGTGTCTCAGTCCCTAACTTTCATAAATAAAGTCCTTTTTTCTTGAGGGGAAATGGAAAAATACTTCTCCATCTTTGGAGTCTGCTAGAGTAGTGAAAACAAAGTAAGCTAATATCTCTTAAAAACATTCCAGAGGTGTTAAAACATTGTCCTTGTGGTTCTACTTTCCAAATTTATGTCAAAGAGCCACCCAATTCTCTTCAGCTCCTTTGCTGTCATCTAATTCAAGCCACCATCATCCTTATGTGTACTCTTACATCAGATATAAACAAATCTCCTTGAATCCATGCCTGCTCACTTCTAAGGGATTCTTTATAGAAGAGCCATTGGGAGATTTTAAACATACAAATCTGATTGTGCTCCATCCCTAATTGGTATGATATAAAACAATAAGAATAACAATACAATTAAATTAAGATCCTTATCAAGTTCTACAAGGCCTACAAGCCTTCGCGCCTTATTCTCTGCAGCTCTTCTCTAGGTACTTGACACAACCAGTTTTGTTTGTTTGTTTGTCTTTATTTTTTATTTTTAAAAAAATTTTTAATGTTTATTTATTTTTGAGAGAGAGAGAGAGAGAGCAGGGGAGGGTCAGAGAGAGAGGGAGACACAGAATCCGAAGCAGGCTGAGGGCTCTGAGCTGTCAGTACAGAGCCCGATGCGGGGCTCAAACCCATGAACCGTGAGATCATGACCTGAGCCTAAATCCATATGCCCAACTGACTGAGCCACCCAGGCACTCTTTAAACTCTCCCTAGCTCTTCACTACCTCAGGTTTAATCTATTCCTCTGCCCGAAATCTTTTCCTGCCTACCTCTCACTCATGTCTCATGTCTTACCTATATACTATTTCCTCAGAGATGTCTTTCATTGATTCCAGAATCTAAATGAGTCACCCTGTTTAAGTTTGTCATTATATCCTTTATTGTCCTTCTTAGCATTATCATAATTCATTATTATCTATGTGCTAGTGTAGTTAGTTATTCAATATCTGTTTCCCCTACTGACCTCATAACACCAGTGATGAACAAATAGTCGACACTCAAGATATTAATGGAAAAAAGAGAATGATATGGAATCTTCAATGGCTTAAATTCTATTTAGGAGGATGCACACACACACACACACACACACACACACACACACTAATCTCATGGGTCATTGAACAGCCCCACCCTTTCTTAATTCTCTGCTCAGACACTGGATAAGTAACTACAAGGCCCAGCCATTGCCACAGCATTTCTGTTTCTTTTTTTTTTAACGTTTATTTATTATTGAGAGACAGAGACACAGAGCGTGAGCAGGGGAGGGGTAGAGAGAGGGAGGACACAGAATGCGAAACAGGCTCCAGGCTCTGAGCTGTCAGCACAGAACCCACGTCGGGTTCTGAAATCACAGACTGCAACATCATGACCTGAGCCGAAGTCGGTTGCCGAACCAACTGAGCCACCCAGGCGCCCCAAACATTTCTGTTTCTTGTTATTGTTGACTACCATACTTGAAAGCAATTCAATCCATGTGTAAGGATTCCACAACACAGTCTGTCATGAGACAAAGGCCAAAATGCCTTGGTTCTATATTTGCTACAAGCTGTGCCTTTTAAAATCCATCCTATATGTGGCCTTTTTGATGCCTGGGAGACCTCTGTCAATCTACCAAAAATGTTTACAGGCTGAAACACTAGGAAGCTGTATCAAAAATAAATATTGAATTATCTCCCAAGCACAAACTGAGAAATATTTGTCCTTGCATTTAATCAACATTAAGAAGAATCAGCCTCCTGAGGCACACCTCACAACCTTTCCCCTTTCACTGTGACTCCTCCCCAACACCTCTCCACCCTCCCCCCACTTCTCCCTTGGAGTCATACGCTTTTAGAACTAGAGTGAACATGCAGGATCCTCTTAGTTTTACATAAGGCAGAACTAAGGCTCAGCAAGATGAAGTGACTTGCCCAAGGCCACTCAGTCATGATTACACAATAGTTAAGGAATGGAAAACACAGTGTAACAAGGTGAGCTTTTAAAAGCAGAGTCCCAATAACTGACAGGCAAATTTTCAACTTAAAAAAAAAGAAGCAAGTAACATTCAGAGAGAGAGTTCTAACTTTTCAAAGGACATTTTAAAAGTTATTATTACCATCAAACTAGAGAAAAAAAGGACATAAGACCTAAGAATTTTTTTTTAATATTTTTTTTTACGTTTATTCATTTTTGAGACAGAGAGAGACAGAGTACGAACGGGGGAGGGTCAGAGAGAGAGACACACACAGAATCTGAAACAGGCTCCAGGCTCTGAGCTGAGCTCTCAGCACATAGCCCGACGCGGGGCTCCAACTCATGGATCGAGAGATCATGACCTGAGCCGAAGTCGGACGCCCAACTGACTGAGCCACCCAGGCGCCCCTGACCTAAGAATATTTTAAAATAAAATCATTTGGTACAGGAATATCTTCACATGATCTAGGCTTGTTTGCATTTACTTTTTTTTAAATTTGTTTTATGAATTTTTTAATCAAGTAAGATTATGTAAAAATTATCTGGACCACAACTGCAATGAAATTATTAAAACATTAATTTAAAATGTTGACTTTTCTTTAATCTGAACAATTCTAGGATCCGGCATTTTTTATGTTCACAATATAAATGATCAATTACAACACATTTACTGGATTCTTATTCTGCAAAGGACAGTATTCTGAACCCCCTGAGGGCCAGGAGGATGAGCTTGAGTTGGGGGTGGCTTGGAAGAACTCGCACTTAGTTGTGGTGACAGAAAACCCACAGCCAAACACTCACATCCAAATTGGCCATGGTATCAACACAGTTTGAAAAAGAACTTGTATAACTATAAGAGCAATACCAGTCTCCAAATTGACTTTTGGGAAAAAGAAACATTAGAAAGGAAAACTACCCAAACTTTGATTCTTCACATTGATGAAGCAGAACGTTTTAGTTGGTCTGTAAAAGTATAGCTCGATTGTTTAGAAATTGTTTTTTTGAAAGCCAGGAGTTACTCTGAAAAAAAAATTTCATACCAGATAGAAAATATTTCTTTTCTTTTTGTCTTCTTTTAATCTTTATTTATTTTTGAGACAGAGAGAGAGAGAGACAGAGTATGATCGGGGGAGGAACAGAGAGAGAGGGAGACAACGGAATCTGAAGCAGGCTTCAGGCTCTGAGTTGTCAGCACAGAGCCGGACGTGGGGCTTGAACTCATGAACCACAAGTTCACAACCTGAGATAAAGTTGCTTACTACTGAGCCACTCAGGAGCCCCAATTAGAAAATATTCCTAAAGGTAGTTGGAAGACAAGAATAAAGAAGTATTTGATGTCTCTAAGTCATTGAGTACTGAATTAGTTTCTCCTTCACATCAACTTATAGAGACTTCAAGCAGTTTCACTGCTGGGAATTTATCCTGTGGATACATTCCCTATGTGAAGATCTTCATTGTGATTTTATATAACTTCTCCAAATTGAAACAACATAAATGTTCATCAGAAGGGATTGATTTAATCTGTGGTGTTCGACCTATGTGGTAGAATACTACACACTCCTGAAAAAGAATAAGGGGGGGTCTACAGGTTGCAATAAGGGAGAATATCTAAGAAATATCACTACATGAAAAGGCAAAGAACAAACTATGTATAAAGAGGATCCTATTTGTGAAAAAACAACATTGTATAAATATACTATTCATAAAGCATTTCCAGAAGGATACTCGTGAAACTCGTATCTTTAGGAAATAAAAGTATGGGTTGGGGTGAAGAGAACTTGACTTGCTAACTCTATGCTCTTCTGTACCTTTTGATTAATTTTTCTTAAGTTTATTTAACTTGAGAGACAGAGAGAGGGGAGAGGGGCAGAGAGAGAGGGAGAGAGAAAATCCCAAGCAGGTTCCACATTGTCAGCACAGAGCCCTACTCAGAGTTCAATCTCACAAACCATGAGATCATGACCTGAGTTGAAATCAAGAGTACGACACCTAACCAACTGACATGCCCAGGCACCCCTTGATTAATTTTAATCATGGATAGGTATTACTTTTTATTAGATTTTTACACTATTATACTTATATAATTTTAAAGCTATCGTGCTTTTAAATTACAGTTACTTGCGAAGCTGTCCTAACTGCTTTTCTTGTTGTCCGCCTTTAGTTTCTATAGCCCAGTGACCCTGCCATGGCCAAAACATACGCCTTAGCTTTTCCCATCTCCAATAACAGCAAGCCCTGGCAAATGTGAATTTTCATTTCCCCTCCTGAACTCTTTCATCTTGCTTTTTTTGAGAAGTACTTTCCAGTTTCTTCACAGAAATCTATTCACACAGTGCATTTTAAAGTTCCTGCTATAATTAAGTTAAAAATTTAAAATCTTATGGGTTCCTTAGTTTTTCAACGAACCGTTCACTCAACCTATCTTTAGGGAGTCTTGAGCACATAGCATTTTACAAGTTACAAGTTGATGAAGACAAAGTAACTGACTTTAGGGAGTATAAAATGCAGTGAGAGAGAGAGAAATTAGTTTTACTCTATATAACATAGTTGAAAAAAGCCTCTTAGAACACCAAGAGGGTGTGGGGACACAGATGGAAAGTTACTAAATTACACCGGATCCAGGATGATTTCCAGGGAAACTTAACAATTAAGATGAATCTTGAAAAAGAAGAGATAGTTGGCATCACTACACAGCCTTCACTAGAACATTTTCCATGGCCTAAAATTAGAGAATTTTAGACCTAGAGGTGACTTTACAGAATAAGTCTAATCCTCTAGTTTTAAAATAAAGAAACATTATCTTTTAAAATAGCAAGGGCTGTGGGGTTAGATTAAGCGGCCAGCTCAGAATGGATGCTTAACAAACGTTCATTTCCTCCAGGATCAGCTACATCATTTACAAGGCCTCTTGTTTGAAAATTATTAAGAATCTCCAGACAGCTCCAGTGAAGTGTTACACTAAGATTGGGCTCTTCTGAGCACTGAGCCCTATGCACTTGCCCATATATCACTCGGGCTCCCGAGACAGGGCTCCCTGCCTCCACTTACCCACCTTTCCCAGAAGCCCCTCAAGGCAGAATCTGAACAAGAACCCCGCATTCTCAGGTTCTGTTTCATGCCCTGTGCTCTTCAGATTTAGAACAAAAATCCAACAATAATTGGCAATGCCAATGCCATGTATAGAGGCTAATGTTCTAAGCCTTGTCCTTTTTCATTTTTGCATATTATAAAAAGCAAATGAATGTTTAATGCCATTTTAAAAAATGTCTAGAACAAGAAAAATCCCTACCGAATATAGGAAAGCATTCTTCCAGCAAGGCTGGTGGTAATACTCAACCCTTTTACCTAGATGGACAAAGACTTCTCAAAACTTAAAAATTCATAAATAATTCATTAACCTAAACTTTTTTTAACTGAGGGGGATACAAAGGTCTCATAATTATTTGTATATATTAAGTAACAAATGTGTGCCTTCATTTATTCACATAACAGATACGAATCAATGTGTCCCAAGAGTCTAGGACATGGCCGGCTCATGGTGGGTGTTCAGTGAAAGATGGGTGACAATAACAGATTATTGAATAAATGAGTAAAGAACCACAATGGAGTGTTACTGGCCACAAAAAGGGATGAAATATTGATACATGTTGCAACATAGATGAACCTTGAGAACATTACGGGAAGCGAAAGGCAAGCCCGCGGAGACGGAAAGCAGATGAGTAGTTGCCAGGGTCTGGGAAGAGGGAGGAATGGGAAGTTATTGCTAATGGGTACAAGCATTTGGGTTTTTTTTGGGGGGGTGATTAAAAGGTTCTGGAATTAGGGACGCCTGGGTGGCTCAGTCAGGTAAGCGTCTGACTTTGGCTCGGGTCATGATCTCACAGCTCATGGATTTTAGCCCCACGTGGGGCTCTGTGCTGACAGCTTAGAACCTGGAGCCTACTTCGGATTCGGTGTCTCCCTTTCTCTCCGCCCCTCTCCCACTCACACTCTGTCTCTCTCTCCTTCAAAATAAATAAATAAATAAATAAATAAATAAATAAATAAATAAATATAAAAAGGGTTCTGAAATGAGAAAGCATTGATGGTTGCAGATGGTTGCTTGTGAATATACCCAAAACCATTGACTTGTACACTTTAAAGAGTGTGGATATTACAGTACATGACTTATAACTCAATTTTAAAACTTTTTAAAATAAATAAGCCAAGATTAGATATTTAAATTACTTGCTAAAGATCAAATATCGAGTAAGTGCATTTCTGAGACTACCACAAAGACTTTGGGCTTCTAAGGAAGGCTTTCAGTCTACCAAGCTACTACCCCTGCAGAAGTCTGCAGGGCCCCATCAGCTCTCTGTACGGCTCGTAGAGCACTGTGCTTACATACAGGAAACCACCTGGACTAAAGCATTAACACAGCGGTAACTACACCTTGATTCCAGAGGCTCTGGCCTGTGAAGATTGTAGCATAAAGCAGAGGAAAGAGAGAGCAGTGGCAGAGCACCTTCCTAGAGGTTCCTCATTTTCTCTCTGTCTTCCTAGATGCCACTCAAGTAGGCCTTGTGCCTCAGGTCTTGCTTGAGAATCCAGAATAACTAGCCAAATACCCCTATGGTGCCTCTGCTGTGTTCCATGATCCCATAGAACATTTATTTCCTGTTTACCAAACCTGATTTATTTCCAGGCTAGCATAGAGTAAGATGACCCATAACCTCTTGTGAAATGCTCGGTATTTGTCCTTCAGGACAGATGTTAGGTCTGTTAATTTGGTTAATAATAAAATAACAACAATCACACCTTCTCCTGGCTTGTGGGTGACATAAAAAGTTTCTTAAAGTCCCTTTTATTTTGTACATATGTTCATTTGTCACAGCAGAATGAGGCAATAATCGTGCATAATGTCTCTCTTGGAAAAAATGGAATGGAGGTGCCTGGAGTGGTCAGTCAGTTAAGCATCTGACTCTTGGTTTCTGCTCAGGTCATGATCTCATGGTTTATGAGTTTGACCCCCGTATAGAGCTCTGTGCTGCCACTGTAGATCCTGCTTGGGATTCTCTCTCCCTCTCTCTCTGCCCCTTTCCTGCTCATGCTCTCTCTCTCTCTCTCTCTCTCTATTAAATAAATAAACTTTCAAAAATAAATTTAAAAAGAGAATGAACATAGGGTTAAAACCTCCATCTTCTGCAACTGAGTTTATTATTCTTTCTTCTTCCCTGCCAAGGGAATCAAGCAGTCTTTCTTGCACTTAATTTTTATTTTGCCGAGATGATGGGGTGAGGTATAAGGGACGTAGGTGATGGGGACATGTGGTTTTTGTCCTCTGAAGAAACGTTAAAGGCCAAGGTACTGTTCCCAAAGGATAGAATTAATCATAGTTAAAATGGCAACCTGTCACTGGAAAAGGAAAGGAAAAGCAGAAATATAAAATAAAGCAGATACATAACATCAGGTAGCACCAAAGAGATGAAAGATTTCACTCTAAATGTGTGTAGGAGATTTTATGCGAAAAGTTTATACTAATCAGTAGGCACAAAAGAAAAAGCAGACTTGTCCACATTTTCATTATGATTATTTGGCCATTGCTCTAATTTTGAAATCAGGGATTATTCCTTGATGTGTGTGGTACTTGGGAGTGCGGTAATGGGAGAACACAGAGAACAAAAGCTCCGCTTTTTTGCTGTGAAGCCGGGAGAACAGGCATCTCGCCAACACTCATGTGGTTCCTCAACTTTTGGTCTGGATCCGAATGTCTCTCCCTCACCAACCAATAAGGAATGTAATGTAAGATGGTGACTAATGGGTTCTCTGCAACCCTGAGACCGGTTCTGTTCAAGCTCTTGGATGCCTGTTAGCTCCAGTCCTTTGAGTCTCCCCGAGGACTGCCCCCTCCATAGAGTGGGCGCCCCCTCCGCCACCCACAGCCACACAGGACTCCTGGCGTACCTCAGTGACAGTTCCACCCTGACTGCTAGTCATCCTTGGAATTTGAGCTATAAGAACCCATCAATTCCTGACTCAGGCACTTGAATCAATTTTCAGTGCATGAAGGATAATTGAATGGGACACCATCCCACCAACCAGCAAGCATGAGGCCTAGAAAAACCTGGGCTTTGAAATCAAACAAACCCAGAACTTTATCTCAACTCTGCCCTGTATTCTTTGTAGAACTCGAAAGAGTTCATCTCACTGAGCCTTTATTTCCTCCTCTATTAAAAAAAAAAAACAAAAAAACAAAAAAAAAAGGAGATGTCAATATTTTTCTTGCAAGTGTCACTTTAAAAAAAAATGAGGTAAAGAATAAAAAATTTTTAATTTACAAGTATTTCTTAACAAATCTTAGGTTTCTTCCTTCCTGTTTCAAAGCTAATGACTTCAGGCCAAGCAGTATCTTGAGAGGGATCAATCCCAGACCAAAAGCCAGTAGTCATTAGACGACATTTGACTTAATCAGTCCCCTGAAACTGTTTACATGTCCTTTCTTGTCCTCTCTGTATTCCAGTATCTCTAAACCTTTTGTTCATTGCCACACTCCCATAGAGCCTTTTGGACATTTTTTCCTAATCGTCCTCTCCGTCATGAAATTTAATTCCACAGAGATACTATTAGATCTGATTATGTACTGCTGTGTATATATGTGCTTTATACATAAAAAGAGTAAAATTCTTTTACCCCTTCCCATGCCCAGAACCAATTTCTGCCCCTCTTGGGGATGCGATGGCTGCCATTGAAAATGCGTGATCTATCTGTAAAAGCTTAGAGGAATTTATGAGGAGAGTTTTTTTGAAGCCTGCGGAGGAAGACATTATTGGAATCCACTTCAGAACACTCTTCCTATCATCATCTCATTACTCTTCAAGGTAGAAAAGAGTTAGGCTAGTTTTAACAAATTTTTTATTTCCTATGATTAGCTGCTCAAGGCCCAAGTGAATATGTCAAACATATAGGAAGAAGCTTAGGCACAAAAACTAAGTGACATGAGTCTCTTACCTTCTGATGTGTTTCTCTCAACTCAGAGGACATCATGACGTGCCATCTGTAGCACGAGGGCACAGATAATGGGTCCAAACTTCCAAAAACCAGTCCCACGTCAACTGATTAATTGGTTTCTACTTTGCTCTTTGAAGATATCCACATTTTGCTCGATTAAACTTTTATTCTTAAAAAAAACAAAAAATTTTTATTCCTGATTTAAAATGACAGCTTGTCCCACTTTCATCTTAGTGTACACGACTGAAATTTTTATGAGAACATTGCTAAACTGCAGTGTTTGTTTAAATTTTTAAATGACTCCGATGACAACCAGTAAGATTTAATTTGCACACTGAGCTTCTGAAAAGTCTGGTCATCATTCTAATTGTTTTCAGGAAAACTCGAAATTTTGTGAGAACAAATTTCGTTTAAAAAATTGTGTTGATATAAATAATATGACAGTATCAACTTTGAGTCAAATTAAAAGCAAAAATATAAAAAATATAACAACAATAGAGTAAAACTTAGCTGCCAGGAAGGTTGTAGAACAACAGAGACTCTCCTGTATTGTTGGTGGAAATCAAATTGAGAGATAGCCGCTCTGGAAAACAGGTGTTTTCTTAACAAGTTAAATATATACTTGCATGTTACAACTCCACTCCTAGATGGGAGCATTTGCCCAAGAGAAATGAAAATACAAGTCCAGGGGTGCCTGGGTGACTCAATCAGCTAAGGGACCGACTCTTGATTTCTTGATTTCTAACAATTCGTGAGACTGAGCCCCGAGTCGGGCTCTGCACTGGCAGCACGGAGCCTACTTGGGATTCTCTCTCCTTCTCTCTCAATCCCTCCCCACCCCACAAAATAAATAAACATTAAAAAAATAAGAAAATACAAGTCCACAAATGATTTGCATACAAATGTGTATGGTGGCTTTTTTCATAATAGCCAAGAACAAATTGTGATACATCCACTGAGTGTAATACTACTCAGCAATAAAAAAACTAATTACTGATAAGTGCAACAACCTAGATGAATCTCAGAAACAATATGTTCAGTGAAAGAAGCCAGATACAAAAGGGTACATACTGATTCCAAATTTATGGAACTCTGGTGAAGACAAATTTAATCTATAATGACAAAAAGCAGGTCTTGGTGACTAGGGCCAGGAGCCGTGGGAAGGGGTTGGCTGAGAACGACACAAGGGAACTTTTTGGGGTGATGGAAATGTTCTGTATCTTGATTACAGAGATGGTTGCATAAATGTATACATTTGTCACGAGTTCCCGACTTCAAACGTGTGCATAAAAAAGGGAGGCCAAACAGACCAAGAAATAGACTCTTGACTATAGAATAAACTGATAGTTACCAGAGAGGTGGGGGGCGGGGGGGGGGGGGAAGATGGGTGAAATAGGTGAAGGGGATTAAGGAAGGCACTTGTGATGAGCACTGGGTGATATATGGAATTATTGAATCCCTATAGTGTATACCTGAAACTAATATTACGCTATATTTTAAGTAACTGGAATTTAAATAAAAACTTTTTAAAACAAGTAGGCCAAAATGTTGTTAAAGATGCAGCATTTCATGAAAGTTACTTGTCATGGAAATGCCATAAATAGTATTTATAGAATTATTATAGGGGCCATCTTATAGTACAAGACTCGGTACCATTTTTTACAGCTTAATTGAGATGTAATTCACACACCATGAACTTCTCCTGTTGCAAATGTGTAGTTAGATGACTTTTAGCAAGTGGCTACAGTTATACAGACATCCCCACATTCAGTTGAAACCCCCCTCTCATCACCCCAAAAAGTTCCCTAGCACCTCCTTCCCAGTTGGTCCCCATCCCAACCTTCAGCCTCAGGCAACTACCAAACTACTCTCTGTCTCCATGCTTTTGCCTTTTTTAGAAATTTCGTATAAACAAAATTTTATCTAACACAAAATGTAGTCCGTGACTGGTTTCTTTTTCATGTTCTCTTATTAGTTTATTAGTTTTCTCTTCCTTTTTTTTTTTTTTTTTAAGATGATGAAATTCAAGTCCAGTTGGGAATAGGACTCGTCTGAGTTCACACGTTGGTAGCAGATCCAGGACAAGAGCCCACATTTGCTACTCCTCAGTCCAGGACTTTTCCACGAGAGCATGCTCTTGTTGGGATGCAGGATGTCAGAATAGAAAACCATGTGGTTCAGGGGATCCACTCTGCTGTCACTTTAGCCGGTGTGGGCTTAGGCAACCAACACAACTTTCTGAAGTCAAGTTCTCCCTTAATAAAATGAGGATGATAATACCGAATGCATAGCTCTGTTTGAGGAATAAATGAAGTATACAAAATGCTTAAGACAGGGCTAGACAAACATCAGGAACTTGGTAAATGACAGTTATTGTTGACTGGAAAATCACTTAAAGCACATTCCATCTTGAGACAGAGGACATAAGGAGGGAAAGCAATACACGTTAGTAATTGAAGATTGGGGTTTAAACATTGACTTATTTAAATTTTAAAAGAAAAACTAATCTCACAGACCAAAGATAGTGCCAACAAAATTGGGGTAATTTGCTAAATGCAGTTAACTGAAACATTGCTTTATCTCCTTCGTAGTAAGAACATTTTATGATTAATCTCTCTCTCTTTTTTTTTTTTTTTTTGCCTGAGTTTATGCCTAACTCGATAGTTCCCAGTCCTGACTGCACATTAGAGTCACCTGGGGAGTATTAAAAATTACCAGTGCCTGGACCCCAGCCCAGAAATCCTGACTTCATTGCTCTGAGGCACTGTCTGGGCATTGAGGATTATAAAGGTTCCCCTGGCAATGTTAATGTATAGCCAGAGTGGAATAGTCATGGCCAAGTTAAATTTGATTCATTCCCTGGGCTTTAGGAAACGGGTGCAAAATTGTGGATTAAACTATTTTTAGAGTGTACCACTTCTGACACCTTTGGACGAGGCAAACCACTGAGCGTGCTGGTCCCCACTCAGAGGTTCCATCCACAGATGATCTTTTCTCATTTTCTAAGCAGCATGGGGTAAGTTTGTGTAATCAAGCGTGAAGGCTTTGTATGAATGACATCCGCTACTTCTGTTTGGAAAGAGGAGGCCATCCTCCCCCCTCCACATCCTATACTGCCATTTTCTCTCCTCCTCAGAACTGGGTATTTAAAGACCTATTCACAAGTGATAAGTGCATCTCACATGAGTAACAATATCAAGGAGACAAAATCTGCCTGGACTGCTGCGTTAACGTAAGAGCTCTGAAAGACCCAGGAGGCTTGAACAAGCCTTCTACCTTCTCTGGTCCTCAAATATTTAATTTCTAAAACTAATGGAATTTATTCAAAGAACCTTAAGGTATTTTCCAGTTACTATGATCTGATGGTTGTAATTCGCATGACTAATATAACAGTGAGCAAATTATTTACTTAGGGTCCAATTTACAATTCAATACCAACACCAAGCAACTTGGAAATGAGGGTGTAGCTCTCTGTTGAAGCCGTCGGCATGTACACATAAATGATATATTTGATCTTTAAGCAGTATATTTAAATTGCATCTCCCAAGATAGGCCATGGTTCAGTTTATAATTCCCAGAAGGAATTGACAGCTACAATCAAGGAAAAGCTACATTAATAAATTATCATTCTTTACAGATAAGGTAATAACAGGACCCCGATTGATCTCCTAACTGGTCACCTTCGGCGTTGCAGAGGTGACAACCGTTACCTGGTAAAATGACGAGGACCTTTCTCGTGATGCTGCTGCTTCCTGGGAAAATCGCTAACAAACCCACATTAATCAGAAGCGCCAGGAGAAATCTCCTGCTATGGAATTGAAGGAGACTTTGCTTAAAGAAAGGAAAACAACTCTAAATAGTAAAATAAATATTTTCCGCTGCCTTTGGTGACCTTATACTCAACCTCTTCCCTTAAGAGAATGCCGTCTCCAAGCCTGTGGTTTTGTGGCATGTTAGTAATTCCTGAGATCCTACCCGTAGTCTGGCAATGGGCCACTTCCTACCCACACAAACCTTATTTCTTCCTCTTTTCTCCACAGAAACCTCTGTACTCACCAGCTCCCTCTTTTCTTAAGGTAGATTCTTTCTTTAACGCCAGTTTATAACTATATGTCAGGTCTTTGTCCCTGAAATCAGGACCTCTTTCCTCATTTCTAAGGCATGGTCTGGCAGATCTACCAGTCATATAGCATCTCTGCTTTCCGACGGTACTAATGTCGGAAGACAAGTAAGTCAGCAAAACAACTTAGCTGAAGAGTCACTTTTTAAATTAAGTTGACTGGTGGGGCACCTGGGTGGCTCGTTCGGTCAAGCGTCCAACTTCGGCTCAGGCATGATCTTGCAGTTCGTGAGTTCGAGCCCCACATCGTGCTCTGTGCTGACAGCTTGGAGCCCGGAGCCTGCTTCAGATTCTGTGTCGCCCTCTCTCTCTGCCCCTCCCCCATTTACTCACGCGTGTGCGCACGCGCGCACGCGCTCTCTCTCTCTCTCTCTCTCAAAAAAAATAAACATTAAAAAATTAAATTAAGCTCAATGGTTTAGTAACTTGTAAAAGGGTTAAGGACAACGGCCCTGATGTAATCCAAGAGAGTATACAAGCCCTAGAGGTCAGATACTGCCTTCAGAATATAATAAGGTATAAAGTTTTAGTTATGCAAGATGATTAAGTTCTAGAGATCTGTTGCACAACGTTGTGCTTACGGTTAACAACATTTTATTGCATCCTTAAAAATTTTGTTAAGAAGGCCTTAAGAAAAGAATATAGGGGTTCCTGGGTGGTTCAGTTGGTTAAGCATCCAACTCCTGATTTCAGCTCAGGTTATGATCACACAGTTCGTGAGTTCGAGCCCCACGTCAGGCCCTGTGCTGACCACGAAGAGCTTGCTTGGGATTCTCTCTCACCCGCTCTCTCTCTGACTCTCTCTCTCAAAATAAACTAATAAACTAAAAAATATGTTTAAAGAAGACTCACTGTATCGTGTCACTGCTGACAATCACAGGTGAGGCCTCATTGTCACAAGTGCCCTGGAGCTGTCTGACAGAAGCTGGAAGCTAACAAGCCAAACGAAAACTTCCTCACACGAAGGCATACACACCAACCAGAGGGAACCGGAGCCTGGAAATACGTGTTGCAGGGGCCAGACTACCACATGTTCCTGCGCTTTCTAAAACCAGGCCTTCTCTTCACGACTCTCTCAGTCTGCTTGTGCTACAGTAATGCAATACCACAGACGGGGCGGCTCACACAACAGAAATTTATTTCTCACAGCTCCAGAGGCCGGGAAGTCTGATATTGGGGTGCCCACATGGCCAGTTTCTCATGAAAGCCCTCTTTCTGCCTTCCAGACAGCTACCTTCTTGCCGTGTGCTCGATACTGCCTGTCCTCAGTGTGTGTGCATGGGAGGGGTGGGCGATCTTCGTCTTATAAGGCCGTCAATCCTATCAGATCAAGACTCCTCCAGTATGGCCTCATTTAACCTTAATTACCTCTAAAAGCCTCGGCACTAAATACAGTCAGATTGGAGGTTAAGTCTTCAACATATGAATCTGGGGGGACACAATTCAGTCCATTGCAATGACCCAGCAACCCACCCAGAAAATCCCCAAACACAGAAGTCACTTTTACTCTTTAAAACAACATTTTACAAACGTCTTGTTTTTGGCAATAGAACATTTGGTACAAAATAAATTTTACTAAGATATTCCATATACAGTATAAAAATAAATGAGAATTGGGGCCCCTGGGTGGGGCAGTTGGTTAAGCATCCAACTTTGGCTTGGATCATGATCTCAAGGTTCATGAGTTCGAGCCCCACATCTGGCTTTCTGCTGTCAGCTCAGAGCCTGCTGCGGATCCTCTTATCTCCCTCTCTCTCTGCCCCTCCCCGCCTGATGTGCTTGCGTGCTCTCACTCTCTCTCAAAAATAAATAAACATTAAAAAAATAACAGTAATAAATGAAAGACTAAATAAATAAACTGGAAGATGAGGTTGGAAAATGTGTTCAATCTGTGTGGGAGTGGATGGTTGCTTCCACATTAAGCCAGTTCTATGAGAAAACACAGAGGAGATTTCGAGGAGCTGTCTTCCTGTGCAAAAGGCTCAAACACATGAGGAAACCCCCAGGGAAAACATCATCTGTGCTATCACACAGGAGAATCTGTAAGAGCAGCTGCACCTCATGGTTACCATGGACAGAGTGGAACCAAATATGACCCTGGCTACATGAAGAGACTCAACCAGAAGGTGTCTCATCTTGAGTCATCAGGTTATTTCTCAGGGGGATGGAAGCAACTGGTCTTGCAAGTTAAAGCCTCTTGAAAGAATGTACACCCTTTAGCATCTTGCTGATAAAATCAAAGTACCTGCCAAATGGGAAGCTTTGCGAACAGGATGTAATCACTGCTCTAGGAAAGTTCATATTTCCTCATCAAATCAGGAAGAAAATGCATTGGACTGGGGTCAGGAGCACCCTGCTCTCACCCATGTTTTGCTACTAGCTAGCCTTGCTGGACAAATGACCCAGTGTCCTCATCAGTAGATGGAGGCTGGAGTAGCCCAGTGTCTCCAAGTTCACTGTGTTTTCTGACTTGTAGTTCCCCCCAAATTCTGCTTTGGTTGCTCTGTGGCAAGACCCAGGAATTCTGTTTACTGGCAGCCTGCTGATTGTGATACAAGAGATTCCAGCCTACACACACAGACACGCACGCCCACATGTGCACACACACACACACACAACGCACACACATTAAGAAACACTGATAATTAAAGTCCTTCTACCTTTCAGAGTATATAATTCCATGTTTGTCAGCTTCATCTGAGAGATGTGATATCAGGCCTACACTCTTGACTTTCAATATGTGGCAGAATTATTAAAAACAAATATCTTTTGCTCACTTTAAGCACATTGGACTATGTCATTGTGATAAAGTCCAGGGGAAAGAGAGAAAATAATGATGCCTGAGTAGTGTTTATGTTTGCGACCTTCATCCTAGGTAAGCAAGTGATTTTCCATTTTCAGTTTATTCAAAACAAAGCCCCAAGTGAGAGACTTGGAATATTCCTTTAGCATTCTCCACTCTTACTTCTCTCCTGCTACCAACAATGTCCCTGGGAGCTCTCAGAACCTGAATCCTGGTACTCGAAAGAGAAACCAGTGCCTCCTTGCTGTCTTTAATGTCCAATTCCATTTCCAAGGTCACTAATGTGTTTGAGGCCAGATAGATGTTTTTGTAAGCATTGTATCCTTTTCGAGGATATTCCCAGTCATTTAGAACCTCCAGGGCATCTTTCTGTGATCACTATTTGTTTTCAGTTGGTATGAATGGAACTTGAGACAGTTGCAGAAGAGAGGGATACCATACATGGATTGTGTCTTTATGAAAAGTGACAGTGAACACGAAAGCCAGTACTTTGGAAGAACAGTACTCTGGAAGGGAAATGGGGGAGGGCAGCACAAACACATGGCATCTGAGTCATCTAATGAAACCCAAATTTATTTGGCAATACAGTGGAGGGGCCAGGGAACTAATTTTTTCATAATCCAAGATTTAATAATGTCTCTGCTTAATGTTGGAAGGGACCAAAGAAGGAGGAGGGATAATGACATCATTAGGACATTGTCACTTGGTCTCTTTGATTCTATGAGGCCACGTCCAGGCTTAGGATAAGAGTTCACTTACTGTGGGTCATCCTGGGACAGTTGCTTGCTGCCTGGTTTCACCTGCACTGTTTCAAGCAACCTTCGCGGAAGGTCTTTGAGGGAAGGATTCCAACTGGGACTCCATCAAATATCACTTGCCTTTGATCCTCTGGAGAGAAAGTCAAAGAATACAGTTCAGAGTCAGACAAATTAGCTTTTTACATTTTCTGTTTACTTTTAAATCTTGTTCCAAAAGCTTAGAGAGAAGAGAACAGTTGGGCAGGCTTCACGGCCATGGCTCAGAGTGAAGTTCTGTGACCCCGAAAAGGAGATTTAGCCGAGAAGATACTACAAAGACTTACAGGATGCTTCTCCAATAGCCTTAGCACATTGCTTGTGCTGCTGACTTATGTAACTATCAGTCATCGGACTGAGAGAGCTTCTCTAAAGGAGACGCCAAGTATTCCATCCCCTTCAATCTAGCAGAGTGCTTCAGCGTATAATAGTGGTTTGTCGCTGATCTGAGAGAAAGAACTAGTGATGACTAGAAACTTTCCATTCAAGTCTTTCAAAAGTGTATAATAGTTTCTTTGGTGTTTGAGCAGCCCAGAAGTTTTTGAAAAGGGGAAAATGAGGTGGCATTTTCAATATGTTTGGGTTTCCCCTCCTTTTGGTCTTTAGTTAATCCATAACGAATGTAAAATAATTAAGTGAGAGGGAAAAACTTTATGATGTAAGGCTCAAGCAAACCTATCAGGCTTTGTGCTTTTATGTTTTTCCTTCTACACGAATGTAAACATTTTGATTGAAAGTCTGAAACAGAATGGTACACACAATTGGAAATTGTACAAAGATGTGGAAAGAACAACTAAAGGAAAGGAAGGTGGAAAAGTGCCAGAAATTGTTAATAACTGCAAAGTAATTGGAAAAACTATAAAACATATCTGAGGCCTGAGCCTGGTTTAGACTTTCTTTTCTTTGCCATCAGCTTTCGAGCTGAATAAAGAGGTAATATATTCTGAAGCCCACGATTCATGACGTGAGTGTGATATTTAAGCCAGTTAATTAGGGTGAATGTATAATTAGGGTGAATATATAATTTTTTAATTGTTCTTTAACATTTATTTTTGAGAGAAAGACAGAGCATGAGCAGGAGAGGGGCAGAGAGAGAAGGAGACACAGAATCCGAAACAGGCTCCAGGCTCCGAGCTGTCAGCACAGAGCCCGACGAGGGGCTCGAACCCGCGAACCGCAAGATCATGACCTGAGCCGAAGTCAGACACTCAGTCGACTGAGCCACCCAGGTGCCCCAGGGTGAATATATAATATAGAATCATCTGAGACACCATTGCAAGTAAAAGGGGGCACTAAACCAGGTCTGTCTCTGGTAACACAATACACGTGCCTGTTCTTCTCTCCATCCTCTTAAGGGACTTCTTTTTATTCCATGTATTTTGTTCAAAATGTTCCATATTTTAAACAGAAACAGACTCATAAACACAGAGAACAAACTGGTGGTTGCCAGAGGGCAGAGGGTCAGGGGATGGATAAAATAGGTCAGGTAGACTAAGAGGTATCAAATTCTGGTTATAAAATAAAGAAGTCACAGGGATGAAAAGTACATCGTAGGAAATACAGACAATAGTATGGTAATAACAAAGTATGGTGACGGTGACAGATGGTGACTACACTTATCATGATGATCACAATGTAATATATAGAACTGTCAAATCACTATGTTGTGCACCTGAAACTAATCTAACATTGTATATCAACTATACTTGTATAATAAAATTTTTTAAATGTTCCATATTTTTCTCAAAGGGAAATCTTAATTAGATTCCCACCATGGGCCAGCCTGAAGCAAACATAAGTTTGCTTCAAACACACCTGATTGCAGCTCAGTTGTGAGAACATGGCCCAGATCAGTGTTTCCCAAAAGGTGGAATGCACAACCACATGAGGATCTGATTTGGAGTCACAAAGGACAAGGAACACTGCACAAAATAACATCACAGCAAGCAGGAAGCTGGATCTACATGCTATATTATCACCTCTCTAAAAGTTACTAGTCTCCCATTATAACGCATAACAGAACTCTAGCTCAGTCAGGTTTTAATGTACTGACATGAATAACTTTGCTTTGCTTTTACTGTATTTATTCCAGATGATCTATTTATTGCAAGTGATACTAGTTTTTCATTTATAATAATGCCATTTTCTTTAAAAATAAATTAAGCAGAACAAAGAACCAACTAAATTACAGGTGATATGTTGATACTGACAAAAGGAATCTTTAAAAAAATCTTCAAGACCGAACCACTAGACGAAGTGATGAAAGAATTAGGAGTTCTGACCTAACGTGTTCATTTCTGATCCGTGGAATTGGCCTGTTTTGCCCTTTGAAAACCCTAATGCAAAAATTGGTACCTAGCCAAGTCTAACTGCAGTGATTTGTGATGAGTTTATAGCTTAAATAACCAATTCTCCAAGTTAATAGGTTATAGGCTCACCTCAGTGATTCCCAAAATGTAAAGTACTTTCACTTGACAACAGGAGAGATGGCTTTAAATGGTACACTCATGCAGCCTAAGATAATCACCCACAAAGTGAGGGCTTTTTCAATTTCCTTTCTATCTTTCTGATTACATCAAGGAGTAAGTCCAGTGGTGCTGTGTCTTCTACACCTTGCTAACACTTCCCAATCTGCTTCTTTTGTTTTTTTTAATGTTTATTCATAGTTGAGAGAGACAGACAGACAGACAGTGCATGAGCAGGGGAGAAGCGGAGAGAGATGGAGACACAAAATCCTAAGCAGGCTGGACGTGGGGATGGAACTCACGAACCACAAGATCATGACCTGAGACGAAGTCGGAGGCTCAACTGACTGAGCCACCCAGACACCCAGTCAATTTGTTTTTTTAATAAAGAGAGAGTAGGTTTTGGGCTACAGCTTTCTTAAGAAGCAATATTTAACTAGAGTGGAATAAGTTGTATAATTTTCTGTGTATTTCTTTTTACGGCTTTCTTCTATTTATTTTATAGTAGTGATACAAAATTTGCTTTTATGAATTTAAGTATTAAAATGTGAGTTGATTCAAAGAAAAAAATAATGGTCTGGTAAATATACAGCATGGTAAAAATCATAAACGGTGCAAATGAATGACTAAAGTTTTGGAAAAGTTGCCTAACAGATAAAGAGCCATGAGCAGGTTAGAGCAGTCCTTAGAATAAGATTAGAAAACAGGTTTTCATATTGTAACCCATGACATTATTAAACATTTATGTCTCATGTTACTTTATGCAAAAGAAGAGCAGCTCATTTAACATTTCTTGCATACACGGTAAGATATATAGGTATATCTTATATACGTATAAGGCGGTGAGGTGTGGGAGACAAAATCCACCTTTTCTTTCTATGGACCATATGCAAAACAACAAAACCCAAGAGTTGCTTATTGGTTGAGGGTATGGTCTGTTTTTACCACTTACACTAGTAATATCAGTATTTCCCACATATTACATATGTATTTAGTAAGTACATACATCTATACATACAAAAATATTTATATTTAAATATATGTATATTTAGAAACTAAATATGATGCCCAACATATAGAAGGTACATAATACAGGCTTCTTATTCCATTGTTATTTAAAATATATGTATATTTAGAAACTAAGCACGATGCCCAACATATAGAAGGTGCATAATACAGGCTTCTTATTCCATTGTTATTCCATAGCTGCTACTCTTCATCATTTTTTAGGAATAGAAGTAAATCATTTTGTAGACCATTCAGCCTTTATCTCTTCTCTGAGGCACTATGGCTCCTTATTTTTATCAGTAACGTTTTTCTCATTTTTTTATATAGTAATGTTTATTTCTGAGATTGATTTCTTACATGAAAGCCTTTGGTAGAAGGTTGTGGTTTCTGTTATATATAAGCTGAGTCATTGAAATGGGTTTTGAGAAGCCAGCTTTGCTTGAAAAGAAAGAAAAAATTAACTGCATGTGTGTTTGTGTTTTTAGTCGGTAAAGTATCAGAGAGAAATTTAGTGGTCTTGTAAATGGAGCTATAATGGTGACTCCCTCTTGGAGGCTGTATGCTGAATAAATGATACAATCTGCTTCCTAAACTTAGTTCAAGCACAGGAAACTATGGAGCTACTACTGTTCCAGTCCAAGATCACTGCATTAAAGCAAATATTGCAACAAAGCAAGTCAAATGAATTTTGGGGTTTTCCAGTACATATAAATGTTATGTTTATACTATATTGTAGTCAATTAAGTGTGCAATAGCACTATGTCTAAAAAAATGTAAAAACCTTAATTTAAAAATATTTTATTGCTAAAAAACGCCATCAACTGAGCTTTCAGTGAGTCGCAATCACTGATCGCAGGTCATCATAACAAATATAATAATGATGAAAAAGTTTGAAATATTGTGAGAATTACCAAAATGTGACACAGAGACACAAAGTGAACACACGCCATTGGAAAAAAATGACACCAGTAGACTTGCTGAATCCAGGGTTGCCACAAATGCTCAATTTGTATGAAATGTAATATCTATGGGGGGGCCTGTGTGGCTCCGTCCGTTGGGCGTCCTACTTCAGCTCAGGTCATGATCTCGCGGTTTGTGAGTTCGAGCCTCGCGTTGGGCTCTGCTGATGGGTCAGAGCCTGGAGCCTACTTCGGATTCTGTGTCTCCCCGTCTCTCAGCCCCTCCCCTGCTCATGCTTTGTCTCTCTCTGTCTCTCAATAATAAATAAATGTTTAAAAAAATTTTTTTTAATGTAATATCTATAAGGCACAACAAAATGAGGTATGGCTGTGTGTTCACCAAATATGATCACATAGGTTGTTGTTGCTGTTATTACTTAGTTTACCATCTCCCCCGACATGGACTAGTCCTACTGAGCCTGGTTTCCCCCAACGAGATCTACTCTCAAGTCTCCTACTTAACCCCATTATCCAAGAACTCCAGGAACTGACTTTACCCCAAGTGAACTAGTCCTACTTCCACTCTCCAGGTTAAGGGTCTGATTGGACCACGGTTGCCATGTTTTCTTAATATCAGATACTGTCACTGTTGAAGATGGGTCTTACAGGGTCAAACCTCTCGTAGCGGTAATGCCTTGCTAGTTGGAGTCTTGTTAGCGTTGTCGTAGGACCCAACAGTGAGGCCTCAAGGCTGCAGCTCTCTCATTTCATTTTCCACACAGGTGACACCAGTCCAGACTGGGTGAATCCTGAGGAAATTCTGTCATTCACAACATGCTGTACCATAATCATTCCTATACATCTTGAACTCTGGTCACCAGACTAGGTGCTTCCTTTCTCTGAAGTTAGGTTTATTTCACAGACCTTGTTGCTTTTCCCTTTCAATGTGTCTTCCCAATGGCCACGTCCATCCTAGTTCACGATGACAAATCTTCTTAACTTCAGAGATACAGAATTCTGACAAATTTTTCTGTATGAGAATCTAAGCAAAAAAGAGCAAAACGGGGCCGCCCAAGTAGCTCAATCAGTTAAGCATCTGACTCTTGACTTTGGCTCAGGTCATGACCTCAAATTTTGTGAGTTCAAGCCTCGCCTTGGACTCTGTGCTGACAGCATAGAGTCTGCTTATGATTCTCTCTCCCTTTCTCTCTCTCTCTCTCTGCGTGTCTCTATGCCCCTCTCCTGCTCGCTCACAATAAATAAATAAACAAATAAAATAAACAAATAAACATAAATAAAATAAAATAAACAGTAATAGTAAATATTTAACAATAAATATCTAAACAAAACAAAAACAAAAAACAGGGTAGATAACCCATCTGAATTCAAGGTCACTTAGTCTCATTCATGTCTAATCACATGATGTGGAAAGCCTGTCTACATCTTTAACACATGATGTAGCCCAAGATATCCCAATACACTCTGACTGCTTCCCAGCTGGAAGACACTGAGTACAGGAGAGCTTCATTTCAAATTCTAGTTTGTTTACTTGTTTGTTTCTTTTCTGGAGAATTTACATAACAGGGAGTTTTGAGAAGCTGCTTGAAATGTCCAAAAAACCAAAGTGGGTGTCCTAGAAATATAATTAGTATATTCTCTATGGGTATACTATACTTCCTTTGAGGAAACAAACCCCTTATTTTCTCAACCCTGATGTTGTTTATCCTTTAGGAGATATCCCCTATCACATCATAGCCCATTCTGGCTTTCTTTTATCTGTGTACCCCAAAGACAAACAAACCCCAATAGGGTTTGTGAATTTAAATCTCAAGATACATCCATGTTTATCAAATAAATTCTTGGGCTGGAAACCAAGCAAGGTTGGTGAGAGCTGTCAGACCTCATTTACGAACCACACATGGCATGGAATGAAATGTCTCTCAGGCTTTAGTGGTCATAGTGGCATGGTATGAAATGTCTCAGGCTTTGAAGTAAAGCAGTGTTCAAGTGGAAGTTTCAACCAAAGGAAACTTGGACTAAGGTCAAACCATCCTTGCCCTAGTGGCTTGAGGTTGTTTCTCTTTGTTTTTCTTGAGCTCTCTAGAGAGAATCTGACCACATTCTTCTGCCTCTAATTACCACATGTAGCATCAGAGTTGGCAAGGGACTTGGTGGTCAGCTAGTCTGACTCTTATCTGAGTCACAAATTCCTTCACTGCTGTAATGACTGACATAGATAATCAAGAGTGCAAATGAATACTCTATGTCTAAATATTTAAAAGTTTAAAAAAGCTAGAAATGGTTAAATAAATATGTTTTATCAGTCTTAATAAAAAATACCTTCATAACCACCTGAAAAACAAGGTCCAAATATAGGATTCCAAAGCCCTTAGAATTCCACTGTAAAACATAGCAATGCAGGGAAAGCCTAACCCGGCCCTGAGACCCTTCTCTTTTTGATCCCAGATCCATTTAACACCGTGTTGCATTTTACACTCACTCACACCTATTAATTCAATCCACATTATCTGTGAGCTGTTGCCCCACGGCCCCTCTCAGACTAGGATAGTAAGTATCTTTTCGAGACAGATCTACACAGGCTATAAACAGAGACTTTGGGCATGGGATTCCCAGATCTGGATTATTCACATTGTGGTCAAGAAGGAGAGGGAAGAAGAAGAAGAAATCCAGAAAGGCAGGCCCAGAGGAGCACGACCAGAATGGGGTCTTCATAGTATGGGACCCATTGCAGGGCTCTATTTGCTCAAGTACAAGAGCAGTATTGTAGTTTACTAATACGAAGAGTTGTCAGGACGTTAACTCCCTTTTGAATTAAGATAGCAGCATAACACTAGAACAAATTGCAGAGTCAGACACAATTCTGCCTTCAAACCTCAGCAGCTATAATGTGCTAGTTGAAAGAGTGCAATTGCAGAACCAGAGTTAGTTCTAAGAAAGTGTCTGAAGTTCTCCCTCCCTAGAGAGCTCAAGGAAATTCTCCTTTTAGGCCTTATATGGGTCCTATGCTAGGATTCCCGAAGATTCTGGATTTCTAGTATGACTCTGAGATGAATCAAGTCTGCCTTGAGAAACTCTCCCAAGAGGGGACCCAAAGAAACAGATGTCCTACCACCTTGGTGAATTCACATTCTTTTCTGGGCCAGATGAGACTCTGCTCTTCTAAAACTCAAGACACTGCGTCAGAAAGCCCAAGAGATTGGCTCTTCCATGGTTTTAAGAGATGAAGTTATAAAGACCTTGTGCCAGTGTGATGGATGTCCATCCATATCATCGGCTAAATGGGCAGAGGACCACAAAGGAACAGCCATGGCCTCAAGGGAGAGCTCAGGGCTGGCTGGTGGGTCCTCATGGAGGGCTTGGCTTAAATACAGATGACTTACTTTAACATAAAACGAATAAATAAGCATGATTCATTTTTAAGGAATTGGCGCATGTGATTACGGAGGCTGGCAAGTTCAAAATCTGCAGGGTGAACTTGCGGGCTGCAGACTTGGGAAGAACTGATGTTACAGCTCTAGTTCGAAGGCAGTCTGCAGGCAGAATTCCTTCTTTTCGGTGGGGTAAGTCTCCTTTTTCTCTCTTACCCACTCACATCATGGAGGGTAAGCTGTTTTACTCAAAGTCTATTCATTTAAATGTGAATCTCATCTTAGAAAACACTCTCACATCAACATCCAGACCAGTGTTTGACCAAATCTCCAGATTCCAAGGCCTAGCCAAGGCCACACAAAATTAACTGTCACAGGCTACGTGACCATGAATCTGTTCTTAGGTACAACGACAGTGATGATACTAAAAATAGGCCCTCATGTGCCAAGTGCGATTACATTTTTTAAAGTTGTATTTAAACATATCCATCTACTGTTCTATGGAGGAAAATGTCAGCAACCTAAGGGCTGCCCAGTGGGCTGCCTGATGGTCAGAAACGGTAGGTCTCATTTCCATTCCAGACTGCTGGCAGGCAAAAAGTCAGTGCTGAAAAGACATATAACTTCCATGGGCTAACAGCTTTACTGGGCATGACCACATTCCACAGAACGAGTTTTGAGTTTCGGTTGCCAGGAAATCCTGTATTTGGCAAATAGGACTGATATGTCAAGCCCCATAAATAAAAGCAGGCCAGGTTACTTATAACCATACTGATTACCTTTCCAGTCCATTTTTTGAAGCCAGGGACCTTAGGTTGTAAAGTTGGGTGGTAGTGTCTCATGTGGTATTTTTCTCCACTTCTTTTGCACTTTGCACCGGGGCAGGTGGGCACAGGGAAGGAATCTCCCCCATTTTATATATAAAACTGGTTAAACTTATAGTTTTGATTTACATGGTTTAAATTAAAAGTTTTTAAATATAAAGCTTCTTTATATATATATAAAATGAGAGAGATACTTGTTTTCTATCTATAAAAATAATCTGAACTCACTAAAGGATTTTAAAAATCCAAATAAAATTTCCTATGCTTTACTGACACCAAATTAGAAGTCACGGGGCTCTGTCATCCGTTCAATATAAACGAACCAAAGAGGAAAAGGGAAAGAAATTTGCAGGATGCTAAGTAAGAATATTAAATATAATAATAATAATAGTATGGATTAAATACCAATTATATATGCCAAACACTGCCAGGCATATTATGTATACATTATTTCTAGTTCTAGATATAAGATGGTGTCATTTCTCCCAATTTTTAAGGTAAGAGAAGACTCAGAAAGTTTAAACGACCTGCCTAGGTGCACTGAATACAACTTGCTGGGCTAGCATTCAAGCAGTGGTTTCCTCTCTGACTCCTCCACCTCAGGAGTATCCAAAAAACTCTCAAGTTTTTTTTTTTATTTTTTTTAATGTTTATTTATTTTTGAGACAGAGAGAGACAGAGCATGAACGGGGGAGGGTCAGAGAGAAGGAGATACAGAATCTGAAACAGGCTCCAGGCTCTGAGCTGTCAGCACAGAGCCCGACGCGGGGCTTGAACTCACGGACCGCGAGATCATGACCTGAGCTGAAGTCGGCCGCCTAACCGACTGAGCCACCGAGGCGCCCCAGACTTTCAGTGGTCATAGAAAATAGCCCTGACTCCCAGAACTGAAAATCCCTTTGTGCAGTCTCCAGACCACCTCAGGTTTCTGGAATTTTCTCCCTCCCTCTTAAAGAGGGAGAATTTATTCCACTGCCGTGAAAATTCAACGAAAAGGACCTAAGAGTCAAGATACACAATCTTTTTCCTATGAGCTCCAGGCAAGATTGGCAAATTGCAGAAGAGAAAGCCTGAGGGATTACGTTGACGATTTTGAGTTCTCTTCTTGCTCTGTCCCTCCTTGGCCCAAATCAGTGACAGAGAACAGTACCAAAGGTCACCAAAACTTTTCTTCCTTCATTTATTCTCTCCTTTATTTATTGATCACATAATACATACCAGACATAGCACCACACATGAGGACATGAAAGGCACGGTCCCTGCCCTTGAGGAAGTCACTCCCTGGCCCTGGAGGAAAACAAACATACACATAATTATAATATATCTGCTTAAGTAAAGTGACACATTATATAATGGATAGTCTGGGAGCAAAGAAAGGGCCTTAAGGCACCAAACATTTGCTTTCCTGGAGGATCCTCAGACATGACGACTGGGTCAGGAGACTGAAGCAGCAGCTTCAGCGGTATTGGCGGCACATGGGATCACCTGTGACACTAGGGTGCTCAACCAGCGGGACTTCCAGAGTCACCTGCAGCCAGGTGACATCAGGGGCCAGGAGGAAGATGAAATGTTGGATCCTCTCTTCTGCTTCCGACCAGGATTCTTGATTTGACTAGAGCTGCAAGGCCAACCGTGCTACGGCTGCAAGCTGAGATATGGAATAGATGTTCTGCAATTTGAACCCGTTTGTACCTGGGGCTAGTCTGTCTGAGAAAATGCTTGTTATCATGTTCGCAGAGACTTCCCAATAATATGTCGTTTGAATCAACTCAATCCAGAAATTTCAAACACAGCAGCAGAATCACATCACAACGGTTGGAAAAGGTGGTATTGTTGAAGGAATTGTGGAATCATGTGTCTGTAGATAACAGGAAGTTAAGGCAAATAATCGCTGATCTCCAGTCCTCTGTCAGGTAGACACTTGCTCTGCCATTTAGAACTGTGGGTTAGGACTGAGCATAAAGTTCTTTAACTAGCCCTTGGGCCCACACTGACCTGTGTCCACCAGGCTTTCATAAACCTAGCAAAGGCCTGTTTACACCTACATGGAGACAGATACATTTACAGCAAACTTAAATGGGAGACAAATTTTAATGTTATATTACAGTTTTCCTTTTTCTTTTTTTTTCTTTTTTACTTTTTTTTTAAGTTTAATTATTTTGAGAGAGAGAGAGAGAGAGAGAGAGAGCACAAGCAGGGGAGGGGTAGAGAGACAGGGAGAGAGGGAATCCCAAGCAGGTTCCATGCTGTCAGCACAGAGCCCGATGCAGGGCTCAATCTCATGGACCATGAAATATGACCTGAGCCAAAGGTGGACACTTAACCAGCTAAGACACCAGGTGACCCGAGGAGACAAATTTTCAATCACGATCAGTATGCACTAATATCTTTTGGATCTTTAGAATGACCTGGTCATGACAAAATGGAGAATGTATGCTGGGTTCACTTTACCATTAAGGGATGTAGAAAAAAAAAATGTGTCTTCTTGATTTCTCTGTGATTAGCCTGATGTTCTTCACCAGCCTGATTTCTTCAGGTAGCAGTGTGTGTGTGTATGTGTGTGTGTGTGTGTGTGTGTGTGTGTGTGTGTGTGTGTAAGGGGTGGAGAGGCATGGTGTGGACATTTAGTCCAACCCAGTAGTCTTATCTGTCTCCTGAGGTAACTTGGTCTGAGCTTGGATCACTGACACAAATGTTCAGTCTTTCAGAGCCCCATTTCCTCTGCCTATTAAGGGATGGACATGTAGCTCTGGGTCATGGAGACGAGGTATGGCTCTAGGACCTATGCAGTGCTGCCTAGAACTTTGCTGGTCCCTTCTGGGGAGCGGCTGATCCCAGCTGCTCCCTGGGCTGATGATTCTGTTGGCATCTGCTGCCGAAAGCCGCAGCTGGTGTACTTCATAATTTATGGTCTGTTCTTTCAGCTCATCTGGGCCCAGGAATTTCTCCTGATGACTCCTCAGCGGTACTGTGCATCCCACCTGAGGTCTGACTGCTCTTCCGTAATGGGTCCCAGCTCAGGTGTTTGGGACTGCAACTCGCAACTCCAGAACCACTTTGCCCCCACTTGGTGACTTTCAGCAAACCTTCCCACCACTCCTGGGGCAAGTGGGAATTTTTGAGTCTGTCTATGCCATGTGGGAGCTAAGCTAAATTCCAGGCCTGTCTAAGCTATACCACTTTTACTTTCATAAGACAACGTCTTAAGGGTTGAATCGTGTCCCCCAAAACATATTTGAAGTTCTAACCCCCAGTAACTCCCCAGAATGTGATCTGGCCTGGAAATAAGGTCATGGCAGATATCAGGTAGTTAAGATGAGGTCACATAGGAATAGGGAGAGCCCTTGATCCGATATGACTCATGTGCTTATAAGAAGAGAAGAGACAGGGGTACAGACACAGCAGGGGAGAATGTCATGTGACTACAGAGGTGGAAGGACTTCAGCCGCAAGTCCGAACCATCAAGGGCTGCCCAAAAACACCGGGAGAGAGGAAGGATTCCCAACAGGGTTTCAGAGCAAGTATGGCCCTACCAACACCTTGATTTCAGACTTCTAGCCTCCAGAACCGTGAGACAATCAGTTCCTGTTGATTTACGCCATCCAGTTCGCAGCACTGTGTTAGAGCAGCCCCAGGAAATATCACAACCAGCCCAGCAGAGAGGTGGGATCTTTTGGGTCCTATGAGGGGACCTCCTTCCAATATCCCAAACAGAAGCAAGACAGACACTGTGGGTTCTCCTCGGTCTGATATGGCCCTGCCCCACCCCCACCCCCACCCGGACCACCTCGCAGCCCTGGAGGTCTGGGCACATTGCTGACTGCCTGGCTCCTGACAATGCAGCAGAACCCAAGTGGTCAAGCGTCCCTAGCTAGCTTCCTTTTCCTATCTGACTCAGACACCTGTTTTCTAAAGCTCTACAATTACATCCCCCAGCCTTACTTTTTGGTATTTCTAAAAATTTATTTAATTTGTTTCAAAGAAAGTTACGAATTTAATTCTTTTATGATACATTTACCAATTAGCCCCCCAAAAACTTTGCCTTAAAAAAAATGAGTCTAAAGTTTTGTGTTAAGTTTCCCTTAAATTATTATTTTTTTATTAGAATTTATTGTCCAGTTGGCTAACACACAGTGTATACAGTGTGCTCTTGGTTTCAAAGGATTATTCCCGTGATTCTTTGCTTACATACAACACCCCGTGCTCATCCCAACAAGTGCCTTCCTCGTTGCCCATCAGCCATTTTCCCCTCTCCCCACCCACCCCCATCAATCCTGAGTTTGTTCTCTGTATTTAAGAGTCTCTTATGGGTTTGCCTCCTTCTCTGTTTGAAACTATTTTTCCCCTTCCCTTTCCCCAAGGTCTTCTGTTAAATTTCTCAAATTCCACATATGAGTGAAAACATATGATATCTGTCTTTCTCTGACTGACTTATTTCACTTAGCATAGTATCCTCCAGTTCTATCCACGTTGTTGCAAAGGGCAGGATTTCATTCTTTCTTATTGCCAAGTAGTATTCTATTGTGTATATAAACCACATCTTCTTTATCCATTCATCAGTTGATGGACATTTAGGCTCTTTCCATAATTTGGCTACTGTTGAAAGCGCTGCTATAAACATTGGGGTACAAGTGTCCCTTTGAAACAGCACACCTGTATGCCTTGGATAAATTCCTAGCAGTGCCATTGCTGGGTTGTAGGGTAGTTCTATTTGTAATTTTTTGAGGAACTTCCACACTGTTTTCCAGAGCAGCTGCCCCAGTTTGCATTCCCACCAACAGTGCAAGAGGGTTCCCATTCCTCACGTCATTGCCAACATCTGTTGTTTCCTGAGTTGTTCATTTTAGCCACTCTGAAAGGTGTGAGGTGGTATCTCAATGTGGTTTTGATTTGTACTTCCCTGATGATGAGTGACGCTGAGTATCTCTTGGTATTTTAAAGAACCCCCGCCAATCAAGACAGAAATTTAAAATATACTTTTCTCCCTCCCATCCCAAATCTGGCTTTTGAGCCTCTTGCTTTGCTGCAGACTCAAATATGCCACTTGGGATGTCAGCAGCTGGCTATGGCTGTCTCATTGTCTTTACAAGTCTAAGGCTCATGCATGTGGAAGGGTCATCACATGTACCCATGATGCAAAAGCTCAGACACAAATGATACTTGAGAACAGAGCTGTCAGGTGCAGGATCATTGCTCTGTTCACTTCCCCGTGTGCAGACAACTTGTAACCATGCTCTTTCCTCTCCCTGAGAAGTGAAGAGATCCTAGCAGTATGCTTTCATCCTTCAACCCACTTATTGGTCTGCGCATTTGCCTCTGGCAGCCAGAACCAGAAGAAGTCTGCCGGGCACACTGTCAGCCATGGGGGTCCTCAGGAGTCAGGGGCAGGTTCTTATAGATAGATCTTTTATCCGACCCATTTGATAGCTTCAAATGTCCAGTCTTACTATGTGTTAATGGTCATGATGGTTTTTCTACTTACTGTATAGCCATGTCCTCTCAGGATCTCTGGAGTGAACATTACTGGTGACCTTCAGCCTTTGCTGTTCTTTCTTCCATTCCAATAAAACTGTGATATTGTTTAGGTCTCCATCCCTTTCTGACATAGCCCATGTCCCTCAGGTGAAAAGGTTATCCTGTAACTTCCTCCTTTGATTGGTTCATGAGTGGGCATGTGACCCAAATCTGCCTATGGGGCTCAAAGAGCTTCTGCTGGAGACTTCCAGGGAAAAAGCTTCCTTGTCTTTAAGGGCCCTTCAAAAAACCAGTCTCCTTTACACTGAAAGTGGAGGAAAAAGCATGTGACCCTGATTGAAGCTGGCAGCTGTCTTGTAATTAGGAGGAAAACTGTCCTTAGGATGAAGCTTGTGTTCAGCACAGCTCAGCAATGAAACACCTCTGGTCCTCCATCTGAAACCCAGTGAATCCTTAATGTCCAGTTACATAAGTCAATGACTTCCCATACTGTTTAAACTAATTTGATGGACATGTTATTGAAAGTATCCTAATATATATAAACTATACTGGACATTTTAGAGTAGGTACAATGTGGGGGAAAAGCCACAGATCAGTTTAGCTTGTCAGTTGAACATGCATGAATAATTCCGCCTGGGTGTTCTTGAAACCATGTGGATTTGTTCCTTATATCTCTACTTCTAGACACTTTGCCTTTTTATGCCATCTCTGGATAGCCCCGTCTCACTTAACATTTAACCTATAAATTCAACGAATGGCTGATTCCATAGTGTACTTCTGAGAAGTGGTCTTTTTTAGCTTTAAGAGTTCCAGTATTACATAGGTGAGAAAACAGGAATACTAAAAAGAAAAAGACTTGCTTAAGCCCACAAATTTCCATAATCTAGGTAATTGTCACAGACACAAATCAGTGTAGAATAATTCAACAAATGTACAAAAGGCTGAGATTTTCTTTAAAGAGCTGCATCCAGCTTCCTAGCTTTGTGTCAATCAATATTCTTCTGTTTTGGTGATATATGAAGATTCTTGCACCATCAAAAGGAGAGATCTGTAGGGAGAGATTAAGTTATTAGTTTCAAAAGATTCTCATGTTTTTGAACTCTTAATAAAGCCAAGGGTACTGGGAAATGTTTGGAGTAAAGTAGGACAAATAGACATTTTCCATTGAAAGGACCCACTAAACCACACTTCCTTTTAAATAACCTTTTAAGCACTAAATTATTATTAAGGTTTTTCATTTAAATGTTCTCAATTTTTGGCTCACTTGAACCATTAGCCTATAAGGGAACTGAAGAAAGGAAAGAAAGATTGAAATACAATCAATTAATTTCCCTTCGGTTGTCTTAAGAAGCTTAATTTAGGAAAGAATTATCTGGAATAAAACTTGAATTATCTTTAAATTAATATTTGTCATCCATTTCTAGTATGTTTGTTACAATTAATATTAATATAATATAAAATTAAATATTGGATTGTCTTGTCAAATAGTTTTTCAAATAAAGCCTCAAAAATATAACAGTCAGAGTGCAGCCACTCTGGAGAATAGTATAGATGTTCCTCAAGAAACTGAAAATAGAAAGACTCTATGGTCCAGCAATTGCATTATTAAGTATTTACCCAAAGGATTAAAAAAATACAGATTTGAAAGAATACATGTACCCCAATATTTACAGCAGCATTGTCAACAATAGCCAAACTATGGAGAGAGGCCAAATGTCCATCAATTGATGAATGGATAAAGAAGACACACACACACACACACACACACACACACACACACACACAGGAATATTAGTCTTCAAAAAGAATGAAACCTTGGCATTTGCAGTGATGTGGATGGAGCTAGAATGTATTATGCTAAGACAAGTAAGTCAATCAAAGACAAATACCATATGATTTCACTCATATGTGGAATTTAAGAAACAAAACAGATGAACATATGGGAAGGGAGGGTGAGAGAAGAGAGGGAAACAAACCACAAGAGACTCTTAATGATAGAGAACAAACTATGGGTTGACAGAGGGAGGTGGGTGGGAGGAGGGCTAGATGGCTGATGGGTACTAAGGAGGACACTTGTGATGAGCACTGGATGTTGTGTGTAAGTGATGAATCACTGAATTCTACTCCTGAAACCAATATTGCACTGTATGTTAACCAACAGAAATCTAAATTTAAAAAAAGGAGAAAAAAGTATACCAGTCAGATAATACTTTTTCAATATGGTATTTGCTGGAATTATCCAGTTATTCAAAAGGATAAACCTGGCACATTGGGGATAAATTTACCAACATGCTCCTTACTCATGTCTAGAAAGTGTAGTTTTCTGAGGTCTATGGATAATATTAAACACTTGTGCCATTTTTCCTTACTTTGCCCAAGCACTGAGGAATCTTGGCAGCCTAAACAAGAATTGGACCCTACATTTTCTCTCAAATAGGTAGAGTCAGAAACCAAGAAAACATGATAACACTAGAACAAGGAGGAAATCCTTAAAGCCTACCAGTGGTGCCATAATTTGGGCCCATTAGCCAAGGAAGGAAGCCAGGAACTCTGCCATCCCACATTCTTTTAGCAATTCTGCCCAGGGAGGTGTGGTCATATGGTGAGGAGGTGAGAGTAGGGGCAGGGCGTGAAGCTCGATGAATCAGAACCCTCTGGGAGAGGCAGCCTATCTCTGGCAGCAAACCAGGGCTACATATCTGTAATTTCTCAGTGTAGGATTGATTCCAGCTAGGACTTGCTGGGTGGCTTGGAATCACATTAATCAGTAATTCCTTCACTTGTAACAAGAACAAGTCCATTCACTGAGAATGACAAGTTGTTCATTATGGCACTTTGGGGTTTCTAGTCAAACCTACAATGTTTGGAATAAGTAATGCTAACACAAACGTTGAAGCATTCACAACCCTAGATAAACAAATCTCTATCTTATTTATGTAAGTTAATGCTAAACGAACATAAAGCAACTCAGTCATCTCTACCTTATTAACGTGGATGGGAATACAAATCTAATCTAAAGATTTCCAAGAAATAAAACTAGTAAATTTAAAGTACTATAATGATTTGATTAACTTAACTGAATTAATTGGATGCTTTGACCTGTACAATGCCCTCCTTTGCTTTCTTTGTTCTGAAAGCAAATACTGAGGACCTCTGGATAATGATGCTAAGTTAGGCTTATATGATAGAGCAAACCTAATGAAATTAGTGGCTATTATCTTCCCTATGCTTAAAAGAAATTGCGCATAACACATGTTAGGTGCTTAGTCAGTAGTTGTTGAAATTGAATGAATAATCTATAGCAAAAAACAGAAAAAAACAACGAAACCAGAAATCAGTTCTCCCAGCATATTTTAATTATATTTTATAGAATATTTATTTAAAGTTGACTGTAAAATTCATTCAGTATATATGTTTGATGGAAGATGAAGACATCTTTATTTGACTATTAAAACTTAGCCAAGAAGTCGTTAAATTGATTATCTATGTACAAATAATGAGCAATATAGTTCATGATTTTAAAATACATCACAAACTTTTTTCACGACCATATGAATCTATTAAATGAAAATAAATCACTCTCTTTAGAGTGGATTTAAAGTTGACCCAAGGATCTGGATAAAGCTCTAGTGAGACGCTGTGTAAGAAAGCACTTGGTAAAGTGCTATGAAGCTTCTTATAAAGAACAGAGTCATCAGGGGGCGCCTGGGTGGCTCAGTCAGTTAAGAAACCATGACAGCTTAGGTCATGATCTCATGGTTCATGAGTTCAAGCCCCACGTCCGGCTCTGTGCTGACAGTTGCTTCGGATTCTGTATCTCCCTCTCTCTCTCTGCCCCTCCCCTGCTGTCATACTATCTCTGTCTCAAAAATAAATAAACACTTAAACAAAAAGACAAAACAGACTCATCAGAATGGAAGATGAACTCAGGCTCTAGTTTAAGTACCAGGTCTGCTCCTTGCTGGCTGTGCACCTTTGGGAAAGTTATTTTAACCTTGTAAACTTTACTTTTCTCGTGTGTAAAATGGAAAAAAAAATAATACTATCTATCTCATGCATTTTTAGTGACTATTAAGTGAGCTAGTACACAAAAGCATTTTAGCCTAGTGGCCCTTTATAACAAGAACTGAATTGACATTGGCCATCATGATCTGCTTTCTCTTCATCATCATCGTCATCATCATCAATCATCAGAGGTGGGAATTCCTGACTACTCATCCTACAAAATGTCAAGATTGCCAAGGGTAAAAAAAAAAAAAAAAAAAAGGAAAGGAAAGGGAAAACAAAAATAAGCAGAGATGCTACTAAATCACATTCGTATAATTTCATACCTGGTCTTTTCAGGCTTGTCCTCCTCAGATCAGTCCTCCAAGCTATTAAAGTGACCTATTCAGAACAGAAACTTGACCATATCACTCCTCTAATATCTAACACAGTTGTTTGGTACCTAGGAGGCAGCCCAGGGCCTTTGCTGTGGTGTCTGAGGAGGGTCTCTCAGAACTAAGCACCTGTTTGCCCCTTGAGCTCCAGTTCTGATCAGGCAGACCAGATCAGATCTAGCACATCAGGGAGATCTGGCTACCTCCTGGCCAGATCCTATTCCATTGTGTCTCAGTTAAGAAAACAAACAAACAAAACTGAGCAACTCAACTCAGACTTTGTTACCCCCTGGGAAGCTATGTGCTCACCCACTTGTCATATTGCTTTATAAGAACACTACACTGTAAGCTCTGTATGGGTAGGGTCCCAGGGCTTACTATGATACTTGGCATTTTCTAAGGGCTCACTAGCTATCTCCAAAACAATGGCAGGATGAATAAATGAGTGAATATGCATCAGATAACCAGATGCAAAGTGTATAGATGCGTAGAATTTCCGGAGCCAAGTACCCTTGTAGGGCTTGAAGAGGACAAGAACATAACATTCTTTTCCCAATCAAGTTTGAAAATGATGGAAAGGTGGACACGGGAAAGTCTGGCAGGGGATAAAATGTCATCTTTGTTACTGATAAAGCCATTAAAGAAGGGTGTGGCTTAGGTACACAACAACAGCAGACTTCTAAAACTGCACTCCATAATTAGACTTACCCACCGGTCACCACACAGCTCCCCATTAGAGGACTTGCCCCTGCACAACGTAGAATATGAAGAGGCAGACCAGAATGTGTAATTCTTAAGGTCAGCTGGCTTCCAACTACTATGCAGAGCCAGGTTATTTCCTGAACATACCGCTGGGAGAGTTGCTCCTTCTCCTCCGAGTCAGTGAGTCAAGTAGGAGAGAGAGGCCTACAGGGTGACAGCAGCTCACATAACTTGGACTGGTAAACGTGGGACTGGTAAACATGGGGCTCTGCTCTGTTCCCGGACAGCCTCCTGGGCACTGATTGATTTATGTGCTGGCGATATTTTCCCACATGTGATAGGAAAAGTCCATCACAAAGATACCCCTAAATTCACATCTGTCAGTAGATTATCTGCTGACTTCCCTAATTCCTCTTTTTCAGTTGACCTGTGAACACAGATGGAATGACGTACTTAGATGAACTTCTTATCAAGATTTAAAAATTGTTTTGGCTTCTAAAAGATTATGACTCCTCTCTGACTCAATCATTTGAAATCTAGCAAATAGACATTGAGACCCCACCAAGTGCCAAGTGCCACGAATATAAAGATGCACGCACCAGGGCGATCCTGTGGAATTTACAATCCAGTCAGCATCTACTGGGTCTCTTCTCTTAGGGAGAAAAAAGGGAGTTCCGTCATTTATGAGCTCAAAATGAACAGAGACAAATATTTGCAGGTTTTTTTTTTCTAATGTTCAAATTTTTTCTGAGTGGTCAAATGACTGTTCACCCAGAATTTAAGACATTTCTCTTCTCCTATCACCAGCATTAATTAGAGCCAAGATATTCATGATAAAGATCATGGAAAGCCACTGGAGAGTCATTTATCTTCTCTCACTCTGTCCCTATTGCGCCATCTCACCAAGGCCTACAGTCGGCAAAGAGAGGAACAGGGTGAAAGCATGTAGATGGTTTGTTCATATTCATCACAACTGAAAAACAACTCATATGAGTGGGTGGATGCTTCTATCTCCCTGAATGAAGATATCATACTTACTCCTTTCTTATCCTGGATTTCTGTATCTTCCATTATTCTCTTGTTTAAAGAAGGAAAACACCTTGATGTCTTACATTTCTAAGAATCTCTATTTTATTTAACTAGATTCTGGAAGACTACCCACATTATTTCACTGGGCCTTAAACTTGCACTTTGGTCTGGTTTGTTTTTACCTCATTTTGTCTTTCGTATCACCAGACCAACAGAACCATTCGAAAGAAATGGGGGTTAGGTATGATTCCAGTTCCTAACAGATTCAGATTCAGAGTCTATTCCCACCTACAACTTTTTCAAACCATCATGGAGCCAAACTGTCATGGAGAAATTGGTAATTTTGTTCCCCCCAGCGGTAGTAAAGGATGCACAGAAAGCTACTAAAGTTTGGCAGAGGCCTCCACATCCTAGCATTGTTCCTGGTTTCAGAAAAGAAGCTTCTCTTCTTCCTCTGGTTCCTGTACGTCTACTAGATAGCAGGAAGTAATGATTTTCACTTTGGAATAGCTTGGCAGGGTATACTGCGGGAGGACAAGCAGGGAAACCAAGTCTGGCATTTCTGTTTGGGAAAGAAAGAAACTGACAAAGTTAAAGCAATCTAAATTCTTTGCTTGAAATGCTGTATTTTTTCTATTAATTTACGAGGTAGCATATACATTCATAGCAGTGATTTAAAATATACACATATATTTTATACAAATACATACACACTTCTTAGGTAAGTAATAGTCACTTGTTTCTAAATGTCATGAGTAAAGAGAATAGCAAAAAACGTGAACACATCCCAGAGTCTAAGAATATCATTGTCAGCATGAAGGGCAGTGAGATTTTAGGCAACTAATATACTCCCATGCCTTTCTTCTTGCTTTGTAAATAAAAAAGGAAAAGAAAAGAAAGACATCATGACAAGGTTTTTTGTTATCCCTATATCTGTTCAGAACCTACAGGAGACAGGATACATAAAAGGAAACTGACAACAGTAGAATTACAAATATTTGGGGGACTTCGGCTGAGAGCTTTGCATATGCATTTCTAAAATTTCAAATGTATTATTTAATACTTCTCCAAGGCAATGTGTATTATATATTGAACAGACTTTAAAGGAGGCTTTTCATGTATTAAAAAAATTCATTAGTGTGCTTTGAGGATAATATTCACTTAATAAAATACACAATGTTTCTTTTGCCCAAAGCATTTTGAAGCCATGAAGGGAAATGAGATCTTCCCAGGAGCTATGATAAGCACATTTCTAGGGTCAGTAGGCTAGAAGGCGCCTTTTTGCAAAAATTTTCTTAGAGTCATCAATTTAAATCCATCTGGAGAAGCAGTCAGTAATCCTGTAATAAAACCCTGGCTCTACAACATACCGCTATAATACCTTGTGTGGAATCCATTCTTATAATATATTTACCCTACATTTAATACGTCCTAATACCTAGTATTGGTCAGGGCTAAATTTGAATAAATGCTGATTATTTTATATGAGAATGTGCAGGCAGGATATTTATTTCTGTCCATATATCTAGACAAATATACAGATAATATAGACGCTATGAATATAGATTTAAACATAGATATGAATATAGCTATAGATATATTCCAGGTTAAAAATGTAAATAAGTTCATGGTGGAGATAGATAAATTTATGAAGACGACTTTTACCTGTAGGAAGTTGTCCTACCTACCGACTTTCATATTAGGTCGGAAGGTCCAGAGTTAATTATTATGGCATCACATAAATGGCATGAGAATAAACAGGCTTTTGGGTAAACAGGCTGTGTCAAAAAGAGTTATTCCCTCCAGTGCTGGGACAGGCAGAAGTAGAAAAGATCTGTGGTGCTTGCCTCTGATGCTCTCAGCTGCAAGCCCCACCTGATCGTCCACATCTCCTGACTGGCCCTACCAGAACCAGATTCTAGAAGGCCTTCCCATGCACACCTTCGACGCTGCCAAAGATTACAACTCCAACCATGATTCAGCCCTTTATGCCAAAAACACATTGATCCACATTGAATCATCATCGATGGCCTGAACCTAATAGTCTTTTCAGACTTTACTGTTTCTGTGAATGATACTCTTTGCTCGTAATGGTATCAGATCTGTGAACTTAAAATGTGTTTTTCATGTTTTGATTAAAGAAAAAAAAGCAAGGAACAACAAAAAATCAAATTATACAAAGTTTTCAAAGTATCTATTTTAAGACCACTTCACTCCCACACCCTTCCAAAATTCCCAGTTTCCAGAGGAAAATAGCATTAATGTTAATGTTTTTTTCTTTCTGACACTCAGGCTTTTCTTCTGCTCTTAACAAAAATCAGATAGTATACATATATATAATATACATATATGTATATCTGTTTACAACATGCCCCTTTCACTTAAAGCTTATTCAGATCAGTTTATTCAGAGTTACTTCCTTCTCACATTATTCCGTTGCATAGACGTATCATACTTAACCGTTACCTGGCTGATGGTTATATTTAAGTACTTTTGCTGTCATTTCTTAATAAGGCATATTTTCAGAAGTGAGACCGCTGAATCATACATCGCCTATCCTATGTGAATAATTTTTAATAAATTCTGCCAAATTATTGGGATCCATTTTGGACTTCTTTTTCTTTATTCTAATCTTCTCCTTTATAGGCTCCAACTCAAAATCTATAGAAACATCTTTGGTAATATCATCCTCCCATTTAATCCTGGCCTGACATTCTCCTGGCTACGTTTTTTAGGTACTGTTTAGATACTAACATGCTTGGACACTGACTTCACTTCCTCACCGGTTTTTGCTTACCTGGTCTCCCATTCCATGCCTTGCAGCCATATTAATCTTCTCAAAAAGTTGCCTTATGCCTATCACATCTCTATAATCTTCCATGAGTCCCCATTACCTAAAAAAAAAAAAAAAAAAAAAAAAGAATCTTAACCGTGCATTCAAGATCCTTTGCAATCAGGCTTCAGTCTTTCTCATTTTGTCCTTATCTCTCTTATTTAAAAATTAGCACTGTGGCATCTAGAACTTTGACTTAAAATTTAGTATAGCTGACAGCAAAATGTATGTTCTTACTATCACATCATGCTTCAATTCAATTCAATAAGTATTTTTTGGCATATACTCCATGCCACACACTCTATTAGGTGCTATAGAGGATTAGCATTTAAAAAATAATGACGCACGATTGACATTTAATCCTGGTGCTTGCCTCCTTGGCAGCAACTGTGCTCTGCGCTATGTGACCTTGCCTCTGGCAACATATAGGAGGTTAAAACAAATGTAGGCACCTATCCTGCCTGTCTGTTGCTACCTAACAAGCCATCCCAAAACTCAATGGCTTAAAACAATGACAACACTTATGTGGCTCACACATCGGCAATTTATGTAAAGCTCAGAGGAGATAACTTGTTTCTGCACTGCTCTGCTCAGCATCAGCTATGGTAGCTTAAAGGCCAGGACTGCGAATCATCTGAAATCTTGTCCACTCACCAGTCTGGAGGTTGGTACTGGCTGTCGGCTGGGTCCTCGGTGGGGACCATAACCTGGGACACTTTCACATAGCAACTCTGTGAGGTCTTTCCCCTTCCTTGGTTTCCAAGCGTAAGCACCCCCAAAGGGCCAGGCATAGTTGTTTTGCCTGTTAGGACGTAGCCTCTGAAAGCACATGATATCACTTCCACTGCAGATACAAGCCCACCTAGATCCAAAGGGAGGAGGTATAGACTCCATCTCATGAAGGACTGTCAATGTCACATTGCAAGAAGGTGTCACGTTGCATGTTTGGTGGTGTTGCCATCCTTAGAATAAAATCTGACACACCACCTATAGATGTGCCTGTGACCTGTCATGGGAAAATAATTCAGGACAACCAAACTCCCTTTCAAGTAAATATAGCTTGAGAACAATTTAGACAATGAATATAGCTGATGGAGATTAATCTGGAAGAACATAACAAAGAAAGAGGAGGAGGGCATGATGAAGCATGTGTTCACTGAAGTTATGGGGCCATAGAAACCGAGAGTAAGAACCCAGGTTCTGTTCATTTTTATACATACATATCCCTACCAGGGCATAGTACCAAACACGTAATAGATGCTCAGATATGTCGTAGGAAGAAATATGTGAATGACTGGAAAGGGAGAAAACAAAAGGAGGGGTAAATTTGGAGGGGGAAAGATGAGATTCTATTAGAATTATATCGACTTTGAGGTTCCAGTGATAGCCCCCCACTGAGATGTCTGGCAAGCAGTTAGTGAGTGGGTCTGTGGCCCAGAAGAGAGAACAAGAGTTGGGGAAAGGGTTTAGTAAGGCGTGGACAAGGTGAAGCTTCGACTAGATGAGACTGCCAAGAAGGAGCGTGGAGGAGCAGAGGAAGTAGAGGAAGAGCAATGACTAATGCTCAAACAAAATAAGACTGGTTAATACTATCAACTCAGAGTCCGAACACCTGGATTCAATGTCTGTAATACCTGATTCACCACTTAGTAACTGTGTGTTTTCTTAGGTTTAGCTACTTAATCTCTCTTTACATCGATATCCTGTCATAACATCGTTATAATAATAAAACCTACTCCATAGGGCTATGGATTAATGATATAGGGCCCGAAAAGTACTTTGAACAGAGCCTAGCATTCAGGAAGTAATCAATGCATACCAATTCTATAACTACTTTTATTTTTTTTAACATCTAAGGTTTAGGAATGAGCAGAGGACGAGACAGAGACTAGTATTGAGAACGAAGGCCCTATGAAACCTTGTATAATAGTCCTGATAAGTGGCTGCAAGTTGTATGCATTAGTGAGTTGACAAACATCAGAGGTGCTGATTTTGTTAATAAAAAAGGGGGTGACACGGTGAGTTGTATTTTCTCTCCCAACATTTCATAAAGCTTGTGCTTTTTGGGATTGGTATAGTAATGCGCTGTGTCAAAAAAAAAAAAAAAAAAGTGTATTCTATAGTCAAATAAGTTTGAGAAATGTTGCAGTAAACAAAATTAAGTAGATGTTTCCTTAAATGCATATGCTAATATGAGCCACAGTGTGCTAAGAAGGGGCTAGGGAGAGCATTATTTCCCAGACTCTTGTAAGTTTTTTTAGGGATCTTTCTGCAAAACGTGTGTGTAAAACACAACTTCTCAATGCTAGTCAAGGAAGAATCTCTTGAGAAATTTCTTTAAAAAATATGTATTACTGGATTTATTCCACAGATTCTGATTCAAAAGTCTGGACTGGTATTAAGGAATCTGTATTTTTTAATCTTCCCTGGTGTGGCCTTGTCTCTAGGCAACCAGAAAGTGGAATTTTGCCCCTCCCATAATCCATCTCTTTCCAACCTTTTCTGAGATAACACGGCTCCTACAAAGAACGGTAGGGAAAAAAAAAAAAAAAAAAAAAAAAAAAAGGTGTGTGTGGTGGGGGGGTTATTCTGCCACCAAGGAGATAAGAAAATAGAACATCAACATTCAAGAATACTTCCGCTGAGTTAGCCTCAAGAAGCATGGATCCCAGGCACTAAAAGAAATCTAGAATTTGCCACAAAAACCTGGCAACTCTCCATGTGATCATTCACACTGGCTCCAGAAACCTGTCTGGACTCCAGAAATAAGGTGCTCTGTCTCTCCCCCACTCATTTTCTTTCTCTTTTTCTCTTTCTCTCTCTCTCTCTCTCTCTCTCTCTCAAAATGAATAAACATTAAAAAGAAAAAACAGAAATAAGGAAATCCAATAATGTATCTGGGTAGGTTAATGAGCACAAAGATTCATCAAACACACATACCATGATGGTTACCTATGTATTTGTTATACTTTTAAAAGCCTTCAGATAATTGAATGAAAGCTAATGATATGATGCCAGAAAAAATATAGTTATGGAAAAGTAGTTGTAGGCTCTACATGTAAAGAAATTTGAACTATCATTCCATGAAATTAGTGGTAATCGAACAGATTTCCAAAAATTCCCAACAGAACTTTGAAGCAAATTCAGACTAGAATTTTTTTTTTTTTTTTTTTTTTTTTTAGCTTGCTTAGAACCCATATCTAACACAATGGGGACAGTTGTATTCTTTGTGTGCTTGTATAAAATTTAATCTAAGAATAGGCTCCTTACCTGAGATTTACTTAGAGATCAGACCTGAGAATATACAACCTAAGAGACCTTGTCTTAGAACCATTTGGAAAAAAGACATTTTTTTTTTCCCGTGAATATTCTATCTAGGAAGAATTCAGCAAAGAGTGAATGATTTAACATATTTCCACATTCATATTCTATTTCAAAACTTTTATAGTAAAAATAAGAGAAGATAAAAGCCATGGCATCATTTCCAAGCTTCTCTCTACACATTCAAGCAATTATTCATTTTCTATGTCTGGCAGGATAGTTTGGGCTGTGGTCAGTCTTGGCCTTTTCTGATACCCCTGGTGTAGAGGGGCGGGAGTGAGGGTAAATTAAGAAAGGCCACCCATGCTACACTTTTACAGGGTGGAAAAAAGACTAAAGAGATACAACCACTAAGTGCAGGACATGATCCTAGATTAGCTCCTATAAAGGATATTGTTGGGGGTGCCTGGGTGGCTCAGTCGGTTAAGCATCTGACTCCAGCTCAGGTCATGATCTCACAGTTCATGAGCTCAAGCCCTGCTTCTCTCTCTCTGCTCCTCATGAGATTCTCTCTCTCTGCACCCTCACTCACTTGCGCCCCCTCTGTCTCTCAGAAAAAAAAAAAGATACTGTTGGGACAATTAATTAAACTTAAAAGAAGTTAGTGAATTCAATGGTAGTGTCAATGATGATTTCCTGATTTTGATCCTTATATTGTGAGTTTCTGGAGAATGTCCTTGTTTGATGAGTTACATCACTAAACTATTCAGTAATGCCGGGCACCGTATTCAAAACTTACTTCCAAATGGTTCCAGGAAAAATATTTGTTGTGTTATTCTTGCAGCTTTTTAAAAAAATTCATTTTATTTTATTACTTTTTAAAATTTCATTTAAATCCAAGTTAGTTAACATATAGTGTAAAAATGGTTTCAGGAATAGAATGTAGTGATTCATCGCTTACATATGACACCCAGTGCTCATCCCAACAAGTCCCCTCCTTAATGCGCATCACCCATTTAGCCCATCCCCCCACCCAACACCCCTCCAGCAACCCCTCAGTTTGTTCTCTATATTTAAGAGAATGGTTTGCCTCCCTCTCTCTTTTTATCTTATTTTTCCTTCCTTTCCCTTACGTTCATCTGTTTTGTTTCTTAAATTCCACATAAGAGTGAAATCATCTGATATTTATCTTTCTCTGACTGACTTCTTTTAGCATAATACATTCTAGTTCCATCCACATTTTTGCAAATGGCAACACTTTTTGATCACTAATATTCCATTGTGTGTATGTGTATATATATATACGACATCTTCTTTATCTATTGTCAGTTGGTGGACATTTGGGCTCTTTCCATACTTTGGCTATTGTTGATAGTGCTGCTATAAAAATTGGGGTGCGTGTGCCCCTTCAAATCAGCACTTTTGTATTCTCTGGATAAATACCTAGTAGTGCAATTGCTGGGTTGTAGGGGAGTTCTATTTTTAATTTTTTGAGGAACTTCCATACTGCTCCAGAGTAGTTGCACCAGTTTGCATTCCCATTTTGCAGCTTTTCTGAAGGTTGAAGTTATTCTAACTATAACAAAACTAAAATTGGCCCTAGTAAATTAGCATTTATTTTATTGTTTGTGTTAGTTTATGGTTGATTTCCTCAGGTTCTCTGAGTAAGCTGTCATATCATTGGAAAACAGTTTTAGCTCTTTTCCAATTCCTGTGTCTCTTATTGTTCTGCCCTTTTACATTGTATTGGCTAATGCCTCTAGAACAATATTCAACAGTAGTACAGATGGTAAGCATTCTTGACTCTTTCCTAATCTTAGTGGAACTATCTCTAGTATTTCTCACTAAGCACAATGCTGATTTTAGGACCAAGGTCTTCTGTTTAGGAAATATGCATCGATTCTTATTTTCTTGAGTGTTTTTATCAGGAAACTTTTGTCAAAAGCTTTTTTTTTTTTTTCCTATAGGGGATAATCACATAATTATTCCACTTACATCTACTGATGTGGAATTTTATATTACTAGATTTCTTAATTCCCAATCATCCTTGCATTCCTGAAATAAATCCCACTTGATCATGGTATATTTTCTTAATGTGGTGTTGGATTTTGTTTTCTAATATTTAATCAGTATTTTTGCATTGATATTGGATGATTGCTTCTGAATATATCTAGATATTTATAATCATGTTTCTCCTTACTGCTTCTAGGAGAGCAATCTCCATGAAAAGGAGCTTGGTGACAACAGAAAGGATGTGGGAGGTGGGGTAATGGAGAGATGGAGAGACTTCAGAGTCACCTGGACCTTTTGAAGGTTGCTGGTCCCCTCTGCAAACTGACTTGGTGACCTTGGAAAAGTTATTCTTTCTCTTCTTCCTTTTATTTTCTCATCCGTCACGTAGGAGAACCCACCATAAGAAGTTAGGTGATGGGGGCGCCTGGGTGGCTCAGTCGGTTAAGCGGCCGACTTCGGCTCAGGTCACAATCTCGCGGTCCGTGAGTTCGAGCCCCGCGTCGGGCTCTGTGCTGACAGCTCAGAGCCCGGAGCCTGTTTCGGATTCTGTGTCTCCCTCTCTCTCTCTGACCCTCCCCCATTCATGCTCTGTCTCTCTCTGTCTCAAAAATAAATAAACATTAAAAAAATTTAAAAAAAAAAAAAAAAAAAAAAAAAAAAAAAAAAAGAAGTTAGGTGATGACGAAATGTTGTCTATAAAAACTTCAGTACGATGTCTGGCACAATGGAAGCCCACATAAGCATTGGGATATTTTATTACAAATAAATATTTTCCTTCTGCTGATCCTCACATTATTTTTTAAAAAAGTGGTATTGGTGAACAGTTGCCATATTTCCTCAGGAGGTACTTAGTGTCTCAGTTTAAATGGTCCCCAGAATTTTGCTAGGATTACTGAGCACAGAGGAGATTAAGCAGACCAGTTTCAGTGAACCAGGTTTGTATTTTGTCTCTGCTTTTACAGTTCACCCTTTCTGCTCTGGAGGTCTGCATGTGAGTAATAAGCACTTGATGAGTGCCAAGTGGGGACAAGAGGGAGGACAGTGAAAGGAATGGAGAAAGAAGATAAAATTTCTTGAACCCCTACTCCACTGCAAAGGCCATTGTAGGTATATGTGCAGTTAAATAGGTGAGGAAAGCTGAAAGGTAGCATCAAGACCTCAAAACCTGAGAGAACCATCTTGAGAAGCAACTTGGTAGGAGCATTGCTTCTCTAAGAGTTAAGATTAGCCTCTGTTCTTCTCATTCACAATTTCTCTGGATAGAGGAGAATGAAGAGACACCTTCTCTCTGGGTGGAGCTCTTGGCTACTTTATCTCTTAATCAGTGTCCTGAACAGCAGGAAATCGCTCTGTACAAGGTAGCAGTCCTGCTTCTAAGGCCCCTGGGTGCGAAGGAGGTAAAGAGAGTGCTAATTTATTGAGGTATGTATTCTGTAACTCTTTATTAGTGTTGCATTTATTTTACAACCCTTACTTGGGATGGCAGAAACGAAGACACTCTGAACTACTCTAAGGTTGGTAGAGTGCTCCCATAAAATGTCATGGCTGGGCCAGTGAAAAGAGGCTGGCCTAAAGACATTGGCATTTGTGCTAAACCCAGAAAGTTGAAGCTAAATGGGACAGCAAAATTTGTGGGAAGTAGCGTAGTGCAGGTATTTAAGAAACAGGCTCCTCCTGTTGGGATGAGCACTGGGTGTTGTGTGGAAACCAATATGACAAGAAATTTCATATAACAAAAAAAAAAAAAAAGAAAAAAGAAATAGGCTCCAGGTGGACACAGACACAGGTCTATATATCTTGTCTCTGTCTCTTTCTTGTTATTAACCTTGAACAAGTTCCTCACATTTTCTGAACTTTATTGTCTGCACAACAAGGAAAAAGTACCTAATACACATGTGTTTGTGGCAAAGATTAAAGGAGATAATGTAGGTAAAACACTTAGCACAGTGCCCAGCTTGTGAATCCTCAAACATAATGGCTATTATTATCATTATTATCTGGTCTTCAACAGTGTTCTTTCATCCATGCCTCTGTCCATAGTCTTTTCCTTAGACCTCAAGCTTCATTTTTGAAAACAACTTACTGAGATGTAATTCCCATACCAGAGTATACATCCATTTGAAGTACAGATACCAATGGTTTTTAATGTATCTGCAGAATTTTCCACAACCCAATTTTACAACATCTCCATCAACCCCAGAAGGAAACCCCATACCCATTAGCGGTCATATCCTATCGCTCTTCCACCTCTCCCCCACACCCAGCTCTAGGCAACTGCCAATCTACTTTTTGTCTTTATAGACTTGTTTCTTCAGGATACTTTATATAAATAGAATCATATATGATGTGATGTGACTTGCTTTTCTCACTTAGCATAATATTTTCAAGGGTTGTCTACATTGGAGCATCCTTTACTTTTCGCTGCCAAATAATATCCCATTACACAGATATACCACATTTTCTTTAACCATTCACCCATTGAAGGACATAAGGGTTGTTTCCACTTTTTGGCTCTTAGGAAAAATGAAGATATGAACATTAGTATTCAAGTTATATGTGAATGTACGTTTTCATTTCTTTTGGGTATATACCTATGAGTGGAATCCTGGATCTTGTGGTAGCTCTATGGTTAACCGTTTGAGGAATCACCACATCGTTTTCCAAAGTGGCAATTTCCATTCCCCCAAGCCCTTACAAGTATCCTCTCCAACAACTTGTTATCTGTCTCTTTCATCATAGACACCCCAGGGGGTATGAAGCGATATCACATTGTGGTATTAATGTGATTTTCCCTGAGGGTTAATGATGTTCAGCATCTTTTCACCTGCTTATTGGCATTTGTATATATTCAAATCCTGTGACCATTTTGAATTTTAAGAGTCATTTCATATTCCAGATACAGGTCCCTTATCAGATGTATGATTTGCAAATATTTTCTCCCATTCTGTGGGTTGTCTTTTCCCTTTCTTGATGGTATTACTTGTGGCACAAATGCTTTTCAAGTTTCTTTTTAATACAACTTATGGAAGACTATATTTCTGCATTTATCTCCTACAAAATGTTCAAGCTGGTGGACTTTCTTTTTTTTTTTAAGTTTTTAAAAAAAATTATTTTTCAAAGTTTATTATTGAGAGACAGAGAGAGACAGACCTTGAGCCGGGGAAGGGCAGAGAGAGGGAGACACAGAATCGGAACCAGGCTCCAGGCTCCGAGCTGTCAGCACAGAACCCCACGCGGGGCTCGAACTCACGAACTGCGGGATCATGACCTGAGCCAAAGTCGGACGGACGCTCAACCAACTGAGCCACCCAGGCACCCCAAAGCTGGTGGACTTTCAATGGGAGAGTTGACCTTGTCCTTCACTGACAACCATGAGGCACACAGCCTGTAAAAATCCACTACTCTTACTGCTTCCTGACACACAGTCATTGATCCATGTAGGCATCTATCCTCATCACCTTTCCCCTATGTAGTCTTTTGAAAGGAGGAGCACTTCTAGCCAAGGCCAAACCTCCAACTGGGCTCTTGACCCAATTCTCACCCTTTCTCCTATGACCCTGATCCATCACTTAATTCTTCTCTTCTAGATCTTCACCTTTTCCCTCTCTATCTTCCCTCAGCTTCTGAACCAGCTTAGCTTGCTCCCTCCTGTTTTGAGAAAAAGCAAAACCTCTCATGACCTGACCCTTCCAATTTCCAACTCCAACCATGATCTCTACCTCACACTTTATTTGGATGCTCTGCTGACATATTCTAAATCAACATATCCAAAATTGAATTCCCTTCCTTGCTTTCCATCTGTTCCACTTCCTGTATTTCCATTCTTGGATAATGGCACATTATCTATCAGCTACCAAATCACACCAGACTCTCCCCTTACCCACCTGCCAGTACCAGTAAATTATCTTGAGTTCTCTTGGGCTGATGAGTTATCTATCTCTATCTCTGTCCTTGTGCCTATGCCTATTTCTGTATCTACAAATATATCACAGTTTGAACCTTATTATCGTAAACAAATGCTCTACTTTATTTTCTTAACGTGTCTCCCTGGAAATATTGTATAGACCTCTAACTGTCTTTCTGCTTCTAGTTCTACCACCATTAAAATCCATCCTCCTTAATAGATTAAGAACAATTTAAACAAAACCTGATACTTTTTTGGCATCTGAATGGTAGATGAGGATTGTTACCTTAAAAGGTAGCATGCATTACTGGTTATGTGATTTTGATAACTCTCTTCTTCTTCCTGAGCCTTAGGTCTCTCATCTGTAAAATGGGAATGGTAATACTTAGTCTTAGAGTCATTGTGAAAATTAGATGAGGAATATTTGGCATAGCAGATACACAACAGATGAGATCCCTCTTATGGCCGTGGGACCACATCATCTCCTGGGGCATCCCTGAGTCTGCAGAGAAATCTAGACACATACAAGAGCTGAGAAAGGCCTGACTTAGGAGCTCTTTGGAAAGCTCTTAAGAGCAAAGATACTGACTTCCTTTTCTATAATATGAGATTTTATAAAAAGTAAAAGAAATAATAAAGACAAAGAACCTAACAGGATGACTGACAGAGCATGGGATGAAAAATATAATATAAAGTAACATCAAACTCCAGGTCAAAACAACAATGTTGAGAAACTGGTTCTTCTGTCCAAGTATTGACCCTTACTTGTTTGCTGGCATCTGTTGTGGTTTTTTTTTTTTGTATTTGTTTTTGTTTTTTAATATGTAACAATTCTACCAAAAATGTACTTTTGTTGGTAGTGGTTAGTGGCGATGGTGTTGAAATTTGTCTTTCTAAAGGATAGTCAGCAGTGGGATTATAGGATGATCCAAGATGTCTGTTTTTCAAATTCAACAGCAGTTAGTGTTCCCCAAGTGTTAGCTCTGTTGACCTTCAGTTCTCCAAGGTCACCTTGGCTTCCCAGTCATGGTACTTTTCTTTTCTCAGTTTCTCCTTTGAGATTTAGAAGAAGATCCTGATGGAGGAGGATTATACCCAGAGAGAGGAGCCCAAGCAAGAGGGAACTGGTGACGTGCGAATCGGTAAGAAGTCTCGGTGTGCACTTTATTCTCAGAGATTTTCAGTAAATATTTACCAGTACCTATTCTCTGTCATACCTACTGGGAATGATCTGGCATTTTTTAGTGTAAATGCAGAAGTCCAGCAAGCACCAGAAAAAATAGCCGGAGGCTGGCCATCCATGCCTAGAGCTTTGATCATGTGCTCGCTTACCTCACTGAAGACATGTTGAGGTTTGTTTAGACCAGAGGTTGAAGACAAGCAGTCCAAAGCGGCTGGTGTGGAGACGTCTTTTTCAGTGACTCATCAGTCATTCAAAAATCAAAGCCCACACAAAAAAGGGTGAAATGGGACCACAGACAAAGGCACCCCATTTCTAGGCTCTCTTGAAGAGCAGCTGATTTTGCGCCTCCTTCCAGGAGGGCTGAGGCCCCACCCCGCTGTTCTACCCTCCAGCACTGATATTGCTTGTGTTGAAATCTTTGTAACATGTTTCCATGTTTCCCTGCATTCAAAAACAGAATGAGTGGACTCATAAAATGTATATTTTCCTCATTATTTTTTATTATGCCTCAGATGATCAAGTCACCGGGGGGCAAGGGAGGGGCTGTTCAGGGATGTGCTGGAGACCAGGTTAACTCACTAGTATTTCCCTGACACGAGCTGATTATCTCTGCACTGCAAAGTCCTCTTCTATTGGGGGGGAGGGGGGTGATTTCATGCTAGACTTAACTTTTCATTTATTCATCTGCTAAGTTCTAGACATAGGAGGAGTTAAAATAGAAAGTTCCTGTATTAGTATAGGTTCTCCAGAGAAACACAATCTCTGTATAAGGGGCGATGGGTGCTGAGCTGAGCTGAGAGAGAGAGAGAGAGAGAGAGAGAGACTGATTGATGGATTGATTGATATTACACAATTGTCTCCTGTGGTTGTGGAGCCTAGCAAGTCTGAGGGCTGGTCATGAGCTGGAAATTCAGGCAGCGTTTCTGTGTTGCAGTCTTCAGGAGATTTCCTTCTTCTTTGGGAAACCTCAGTCTTTCTCTTTAAGTTCTCCACTGTTGCATGAGGCCTGATCATGTTAGAGAGGGCAATTTGCTTTATTCAAAGTCTACTGACTTAAATGTTAATCATATCTGTGGGAGCCTGGGTGGCTCAGTTGGTTAAGCACCCAATTCTCCATCACAGCTCAGGTCTTAATCTCAGACTTCTGTGTTCAAGCTTCGTGTTGGGCTCCATGCTGGACATGAAGCCTACTTAAAAAAAATTTTTTTTAACGTTAATCATATCTAACGAAAAAAATTTTCATAGCGACATTAGAATGGCATTTGACCAAACAACTGGGCACCATAGCTTAGCTAAGTTAAACAAAATTAACCATCACTGCCTTCTTACTTTACCAAGGCCAGAGATAAAGTTGGGAAAAGCTTTTTGGAAAGCGTGTTTCCTGAACTATCCCTGCTTATTAAGAAAGAAGTGAATGAATATGACACATGTAAAAAGCCACTAGTAGTGTATTATGATCAAAACTGCCCCTTCCTGCAGGGAGAAGAGGGAGGAAATGTTAAGCTACTAGGTAGGAAAATAACCTGAACTAACCAAATGGCTTATTTTTTGTTTATTTGTTTAAAGCTAAGCTGAAGATTCTGGGTTTATTTTACCCTAAACGCTTGATGGAGTCACTGAAGAATTCTTAAGCATTGAAGTGATAAGATTAGATTTTCAGTATTCAAGACCAATTCATATAGTTATTCAACAAATATTTCATTTTTTGCTTTTTTAAAAAATGTTTATTTTTGAGAGTGGGCGCAAATGGGGGATAGAGGATCCGAAGCGGACTGACAGCAGCAAGCCAGATGTGGCGCTCCAACTCCCAAACCAAAACTATGGATCATAACCTGAGCTGAAGTCAGAAGCTCAACTGACTGAGCCACCCAGGGACCCCTCAACAAATATTTGACAGTGTTGATCATGCCTGAAGTACTGTGGGAAGCACTGGGCATATGATGGTGACACACATAGAGGGTCCTTGACTTCAAAGCTTAGATTTTAGTGGGGAGATGAGAAAAGAAAAGGAAAATTAAATAATTATGAATTTTAGTTAGTGCTATTGAGACAAGAGCCTTGGTTTAGAAGCTTACAGTTCCGATGTCTGTCTACTCCTGTTCCACTAGACCATCACATTCCTGCCATAAGTGCCAACTTCAAACGCAGAGTAATCACTCAGCAACTGCCATTTAACCCCATCCCTTCTCCCACTCAAATACACAGGGTCTTAGATTTGATACTTCCTGACTCTCTCCCCAAAATGTGGATCTTAGCTGTCCCTTTAGACTCTTCCATCTTCTATTGCCTTGGGCGAGGCTTGCCAGCCACACACCCATTGTCCCTCTAGCTCCAAGTCCAATGAAACTATATCTCCCCTGGGCCCTGGGCTTGCTCCTGGCCTTCTCTGGGAGTGAAGTTAAGAATACCAGGTGATCAATGAAGGCAAAGGGGATGGAGAAAAGAGTACTATTTAAGATATTTAAGAGGTAAAAATGATATGGTTTGGCAATGGATTGATAATAGGGGTTGGTGAACATGAGAGACTGAAAAAGTTTTCCAGACTGGCAGGATTGGATAACTGAATTAAGGGGGTGACTTTTATTTAATTATAGACTCTAACAAAGAAGGAGGGTTGAGGGATGCACACGGGATAAGGACAGGATGATTTGGGCATGCTGGGTCTGCTGTGCCCAAGGGACTCCCTGTACAGTATGTGATGACCACCTTCCTTCCTGTGCACCCCTCAACCCTCCTCTTCCTTGTTCTAAGGATTGTGACAGTTAGAATGGAAAACAGGGAGTTGATATTTCCAGCAAGAGCAAAGCATTCAACTATTTACGAAGTCCTAGAGAATTTAACATGAAATGCTAATAGCCCATGAGAGATGAAACTTCCTTTTGAGAACTAATTATCAGTGAGTTATTTATTAGCGGTAATGTTGCTCTCCATCCATATGGCTCCTTCAAAATTGACTGTGTAAGGAATTTTCCACCTGGATAGTCACTTTGATGAACTTCAGGAGCCAGATGGGATGAGAGACAAAACTAGAGTGTGCAATAGGAAAACAATAAACCACATTAGGGCTTGTCTTAATTACATTGCCTATTGATGTTAACAGACGAGAGGAATCGAGAGCGCTTAGGTGATTTCTCCCCACCAGCACTCCTGCTGTTGGAGATCCTCAGACTTTATCCGGGCTTTTGTTGAAGAGGAGAGCAGGGGATAGGAGGAGAAAAATGCCCCCTTTAAATGTATCCATATTTGCCTTCTTGACTAGCAAATTCATCTCAATGTATGTAACTTTTCTCTTGTACTTTGTTGGGTTGATAAGCCTTTTACAGAGCTAACTTTAATATTAAAGGTATAGTACATTCACCCACCCATGTTTACATACTGGAGTTTCCTATGTCAGTCTTATAAATACAATACCAGTACGTCAAGAATCAGCCTCTTGAAATGAACAATAAGAGAAGGACCTTTTAAATAGTTTCTTTTTGTTCCTGTTTGAGAAACAGTAAATAAATTTTGATCATCTTCTTTCGGCATAATTGTAACTCATAAAAAGTTGGTTCTTGACAATAGCCAGAAACTCAAATGAGTCTAAAAGAACTGTGCTAGCTATAACCATCACCGTCTGTATCTCAGAAATAAGAGCTTCAAACAACCATTTATAACTTACTGAATACTGACACTAAATCTCTAATCAGAGCTGGGTTCTATACATAAATGTTTTTATTAGCTGTCTTAACAACTCCCCCAAGAGAAACAATGCAATTATCCCCATAATGTGAAACATTATAAAAAGTAAGTGGCCCCAAGCCCCTGGTGACACAACCGGTTCATTGCAATTTCCAGTCCAACACTTGGCCCAAAAGCTAACAGGTACCTGTTTCGTGCTTATTTCTATGAGAATCTTAAGATCTGTAACTATGGGATCATCATAACGTGAAAAAAAGAATGGCAGTTAGGAGTGGGCAGAGGGAGTCAGTGTTTTAAGTGGGCCCTTAATGATTAGTCAACTGAGCAGCCTTGACTTGGATTGACAGCTTTGTTTAACATATTAGGAAACAGAATCCTATTGCTTTATTGGAGTCTTTAAACCCTGTGGCTGGAGCTCATCTCTCTCTTTCATCCTAGCCCCATATAATCAGTTTCTACTTCCTACACAGCCGCCGGCTCTTCCTGTATTTGTCCGGTGAGAAGGAGCCAGTGCAAGTTTAGAGCAAGGAAATGACCTAATTAAAACGGCATTCGACATGAAATCTAAAATTCAAAGACCTATTCTTCCCCTCCCCAAATCTGGCCCCAACTCCCCCGTCTTATCTCTCATGCCTCCATCCATGTCCCATGGGCTCAGGCAGCCAGTGTTACTCACCACTTCCCTAATCAGCCTTGGCTTTACCGTCTCCTTGCTTTCTTAATGCTCTCTCTTCTGTCTAAAAGGTCCCTTTTTTCCATAGGAAGGTTACATACAAGTAGCTTTCTTGATAGATTCATTGGGCAGAGATATCCCCTTCTCTGAACTTATTTGCTTTACTTTTTTACTGTAGGTTTTATAGCACATTACCACATTACAGTTATATGCTAGGCAGTAAATTCCTTATATAGAGACACAACAGATGTCTTATTTTGTCTCCATCTTCCAATCCTCTGGGCACATTGTGTGGAACAGAGTAGGTGCTTAATAAATTTGCCTTTGTGTTCTGAATCCTGGCTCCTGCTTTGAGTTGTCAGAAGTCTCTAGAACAGTGTGGTCTGTATATATCTGACACATCAATTCAAACACTTATCCCTGTCCAACGTGGCTCCATAGAATTGTATTATAGCATAGCATAGCATTAGGGAGTTTGAAATCAAGGAATGGGATAACTGGAGAGAGATGAAAGTCAGATGAAAGAAAAAATGAAGAGGAGAGACAGAGAAGCTGAGTTTCCTGCGGTATTGAGGAGTGGTGCTCACAGAGTATTGCTTTTTTCTGTGATGAGCAGATAAGCTACAAAGAAAACTCCTTAAGTCTGCTATACGGAAAAGTAAATCAATTCAGGCTCTTCAAGTGATTAGAAAAGAAAAATGGGCCTGATAAACACTGCTGGGATAGGTTGATTAAAGTTTACACACACACACACACACACACACACACACACACACACACACACAAAGCGTCCTTTTCCTACCTAATTCCAATACAAACTCACAGAAAAGGTTACGGGCAGGGGAGAAAGATAACATTTGATGCAGAAATTAATCAGATGTTTCAAATGTATTTAGATTATTCTCATAATTAGAGAAACAATCTTAATAGTTCGAACATAAAGCTGTACAGGGGTAAAAATGTCCACTTTAATTTTGGTTAATATTATGGTGTTAATTTGAAGAGCTAAGGTATTTTGTATACTTCATATGTTTAAATATATATTTGAGAACACAGAGTAAAATCCAAATATCCAATAAGGTTGTTGAAATAAAAAACACATCAAAGATGTTTAAAAAAAATGGTAGGAAGCAAAATCTTTATTTCCATAGTACAATCATTTAATGACTTTGAGCTTCCTGGCAACCAGGATACAAAGGGAAACATGGGTTTACACAGTTCTCCTTAACAACAATGGCAAATCCACTGTGAAAGTAGACAAAATACCTTTTCTAAGAAATGAAGGAACATCAATTTTTTAAGAAAGAGAAACTTTATTTTAGTACTAAATTCTAAAATGAGTTTATGATGTGGAACTCAACATAGGATAATCCAAACAAAATGGTTGATGTCATTGACAACAGTTCCACAAGAGAAGACAAGTGTGGTTGGAAACGACTCTTTCGGTGAGGACTTTAAATATGCCAGACATGGAAAGAAAAGAACTGCATGATCTCACTTATATGTGGAATCTAAGGGTCGATTACATAGAAGCAGAGAGCAGAAAGGTGATAACTGGGGGCAGAGAGATGGGGGAAATGGGTGGGGAAAGTGGGGAGATGCTGGTCAAAGAGTATAGAGTTGAAGTTAAAAGTATAAACAACTCTAGAGATCTAATGTACAACATGATGACTATAGTTAATAATATTGTATTGAATATTGGAAAATTGATAAGAGGGTAGATTTCAGGTGTCCTTACCACCCACACAAATAAGGTAACTATGTGAGAAGATATGTTAGGCTTAGTAAACCTTTTACTATTTGTATGTCCATGAAATCATCATGTTGCCTTAAATATATACCATTTTTATTTTTTAAAAAAGGAAAAAAAAACTACACTTTCGTGTGTTCCCTGGGTGCTACCTATCTCCTGTGGAAAGCATGGTGCCTTATCACATTCATTCATTAAAATACGAGTCAGGTATTATCAGTCTCATTTTTCAGAAAAGAAGCTTGTTTCTCAATGAAAGTAAGTAACACATTCAAATGGGGCTGAGTCAGCCATTCAAATGGGGGTCAGCCATTCAATGGGGCTGACAGAGGGCTGTCTGACTCCACGACCAGTGATCTTTCCATTGCACTCTGCAAATAAAAAATTCTCGATTCTTTATACAGGCTTGGGGCACCTAGGTGGCTCAGTCGTTTAAGCTTCTGACTTCGGCTCAGGTCATGATCTTGCAGCTTGGGGGTTGGAGTCCCGTGTAAGTGCTCTGTGTTGACAGTTCAGAGCCTGGAGCCTGCTTTGGATTCTATCTCCTTCTCTCTCTGCCTCTCCCCCACTCATGCTCTGTCTCTCTCACTCTCTCAAAAGTAAAAATAAACGTAAAAAATTAAAAAAAAAAACAACTTCTTTATATAGGATTAATATTAAAGAGAACATCAGTACAAGTAAGCTGTTCCACAAGTTGGACTGGGGTTGAGAATGGCCCAAGTTACTAGCTATAAAGATGTGTTAGGCTATCACTGCAGAGAGAGGAAGAGATGTTCAGGTTCAGGACATGAGTTAATCAGGTCCAACTGGTGTTTGCTGATGAGAAGGCACAATAGCAAAATTAATTCCAAATGCACTAACTCATAAGTAATTTACAATATCACTTTGTGCAACATTTCTCCGTTTCCTACTTCAGGGGAGGAAACAGCAAAGTAAAATCAGGTATTGCAACCACTCCAGATCCTAGAGAAGGGGACAGGGAAGGAAGTTCTGCTGTGTTGTTTACGACACCAAATCCTACTGGACAATAGAGAAGGGCAGATAGAGTGAGGTGTGGCTCTGGTCTGGGATTACATAGGGGACTTCATTGTAAAGAACCCAGGAAATGGAAAAAGTAGAAGGAAAGAGCTCATTTTTTTTCTATTTTTAAAAATATCATAATTAAAAGAAATTCTGATAAGAATTATTACATAATAGCTGGTGTTACATTTTGAGTGTCTTCTCCACATTTTAAGATGCTTGGAGTCTGCATTTCACATTTAGTTTAAGCTTTGCACCTTTTGGGGGAGCGCTTCATCTCAGGCGCCCGTGGAATAATGAAAGCTATTGAAAACCACACGAACGAGGGGCGCCTGGATGGCTCAGTCGGTTAAGCGGCCGACTTCGGCTCAGGTCATGATCTCGCGGTCCGTGAGTTTGAGCCCCGCGTCGGGCTCTGTGCTGACAGCTCAGAGCCTGGAGCCTGCTTCCGATTCTGTGTCTCCCTCTCTCTGACCCTCCCCCGTTCATACTCTGTCCTCTGTCTCAAAAATAAATAAACGTTAAAAAAAAAAAATTTAAAAAAAAAAAAAAAAGAAAGAAAACCACATGAACACAAGCAGGAGTGAGAAGTACCACTGGCTTTAGTCACTTTAAAAAGTCACAGTGAATAAATACTCTTTGAGCCCCTCCCATGTATGTGTTGGTAAACATACTCCTCAGACCCTTTGGGGGAGCACAACCATCTTGAAAATGTCTATCTGGTCAACTGGCATCATTCTGGGCAAGGAAATATTTGCAACCATGTGCTCTGGCCCAAAGCTACCGTGCATACTAAATGCCAGCCATCATTCTAGGGGCATTGGGGATCTATCTCTGGAGAGAACAGACAAAAATCCCTGCCCGCCCAGAACTCCTATTCTAGTGAGGAGAGTTAGACAACAAATACAACTTTTAAAGGACATTTTATAATATTATAGAAGGTAAAAATTCTGTCAATAAAACACTAAAGAAAGCTTACTATATGAAGAATGCATTTTTAATTTTAAATACTGAGGGTAGGCCTGAGGAACATGGTGACAATTGATCAGGGTCTTGAAGGAAGTGAGGGAGCAAAACAGCTGGGGAGAGGACAAGTCCAGACAGAGAGGCCAGCTAGCATAAAAGCCCTGAGATGGAAGCATACCTGTCCAGGGATCTAGTCCAGGAATACCGAGGAGGCCACTGTGGCAGGAGCTAAGTAAGTGAAGTGAGAGAAGTAGGAGCTGAGGCTAGAGAAAGGCAGATCATGTATTGTCCTTCTGGGCTATTGTATGGACTTTCGCTTTTGTTCTGATTGAGATGGGGTTCATCGCAGGGTTTTGAGCAGAAGAGGGATATGAGCTTCCTGTTGAAAGGGATTGCTCTGGCTAGTGTGTTGAGAAGAGCCCAGAGGGGGGCAAAAGTAGAAACAGGGTTAGGGCAATCAAAGTGAAGACATGATGGTAGGTTAGACCTGGGTGGTAAGAACAGTGGTGGTGCTAAGCAGTTGAATTCTCGGTCTTCTTTTGAAGTAGAGCTAAAAGGATTTCCTGACGGATTGGATTGGAAATGCAAGAGAAATAGAAAATCAAAGATGATACCAAGGTTTTAGGCCTGATAGGAGCGAGACTTGAGTTTGGACAGGTTGGGTGGGGGACAGAGGGAGGACTCTCAGGATGTCAGCGTTGGAAATGTTCAGTGGGAGAAGCCCTATAGGCATCCAAGTGAGCAACTGCCTGAAGCCTGCAGTTCAGGGGAGAACGCCCGGCTGGAGGTGAGATTTGGGAGTCGTTACCACATAGGTGGTACTTAGTGCCATGAAACAGGATGAGATCACCATGGGAGAGAGTGTGGATAGACAAGAGATCCAAAGTCTGAACCCTGGGCACTCCACAGCTCAGCGGCTGGGAGAAAAGAAGGGACAGGCAAAGGTTAGGAATGAAGCCATGAAAACATGGTGGTGTGGAAGTCAAAACCGTTTCCAGGAGGAGAAAGTGATCAACTGTTAATTGCTGCTGACTGTCCAAGTGAGGTAAAGACTGAAACACCTTTTGATTTGAGAGTTTGATCTCGGTAAGAAGAATCTGAGGGACGTGGTCAAAGCAAAAGCCTGACTGGAGTAAATGGGAGGACAGCACATGGAGACGGCTTTTGTTAACAATTCTTTGTTTTGTTTTTAAAGTTTATTTGTTTATTTTGAGAGAGTGCAAGCAGGGTAGGGGCAGAGAGAGGGAGAAAGAATCCCAAGCAGGCTATCAGTGCAAAGCCTGATGTGGGGCTTGAACTCATGAACCATGAGACCTGCGTGGAGGTCAGATGCGTGAGCCATTGAACCGCCCAGGTGCCCCTTGTTAAAATTCTTTACAGGCATTTTGCTTTAGCAGAACAGAAGAGGGGCAAGTGGCTGGTGGGGGAAGTGGATTCAAGAGTTTTTTGTTTTTAAGATGGGAGAAGTAGCATGATTTTATGTTGATGGAGATGATCCAATAAAGGGAAAAAATTAATGAGGTAGGAGAAGAGAAAACTGCAGGAGCACTTAACCTTTGGATTGGCCTCTGTATGTTTCTGTGGGGCAAAGAGCCAGGACCGGGTGGGGATGGGGTAGTTCTATAAAACACCAAGCAGTTCATAGATGAGTCTCTCCCTGAAATTAGAAATCAGGCTTTTTCTTGCACAAACGAAAAGTGCATTAAAGAAGCCATTTGTTGGGTGACTACTAGGGCCACTCATGGTGTCAGGTACTTTGCCTACATTATGCAAAACCTTATTAACCGACTTCCAGCATCAGTATCATTATTACTGCACTGTAGACCAAGAAACTGTTACTAGGAGCTAAAACAACTTCCCCCAAACCATACAGAGCATAAGTTAAATAGCTTGCATTTCATGGTGCTCTCTTCCTTGCTTCTGCGGGTTCCTCGAGGGCCGGCGGCCTTTATCTTTGTAACCCCAGAGAAGGGCTCCCGACTTGGCAGAGACTCACATTACCGCGTGCCCAGATGGACCGCGGATTGCCCTGGGTCCATTTCGGTGCCTTCGTCCGAGGCACTCGATGGAGGCCATTCACCACCAGCATTGTTCTCATTGGTTGCAGCAACTGAGAAAAAAAAAAAAAAAAGTTGGAAAACAAACTTTCAAAAGAAATTACCGAAAGGAAATCAGAATTAGTTCCAATCATCAGCCCTTAGCTGAGGCCATTTCCCAAGGAGCTCGCAAAGCTGCTCTTCTGACGCATCAGGTACCTGCCCGCGGGCGAACTGTCGGGAGCAGGTGAGGTGTGGTCACCTGGAGTTTCCCAGTTGAAACTTCACGTCGGGCGAGGAAATCATCACCCGAGGACGTGTACCCTCCCGCCCTTCTTCCAGCTCGTAAAAAAAAAAAAAAAAAAAAAAAAAAGAAAGAAAGAAAAGAAAAAGAGAAAGAAAAAGAAAAAGCCTGCCACAAACGTCTCTAGCGCGGGACTGTAAAGGCACTAGAGGCGGCTTTGAGAACTGGCGCCGGGAGCCGGGGCGAGCAGCCAGGCTCCTCCAGCAGCCGTGAAGAGCCCGAGTGCACACCGCCCGCGAGCTGGGCGGCTCACCGCCTTACCGCCTCGAGTCCCAGGGTGCCCGCCGTGGTGGCTGTGAAGGGGTCGGGGCCCGAGAGCGCGGCGCGCGGAGCCCACCACCGCGGCCCGAGGGGGAGCGCACGGCGTGGCGTGGCTCACCGAGCGCGCCTTCCCGCCCTGGCCGCCGGGACCCCGCCGCGCCGCAGCGCCAGGTGAGGAGGGGGGGCGGCGGCCGGCGGGCAGGAGGGGGCGGCGCCGGCTCCCGGTGTCCGGGCCGCGCCCCTGGGGGGCGCTGCCTCCCCCGCGCCGAGTTGGTCGCCGCCGGTTGCGCGGCGGAGGGCTGGGGGCGGAGAGGAGGCAGTGGCCGCCGGGGCCGAGGAGGGGCGCGCTGACTGCGCACCGCTAGCCCGGAGTGGCCGGACGGCGGCGGCTGGAGCTGCGGCGGGGCCCGGCCTGGGGGGCCGGGGTCGGAGGGAGGGCGGGGGCCGGGGCCAGGCGAGAGGGCGGCGGGGCCGGTGGAGAACCGCGGCTCGAGGAAAGATGAGACGGTGAGTGGGAGCCGGGGACGCGGAGTTGCTTTGCTTCTCTTGCAGGCTGTAGGGACAAAAGCCCGGGCTGGGGTTAGCGGAACCCTGGCCGCGCAGTTTGGGGGGCCCTGGACCCCGGTGGATGGCTGGACCCTGCAGGAGAGTGTCGGCGTAGGGGAGACTCTCACAGAGTGATTGCAGGGAACGGGCGGGATTTGGGGGGGCACCGGAGGCAACTTTTGCCCAGAACTCTGGAATGACCAAGGGGAGAGGTATGGGGATCTTCGGTGGAGAGCTGCTTTGTCGCGATGGGCGGAGGAAAGAGAAGGTCTGCTGCAGGATGGTGTGGGGCGCGGGATTCAGAAAAAGACCCCCCTCCGCCCCCAAATATCTGACTGGCTGCGCTTCTGATTCCACTGTTTCAAAAGTGGGGCTCGCAAGTTTGAACCGTGCAGAACCTCAGATTCCGATCTCCAAAAGTTTGTGGTCTGGCGGTCTCCGCAGCCCTGGAGACAGCGGCTGGAGGAAGCATTGAGGAATGTCCTGAACCCCTGTTTCACCCGCGTCGGGCAGGGCGGAGGCGCGGCTGAAATGTTTGCTGGTGCATTCAGTAACTTAGCTCCAGCAGTCATCACTTTAAATTAAAGTGTCCAGGAGCTGGCTAACTCCCGCCACCGCCAGGCAATTAAAAGGCTGACAGGCTGTCCCTTCCAGGGGGGAGGTGTTCTGTTTGAAAGAGCTTCGGAAGTCCAACCTGCTTCCAGAGGCTGCCCATCTACCTTTCTTATATGGAAGAGGGAACTGTGCCCGCAGCCTTTTAAATTGGTAGACTGGCCTGGGGCTGGAAATACTCTGGGCAGGCCCTGCCCTCATCCCTGGAAGTCTTCCTCCGGCAGCTCTGAAGTAGCTCTCACGAGTTCTAGAATGCACAGCTCATCACTGCCAAGCGCGGCTGGGAGTGGAACTAGAAGAAGCAGCGTACGAATGTGGATTCCTTTTAGGAGGAGTATTTGTCAGCCATATTTCCCTTCATTCTATAAATGTGTAAGTTGCGGACACTTCTTTTCAAGTACTGGAGTGTAACTTCGAGCTTCCTCGTTCGGTCTAATTTAGGTGTTTGACATACGTCCCTGAGATTCTGACTTTGCCTGAATTCAGCTGGGAGCGATCTAAATGAAGTTCAGTTTCAGAGGGTTAAACTTTTGCCCTGAGAGCACTTGAATTCTTGCTTCCTGGTAGGACAGCAACAGAGTAGTTGGATTTGGGATAAATAAACCTTTAGAGTTGCCCAGTATTTTAACAGAATGGCTATATCCCTGGTACCATTGCCGTCAATTATGTAAATATTTGTTTGATTAAAGAGCTGAGTTCTTTGAAAAGTAACAGTTGTGTCTATTCAAGATTCCCTTTTCATATCCTGGACTTAGTTCTTTAAAAGCGTTTTTTTTTTTTTTTTTTTTTTTTTCACCTTACATTTTTAATGTGGAAATGTAAACATTATATGTACTTTAGAAACTCTGTAAAGTTCTCAAAACGTGTATAACTGGCATTTCCTTTAAAACCAAGGAGAGTTGAGTTTTTGCTCTTAGTTGACTGGTGTAGCCTTCACCTCCTGAGACCCAGAGGTTTGCAAATCTCAGCCTTTCTCACCAATGGGAAAATGAGATGTTTGGTTAAGAGTACTAATCATTTCAGTTTGCAGCCTTCAGTCTGTTTCATGCAGCTGGCAACTGCTGTTCCTTTGGGCTGAGGACTGAAGGACTGTAGGGAGGGGGTGTCTCTTGGATGCCTGTTTAAAGTGGTGGAGGAAAAAGATACTTGGGGCATTGAGCTAAGAGTTTGCTAAGCCCTATCTTAAAGGATATAGACCAAAGCCAAAACTCATTAGCATCCTTTGCGGAAACATTTTTTATTTACTGGCTTTGCACAAGAGAAGGAAGAAACAACCAAAGTGCTTAAACCAACCATTGGTTTTCCTTATTCTCGTCAAAGCCCTTTCGTGAAGTCTCTAAGCAAGGATTGTTTCTAGAGTGTACTAGGGAAGTTACTGTGAAAAACGTGATTCCTTAGGAAACTTTTAAAGAGCAGCTGAGGTTATGACTTTGTGTGCTAATTCTCCACCCTTAGCAGGGAAGTGTGCTATGAACGATTTGTAAAGGCTGTGCTTTGTACTTCTTCCAAGTGGAATACATGTGCTTTATAAACCCGACTGTTAGGTCTTGGTGTACTTTACTTATTAATAGTGTAAATGTCACCCATTTGAAACTAACAACAACCACAAAAATACTTCTAAGTGATGTGCATTATTTTAAAGCCCTGATATCCAGTATAGCAGTGGTTCTCAATTGGAAGTGGGGGTAGCTTTTGCTCCCCAAGGGATATTGGCTAACGTATGGAGACATTTTTGGTTGTCCGTCTGGAGGTAGAGAACAGCCCACCCCCTGCCAACTGGGCTGACATCTATGGTGGGTAGAGGCCTCAGCTGCTATGTAATATCCTACAATGCACAGAACAGGCACAAAGAATTCTCTAGCCCCCAAAATCTAGAATACTGCTCCAGAATAATACACTAAAATACCAGAGTATTACCTCGTGGGCATCTGTTAATAAGATTAGGGATCTTAATCTAACTTGGATCCTCAAGAAACCAACTGTGTTCTTGTTAAACACAAGAGACCATGTCATAGAAGCCTTTTTGTCAGCACCAGATTCTTTTGCCGTTGGCATTAAGAGTCTTAATATACCAAAGATGTGAAAGAACTTGTGTTTATCGACAACTTTGTTCACTTAAAAATCACAGAATTTGGGAGTATTAGACTACAGGGGAGCCTCAGAGATCACCAAGTTCCACCTTCTTATTTTATAGATGTGAAAACGGAGATGCCTGGAGATTAGTGACTCATAAGATCACACATGAGTTTGTGGCAGACTTAGTCCTGGGTACAACCCAGAATTAGGGAGTTCAGCAATTGATGTTCAAGCAACTGTAATTTTTTTTTTTATTAGTGGACCTGACCCTTTGTGAGCATTTAGAGGTACCATTCTTCATGAGGAAATAAATAAACCCCTTGGGGAAGAGTAACATTAGCCATGGTGACTGTGGAGCATATGCCTGGGTGTGTCAGCCCTAAGAAGGAGATAATTCCATTGTGTGATCTGTGACACTCTACGTCTGATGCCTACACTACCCTTCCCATGGCAGAGTGGGCAACAGATGGTTCCACAAGGCTAGCAGATGCTGCTTTTGAATCCAGGTACAAAATAGAAACATTTGAGATTTTCCATCCCTCCCTGCCTCATGGCTTAAGAGTAGAGTACATGAATGGAGAGGAGGGAAATGAGAGAGGCCTCCTGAGTATGAGGTTTGGAAAGCCACCTGGCATATAAGGAAATGAGCAGTTGTGGGGGCAATTCATAAGCTGATGAAATGGCTGTCTACAATAAGTAGGATTGCAAAGAACTTGGGTTAGGAATCTGAAGACCATTCAAGTTTAGCTATCCTTTGGGCAAGTAAGACAAAGTAATCCTGAGAATAAAAGGAATCCTCTAATCTGACTCCTTTGCCTCCAATGCACTCACTTGACTGGATAGTGCGGGGCCTGCAAGTCAAATCTAACTCCTATGCCACTGTTACTTTCTTATACCCCAGTCTCTACCATTCCATCCGTTTCCCTGATGGGGAAGAATATGACAATAGTGTAAAGCTATTGTTAATTTTCTGGGAGAGTTTAAAAAAGCATGGCGTTTGTGAATGGCTCTGTTTATAGAAAGGGGTTATCTCCGTGAGTTTTGAAATATCAAAAAATTTGTGCCCAGTCAGTTACAATCAGTTACAAACATGTACTCGTACATTTACATTTCTATGAGTAGCCATTAAGCCTGTGATTAGGAATTCTAGGTCTGTGTGCTAAGTGTTGCTGCCAGGGTAGTTATAATCAATCCAAGTCTGGGAGGTCCTGGCGTTAGAGGAGACTGTTTTAGTATGCCTTTCTTGGGAGAGGTCAGAACTCTGAACTGTGCTGAGGTAAGTTCTTATCATCTTGATGACTAGCCAATGGGTGCACCTCAAAGCCAAGTATGTGGTGGTATATTTAGAAATGATTTGAAAGTGGTGACTTTTTTAAGGGGTCTGCGCCCTGCAGGTACTACAATAAAGAAGGCGGCAGCCTTCCCATGATCACCTTCCTTGTAGTTATTGTTGTTACTTTTGTTTCAGATGATGGGAGAGAAGACAGGCGTTGGCCTTGTTTTGTTTTTTAAATAACTGCTGGCTGGAAATATTTATTGGCATCTGAGTAATGTGACTCTTGTCTTTTGAAAATGAATAAGACCAAAAATGGTAGCTCAGGGTGTCACATCCCTTCAAGATAAACAGTTAGGCAAGAACTTGTCTTTGTCGCACAGGATTTGAATCCTCTAGGCGTTAATTTCAGTTGTTTTCGTGATATTTAGGGATGTTTCTTACATGTTGAAAAGAAGCTTTGTGCTTTATGTGCTTTAAAGGCAAGATTTTATCTATAGCAGCTAGTGGTCAATAATAGAAACCCAGGTTTAAAACTCATTTTATTGAGGTGTTGGTGGGAAAGCCAGTGTTTGGAGAAGCTTGCTGTACAAAGAAACAGATAAGTAAGACCTAGAATAGCAAGCAAAGTTACATGGAAACGTTTTGGAGAGTTTTTTACAAGAGCTATTTTTTTTTCTTTAGAGTGTGAAAGTTGATTTATTACACAAACTGCTGCTTTTTTCTTACTTTGCAAATGAAGGGGAAGGAAAAGTTTGTGCATGCCAATATTTAATATCGTTACCTCAAGCAGGGTCAGCCTTTTCTGAGACTTGCTGCTAAATCTGGAGTTCAGCAGAAATTAGTGTTGATCAGCTTAGAATATTTGGTTTACACATTGTGTGTGACTTTTCCAGATGGTAGTATGCTTGTGGAATTAACATATGGAATGGCAAAAAGCTAAAGGTTACAAGATTTTTCCTAGGTGTGTTTCTTGACCAGTGTACTGCTAAAACAAGGGCAGGTAAAAAGCAGAGGAAAGGCTGCTCCTGCATTCTTTTGGCCAGTTCAGACCCAGTGTGAATAGTGCTTCATAGCCAAGAGATACTCAGAGGAGACTGGGAAGTGATGTCTGGCTGCCACACTGCTTACGTCATTGCAGAAGTAGGTTTTCGAAAACAGCTTAAGATTTATTAAGGAAATTGCAAGCCATGGGAATGCAGAGCACATATTTCTTATACATCACACTGAATCAAATACCCGTATTATATTGCATTAATGTAACTCTGACCAGGCCTTTGTCCCACTCTGTTATGCTGAAACAATTTACCACGCCCTTGGAATGTCATGAGCAACGGCACCGGTGCAAGCTTTTCCCAATTAGGTAGCTGCTACCTTATCACTAAAACATGTTTCTGTCCTTTGGTCATTTCCATGTCCTGCATTGTATAACTGGCACTCCTGTGTTATTTAACCAGTATCTATCTGTTGCTCCAGAAAGTTGGAGCAGAAAGAACACCCAGTTCACCCTTACCATTTTAAATATGGGAAACCTCAGCTAACACAAGGTGAAGACAGGAGTGACTTGCTCCCGCTTTAACTTCTGTTGGTGATTTTGGCAGAACCAGGACTAGGACGGGTCTCCTGACTCATGTTCCTGGCAGTCTGTCCAGTGTTCTTTCTACTATTTTGGCCATTACAATAAGAATAACACCCCGAGGAAACCATTTCCTTTATTAGGTCTTTTGGCCAGAGCTATAAACAACTGCATTGATTAAATTTAATTTAGTTAGTTGATTATAGATCTCTGGTTCAAGTCCTTTCTCTTATCCTTTTGAGCAACGTATGGTCCAAAGGTAGGCATCAGGAGAGGGGAAAATTAAATGTCTTGTAATACCCATTCCCTGTAATCAACCATTAAGTAATGAAGGCATGGTATCATTACTGTTTTGTTTACTTTATGGTATTTTTAAAATCCATCGGCTCAATTTTTGGGTTGAAGGGAAAAACACAACTATGGAAGATGTGGTCCCCTTGTGTTCCATCTCTCCTGAGCCTACATGCTCCAACTATTCCCAGTTTGTAAGTTTTGGGTAAGAGAATGGGAAATGTAGTGTTTTGGGTTTTGGCGAGTGTTACTTTGGAAGATTACAAAATGACTCTTAAGAGAGTGTATTTTGATCGGACACTGGAATGGGGGGACAGGGTGGTGGAAAGATCAGAGTTTGGTCCCATAGACTCTCAGCTTCCAATTCAAGTCCCTAGGGGTGGTTTCAGGGCCAAGAGAGAGCATCTTTATTCCCTTGTGATCCTAGGGTCAATATTGTTCTTGTTGGAAATTGGATACTGGAGTACCCCTCTGCTTCAGGAAGTGGACCTGAAGGAGGGTGTACACACAGTCATGACCTCCGGTTTAGCTATTTTGTGACTCCCCCCTACCTCTCTGGTTTCATCTTCACTGTAGTGATCACATAATAGGAGGATTCTTCCAAGGTCTATAGTCAGAGTCACCTCAACCCAGGGATGAATTATTCCCATGATCAGAAGTAAGAAACATCTGGAAACATTGGATTTATTTGGGAAAATTTCAGGAATCTTCATGTTGACTGGAAACTGCTTTAGGATTCTATAAAGAACCCTAAAAATATGGGTCTATAGTTTCCTTTAACGCTCTCACTTTCAAAGAGGAAGTCACCTAATTTAAGAATCTACAAAGCATGTCAGTCTCTCTTAGCATAGATCTATAAAGTGTGAGTATTTAAGTTTTTTGAGGTTCACATTCCTCATTATATAGCAAGGTTGGCAGTTTTTGTGAATACTTTTACATTTTAACTGTCTGAAGAGATGGTTTTTCTTTGGGCACACATAGTGGTGAAATTTAGTTACTGCACCTAGCATTATCGTGCAAGCATTCCGAATATAACAAATGGCCTGACACTTGCAATCTGAACAGTGCATTTTTTCTTTCAAACTTCTCCCACATACTTAAAAGACTCAGGTTTTAGGAGCTTAATTCACTATGATAGAGGGTTAACATTTCATACTTAAAAAAAAATAAGCTAGGAGCCACCGATTTGACCCTATCACGTTTTGTAAGTGAGCCACTATAATTTTTAAGTCAGTATATGTTCATGTATTTTTATTCATATTGATTTGCAAAATGTATACATCTCACTTTTTAACTATTGTATTATGAGAAACTTTAAACATACCCAAAAGTTAACAGAATAATACAGTGAAATCTCATGTATCTTTCATATGTAATGCTAATCTTTGTTTCATGTGCAAACCTTACTTCTTCCCCCAAAATATGGATTGTTATAAACCAAATTGTAAACACTGTACTATTTCATTCATAAATAAATATATAACTCTAAAATATGTAACTCTTAAAATATAACTCTAAGAGATTAGGATTTTTTTTTTTTTAAGTTTATTTTGAGAGGGCAAGGGCGGGGGAGGGGCAGAGAGAGAGAATCCCTAGCAGGCTCCTTGCTGTCCGAGCAGAGCCTGATGAGGGATTTGAACTCACAAATCCTGAGATCAGGACCTGAGCCGAAATCAAGAGTCAGAAGCTTAACCAACTGAGCCACCCAGGTGCCCCAGAAAAGATAGGGATTTTTTTTTTTAATGTAACTATATCATCAGGACACCTGAAAAAAATAGCAGTACTTATAATATCATCTGTGTTATTGTCAATGTTCAGAAACTCTCCTGAGTCTCTTTTAATCTAGTACAGTTCCCTCTCTGTCTTGTTCCTTTTTTCCCCTTGCCATATGCTGGTTGAAGACATTGGTTTGTTGTGTTTTTTTTTTCTGTAGCCTTTCTCATATTCTAGATGTAAGTGATAGCATCTCTGTGGTGCCGTTTAGTATATTCCTTCGTGTCTCTTATTTTATATAATTGGAGACAGCGTGCTTTGAGACCTTTCCTAGCATGTTACCGTGTTCTACTTAATTTATTATAAATGTATGTAGTATATATATTATATATATACACGTGCTTCTTGGATTATTATTGTCTCTCTTTTTAAATATTGCTAAAGCTCCCTTAATAATGGTGTAAACATACATGTGAGTCTAACTGATAAAAGTTGCATCTTGGGGATTTAGGTAAAAGTCAGGAATTTTGTTGGTGGGAAGGGAATATGAATGGCCCATAGGTGTTTTGACATTGTTTCTGCTTTGCCTCCTCCCTCTCGCCTTCCTCACTGGCTGGAGAGAGCTATCACAGGAAATCTATTGCCAAATTCCTTGGGGAGTCTAAAGAATATTTTAAAGTTCATACAAACAAGTCTTATTCAAGGAACTAGCACAAAATTTTTTTAAGGCCCATAATTGATGTTTTACCCTCTTCACTAAGAGTCCTCAAAGATTTTTAGGGACGCCTTGGGTGGCTCAGTTGTTTAAGTGTCCAATTCTCGATTTCGGCTCAGGTCATGATCTCATGGTTAGTGAGTTCGAGCCCTGAGTTGGACTCTACCCTGACAGTGTGGAGCCTGCTTGGGATTCTCCCTCTGCCCCTCCCCTGCTTTCTCACTCTCTCTCTCTCAAAATAAATAAAATAAACATTAAAAAAGAGTCCTCTAAGATTTTTATTCCTATAAACACTCTAGACTTATTTAAAAGTAGCCTCTGATCATAGGAGATAAAGATCCCCATTTGAAGTATGGTTATTGCTGTTGATGGTGATTACTTTTAGGAAACTTTGGATACCATCTGGAGTTCTCTTTTGGACAGAGCTTAGACTTCAGGACAGCAAGAGATGACAGAAGGGAATGGGAGCGTGAGGTTCGACTCCTTTATTGTGATAGGAAGAAACTGGAACTCTTTTTAACTTTCTGTCCTCACGTCTTCCATCCATGTTAAATGTTCTTATTATCCCCTGGTGGCTCACCACTGCTGGCTGTGCTCTTTCCTCCCTGCAGCCCCATTTCATGCTTTTGTTCTTTCTTTAATGGTTTCCCTGACCTCTTTGTTTAGGTGATTTCAGAATATAATAGAATAAAACTTCAAACGCAAAAACAAAAGCAAACCTAGAGAGAAACTGTGTGATCAGTGTCCTTTGAGACCTGTCAGCCATTCCAGTGGTCCTCACCTTTCTTCCCAGCCCGGCTGTGGGCCACCCTGACACAGGGTGTTTAGGTGATTTCAGAATATAATAGAATAAAACTTCAAATGCAAAAACAAAAGCAAACCTAGAGAGAAACTGTGTGATCAGTGTCCTTTGAGACCTGTCAGCCATTCCAGTGGTCCTCACCTTTCTTCCCAGCCTGGCTGTGGGCCACCCTGACACCTGGCCAATTCTGAGGATGCCACAAGTTGCTTGGGTTCTGGAGAGCCTGTTCTGGCAGTCACGAAAAGCCTTCATGCGTTTTAGGCTGCCCTGGGCATGTGGGCAGCATGCGTCTGTCTCTGCGTGTCTGTGAGGGTGTGTGTGCGTGTCTGCACACAGTAAGATTTACAACCGCCTGTGAATAGGTTCAGTCTGCAAGGACAAAACAGCCTCCTTATTCTGCCATTAAAATACATGTATTCCTGTGGAACTGCTTTTTTTGTTTGGGATCTTTCTGAGAGATGAAAATAACCTCCTTGGAGATTATCAACCTATCTAACATGTGTCTAGTGGATAATAATTATTTTGTTCAAAGAGGAAGATCTTTAAATATTAAGTTTATTTATTTCTTTTGAGAGGAGGGGAGAGGGGCAGAGAGGGAGACAGAATCCCAAGCAGGCTCTGAGCTGTCAGCACAGAGCCCGACGCCGGGCTCCATCTCACTGAACTCAGGAACTGCAAGATCATGACCTGAGCTGAAATCAAGAGTTGGATGCTAAATCAACTGAGCCACCCCGGTGCCCCTAGGAAGATCTTTAAATGACAAACATGGAGCAAGGGAAGAGTGGGAATTCATTTGCTCCTATGTTTACTTACAAAAAGAACAAGAAGGGTACTATGCCCCCCTACAGAAGTGTTTTTCTTCTCTGTGCTAGGATATAAAATCTTGAGTGAGGAAGAGTTGAACAAAGTTTAAGAAGTGGGATGAGTGAGTGGGAGATGAGGATAGGTTGAGACCATGACTTGGGGATGCTTGCAGAAAGTGTATGGGAGGCGTCTACGAAGGAGACAGGATCTGGGGATATTTGCCAGCAGGAGGTGTTTGCCAGTGGGTGTGGGGCTAAGCAGAGAGGTGAGGCTTCTTTGCACAAGATGGACAAGGACGAGGAGGATTTAGTGATGGAAGGAAATATTTGTGCAAAAGGAGGGTATGTTTGCGGAAGGGAGAGCTGAGAGGATTGAAGATTTAAGTGACGATGATGTTTGGATTAACAGAGGATAGGGGAAATGGCTGCTTTGGGAGTTCTGAAATGAGAATATTGCTAGAGAAGGAAATGGTTCTTCCTGAAGCTTCTAATTAGCCCCCCCCCCCCCTTCATCATGTTTTCTTGTTGGGATTAGTGGAAAAAGAGGGAGGTTTTGTATCCATTGTTCTCCATTCTTAAGCTTCCAGTTTGGGGCTGAAATGAATTCCCCAGGTTTCCCTTTTCGTCCTCTAAAAGTTCCCCTCAGGGAAAAAAAAAAAAAAGCTCCCCCTCAGGCCCCATCTGCTGCCACAGGAATACCCCTCCTCCCCAGAATTCATGTAAAGAATGGCACTACTTCTGAGGGACTGCTCCAAGCTGGTGTCTGAATTCAATTACATGTCATCAGCACGTGCTTTATTTATAACATCACCATATTGTAAACATTAGCACTGAAAGAGACCAGCCTGTGGACCACCAGTGGTCTGGGAGAGCTTTGAAACCAGTGTCGGCCACTGTCTGTGACAACATATGTTCCCAGAGCCAGCGCCTCTGCTTGGAGGGCCCGAGTAGGACACAGTAGAGACTCAAACTTTTTTATTAAGTGGAAATTTTAACGTGTACCCTCCCGATTTTAGGGGGTATTCTTTTTTCTGAATTTGCTTCTGTAATCTACATCCTCATCCTCACCTTTTCCCAGCCACTCTGCAGTTCACCTGCTCTGCTCGGGCAGGTCTGCTCTGATTAATCCCCACTGTTCTGGGTGACCCTACGAAGTGTCTGTGCATGGCAACGTCAAATGACAAGTAACGTGTCATATACAGCGGGACTCCTGCAAAATCTTTTGGGTTTCTGAATAACTGCATTTATATGGACCGGACTGTAAGTCCCGCTCCCTTAACACAAGCCAATGCAGCAGGGTGCAAGAAACACAACACACGCTTTGCTTTGATTTGCTTTTTTTTTTTTTTTAACCCTTTGATCGCCGGGTGTGTTTTCAACCTCTTGACACCAAGATCCTGTAGCTCTGGCAATCTCAATGCTGTCAATTCACTGTAGGCGACACAGTTTGAATGAGATCAGCTCACTGTATTGAGTGTAAATGGCGCTGGAGAATTCCGTTTTAAAACAGATACCAGAGCCATGTGTCAGAGAGAAAAGGAGCTACCAAGACACTTAACCAACATGATCCTTGAGATTAGTTTTGCAAGTCATTTTCTTCTCTAGGGAAAACATACTGTGAGTTTCTGTGGTGTCATCCAGAGATCTCTTCATGTCTTCTGGCATTTTCTAATTGATGATGAGTTGAAGTACATTTCAGGTGATAAAATAACCAGAGCTCTGGGGGGGAGGGGGGATTAAATTTATGGATTGGAAAGTAAACCGAAACATTTCAACACACATTAACTTCTTTCCTGTTTAGACTTCCCGGTGTTGTCTTTTCTCTCAGATGGGCACCAGATGCCTTCTCCCTTCTCCACGCCCATTCTGTGGATCCGCGTGTAATGTATGTACTTGTGAAAGCCCTCGGGACTCTTTTGCTTCTACAACAACAATGCAGTGATTTTTATAATTTCCCTGAGACTTCTTTTTTGTTGACATAAAATGTACAAGAAACCCAAAATAAACACGCAGAAGCCAGGCTGGAAACAGGGTCCTCCTCGCCTGCCTCCCCTCTTACACATGTTAACACAGATCTCTCTCCTCTGCTGCCCTCTCTCTTACTCACCGCTTTGGCACACCTCTCTCGTGGTGCTTCCTAGTCCTTCCTCGTCCCGACCTCGGCAGCAGTCTCTGATGCATCCGTCTGCAGTGTTCCCATGTCCCACCGCTCCTTCCCCTCATCGACAGGGAATTCATCAAACCCAAACTCTTCCAGTGTGTTCTCCACCTTCCTGCCCCCCCCCCCTCCTGGCTCCCCCTCCTTCAAAGCGCATATTGGCTCTACGGGTCTCCATTCCCCTGTGCTTTCCCCATCTCTAGGCCCACACTAACGTGATCTCACCTGCAATGAAAAGCATACTCTGGAAGTAGGGAAGGGGAAGGGTATCACAGCCATATTGTCATGCCTGGGGTCAGGAAGGGCACCGGCTTATCCTTTACCTTTTGAGTTGAGTGGGCTGGCGGCATTAAGAGATAACCAAACTGAGACAAGTATACATATCACTCAACTCTGGCACGTGGACGAAGCTTTGGGAAAACGAGTAAGTTCCATATTTGTGTTTGATGATGTATTTTTATATGCACAGCCTTTCACATATCCTTAATAGACCTAGTGAGGTTGAACAGAAAAACTGGGGTGTCAAACACAAATATCCTTTCAGATATTCTCTGGAACGTGCGTACATCCAAATCATGTTTAACTTTCCCCTACAAGCATGTATGGGGGAGAAATGTTGCATGTTTCTCAGTTGTGGCTTCTTATTTGCAAATGTCCTGCTTGTCTCTTCCCTGGAGTCTGTAAAGCTGATCTTCCTTCAGCAAGCGCTGCTTTGCAGTACTTTGGTGTTGCATTTTGTTTGGTCAACCAAACTGTTTCAGTAATTACACTTCTTGATTTTTAAAAAAGCGTGTGTGAGGAGGAGAAGGGTATCAAGTTTGCAACCCTGCAGGTTAGGAAGAAACCTGTGGTAGTTTCATATTCTACAGTTTTATTTGCCCAGATAAAGAGGGAAAAGAATTTGTGAATATTTCATTTGGGTGATTAAGTAGCATTTGCAGCTGCAAATAGGCTCAAATAGAGTAATATATTTTATAGTCTAAAATGACATCAGGGGCGCCTGGGTGGCTCAGTCAGTTAAGCGTCCGACTTCAGCTCAGGTCATGATCTTGCGGTTTGTGGGTTTGAGCCCCACGTCAGGTTCTGTGCTGACAGCTCAGAGCCTGGAGCCTGCTTTGGATTCTGTGTCTCCCTCTCTCTCTGCCCGTCCCCCACTCACACTCTGTGTCTCTCTCTCTCAAAAATAAGTAAACATTAAAAAAAAATTTAAAAAGCAAATAAGTAAAATCACATCATTATCTTATATGGCTGAGTCAAAAAATAAACTTTTATTCATACCAAAATAGAATTTATTTGTTTTATACATACTGGCCTGACTAATTTTATTAGGAGAAAACAGAAAAACTATACTCTTTTAAAAAATTAAACTTTTAAGGATCCATTTTGATATTAAGTGTTAAGCCCTTCGGCTCTGTGCTGTTAACAGAGTAAATGTTTAAAATGCAGCATTTGGGCTCACTGTTTAATTTTTGACTTCTGTTTAATCACATGTGCCCTGGCTTGCTTTCCAGATTGCTGTCTCCGCACATTGTGGGAATTCCTCTTCTAACTTAGCTCTGTTTCCTATTTTGTATACATTATCTTTAAACCAAAGTCACCCCACTGACTTTCATTCTTTTCTTGTCTATTCTAACATCTCACTTAGAGATTTCCTTTTGTAGCCTTGTCTAAAATATCCTAAATGGTTGGAGGATTGCTTTCCAGTTTAACCTACTTCTAGGGTAGGCAAATGGCTTGGACCCTTGAGGGCATATCTTACATGGTGGTAGAGATGAGAAAGAATTTAGATCACTATGAGAGAGAAATGCATGGTTATTAAATAGAGTTCATCCCAGAAGAGGTACATGCTAGAAATTTTCAAAAAGGACCATGCCATCCAAAATAGCTCTTTTTCCTTACATGATTTTTGTTATTAATTCTGTCAGAGACAGGGCATTTGCTGCATGTACCAGTGGTCTAATCTCTAATGGGCTTGAGATTTTGCTTATACCCTTAAAATCACAGAATTTTAGGGGCATCTGGGTGGCTCAGTCGGTTAAGCGTCCGACTTTAGTTCAGGTCATGATCTCACAGTTCACAAGTTCAAGCCCTGCATGGGGCTCTGTGCTGACAGCTCAGAGCCTGGAGCCTGTTTCAAGATTCTGTGTGTCTTTCTCTCTGCCCCTCCCCTACTCGTTCTCTCTCTCTCTCTCTCTCTCTCTCTCAAAAAAAATAAATAAAAACATAATTTTTTTTTTAAATCACAGAATCTTAAGTGCAGAAGTGGCCTTATGCTACCTTTGGGTAGTCCTTACCAGATTCCCTTTCCTTCAATGAGACATGAGTTTTTTTGTCATTTCTTTCCACCATAATTTCCACAGGCTGCCACTCTTACTGAGTTAATCCCCTCCACGCTCCTTTACCAGTGTGTCAATCAGTTCTTTATTAAGGCATGTGTCTTAAGAGCAATCATTTGTTCATATGAGTGTCTCTCCCCTTGGACTATAAGCCGTGTAAGGCAGGAAGTGGTGTCTGACCACATACTTCCCAGTACTCAGCTTGAGAGCCTAGTTTATGGTAAGAACTTAAGGAAGATTAACACCTTCCTGGTAGCAAGCAACTCCCAAATCTCAGTGGCTTAAGACCATCTTGGGTTGGCAGGGGTCCTGTTCCATGGTGTCCTCACTGAGGGGTACAGACTTGGATGGATGCTAGCCGTCTCAGCAGAGGGATGGAAAGAGTGAATCATGCCCCAGCTCTTAATGTTTCAGCTTGGAACTGACGTCTCACTTTCTCTCCTAGTTCCTTGATCAAAGCCAGAGACATAGCCGTATCCCAATGTTACGGGGTGTAGAAGAGCAATACTGCTTTGTTTCTGACAGGAGGAGAACAGGACCGAATCAATATCTGACACACGATGGGCACTTAAGAGCCACCTAAGGAATGAAGTACCTAAAGCTTTCTGTTGGGATTTTAATTTCTTTCTGTACAGTAAGCAGAACCACTTCAAGTATGTATCCTGTCAACTACAGTTTTTAGAAGATGAGGATACTAATATTATTGTCCCAGCTGTGTTCAGCAAACTTGTGGGACTTTTTCGGTAACCACTCTGTTCACTGTACTCATATCAGGAAAACTGTTGTGTTGTTCAGATGAAGAGAGTACGAAATGGGTAAATTTGCACAATTAACATTTTGCCTGAGTCATTTAGAACAGAACCTTTTTTTTTACAAGAGTTACGATCTCACTCAACAGCTCGACAAGAACTTAGGAAGAATGAGGACCTAATCAATTTAAACATGAAGTATTTCTGACAACGTTTTAAGTTCTATTTTGCAAATTTCAATTACATAATAATGTTTTCGACTGTAATATAGTCACCATGTTTTGCATTACATCCCCAGACATCCAACTTAAGGCCGAAAGTTTGCACCCTTTTACCAAGTCATTTACAACTTGAATGCTCACACACACATACGTGTGAGGTGGTGGGTGTGTTAACTAACCAGATGGTGAATGCTTTCACAGCATATATGTACATCACATCACCACAGTGCGCCTTTTAAATATCTTACAATTTTATCTGTCAATTGCACCTCAAAGATCTGAAATAAAATAAAGTAAAATACATGCAAATTTAAAAAAGAGCAGTATTGCCACAGATTATATATACTCTAGTATTTTACACTAAGTATTTTTTTCCTCCTTAATTGTCAAAACAACTCAGGTTGTATGAAATGTGGAAAGTACAAACTAGTATGAGAGTGAATTAAAAATCACTGGTAGGTATGCCTGGGTGACTCAGTCAGTTGAATGGCCCAACTCTTGATTTCGACTCTTGATTGATCGTGGGTTGTGGGATTGAGCCACTCTCAGCATGGAGCCTTCTTGAGATCCTCTCTGTCTCTCCCTCTGCCCCTCTCCCCTGCTCATGCATTCCCTCTCTCTCTATAATAATAATAATAATAATAATGATATCACTGGTAATACCACTACCCAGATAAAACCACTACTAACTTTTTGGCATGATCTCTTCCATTCTGTTGTTCTTGTTGTTCTTGGCATATAGACAAAGCAAGAGAAGATACTGGCTCATAATGGGGGGTGGCAGTGGAAATGGTAAGAAATGATTAGATTGAGACTGCTGTTTTAGGGACAATGTTGATGAGATTTATTGATGGACAAAAGGAGGAAGGACATGATAGGCCAGGGATAGAATTGATGGAGAAGACACTGATTGGGGATATCAATGATGACTCCCAGAATTTTGGCCCGAGCATTTGTCTGTAATCTGTGTGTATGGGTGGGCGTACCTATAAGAACACTGAGTTCATTTATATATGGCTTTTAAAATTTACTGAATATTGTATGAATGTACTTTTTATGCTACAAATTACACTTCAGGGCCACCTGGGTGGCTCAGTCAGTTGAGCATCCAACTCTTGATTTTGGCTCAGGTCATGATCTTATGCTTCGTGGGTTTGAGCTCCAAGTTGGGGTCTGTGCTGACAGCACGGAGCCTGCTTGAGATTCTCTCTCTCCCTCTGCCTCTCTCTGCCCCTCTCCCATCCTTTCTCTCTCTGTTTGTCTCTCAAAATAAATAAATAAAATTTAAAAAGTACCTCAAAATAATTACTTTGAATGGTTGTGTAATATTCACTCATATGAAGTATGGTAGCTTATTTAACTTTCTCCCTGTTGTTAGGCATTTAGGGTATTTCCCCCCACCCACCATAATATATTAACACCGCAGTGTCCTCAGGACCCACTTATTTCCTTGTTTCTTCCATTCAAAACTATTTAACCTGAGAGAATTGGCCAAGGTTTGCTGGATTTTTCAGCATGGCAAACCAGCCGGAGATGAAGTAGGTTGAGAACAGAGAGGATCATGACTGCAGGTCATCTTGGTTTCAGTCCTCCAAGGGGGCAGAGTGACGTATGTCCCAAACTGGACTCGTGTGGCTTTCAAGGTCATAGCTGGTGGTCACCGACAGTTGCTCAGAGGGACATTTGTCCTGGGGGCAGAGATGGTGCTGTCCCTGAAGAATGAAAGACCTGAGCAAAGCCAGATGGCATCACCACATTCCAACCGGGAGGCAGTTTTAAAGGAGACTCTCGGTTTTGTTTTATTTTGTTTTGAGGTCTACTTCAAAAGATAATCATGCTTTTGGGGCGCCTAGGTAGCTCAGTTGGTTGAGTATCTGACTTCAGCTCAGGTCGTGATCTTGCGTTTTGGGTTCGAGCCCCGGGTCAGGCTCTTTGCTGACAGCTCAGAGCCTGGAGCCTGCTTTGGATTCTGTGTCTCCCTCTCTCTGCCCCTCCCTTGCTCTTTCTGCCTCTCTCTCTCTCTCTCTCTCTCTCTCAAAAATAAGTTAAAACATTAAAAAAATTTTTAAAGATAATCCTGCTTTTAATCCATCAGGGTGGGATTCGGGTTGGAGGAAAGGGAACCCAAGGCAGAGCTTGTTGGGGAAGCTGAACTTTCAAGATGTTGTGTACCTAGCTCATCAATAGGATAAAAGCACCTAGACTGTTTCTTGGCCCCCGGTCTGGATAAGAAGCAGTTCCCTACTATACTGCCTGGATCTTTCTGGGAAGTTCGCACAGCTGAGCAACCAAGGCAAAATCCTCAATCTCTGGCTAGGAGGCAGGGGGAAGTCTGTAACTGAAACTGAAAACTTGTGTTCATTGAGTATCTCACCAACGGGTCGGTGTGAATCAAGAGAGGTTGGAAATGAGATAGGAACACTAGAAATACCCCTCTTTTTTAAACTTGTGGCCTGGGTACAGAAACAAGCACATTATTAAAATTGATTACTAACCATAAGCAACACTGTTCACATAGAGACGAGGGATGTAATAACTAGTGTGTGAGGAGCCTGACACGTTGGACAGTGTCAGAAGTGCATGAATTCAATGAGGATGTGTAAATGGTATTTTTGCTTTGGCGGTAATCTAAAAAATACATATCTTTATCAGTTACAAACGCCAGCCTTCTATTTGCAGTGATCATTTGTATTTATTTTCATACACTAAAACTTTATTTTCTTAAGTTGTTACTCACATTAGAGTCCAAAATACTCTTATGGGTACATAGGTTTTTTGAAAAATGATAAGCATGGAATATAGAATCCTAATCTGAGCCTTGAAGAATGGGGGTGTTCAGATAAGCACCAAGGACAGAGAAAAGCATTTCCACAAGAGGAGAGAGTGTGAGATCAAGGATGAGCATGATTCATTAGGGTACCAAGAGCTTGAAAGAATACTCCCATTTTCACGTTTTAAATACTGCCTCCTGACCCTAATATGGCAGTAGTTTCAGGAGCACTCTTACCTCTGTTTCCTTAATTACCTGCCTTTTTCTGATGGGTGCAGGAGCATTATGACATCTTTTTTCAGAAGGTAACTCTCATAGCCCCTTTTAAAGAGTCATCTGCTGTCTTTTTTTTTTTTTTCATTTTATTTATTTTAGAGAGAGAGCACAAGCAGGGGAGAGGGGCAGAGGAAGAGAGAGAGGGGGTGGGGAGGGAATCAATCTTAAGCAGGCTCCATGCCCGGCACGAAGCCCGATGTGGGGCTCGATCCCACAACCTTGGGATTATGACCTGAGCCAAAATCAACAGTTGGACGCTCAACCCACTGAGACACCTAGGTGCCCAAGAGTCATCTTTTGACCCTCATATTACTGATCAGTGTCTAGCTGAAACTTTCTTTGTGTGCCAGAATGTGAATTTTGTCTCTGCAGGACTTGACTTCTGAACAGTTAATGATTCTAGCAGAGACATCCAAAGGAGGGTCCATTGCGTCACCAGTTTGGGTGTTTGCCTGGTACTCAGGAAGCAGGTGGTCCACCAAGGACTGGAACACTAGTGGGAAATTGTCTTTTTTATGGACCAGCCTAATCCTGCACCTGTACTTTGTTAAAGATTTGTTCTCGAATGTCATTGATGGCCTCTTGAGTTATTTTTCTTTTGCACAAAAATCATCCCAGATCAATGTTCATTATGCTTCTTCATTTTAGTAATAAACCTAGGTTTATTACTAAACCAGAGTTTGTGTTTGTTAATTACATCAGGCCAGACTGTAAGGCTGTTTTTGTTCAGATGTAGGCTGACAAATACTTGGTCTTTTTCAGTCTTCTTTGTTAAGTAAAACTTTTTTTTCTTTTTCCTTGACAGATTCCAGCAAGATCATGGCAGAGCATAGCCACGTGCAAAAGCAGCTTGATTTACAAAATGGTAGCTTAGAGGCAGGCTTTGTGACAAATTCCCTGGAAGACGATTCCCAAAACGTGATGGAGAGCCTGAGCCCCAAGAAATACTCTTCCAGTCTGAGATTTAAAGCCAATGGAGACTATTCTGGCTCTTATTTAACCCTCTCACAGCCTGTGCCTACTAAGAGAAGCCCTTCCCCTCTGGGAACGAGTGTCAGGAGTAGCCCCTCCCTGGCCAAAATCCAAGGAAGCAAGCAGTTCTCCTGTGATGCAACTGACAAAAGCCTTTCCCTGAAACCACCTACCCCTCTACTCAGCACCTCCCCGTCCCTGAGCGGGTATCCACTTGGGAGAGCGGACTTTGATCATTATACCGGCAGGGACAGTGAAAGGTCCTTGAGGCTCACAGAGAAGCCTCCCTATTCCAAATATAGCTCAAGGAATAAATCCCATGACAATGTCTACTTTCTCGGGGGGCTAGAAGGCCGAAAGGCGTCCGGTTCACTCCTGGCCATGTGGAATGGAAGTCCCCTGAGTGACACCGGCTTCTCTCCCATCAGCAGATCGGGGGCGGCAAGCATGCCTTCAAGCCCAAAGCAAGCCAGGAAAATGAGCAGCCAGGACAACCTGACACTTCAGCCCAAGTTGACCCGACACAAGGAGCCGGCATCTGAAAGCATGGGTTTAAGAACTAGGAAGTATTCGGGCAGCAGCCTGAGTCACATGGGGGCCTACAGCCGCTCTCTCCCCAGGTTACACAGGGCCACAGACAACCAGCTGACACCCCTCACTTTGCCTCCCAGAAACTCCCTGGGCAATTCCAAACGAGCGAAACTGGGGGAAAAGGATCTACCTCACAGCATCGTAGACAATGACAATTACCTGAATTTCTCTTCTTTGAGCTCAGGGGCTTTACCCTATAAACCCTCGGCTTCTGAGGGCAACCCTTATGTAAGTTCCACCCTCAGCGTCCCTGCCAGTCCTCGAGTGGCTCGGAAGATGCTTCTGGCCTCCACCTCCTCCTGTACCTCCGATGACCTTGACAGGGCTTCCTATCAGGGGCCCGGCCCTGGTCATCTGTTTCCTCCTGGAGAGCCGGACAGAGTCTTCGCCACCAGGAGGAACTTCTCTTGTGGATCTGTCGAGTTCGATGATGCGGATCTGGACAGCCTCAGACAGGCCTCAGGAACCCCCCAGCCTGTCCTTCGGGAAAGGAAAAGCAGCATCAGCTCCATTTCAGGCCGCGAAGACCTGATGGATTATCACCGGCGGCAGAGGGAGGAGAGACTCAGGGAGCAGGAAATGGAGCGACTGGTAATCTCCTTCATCTGGCTTGACCTCACTGTTCTCTTGAGCGGCTTCTTGGAGACACGCTCCAAGGATATGTGTGGGCCTGGAGGATGTCCAAGTGCAGCAGCCACGGCTGTGCCTTTCTAGAATTCTGCTGTCCTTCCTTCTCTCGGTCACTCTTAGTGGCCACGTGCGGGTATTTGAAGGCCTCCCTGTCCCTAGTATTGAATTAAGTTGCTCGGCAGAGTCCTCTCAAGCGTAGATTCTTGATCAATGTAACAAGGTAGTTGTGCCTCTTACTGAATTTCTTCTAAGTCTTACAAACATGAACACTGTGAGTAAACCCTGACTTATATCCTTGATGTCATCAAATTCCCATGTGCATGGTCTGATAGAAGTAAGCAGTGAAATCGTGACTCACTGGGAATTAGGCAATACATTTTTCTGAATAGCATGTTGTCTGGAAGGTCGAAAGGTTGGCTAAGTGTTGCTCAACCTTTTTTCTGTCCTGGACACATACACACACCACCCCCATCCTCCCTTCAGCAGTGCCTCCTAGTACATACAGTGACCCCCAACTACACATACGGAAACATTTTTTGAGTTGTCTTTTTCTACTTAAAGTGGATTTATGCTTATTGTGGAAAATACTGAAAATACAGAGAAAAGAGAAAACATCCCTTGAGAGTCCCGTTAATGAATGAGGACAAGCTAACTGCATTCTTATTATTTTTTTCTTTTAAGCATAGACCTTTTTGTTTATTTGTTTTTCAGGATGAACAGGGTCAGAGATTATTTTAACTCATTAATGATGAGTTGTTCCTTAATGAGGGATGCAGCAGGACGATAAAGCTGAGTTTACAAAAGTGTCAGAGTATCAAGCTTTAGTTGCTGAAAGAAAGTATGCTGGAATAGGATTTCTGAACCACAGACCAAACTTGATAATGTCCTACAGGACAACAAAATTGTAACGTTTGGATTGTAGTGGACAGAAGCCATTTCCATCCATACGGAACAAGATTCATTTGGAATTTTAGAAAAAGAATCGTTTGCATCGCTTGTAGTTTTTGGTAGGTTAATATCTATCCTCACAGATATCCTGATCAGTAATTGGGAATGAAAACAAATGTGAGTACCTTTACAGAATTCTAAGTTCCTTGGGTGGGTCTGTGAGATGGCACTCCAATATGACGGTTCCCTTTGTGGTCATAAATAATCTCCAGCGATTCTTCATGGTCACAAAAAGGCATTGTATTTGGGCTTGATTCTTTGACATAAATTCAGAGAAAGTTTTAATTAGCACCTAAAAGACCTTCTTATGTAATGGATAGCAAACCTGGCTCAATGTTGTGCTGAACAACTCTTGCTTTTTTTAATGTGGTATAATTCACACATAATGTTACACTAGTTTCAGAGGTACAGCATAGTGATTTTGCAAATCTATACTTTACGCTATGGACACCACAACTGTAACTGCCATCTGTCACCATACAACTTTTTAATACCATTGACTATATTCCTTACGCTTTACCTTTCATCCCTGAACTATTATTAATGAAGTCAGAAAATTAGCTTCTATCTGATGACTTATTAAGGAATCTAGGAGAGCATTTCAGTGTCTTCCCTCACCCCAGCGATCTTCCTGAGATGATCTTAGTCACTCTTCTGTTCCAAGGGCAGGAAACCAACCTCAAAAACCACCTCCAGGGGCGCCTGGGTGGCTCTGTTGGTGAGGCATCCAATGCTTGATTTTGATTAGGTCATGATTACATGGTTGTGAGATTGGGCTCCATGCTGGGCATGGAGTCTGCTGAAGATACTCTCTCGCCCTCTCCCTCGGACACTTTCTCTGCGTGCTCTCTCTCTCAAAAACAAACAAACATCACCTCCAGTGCGTTTCATTTTTAGCACTTTTAAGTGTTGGTGAATTTCTGTTTCCTCTAGTGTTCCCAAATCTGCTAAAGTTCCTGGAAGTCCAGGAAGTAACCTTCCTTACTGCCTGTAAAGCCAGTGCCTCAATAATGGGCTTTGTCATACTCCATGAGTTGAGGCTTATTTTTATGACGCTCTGGGTTTGGCCTCTGCTGCTTTCTCTCTAGTTGTCTGATTACATCCCAGTAAAAGAGAAGATAGATTCTCATTGAGCCTCTGCAAGTAATGTTATTGCAATTAAAAAATAAAGTGACTTAGAAAATACAGTTCTTCGGGAATTCTGAGGCACCAAGGAGAAAAAACTACCATTGAAAACAATGTTCCGTTTAGTTTGCAAAATCAAAGTCAACTAAATTGAGGATTAGAGATAGATGAAGGTGGATGCTACAGGGTTTTCCCCATCAGACAATAGGACATCACACGTAATGCCAATGATTTTCCACAATGCATATGGCGATTGGATTTCTAGTATCAGTTCAATGAGTTCTATGTAATTAATTCTTACTCCTCTACATCTTGAGTCATTAGTTTGATTTCACAAAGTCATCTATTTATGGACTAAAAGAAGTCCTGAAAATCTGAGTTAGCCGCCTAGTGCTGTCTCATGCTTGTCTGTGCAGTGTCAGCTCAGAAACCTCTACCCACAAGTCTGTTCTCTGAAATCTCAAGAGTGAAGAAAGAGTATCTGGTAAAGTCCTATCCCCAAGGCTCTGAGACTCTTTCTTTGTTGAAGGCATGATACAGTCTATAACTTACAGCCAAGTGTCTAGGCAAACATGAGAGGAAAGTAGAGACCACTCGGTAAGGATAAGAGTAGGTAGCTATGGTTAATCTGTGGTGAAGTTAATGAGTGGTATAAGCAAGGAGAGTTAAAATCCTCTATCGGGGCATAGGACATTGGACTTATTTAATCAGCATTTCCCCTGAGGGTAAGAACATATTATAGAGGATGAGGACATTGGCATATATCCAAGACCTTTCTGTAAAGGGCGCCATCTCTGGACTTAATATATATTATAATATTTCACCTGTACCACATTAGCCTAGGGAAGGATGAGCTCCTCACTTGATTTGACAAATCTTTCTATGCCATTTTTGATGGTGTTGAGCTATTCATCAATAAAGGGCATAGCAAACCCAATTATTTCCAACATTCTTCTTTTCATAGGTCAAGGAACAAATCTTGCGCTCGCCAGGGGTCCTCTGGGAAAACTTAGGGATAGTTCATATATAAAAGATATCTTGGAAAACTTGTTTGGTTTTTTTCCCCCCTGAATTTAGGGTCTGATTTTGGGAAGACAAAATTAAATATTAATCACAGGTGATTTCGTTATGTGACTAATAAAGGATTGTGGATGCCTAAGAACAATATTTGCAATTTGCCTACCTAATAAAGCAACAATAGATTACTCTGTGATAAAGAGTAAATCTTAAATAATTAGGAAATGAGGAATTTTTTGGCATTTAAATATTCAGGGATATCTCTCAGCACAAAACACAAAAAAGTTACTCTTGTGAGATACTGAATCTCTGTTCTCTGGGCAGATCACATAGAAAAATAACCTTTTGTTACCTTTCATAAGCATGGGCTGATTTCTCCAAGATCAGTCTGTCATTCCAATATAGATAACTGCGTTTTAGTTTTATGTTAATAGAGCATTTGTCATGCAATACATTTTTTAAACAATTACTTTATGAGTAAACCCATCACAGTTGTGCAAGCTTTGCCAAAATTTGACCGTTTTAATTACATTTTTATAGACTTACTATTTGCAAGTATTATCAACCAAGTCAAATAAAGCTCCCTTCGTGCAAACCTACAATTTAAAAAATTTTTAGCAACTTTTGTTCTCCATGGTCTTCTTTCAATTCTGGAACAACCAGATACTTTAAGACCATAGTACATAACTTACAGATATTGGAAATTATGTTTAAGCTGACACATCACAGAACATAATTACTATTGACATAAAAAGGTGTGCCACAATGATCATTCAGTTTAGTTGAATACAACTTCTATATTTTTCTTAATCTTAAACATAACCTTAGCTTATCTTTTCAGTAAACTAATACTATAAGACATTTTAAAAATTTCAGCTAAACTAGGGGCACCTGAGTGACTCAGTCAGTTAAGCGTCCAGCTTCGGCTCAGTTCATGATCTCACACTCCGTGAGTTCGAGCCCCACATCAAGCTCTGTGTTGACACCTCAGAGCCTGGAGCATGCTTGGGATTCTGTGTCTCCCTCTCTCTCTGCCCTTCCCTTGCTCACTCTGTCTTTCTCTCCCTCAAAAGTAAATAAACATTAAAATAAAATTTAAAAATTTAAAAATTTAAAAATTTAGCTAAACTAATCTCTAGAAGAAAACAAATCCAAACTTATTTTAAATATGAAATTATGTGTGTGTTATACTATACACTGATAAAACAAGGAAAAGACATATAGCTGTTTTTTAAACCAGATTGTCAAATCACTTTGACTTGTGTGAGAATTTGTTTTGATCACGTAAACTTGTTTTCTTGCTTCTGAAATCAGCATTTTTTAAAAAAAAATTTTTTTTAACGTTTTATTTATTTTTGAGACAGGGAGAGACAGAGCATGAACGGGGGAGGGTCAGAGAGAGGGAGACACAGAATCTGAAACAGGCTCCAGGCTCTGAGCTGTCAGCACAGAGCCCGACGCGGGGCTCGAACTCACGGACCTCGAGATCATGACCTGAGCCGAAGTCGGCCGCTTAACCGACTGAGCCACCCAGGCGCCCCTGAAATCAGCATTTTTTGATGCGAAAGTTCTTTCTCTTAACCATAAACATGTTTAAATTTTTAGAATTTCATTTTATTTTCTTCGAATTTTCAAAATGTTAGTTTTATCTAAATGCTAATTAGTCCCTGTAAACCAATCAGGACAGAGGTCCTTCATTTTAATTTATTATTACTCTCAGAAGGTCAGAAGATGATTCACATGTACCCAGTGATTTCCCCCCCCCCCCCACCTCAGGTACAGAGACACAGAGAAAGAACTTAAAGTTTAGTTCCATAGCTTTGGCTACAGGTCAGAAGTAAACACTGGAACATAAAATTTCACTGTTCCAGATCTCAAGAGACTGCTTGCTTTTCCACTGGGCACAAAGTATTGTCCTGATGTGAACTCACAGATAGAGAAACAACCAACAAATGAAAACAACAACAAACACAAATGCTCAGTCATCTGTCACTGAGCAAGGCTAGATTTCAGTCCTACCTGAGCATCCCAAGTGGCCAAACTGAAAACCAGATCCCCAGGCCTTGCTGCCACCAGTGGAGATAACCACTGGTTGTGTGCAAACCAAAACCCCGGTCAAACTTGGCCAAGAATCAGATACAAAAACAAAGCACAGCCAGAAAAGCAAAAACTGCAGGAAAATAGCAAGTCGGTGAAGGTAAAGTTCTCCTGCCATTTGGGATTTACCCCAGGAGCCCAGAGAAGCTCCGTCTGGGCTTCCAGCCCGTCAGATTTATGTTGTGAGCAATGCAATTTAATGGACTCCGTAGGATGAGTGTACTTGAGCATTTCACAGGCACCTCCAAGATGACAAAGCCTAATTTTCAAAAAAGAAACAGAACTCTCACACAAATGTAAAATGAATAGATGCCAAAGATTGAGTTAACTCATCAGTGAGGAAACCAAGCAGAGTAAGGCTGGTTCACTGAGCATAATATCTGTAGTACTTTTTAGCTAAGTTGTTTCATACCAGTGTTTCATCTGGATTTTTTTTTTTTTACTTGCTCAATCTTTATGTGAAAGCTCAAGGTAGTTGTATTGAGTATTAAAGATTGAACCCTAATTATGAACCTCCAAGGGCCTATTATAAAGTATAATAATCCACTTTGAGTCTATATTAAATGGCCTTCAACTGCTGTGCTATTTGAGATGCTTAGTTTTTTTATAATTTTTATTCCTTCTTTCTTGCTCTCAACTGCCAATTCTTGCCTTTGTCATTATGCCAACCTTTTCTTTCTTTTTTTTAATGATTTTAGAAACCAGATATCAAGGCTTGTTTAAAAATATTCCAAACTATGAGTTACTAGGTGCAAGTGAGGTCTTGAGAAGGCTCTGTGTGCATGAAGTGAGTGTATTTCAGTTTGCCAATCTTGTGACATCCTTTTGGGCTGATCTGTGGTTGTTTAAACTCCTCAGTTCTGAGCTGTTTTCCATGTAGAGGACATTAATGGATAAGATACCTCTCGAGGGCTAGGATGCTGATTCTTTGACAAACAGGATATTCTAGAGGCTAGAGAAATAATTGTACAGTAGACAGGCTATTCTTAAATTTTTTTTAATGTTTATTTTTGAGAGAGAGCAATTGGAGGAGAGCAGAGAGAGAGAGAGAGAGACAGAATCTTAAGCAGGTTCCAGGCTCTGAGCTGTCAGCACAGAGCCCAACGTGAGGCTTGACCTCACAAACCATGAGATCATGACCTGAACCGAAGTCAGATGCTTAACCGACTGAGCCACCCAGGCGCCCTGACAGGATATTCTTTTACTCATCTCGTTTGCTACCTACCTCCCTCCCAGTAATGTGGAGGTAGTGATGGCATCTAGTGCATCTTACAGTCCAGGGAAAAGACATTTTAAAAAGAAAAGGGGGAAAATAAAAAACTCTGTAGTAAACCCTGCTGCTGTTAAGAGTTTTCCTTTGGTTACATGGCCAAAAGCATCTGTGCGATATCATGGAGAACCAATGGATTCCCTCACACTGCATTGTAGCAATCCAACATTTTCTTTCTGGCTGATGGCAGTCATCTGGGGTGCCTTGATAAATAGCATTGTCGCCGTATAGAACTCAGTAGGGCCACGCTTGCTCTTCATTTCTCAGACACATTGTAATGTGATGCAGGTCTCTGAAGCACCACAGAATAAGGTTTCTGACTTTCTACATGCTCTCCCTTCCTGAAGACAAGGGTGGCTTTCTTTCAAGGAAGATACTAATATTCCCATGGTGTTATTATCTGAATAGGTGAAATGTCTGGGAAAGCAATTCTGTACTGTTTGGAAGATATTTAATTCTAATAGGTTCTCTGAAAACACTTTACAACTGAAGAATTGTGGGTTGTACAAGGCTGAGACCACATCAATCTTACTCTCTGCTATATATCCACCTCCTAGCAAGATGATTAGAGTATGGGAAGCATTGTGTATGTGGGGTTTTTTAAATGTTTATTTACTTTTGAGAGGGAGGGAGAGAGAGTGCAAGTGGGGGAGGGGCAGAGAGAGAGGGAGACAGAAGATCCCAAGCGGGCTCTGCACTGTCAGCACAGAGCCCGACGTGGGGCTTGAACTCATGAACCGCCAGATCATGACCTGAGCCGAAGTTGGATGCTTAACCGACAGAGCCACTCAGGCGCCCCTGTATACGTGTTTTTGAAAAGAGTAAATGAATGTTTTTGATACCCATTCACAACATTCATTCTGGCTTTCCTTATTTTGTGGCTGAAGGTTTTGCCCCTAGTTCTCAGACATATCAAAGTTAAGTTTATGTACTTAGTTCCAGGTAACTCTGAAACTCTGTGCAAAAGGACAAAAATATCCTCAGCATAAATGTATTCTTTGTGCTTCCAGAAGCGGGGTGATTCTCTTCCAATATGCCATCAAAAATGAAAAGATGAAAATGAGTTGCTTTTCCCTATTTTGAAAATTTCACAACATTCTTGGTAAGAACTGGTGCTCTCCAGGGTCATATAAAAACCAAGGCTGCAGGCCCCATAGTCTCGCTTGTGTACTCTTGAGCAGACCAGATACCTAATGTTTCTAAGATTAAATATAATCTTACTGGAGTGTATTTAAGGAATTATAGCATTTTATAAAATAAATGTATATGTTCACTAATCTTAAGATGGTAAGGTGCAGATACCATTTTAGAAATGAGACAGTACAGGTTAGTACTATTCACTTTTGTAATTAGGAAAAATTGTGTGGGGACCCAAGAAGTGTGAGCCTCGTCGGGTGAAAGTCCCTCCACCTGTAGACGTGCATTGCTCCCTCTTCCTTGCGATTCCTGACTCCAGAAGACAATTTGGGCATTAAGACTTTGATAGCATTTCTCGGGTGGAAGCAGAATAGACAATGTTATGAGCATGCCTAATGCAACCTAGCCATTGTATTATTTTTTCCCCCCTAAGACGAATGTGTTTGAAATGTGAAGGCCAGCTTAAGTATTGAGAACTATTTTTTCATCCAGTCTCATGGACTTGGAAGGCATCTCCTCCTGGTGTGGCCCTTCCTCTTGCTACATCCTGGCTATAGTTTTAATTTTACAAAAATGGTTGCACTAGTGGGAAGTGAGCCAGTTAAACTGCAGATGGGTGAGAGGTTGGTTTACTGACCAAATAGAGTTGGTGGCTCAGACTTTGTAAAGAGATATTTAGAAATCATGACTCACTTTCTATATTCTGCATCGGATTGTCTCTCGTTACATTAATCATTAGTTTAACCTTTGGATGTAGCATAAGCCTTAAATTGACTTGTTTCTATGAAGGCTTGCTTTTCTTAGCTCTGATGCTTGAAACAGTCTGTCAGTTCTCTGCCATTCTGCGCCTTCTTTCACTTTGATGCCTTACCTGGATGGTCTGTCGGATCTAGCTCAGAGATATAACGGAAACCGTAAATGTGAGCCGTATATGCAATTTTAAATTTTCTTACGCTGAGAAAACTTTTTGAAAAGATGAAATTAATTATAATATATGGGGCAGCACAGGATTAGAATGCTGATGTTATTATCTACTGCTTAAGTAAGCTGTCCAGGGGCTCCTGGGTGGCTTAGTCAGTTAAGCACCTGACTTTTGATTTTGGCTTGGGTGATGATCTCACGGTTTGTGAGTTTGAGCCCCACATTCAGCTCTGTGCTGACTGTGCAGAGCCTGCTTGGGATCCTCTGTCTCCCTCTCTCTCTGCCCCTCTCCTGCTTGTTCTCTCTCTCTCAAAAAACAAAACAAACTTAAATAAGCTGTCCCTTCTCTAAGCAGACATTTTTTCATTTCTAATAAAATAAGAGTAAAATTCTGTAAGTAGTGAGTAATATGAAGAAGACTACTGTCTATGGTTAGATCACTTTGGGTCATCAGAGAATAAACTAAAGACTTTCTGTATTTTTAAGTAGCAAATTGTTGGTATATATGTAGATGTTCAGTAAATATTGAAGGAATTAGAGGTGCCTGGGTTGTTCAGTCAGTTAAGCATCCGACTCTTGATTTTGGCTCAGGTCATGATCCCAGGTTCACAGGACAGAGCCCCATGTCGGGCTCTGTGCTGACTGTGGAGCCTGCTTGAGATTCTCTCTCTCTCCCTCTGCCCCTCCCCTGCTCATGTGTGCACACACACGTGCGTGCTCTCTCTCTCTCCCACCCTCTAATATACACACACACACACACACATATATGTGTGTGTGTATGTGTATATATATATATATATATCATTCACAAATTAAGAGTGCCAGCTGTCCTTGGTTAACTGAGAGTAAAAACAGTTACTACATCTTTTTGTTCTTCTTCAATTGGATCACTAGGTGGGTAGAAGAGGAATTGGAAAGAAAAAAATAGCATTTAGCAATAGTCTAGTGACTCCACATTGGGGAAACACAGAGCCAAGGTCTAGGTATATGTCTTTGTTAACGATAGTCTGGACTGTTGCTATTAAAAGCAGGGTTCTCTATACTTGAGAGCAAACTCTGGGTTCTTGTTACACCAGCACTACAAGCTATTGCCTCTTGATGGTGCCACACATTTAAAGATTCGTGCTCAGACTTGAGGGATGTGTGCTGTGAATCTTCACATGGGTTAGCATTCTGGGCTAAACGCAGAAATAGATCAGGCACCTTGGACTAAGAACTGGATGCCATGTCTGCTAAGGAACGAGTCTCATCCTTTTTTAGGTGGTAAATCCATATAGGAAGGCTTGCTAACCAAATAAGAAGTAAAGCTCATAAATAAAATTCACAGAAAAATGTACAAATGATGAAAATTGAAAATAGAGTATATCAATACCAACAGGGTAATGTGGGAGTGCCAGTGATGCTTCACAGAAAAATGATCCCTGTATTGGTTGTTAAATTATCGAAATTAAAAGCCGTTTATGGATCTACCCTTTTAAAAATTTCTCATCCATAGTTTTAGTGACCATGCTGGCTAATTGGAATGTGAATTTTTCTTCCCCGATTCTAGAAAAGTTTATGGGAATATTTGCTATGAAGAGTGCTTTTAAAGTTTGTGATTAGTTTTTCCACAAAAATTATAAAACAGCTATTACAATAGAAACACATACATGACTTTTTCATTGGAAGGATTTTATTAACCATTTCAATGTGCAGATTAAAATCTAACAGGCACTTGAAAAAAGTTAATCTCTTTATTTGAAGTAATTGTAGATTTACGTGCAATTCTGGGAAATAATTCAGAGAGACCCTGTGCACCCTTTACCCAGTTTCCTCTAGTGCTAACATCTTGAGAAACTATAGTTGCAATATCACAGCCAGTATATGGACATTGATACAGAACAGATCTATCACCCCAGTCTCTCCTGCAGGCCTCCTACAGCCTCTCCACTTTCCTCCTACTCTCAGCTCCTCTTTAACCCCTGACATCTGTTCATCTGTTCTCCATAGCTATAATTTTATCATTATAGGACAATTACATGCATGCAGTCATATGCTTTGAGTTTAGCTTCTTCCTCTCTGCATAATTCTTTGGAGATTGGGCCAGGTTGTTGCATGACATTCCCTTTTCTTCAGCTCCAAGTCTGGGATGTATGAGGTAAAGGAAATCACTGGGAATTCATTTCTGGGTCCCTAGCTGCCTAGCTGATCAGCTGCCTTTTCCCCATCTTTCAGTCTTCTTACATTTGTCCTATTTAGAACATGGCCAGGGTTCTTACATGTACTTGGTGGGAGGAATAGGGAAAAGTACCTCCTCTCCAACTTCCCAGAGGCAGAAGTCAGGGAGGTTCATGTTTTAAGTTTCAGAACAGCCAAGAACTTTGCTCTGGTGAAGTCTAATTGACCTCAGGGGGGAAATCTTTATGTTTGGGAGCATGTTCTGTTGAAGAATTTGGGTTTGGAAAAACTGATGTTTCTCATTCGAAATTCCTAAGACCGTATCCCAGCTCTGGGATTGTAATTTGGATTTTGAGAGAAGACAGTTTTAATAAAATACGGAGTCGAATGAAAAGGAACAAGTTTCTCAGACATGGATTCCGCTTTCATTTTGATTACAGAATAAGACAGGCAGGATTCTGAAAGTCCATCTTTCTCCTTAGATCCTGAAAACAAAGGCCTAAATCATGTCACGCAGGATTGCAATTTTTTTTTTCAACGTTTTTTTTATTTATTTTTGGGACAGAGAGAGACAGAGCATGAACGGGGGAGGGGCAGAGAGAGAGGGAGACACAGAATCAGAAACAGGCTCCAGGCTCCGAGCCGTCAGCCCAGAGCCTGGCGCGGGGCTCGAACTCACGGACCGCGAGATCGTGACCTGGCTGAAGTCGGACGCTTAACCGACTGCGCCACCCAGGCGCCCAGGATTGCAATTTTAAAAGTTGTTCCGGGGGGCGCCTGGGTGGCTCAGTCGGTTAAGCGTCCGACTTCGGCTCAGGTCACGATCTCACGGTCCGTGAGTTCGAGCCCCACGTCGGGCTCTGTGCTGACGGCTCAGAGCCTGGAGCCTGTTTCTGATTCTGTGTCTCCCTCTCTCTCTGCCCCTCCCCTATTCATGTTCTGTCTCTCTCTGTCTCAAAAATAAATAAACGTTAAAAAAAAAAAAAAAAGTTGTTCCGGGAGAAAGGAAAATGGAGTTACTTTCTTAACATCTCCAATAGGGAAAGAAGACTTGTCACTGTTTATTTGGCATTTCTCTATATAAAACTGTCGCATGCTTTTTTGAACTTTAGCACATAGTATTTGCCATTGGCTTTATCTCTCATAAGTAGTTGCATTACAGAACTTTCAGTTGATGCATGATAGTCAACCCTTTCTTTTTTTACATGTTAACCTCTCCCACTTTTTTACTCTACCAACTTCTTGATGCATAAAAGGAGTCCCTTACTTTGTTTCGGGATAGATTCTCTGTTACGAAGATTCAGTTGTGGTACCTGTCATGCACTGATTTTGATTGAACAAAAGAAAATATTACCTACATTCTAAAAGTACGGCAGCAGATGGCATTTTATAAGTTATGATCCTTCAGGGGAAACAAACAAACAAAACTATCCTCTGGAACTTGGTTAAGCCAAGGTGAAAATGTCAACAAATGACAGTATATTAGACTTTTGTTGCGTTTCCTTTAATGATGTGGAGTAACACATTTGTTACACATTTGTTAACAGAAGGGGTTTAGGCACTTTGTAGATTTTCTTCTGGAACACTGTCCACGGAAGAGTGTTACTTCCAAAAATAATTGGCGTACTTTTTAGATACTATGTGGAAATTATGGATTACATTGATCACATGAGTTTCCTTTCTTTATGGCCAGTGTTTTTCAGTCTGTAGGAAGAAGTGCATTTTCTTCCTTCAGTGATCTGAATTGAGGCAATAATGTTACAGAGTCATTCATAATTGGCACTTTCCTTGAAGTGCTATCTATTAATATTTTAAGAATAGTTCACCTCAACCCTTATATTATTCACCTCAATTTCTTATAAAAGTAAAACTTCATCATTTGCATGTCTGCCAGTTGAGTTGAAATGGCAAAATGATGGCAAAAGGCATCAGGAAAAGGACTAAAATACAGAAGATCTGAGTTAGATGCTTCTTGTGGTGAGAGATTAACTTGAGTCTGCTGAACAAATTCAAGAAATAACTGGAGGTGGAAAATGCAAGTGGCAGAAAGCATTCTTGGTCTAAAAAGCAACAGGATTAATTAAATTAAGTGATAGTATTGTAGGACATTTTTGGTAAATGAAAATCAAAAATAAACATTACTTCAGCATATATATGTATTATATATAATTTATATAATTACATAGCATATTTCACATTACTGAATTATTAGATATATTAATAATTAAATATATCTGGCAAATGTATTAATGATTTAAAATGCTATATGCTAATTATATATACAAATACGTACCTATATATATATCTTAATTACAAGCTCCTAAAATAGGGACATAGATAGAAATAGTAGGGGCAAAAAGAAAAAAAAAGAAATAGGAGGGGCAAGTAGGTTTAAGAGCTGACACACCAGTGAGTAATGGTAATTAAAAAAAATAATCTGCAGTGTGAGAGATTGACTTATGAAATGAGATTAAAACAACTGAGTTTCTTTGTCTGAGTCTGAGCAAAGACAGGATATGATAAGGTCCTCAGGTATTTGAATGATGCACATACTCATAGGGCAGGAACACTAATGGTCTCTCGAGTATGAGGTGTAGCCACAGGCAGTGTGAAATATAAATCTGCGTTTTATGTCAAGCATGAAGTGTGTGCATTGGAGAGGAACATGGATTTTTTGGAGGGCAGTTCTTTCTAAAAGTTACTCTCCTGGACTTGCTGTGGGAAATCTATGTTGCCCTGTATTGATTGGGATACAGGGACCAAATGGCAGTGAGTGACTGAAAAGATTCCTTCCTCCCTGGGTTACTATGGCAACTGGGCAGCCCTCTGTTGCCCAAAGCTCAGGCATGTGATGCACCACACGGGGAGGGAGTTTTGAGCAGTGGAGGAATTTTTCTCTCCTTCCAGACTGGCAGAAGAACCCCACAGATCTGTGAATTTTTCAGGGAGACATTTGGCCGCATGATGTATTTTTCCTGTGTTGCCTTTCACTGAGAACAATTGGATTTGGCTTTTAGACTTGCTTGTTTATTAGTACAGTAATCCCCCCTTATCTGCAATTTTACTTTCCCTGGTTTCAGTTACCCACTGTCAACCTCGGTCTAGACCCAGCTGATCCTCCTTCTGACCTACCATCGGAAGGTCAGTAGCAGCCTAATGCTATGTCCCAAGACCTACATCATTCACCTCACTTCATCTCATCACGTAGGCACGTTATCATCTCACATCACCATAAGAAGGGTGCATACGGTACAATAAGATATTTTGAGAAAGACCACATCCCTACTTCTATTGCAGTGTATTGTTATATTGTTGTATTTTATTATTACTTCTTATTGTTCATCTCTTACTGTGCCTAATTTATACATTAAACTTTACCACAGATGAGTATGTATAGAAAAAACCATAGTGTATATAGGGCTCAGTACCATCGGTGGTCTCAGGTACATCCCGGGGGTCTTGGAACATATCCCCCTCACCTAAGGGAGGACTCCTGTATTCGTGATGGTTGCCTGGGAGCCACAAGACAATTATCTATTTCACTTCCATTTTTTTTTATGGAAATCCTCTTTAATCATTGATAACAAGCACTGAGCACTTGCCTTGTGACAGACACTAACTTATTCTTTAGAATAAAACTTTATCCCGCACACACTCCTTTACTGATTTCTCACAAGAACTCTAACGTTGGTGCCGATCTTATCATCTGTGTTTTGCAGACCAGATTATAGAAATTCAGAAGGTTGAACTCGTTCAGTGCTTCTGTGTTTTAAGTCTGGTAAGTGCCAGAACTTCAAATCCAAATCTTTGTTCTTCCCATTAAATCAGACTTAGACACAGGTTCTGCTCTGAAGATCCAGTGGTTCTGTGGGAGAGAGAATTCAATTTCCCCACATATCCTTACAATATATGGTTACAGAGAGAAGCACTGAGCTTTCTTCATGGAGTCCTGATATCTTTATTTCAAAGCTTTTCATCTTTCCGCTCACTTTACTCCTAATTTTCCTGGAGAAGTGGGAGGTACCCCTTCTCTTACAGAGTATCTATTCTGCATGAAGGCAGGGCACACTATCCTAGATTCCCAAGGGCTGGGAAGGATGGGAAGTGAAGTGTTGAGCTTTGGTAACTTATTTGAGACTGAGAGTGCATTTTGGGTTTGAAGGGAGGTAGGGAAGTAGGATAGTAAATCTATGGGGTGCTCCAGTGATAATAATTTATTTTTTCTTGGGGCGGGGGGAAGGAGGGGATTTGAGTACATTTGCAGACAGAGGCGAAGGAGTCAACAAAGAAGAAATAAGAATGTAGGAGAGGGATAATTGGTAGAATAAAACCACAAAGATGGGAGGAGGGAATGTGGATGTAGTGATTCAGGCAGAGGACTTCACCTTGGAGAGACTGAGGGACTCTCCTTAGACACCTGTGCTAACACTTAAATTAAATGTAGTGTGTTTCAGAAACTATTATATATGCTATTTTTAAAATCCTCATGACAACCATACAAGAAAGATATTCTAGCAATTCCACGCTTCATACACAAAGAACTAAGACTCACAGAAGCTACATGACTTGCCCAGGGCCACGCAAGTAGCTACGGAACCAGCATTCAAACTGAAGCGGTCTGGCTCCAGAGTTCATGCTGTTAGCCACCGCGGTACATTGAAGAAAGGTGGACCCAATATATAGAAAGAGGTAGAGGAGGAAAGTTTAGGGCATTGAGCAGGATGACCTTGATCTCCTTAGACAGTGTGTTTGTGTATTTGAGTGCATTGACTGTATTTGAGAAAAGGGTACTGAAAAATCACCGAGTGCCCTGATTATCTGCAGATGCCTTACCCTCCCTCAGTATCTGGTTATCCATTATTATGGAGGCAGAATAGGAATACATGATACAAAATCCTGATAGTAGCCTGCACATAACAAATGCTTGATGTTCAAGTAGTAGCCGTCACATTATTCAGTAACTCTTCAGATAACTTGCAGTTGCCTCCAGAACAGATACAGTCATACAAAGCCATTGCTCTTTCATTTGTCAGATGGGCCTCTCTCCAGTGCAGTCCTCCGATGGGGCACACACGTACATGCTTTTTAAATGATGGATGGCAGAATAAAGCGCTTCCCTGACCACAAGCCTGAAGGTAGACTTCCCAGGTAGACCGTAATATAAAATGTTCTTAACTAGACATTAAACTGACTTTTATAAAGATAATTTGTAAAACCACAAAAATGAAAACTCCTCACTTGTATATACAATTTCTTTATCAGATCAGTTGTCCTAAACTGATAAAAATACTACTAAGGCAGGGCTCCCCGGGGGCTCAGTCAGTTGAGCGTCCGACTCTTGATTTCAGCTCCGGTCGTGATTCCAGGGTCGTGGAATCAAACCCAGTGTTGGGCTCCATGCTGAGCATGGAGACTACTTAAGATTCTCTCTCTCTCTCTCTCTCTCTCTCTCTCTCTCTCTCTCTCTCTCCTCCCTGCCCCTCTCCCACACTTGTGCATTCTCTCTCTCTAACAAAAAAAAAAATGTTTTTTTAATAATAATAATACCAAGGCAATATTCTGGAAATGTGAAGGCAAGTTACGAGGTTAAAGGACGCTTGTCTCCGCATAAGACTGCCCTCTCTTCTGACACCAAGCACAAACTGAGAGACTCCCAGAAACCACCGACAGGTTCATTAACTCACTAGAAGGTCTCACAGAACCCACTGAAAGCTATTAAAGTCAGGATTATCACTTATTACAGGATTATCATTTATTTATTTTCTTTATCTACGATAAAGGATCAGCCAGGGAAGAGATGCAGAGTCAGGAGGTTCCAAATGCGAAACTTCTACTGCCCTCTCCCTGTGGAACTGGGAGTATTAGTCTACCTGCATTGGTGCGTGACAGTACGCATGGAGAATTGGCAGCCAGGGAAACCTTCCTGAGCTTCAGTGCCCAGGATTTTTATTAGGACTTCATCATGTAGGCATGACCGATTGGTGGGTTGTCCACTTGGTTAATCTTATCTCCAGGTTGACTGATATCACATGCCTCCCAGCCCCCCCAAAAAAAACTCACATGGTTGTCTTTCTGGAGTGGCCAGCCCTCACCCTGAGAGCGATTATCAGGAGTGTCCAACCTGATGCTAAACAAAGACAATCCTATCAGGTATGACATAGAGTACCTTCCAGAAGCCAACAGCAAAGGCCTGAGCCCTCTCTGGGCCAGGCCCATTCTAAATGACACAGAAAATAAATGAGCTGACTTTAGTAGGATCCCTGAGGCTCTCATCTCTAACTTTTGGGCCCATTACCTGCTTGAAATTAAGCAAGGCTTATCAGTCATAATGGGCTTCTGTGGAGAAAACGAAAGAAAAAAATCTCTCTCAGGCTTAAAACAACATGGATCTGTTTCTCCTTCACTCTCCATGGCCAGCATGGGTTGAATGAGGTCTCTGCTCCACATTTCCTGGCTCAGGGTCCAAGTTCATGGAGCCAGCACCATCTGTAGTGCCACTCTGCCATGGCATAGCAAGACATGTAATGAATCATGCACTGGCTGTCCAGGCAGAAGTGACACACGTTGCTTCTCACACTTCGTTGGCCAATGCAAGTTTGGTGATCATATGTGGTGTAGGGGTGGGGAATTGAAAAGCCATTTTACCCTGTGTCCAAAAAGATGAGAATTGATCATAATTGCCCCAGGTACTACCCCAAGGGATTTATCTCTAAAAACCAATAGACTCACATAAAAGACTTTTAGCCATTGCTTCTGTTTTTTACCTCCCGATTGTCCCGCCTAAGTGAGACATCAGAATGTGTTCATGGAATCCTGGAAATTCTGCTTACTTGTGGTCAGCTCCATCTCATTCTGCCATCCACTTTTAGGCCAGGGCCACTGACCCTTGCTGGTGTTTCATTTAGGGTTGTTGGTATTTGCTAAGTCCTGATACAAAGAGAAAGTTGACCCAGTTCCCTGCGTGTACTTCGTCCTTCTTTCTCCAAAGAATCCCGTCTCTCTAGCCGCAGAATAGTTGCTAATCCCTGAGCATACTGTGTTATTCCATGCTCTATGCCTTTGCGCATATGGTTCCTTTATAGAAATGCCCATCCCAAGTTACCTGGGTGGCTCAGTCGGTTGAGCATCCGACTCTTGGTTTCAGCTCAGGTCATGATCTCACAGTTCGTGGGATTGAGCTCCTCGTTGGGCTCTGTGCTGACAGCATGGAGCCTGCTTGGGATTCTCTCTCTTCCTCTCTGCCTGCCCTCCCCTACTTGTGTGTGTGCTCTCTTTCTCTCAAAGTAAATAAATAAACATTAAAGAAAGAAAGAAAGAAATGCCCGGCCCATGCCACTGTCCAACACCTCACACAGGCTCATATTTATCCCAAGGACTCAACTCAAATTTGTCTTCCTGGAATTTTTGTCTACTACTTCCTTATATGTGAATCTATTGGTTTTTTGTAAAGCTCCTTTACCACCCTTTGCTTTAATTGACGATTTGTGCCTTTTGCTAAGGATGTAAAGGTAGACTTGCTGTCTCTTTCCATGTGTGTATCCACATTAATGGCCAGAGAGTAACTTCATAGGTCTTTATTGAATCTCTAGGGCTAACAGGAGAGAGAAGTATGGCCCATACATAGCAGTTATAGTAGGTCCTCTTAAGAAAAAATACCTTCTTTCAATTAAATTATTTCTAACCACTAAAAGTTGACCCTTTCTTTTATATAACAAGTGACCCGACATAGTTACCTATAACGGAAGGAGTTTAGTAAAGATTTCAGCTGTGCTTGGGTATCAGCAACTGGTTTTTTGCACGGTTTGTTTGTGCATTACACTTACAGTCCTGTGGCCTAGACTGGCTGCTGTTGGTTACCAGGAGATGGATGGGGTTGGCAGATGGACGAGGTCCCTGATGGAGGGCTGTGAACTGCAGTGAGGCATTGCTAGACACATTCCTCTGACAAAGAAAGAAAGCTCTGAGGTCAAAACACATTCAGTCTGCCACTTTTTTTTTTTTTCTAATTGCCGAGGGAAAGAATTGCACACCGTTTTCTTCAGGTATATATTTTAAGATCCTGTGCCCCCATTCCAAGCGTTCTGTAATATATGCAGTATATGGAGAGGAGGCAAGGAAAATAGTGAGGGAGATCAAAAAAAAATGTATTTAAAATAATTTGATTCAAATGACCTACTTTCCAAGCCCATAACACCAATGTTTTGTGCCAATCAGATGCATAGGCCGTGCACAAACGGCTTCTCAGAAGAATGCACAGCAGAATGCTGATTGGGAGACGTGGGCAGGAACTGGACATCTTCAAGAGGGTGGCCCTCCCAACTTGGCAGGTGGCCAGGTGAAGCGCCAGATGAAATGGAGTTTTAGGTAGGGGGCCACTCATCTCATTGCCAGTCCCTGGTGGTACTTGACGTTCCAGCATAATTCTTAACAGTGCCCTGTTTGGGTCTCCAAAGTGTCCTGGTCTGGAATGGGCACCCTGGTTTTAGGTCCCCCAGAATGGAGAATATTGGTGTGATGGGTGGGAAGCAGCAAGACTCCAGAGTGAAGAGGGCTCAGGGGAGAATTATTTTATGAGCGTACATTCTGTACAGGGTTTTCCTTAAAAGGCTTCATATAGTGCTTTCCGAAATGCCTCGCAGACTCTCTTCTGACGCACTTCTCGACATCAGTTTATTTTTCTTCGGTGCAGCTTTCATGGGGCCAGTGTGTCTCAGCACAGCCTGGATTTCTTTTAGACTCACGGGCAGCAGGACCGCATGTGTGTGTGACTCAAGCCTGGACAGATTGGCTGTGAACGGGGTGATAAGAATAGAGAGAAGCACATACCAGTAGACCACACTTCCTGTGCACAGGCCTTTGAATACTGCATTTCACTGTCTGAAATAGCATTCATCTTAAGGCTGGGATCATTTATTCCCCGTGGAATTAAGCAATAGCACTGGCAGCAAAAGCAACTATTTTGGGAAGGAGATGTGGGAGGAATTTTGCCGTGTCTGACAGGCTAGGCAGAAATACCCTTCGTGCTTTTGAAGACCACGCTGTTCGCCGAAGCCCCGGTAAATGGGAATTGACGACTTTCAGATAATCCCACATGTAAGTAATGTCCAGGCTAATGTACACACACTGTGATCTGTAAAGGTCAGTAAAGACTGAGTTTAGATGCTTCAACTTAAGTCCCCCAAATGGCAGAAAGAAGAACTTTTCTTTGGAGATGAGCAGTAGCTTCTAACGCAGATGCTGTTGAGAAGGGTTAAAATATAACACCTCGTTCCTGTCCCTCTCTTGACCTATGCCCTAGAACGTTGTTTTTTGCAAATTCCCATGTAAACGTTTCTCGATTGTTGAAGGAGTTTCAAATAAGGCAATGAGGGCTGTGCCCCCCCCCCCCCATAAAGCTGAGGTGGGTAGGGCTTGGCAGCCGGTGGCAGCTGCAGAGATAAATAAACACCGGGCTCCTGGATGGGCAGGATGCAGGAGCGCGTGGGAAGAGGTTGTGCGGCTATGAGTACCTTCCGTGGGACGAGGCCATGAGGACAGAGCTGCAGCTGGAGACCAGAAGTTCAGTCAGTGAAAGGGAGGTGGGGGCTTAGAGGAGCCAGTTTAATTGTCCTTTTGATCAAGCTATTGTATTTGCGGGGGCTGGGGGGGGGGGGCATACTTTTTAGAAGACGGATAAAAGCCAGATACGACTTAAATTTTTCTGTCTTGTCACTTAATTCATGTATTTTAATGGAAACCAGGGAATAACGTTGTTCTGTTCCAATTTAACTTTTCAATTAGATGGTCCTTCAACTAGTAAAGAGCTGACTGCCAGAATTTTGTCTTTATAAATTAGCTGCCATTAGAAAGTGAAAATAGCAGCCCAGTGTTACTTAAAAGTGTTCTATTTTGTTACTGATAACCAGTTTGGAAAATGTTTATCTATGGGAGGCTTCCGAATTCTGTTTTCAATGTGATACATATAACCACAACAGGGTTTTTTGTTGTTGTTGTTATTTTATCATTTTTTTTTTCACTTTGGCCTTGGAATTATTGTGGGAGGCAAAGATGTTGAGGTTCCCCACCCCAAAGAGTGCTATCCAGGCTTATGATAAGCATCTCATAAATTATATCCTATGCCTCACAAACGTATAAGTGAATTTGCTTAAAGTCAAAAACATCAATATCTACTTGTTTTGCATGGGAAACTTGGTGAAGGGTCAGTAGTGGTATTGTTATAGATATTAATGTCCTGTATATTGATTTTTTTAAGTTTATTTATTTATTTTGAGAAAGAGAGAGTATGTGCAGGGAGGGACAGAGCAAGAGCAAGAGAGAGAGAGAGAGAGAGAGAGAGAGAATCCCAAAGCGGGCTGACTTGTCAGTGTGGAGCCCAATGCAGGACTTGAACCCACGAACCATGAGATCATGACCTGAGCCAAAACCAAGAGTCACATGCTTAACCGACTGAGCCAGACACCCCTTATATTGATTTTTGTAAGCAAGTGAACTATCATTTTATTTTTCAGTTAACTGAACCAAAGATGTAATGGTATCAGAATCTGAAATACCTTGATGTCTTTCTGTCTGGACTTGACATGAAAAGTTTTTCATTTTTATGCAATATTTCTACTTCTTTATAATTTTATTTTTTCTTGATTTTTATTTTGTGTTTATTAATTTATTTTGAGAGAGAGAGAGCACAAGTGGGGGAGGAACGGGGCGGGGGGAGAGGGAATCCCAAGCAGACTCTGCACTGACAGAGCCCTATGTGGGGCTTGAACCCACGAACCATGAGATCATGACCTGAGCTGAAATCAAGAGTTAGATGCTTAACCAACTGAGCCACCCAGGTGTCCCTCTACTTCTTTATAATTTTAATTACTCATGTGAGAAAATGGTGGAAAAGACCTTTATCTTGTGAGAAGACGTAAGAAAAGTATTGAAAAATTTGAAGCATGTCAAGAAAAAAATATTGAAAAAATTTCAAAAAAAAATTATATTTTAAATTGAAAGATCCTCTAAGTAGTATTCATCTTTTTGTGCATCTATTTGTCTAGGATGTTAGAGAATTAATTTTAAGTGCAAGTGTTAAGTTGGCTAATATTTAGAGGCAGAGAGATAGAAATGGGAGGAGGGTGGAGACTTTTTGAAAAGGAGATTGAGGGGCACCTGGGTGGCTCGGGTGGGCGGCCGACTCTTAATTTTGGTTCAAGTCATGATCTCGCCATTCCTGAGTTCGAGCCCTGCATTGGGATCTAGGCTGACAGTGCGCAGCCGGTGTGGGATTCTCTCTCTCTCTCTCTCTCTCTCTCTCCTCTCTCTTCCTCTTGTGCACATGCTCTCTCTATGTGAGTAAATAAGTACATAAGTAAACTTAAAAATGGATTTACCTGTGGGATGAAATTGCCAGTGGTCCCAGCCTCTTCAGTCTTTTTATTTGTGATTGTCTGCATTCTCACACACTCACTGACCTTCCCGTCTTCTGTGTTCTAGGAGAGACAGCGTCTGGAGACGATCCTCAGTCTCTGTGCTGAATACACAAAGCCCGACAGTCGCTTGTCCACTGGCACCACCGTGGCAGATGTGCAGAAAATCAATAAGGAGCTCGAGAAGCTGCAGCTCTCTGATGAGGAGTCTGTGTTTGAAGAAGCCGTGATGAGCCCTGAAACCAGATACAGGTGCCACCAGAAAGGCTCTCTCCAAGAGACGGACTTGGCGGTCTTCGGGGGCGTTGGTCAGAGCAGCGCCAGCTTCCTTTCCCCCAGGAGCATCAGGAATGAGGACCTGCTCAGGGACCTCACGTCTGCCTTCCTGAAACCTTCCAACGAGTCCGCTTATCTTAGTATCCTACCGAAGGTAAAGGCTACAGAGCAAGAAAGACCAGGATTTAGGGCCTGGGGCTCTCTGCATCTGCATTGGCCTAGAGACTAGAGGTTTTACCGTGCTTGTTTTCCAAAATGTTTTCAGTGAAGCTTCCATTTAAGAGGTAATTAGCTAAACAATGTGCAGCAAATTAGGGTGTTTAGTGTGAAGTAACAAATTTGCACTGTAAAAAATGTAGCAGTACAGAAAAGTAAGAAGAAGGAAGTTTCTCTTTTCTCTGCCCTCTCCCAGTTGTACACCTGAGAGATAAACACAAAGTATCTTACCTGCCTTCTTAATATTTCTGTGCATATACAAAGCCCCATGTTATAGGCACAGATGTACAGATACACACACATAGCGTTCTGGTCTTTCTTTCCTCACTAAATGTCTTACACATCTTTGTGTTTCAGTACACACAGCTCTGCCTCATTCTTTTCAACAGCTGAATAGTATTCTCTTGTTTGGAAATACTAGTTATTTTATTATTTTTTTTAAGTTTATTTGAGAGAGAGCACGAGTGGGGGAGGGGCAGAGAGAGAGAGAGAGAGAGAGAAAGAATCCCAAGCAGGCTCCATGCTGTCATCATGGAGCCTGATGCAAGGCTCTAACCCATGAAACTGAGAGATCATGACCTGAGCCGAAACCAAGAATCAGACACTTAACCGACTGAGCCACCCAGGCACCCCTGGAAATACTATTTAAATTGTTTTCTACTTTTTTTATTAATAAAACCTATATGCAGCAAATATTCTAGTATGTGTGTGTGTGTATATATATATATATATATATACACACACACACACATATATATATATATGTATAGATAGGTAGATAGATAATCTATACAGATATATCTATACAGATATATATATATACCTATATATATGTCTATATATATATTTGCACCACTGTACAAATGTATCTGCAAGATCACGTACTAAAATTGAAATTAATGGATGAAAGAGTTTGCATATTATTCATGTTAGTCAATTATTCCAAATTATACTCTGAAAAGACTGTGTATTTCCAGGCGACACTTTCGCTAACAGTTTATGGGCACCCCTTGCTCTTCATACACTTGCCAAGGCTGTATATTATCAAAATTCTTCAACTGGCCTGATTAATTGGTGTTTAATTTGCTTGTCTTTAATTATGCATGAAGTTGGGCATCTTTTCATATTTTAGTCGTTAAGTTGTATTTTGACCCACTTCTTCACGTTCTTCACTCATTTTTAAAAATTGTCTTGTTTTTACTAAGTAGTGAGAGTTATAAGAAAATTAGTCTCTTATCATGAGTGGTCTTCCCCTTGACTTTACTCCTGATATTTTTTAGATATATAAGAGTTTAAGATTCACAGTTAGTCATAATTATTACTCAGTCTCCTGGCTGTATATTGATTTTAAAATGTCTTCTGAATTTGAGGATTTCTTAAATGGAATTGAAGGAGAATCTTCTGGTGTTACTTTTTTCACATAAGTTAGGAATCTTTTTTCAATGAAATTAAAAATTGTCCTATGTCTTTTCTAGAAAGGTCATAAGAGAGCCGTAATAAGATATAAATTTTATTGGAATAAAATAAACACACAAAAAGTGGTAATAAGGAGGAAAAAACAGAAACCATAATCACAAGAATTTACTTAGTTAAATAGACAGGATTAGGTTATTAAGTAACTCTGATCATTAAGTTCAATTCTGAGATTCATGGCAATTATGGCCAAAAGATCAAAAACAAAAAAGACATATCAGTTAAAATTTTGTTATAAGAGGGACACAAACTGGTTAAGAGAAAGATGTCATCATGATCCCTAATTCTGGAGGTAGTTTATCACATGGAGTATAGTTCAGGGGGAATTGGTGTGTTTGTTTTGTCTTTGGCCACAACAAGACTTTTTCAGTGTTCCTAGTTAGCAGTCCACATCTACCTTCTGAGTCCCTTCTTCATCTGCATTAGGACTCGGAAATGTGCAATCCTTCTTTCTCCTGATGACCACATTGACCTTCCTCATTCTCAGTGGAGAGCAGTTCTGAATAGGACATCTGTCTCTATTGCCAGAATGTTGTAACTGTTAGAAACTAGGATCTGGGGGGCAAATCAAAAGTCGTTTGTGTTCAGGCAAAGTAAATGGCCCACCGTTTGAAGACTTGAGCTGTTTTCATCAACCACTGGGTTTTCTTTGAAGTCCGTGGCTTCCTTTACATTTAAAATCCTTTCCCATTTCTTCCATCATGGACAGCTGCCAGATTTTTGTTAAAACAGTAAGCTGTGTGTGTCTCTCTCTAAGGACAATCTTTAGGGAGACAGGTTTCCTCCTGAAGAGGGCTGTGACAAGAAAGCTGCTGGTGTGTAAATGGGCGGATCATGGCAGATTTTTTTAATTGCTCAAATATGCTTTTGTGGAAAAGGAGGCCTCTGAAGCTTCCAGCAGCCTCCGTTGTGGCAAGACATATAAGACCGTGCATCCTTTCGAGACAGGAAATATCAAAGGCACCTCTGGTTACAGGCAACAGCTTAGACAGGCAGCAAGTGAGGGGGATGAGTTCCAAGGAGGGAGGTTTGCATTTATTACTTTTTGGAGACAGATATATGTTACTTCAAGACAACAGACAGAAGAATGCTTTCTTAAAAGTCCTGCCCATTTGTTTTGGACGCTTTTCTCTTAGTCATCTGCTCGCTGAATTCCTGGCTTAGCAAAGGACAGTGTTTGTTATTAATCGATCTAAGGATGAGTGGAGAAGAATGTGAAAACACTCTAAGCTGCTTTAAGGAAATGAAGATTTTAATGATATTTAGGAAACCTGAGATTTACCATTCTGGAACTTGTTTTACCTAACACTTAAAGATACCGATGACCTTAGAAATAGGCTAATTTTAACTGGCTTTTGTGAACTTGTCTTCCTCTCCCTGAGGTGAAAGCTGAGAGTAGCTCTCTCTTCTTTCTCCCTTTTTTCCTGTCACGTTGAGATGGGATTGGCGCACGGCACCATGTTCGTCTGTGTATGGCATCATGACCTGACCGACACATATTGTGACATGATTACCACAAGTTTAGCTAACATCCATCACCTCATTTAGTTATTTGAGAAAAAAATGTTATTTTTCCTCGAGAACTTTTTCATTCTTCTCTTTTTAGTAATCATTCTGTCTACAGTGGACAACCCTCACACTTGTAACTTCCTCTGGTTGCAAGACGTTTCTAAGAAGAGATTGGGGGGGAGGGGGGAAGGCAGCTACAAAGTGTCTTGTTCCTACTCTCCCTCCCCTTTCTCTGTGGAGGCCAGGTTACCTCAAAGAAGGGATATTTAGAGATGTTCATACATGTGTAAACAATATTTTCATCCCATTCTATCACAAACCATTCAGAGTTTTAGAATGCCTTTGGAAGCTATTGCTTTTTTATAAATAACAAAAAGAACAACCGTTTCCTAGAGAGCATTTATTGCTATAAACAGCCTCTCAAGTTGTCTGTTATCAAATATGCCGATGGTGATAAATTTTTTAGAAACTTTCAGTTAGACATTTATAATTGCCACGGTTCTCTTTCTTCACCCACTGCTTGCTTAGAAAGTTTGTAGTTATGCAGATTGTTCAGTTTTTGTTTTCTCCTAATGCTTTACTTCCACCAAGTGAGAGAGATATTTTTAAACCCTGTTGGCGGTTGAAACATAATATGAAATGTTGACCCAACAGGATACTGGCCTTCTTGAGGCTTTCCTGCTAGGATTACACGTCAGTGATTTTGGAATGCCATTAACTGTTACAGGCGTCCCTCACGCCCTAAAACGGGCACCTGAGTATTAGGACAATGAGATTCATTGTCTGTGATCAAAAAAGGTCAGCAGTTGTTTTCTTAATTGGTAAAATGCTGCATTGAAGTTGGCCATTAAAGGGCTAAATGTTAAAGCTTGGAAGGTCCGCATACCTCTGCGAATCAACCGGAGATACTGTGGCATTTCAATTGTTTAATCTCTGTGAGGAGCAGTGAAGTAGGGTAAAGAATAAAGAATATGAATAAAGAATATGACATGATGGCGATCTTCCTAAAGTTATTTTTAAGATCATTAAATAAATGAACTTAGCACGGCATACCAAATGTTAATGATCTCTTTGGTTAGTATGAATATTCTTTGTACCGATTTATGAGTAATTTTCAATAATTTACTTATGGAGGCTGCTCTTTTCACTGTGCAATTGTGAAATTGTTTGATGATTGACTTACTAATGAAAAGAAATAATTTCTTTTTCAAAGAGAGATAGAAATTAAGTAAATAGTGTGCCAATCCCCCAACACCCCTTGACCTACAGAGAGACTGATCTCTATCAGGTGGTATCTAGGGTGACTAATCGGAAATTCCTGAAAGAAGAGGCTATTTTCAATTCACTCTACTCTCTTCATAAAACAATAGGCAGTCCCATTTTGGCTAAATGTGTATGATCTAAAACATTTCTTTATTTCCTGGGCATTTGTTGTAACTCTGTTACACCTATAGGGTGTAAGTATGCCCTCTCTTACTTAATTTCTTTCCTGACTTTCACTTTCCTTTCCAAGGGAACACAGGTTTTTCTGTGAAGTGGTTTTATAAATGATAACCAGTGTGCTATTTTGTGTCATAAAAGCCCATCGGCCCAGGGAGTGTCTTAAACATTAGACGTGAAGAAAGTAGTGTAGGATAAAGACAGTAAGTAGTGTGCGAGCACAAGTGAAACATGACTTGATATTAAGTGTGTCGTTTTTAGTCATCTGGGGAGTCACTAAAGTAACGAGGTCTTGTATTGTCATGGTTTTTCACTTCATGGAACATTTCGGTGAAATGGGCCAAGTGTATCGTGTCCTCACTTTTCCACCATGTGTTGGAAAAGAAACAAATCAGTCTGAATACTCATCTGCAGATAAGCCTAGTAGTGGGACGCAGTAGTGAGGCTGGAGATTGAAGAGACCGTTGTAGGAGATGTGCTCACTTGGAGACGGGAGAGAATATGGGGCTTGGCGTGAGGGTAGCAGCCTGTTCAAGAGATCCCTGAGGAAGATGTCAAAAGTCTTGTCTAGCTCTAGTTCTAGTTCTTGGCCATGCCAAACTTCCTCTGTAACCTTAGAGCAGTCACTGTAATTTCTATGGACCACAACCTCCTCATCTGTAAAATCTCTTAGTTATTTCAGCTTTAAAAGGATATGAATTGGTAAATTTAAGTTGGTTTGTATGAGGTAACTTAAGAACCTTACTGCTGGGGATCTGTGAGAAAATGCACAATTCCAATTGAACAATCACAAGGATGCTTTTAGAATTCCAAGAGGCACAGAGACTGTGAAACACTAGACTTACTACTGGTTTATAAATTGGGAAATTCTGGAGTGGAAATGTGAATAGCCCTTTTCTGTGTTGATTAATTGCAGACCCCAGAGGGTATAAACGAAGAACAAAGGATTCAGGAGTTGGCAGCAATGGAAGAGACCCGGATAGCAATTCTCAATAACCTCGAGGAACTTGAACAAAAAATCAAAGATATAAATGACCAGATGGATGAATCTTCCAGAGAGGTATAAACCAGGGTTTGACTTTTTACCCTTCTCTTTTTTCCTCTCTTTCCTTCAGCTTAAAAATATTACTGCCTATTAGGGCATAGGCTTTGGAAGCAGAATACATAGAAATCAACATGAGTTAACATTTTTTTTTCAGTGAGTCCTGTATAGGGTAAAAATACCTTTTTTAAAATATTTCTTTTTTCCTTGTCTTTTTTTTTAAGTCAGATGAAACAAACATATGAAGCCATTTTTAACGAACTCTCGGTATAACCAATTTTGTCTTAACTAGTGTATGTTTTCTGACTTTCTACATGCAGATCTCAGCTGAGGTCCCACATATTTAGGTCTCCAAGTTCAAATCCAACAAACATTTTCTGAATATGCTCACTATGCGTTGGACATCATGTTGGTACACAGGGGGATTTGCGTATGAATCAGTCCTTGACCTCGCTTCTGGGCTTTGTAGACCAGAGAGGAAACAGACACATGGTCTGTTACTGTATCTCCATGGAGCAAGAAGGAACAAATGATTCTGCCTAGCATGTTTATACTCACAGATGATGCAGATAGCTATAAGTAGAAGGGGACTGCTCACCTGTCATCTTATACACAGCCCTTGGATGCCCCTCCTGCTGACATTGCTAAGAATCCATTGCTTGCATGCTGACTGGGTGTAATTTTCACCTCCCATGCTCTGTGGACAAAGAAAGACACGGCTGCTCCCAAGATGGTTCGTGCTTGAGCCTGAATCTGAGCAAATCGGCAAAATATTATTGAGAAGTAAGCAGAAGAGGGGTTATAGTAGAAAAATTAAATGATAGGTAGATTTCTTAGTGAATATATTGTGGGCTCACCAGCTTTCTTACGTAGGAATTCCGAATCTCAACTGGACTCTCGGAACTGTTCTCTATAGCACCAAAGTCCGGCTGATAACATAGTACTTTTTGAAATTTGTAGCCGTTAAAAATGCATCTCTAACGTGGGCAGTTGAGAATCTCTCTGAAAGTGAAACACCTCTGAGCTTTGTTTTGTGTCCCCAGTTGGATATGGAATGTGCTCTTTTGGACGGAGAACAGAAATCTGAAACAACTGAACTTATGAAAGAGAAGGAGATTTTGGATCATCTAAACCGGAAAATAGCCGAACTGGAAAAGAACATTGTCGGTGAAAAGACCAAGGTAAAAGAAAAGTATATTTGAATGCAATCTTTATGAGTAACATGGTGGTTCTATTTGTTTGGATTTAAATGTCATATGAATTCCCTTGGTTTTGGATTTGTGTGTCATGCTCCTACAGACAGTAGTACCAGAGGAAAGTCTTAAGATGAGGTAAGTTCTTCCCAAAGAACCGTCAGGGACTGAGCAGCAGGTGCTAAGGGAGTAGAGCCCATGAAACTTTCGAGCTGATAGGAAAGCTTCTCCTACTTGAGATGAGTGACTTAATTGCTTTTTTCCAACAGCCTTGCCGCTCTTCTGATTGTGCTGTGTTTTTTTGAAAAATGGTTTTAGTATACTAAACTTCTTAACCACTGGTGTCCTATAGGGGATGACTTAAGCATATTTGAATACGGTTGTCTTTTTTTTTTTTTTTTTTGTCATTTTTCTGGTTGTTATTTTCTCCGGGAAATAGTTTACTTACTCTCCTACCACATTTGGAGTCAGTGATGGCTAAACTAAGCCTAAAATTAAAAAATGAAATTCCGATTTAGGAAAGAGAAAGCAAACAAACTTTAACACGTTTTTTTCTTTTTTCCTTGCTCACCATCTTCTTTACTAAGCCGAGAAAAAGACAAAAAATTCCGTTTGAGCAAGTTCTAGTAGGCAAGGATTTCTATGTGGAAGGATTTCTGCTGAATGCGGCTTCCTTTTTTAGGCTCTTCTTTGTTTGAGACCTATAAATAAGGGCATTTGATCTTGGTGCCAGAGAATGAGCTCAAAGTGATATTGTCAGAAATTGATGTCAGACTAAAAGCTGCACATCAATTTCTTGGTTGCCTGCTTGTCAAGATTAACTACACAGCTTTTTCACATTAAGTTTTATGTATGTTCCTTCAAGCTCCAGGCTTTGAAACAGTAAAGAATCCATTTGGGTAGGTGGTATGTATGTCTTTAAAAGCTCAAAACCAAGTCAAAGGATTAATTGTCTAGATCTGCACTTAAGGAGGATGATGCTTTTCAAAGATTCTGCCCTGATACAGCAAGGAACACTGGGAAGCAGTAGATGTGTTTGTTTGGGGTGCGTATTAGTATTTTACTATTTATGTCATACTGGAAAACTCATGGGACATAGGATAGGGTATCCTGTTATCTATGAGCCTCTCTGCCTTCCCCATCCATGTAGCATGTGGTTATTTATCTTTGTGCAGCCCACATATGGCACGACCCACAAATTCTATTTGTCTCCATCATTAGCATGAGACAGAAAAGTGAAGCAAGTAGGGTCAATGCTTAACCCCACTTCCCAGGGAAAGTTGTGTCATATTCTGTGGCCCTCAGGGCATAGTAGACCTCCAGGAACACGGGCAGAAACAAGAAAGGAGGCCACCTCCATCCTTCCTATTATTGTGTTGGTAAGCCTGACAGACGCTCTGCATAGGAGAGGGGACAGTGGAGGCTTTAAGTGTGGGATTGGCCCTTGCAGCTGTTGGGAGATTCATTAGTCTTAGAAAGTTGGATTATTGTCTGTCATCACACAATGTGAAAAATGGCAGAAACTGGCTTTGGGATTCCAGAGAAGGATGAGGGAAGTGGAAACAGACCGGGTGAGATGATGTTATACATACTTTTGACAACCAAAGTCAAATAGAGACTCAGCACCACTTGGCAGCATTATTGTGTTTTTCAAAGAAACTTAAACCATTTTATGACATGGCTATTTCATTCTTTTACTCTACTCAAACCTCTGGTCCATTTTCCTCCCGCTGAGATGACCTCACCACCTACTTCCCTGAGAAACCAGATGTATCCCATCCCTTCAAGCTAAGGAGGGTTCCCTCTTCCCCTCAAAGATAAGTGCCTTAAAGGTCAGTTCTTGTACCCTATCACTCCATTGTGAGCCCTCTTCCTCACTTCCTGATTTACCATTCCCCCAGATGCAGTTGGGTGAGGCCCCCACTATTCCATCAGGTTTGTGCCTGTTAAGACTCCTAAAGCCCTAGGTGCCACCCACCTCACTGCATGCTTTTTAGTCCTCTTGTGATCAGACTTCCTGAGCAGCATTCAAGACAGGGGACAAACCTGTGTCCTTGCCCTGGCCCCTCCCCGCCCCACCCCTTGGCCTCTGGGTGCCCCCTCATGTGGTATTCCTTGTCTTTCTCTTATTCATTGTCTCTGACTTTTCCAACTGAGTTCCCTTTGCTTGTCCCTCTGCCTCTATACAACCAGTTGTTAGAGTGTTTGTCTCTGAGCTGAACCCTCTTCTCTTGTAGCCTCACATTCTTTTATAGCCACGGCTTCCCATCACCTGTATATGCTGGTGACTGTCGAGTGTATGTCTTTAGCCTACAACCCTTTTCTGAACTTCTGACTCCTATCCAGTAGCCTACCCGACATCTACACTCAGAAATTTCACGGCTATTGCCAAGTGAACACTCATAATGAACTCTTGATCCTTCCCCTTGTCTTCCAAATCCCTCCCCGGCCACCCACCCACCCCTGCCTCCCCACCCCCCCGCCCTGGCCTCCACCAGTCCTCTTCTTCCTCCAGTTTTCCCAGTCTGGGCGATGGCATATAGAGCCACCTCTAGGTCCAAATAGAAACCTGGAGGTAGATCTTGACACTTCTTTTTCTCCATCACCCTCACATTATAGTGATTCCAGAAAGAGTTCCCAATTACTTCAACCTCTCAGCATCTCCACTAACAGCCTTCTCTTCTAAACCATCAGAATCTCTTCTTTAGTTAACATTCCATTTGCTTTCCTTTAGTTCCTTCTCTTCACAGCAGTGAGAGTGATCTTTAAAAATACAGAAATTGGGTCATGGTGCACCTGGGTGGCTCAGTCAGTTAAGTAAGCATCTGACTCTTGATTTCAGCTCAGGTCATGATCCATGGTGAGCATGGAGCCTGCCTGGGATTCTTTCACTCCCTCTCTGCCCCTCTCTCATTCGCTCTAGATAGATAAATAAATAAGTAAATAAGTAAATAAATAAATAAATAAATAAATAAATAAATAAATATTAGATCATATCATTCTGATTTGTGTTCCAGCATATTTTATATAAATCTTAATTCCTGAGCTGGCATGTGCCTTTCTGTCATTTTCCCCTCCTTCATATGATGTGCACAGTGGCCTTCTTTCTATTTGTTTAGACAGCCATCCTCCCCCACTTCCTGCCAGATCTGTTTCCTTGCAGATCTGTTTCCCATGCCTGGAATTCCCTGCCCCATATTCCATATCTTGTCGGTTCTGTCCTTCAGGGCTTAGGTTCATTGTTAGCTTTTCAGAAAAGCCTTTTCAGGCTGTTCCAGTCCGGAGTGTGTTCTCCCTGTTGTTCTTTTAGTCCTTTTACAAATCACATTTCATGATTCACATTTGCTTTGGGCTTGTGAGGTATTGATCTCCCTCTCTAGCCTGTGAAATAGAGCAAGGCCCCGCTAGCCACTGTTTACCCAGCTTACGGGAGATGTTAGAATACCACCCAGCATGCGTTGGGAATAGTGTCCCTGCGTCTCCTGCTAACAGTGAGTCCAGGCTGGGCCTTAACAGAAACACAGAGCCAAACACCTGCTCCAGAGCTACGTGCTGCCAAGTTCAGGCCATCTGGGATGGTCTGCTTATGTGCACATGCCAGTGGATTTCTAGTCAGGCTGCCAGTGGAGACCGAGTGTAAGACAGAAGGAGGAAGTGGCCTTTGCCCTTTTGGATCTCGTTTCCTTTTCTATACACCTGTTGCTGCTGTCAGACATAAACTGTGGAATGAGAAAACCAAAACCTGAAAAGATATCCCTGCCAGGCAAGCTCTGCTTCAGATGTTGATGGCACATCCTGTGAGCCTGGTCCTAGTGTTTTGGAGACAAGGCCTGGGGCCATAGGAAGAAGGCTTAATAACACCTCAGATTTCAAACACTGGTGTGAAATTATCGACATCGTTTCCTTGGCGATCGAGGCCAGTCTTTACTATTGTCTCTTACCGGCTTTGGGGACTGTGATTCTGTTTTACCTATTTGGTATAAATGAATGTACAGGTATCACTCGCTGCAAAAGTTCACGTTATGCCACTTCACGTTTGTGCAAGACCTCCATTAGTACCTGTTTTCACTAACTCAAAGGAACCGCAAGAGGATTTGTGCTTTTATGAAAAAAGGCAGGAGGTGAAAACAGCCTTCAGGTGTGTACCGCACTCAGCGTTTACCCCGCAGGAAGCAGCAGAGTGGCGCCCCCAGGCGCCCTCCCCGGGAACTACAGCAGCCTCTTAGCATCAAGCCCCCACCGCCTGACCATTTATGTCGTGCGTCAGTTAAATGGGAAGATGTGTCCTAAGGTATCAGAAAAACCTAACAGAGGTTATTGGGGGGGGGGGGGGGGGGAGGTGTCTGGGAATGCTTAAAACTTTCCCCCTATAAATTAGTGGTAATTGCTTCTTTGCTTTACACCCTTTACGCTTTATGAAAGGTTTCATAGGAGCGTTCCACTTTCAGGTACAGGGGGAAACCTGTACGTTAGAGATGACTACTATTCATTATATGTTACCATATAAAATATAAACTGTAGACATATTTATATATACAATATAAAACAGAGACCATGTGTTCAATTATATATTTACTGAACATTTTTGCAGAGGCTCCCTGAGCTCACTTTCCCTCTGCCCTCATGGGTTCCACTGTCAAGACCATCAAGACGTCCATTTCCATGCGGCTCTATACCACCTGCCTGTCATGTCCTCAGACAGTAGCTACATCACACATAGAGTCTCTAGGAACACGGATAAACCCTGCACAAATACAAGTATCGGACTAGAACATAAGTCCAGAGAGGATATTTATTTGAAGAAGTGGTAAGCAAAGAGGCCATAGTGTTTTTCTGGGGCGAGTAAAAGGAGAGACAATTACTAATCTCTGCCCTAGTGAACCGATTCAGTTTAATGAGCTTGGTGACAGAGCAGAGAAGCCAGCAGAACCATGAAGCTCAGTTCTGGCGAAGGCCTGGTTGTGGACTGGCTTCCCTTCTTTCCACTCTCCCTGCCCCCCCCCCCACAACTTTCCCCCTCTAAGCAAAGCCAAAGGAAGGGACTGCTGAGCAGGTGTGGACATACGCATTTCTTTATGTAGGTTTCCTTCTGGTTTTGCCTATTTCTGACTACATTAAGAACCCAAAACTAAAAATAGTTTTCCAATTTCCTCTACTTTATTATAGAGGAATTGCAATTTCCTCTAAGATTATTCTCTTTGTCTCCTTTGGCATACAAAACTCCGTAGTTGTACTGAGGTTCAGTAAAATGGTCAAGGAGGGGCTGTGCGTCCGTAGTCTTGTTGAAGAATCTTTCCATTACCCGGATGCTCATCATAAAGCTCAACCATTCTTTATTTTAGGATCTGTCCCCACACAGATAGATTATGGTGTTTTGTTGTTTTCCTGGCCTGTACATTTTCATAACAAAACAGGCTTAAAAGTGTGAGTTGAAGCTTAAATCACTCTATGCCATACGCCATGTTCCACAATGAAATCTTAAGTTATTTGACTCATTTTTCTACAATAAGCGTATATCATTGTATCTTAAATGGTTAAATTTTATTCCCCATTATTATCTTGCCAAAGTACCTGTTACTTCCTCTCCATCCTTCCTTCAGAGCCAGGGGAAGACAGAGAGCCTGGCCCCAAATTCCTCAGCAAAGTGTTAATGCCTCTTGAGTACAGAGTGTTTGCCAAGTCACAGTCATGTTCAGAAGGGACCCAGCCCTTCCCGTGCCTCTTTCTTACATTTCAAAGTCAGCTCCTTGGCTAGAGGAAGTGGAAGTATATCGTGGGATTTGGGGATTAAATCAACAGGATTCCAGATTAGGGTTATTTTTTCTGGCAGTTGTTTGATTATATAAATCCCTAGTGTTCTAATTCTCCAGTTTTTTTGATACTAAACATCCATCAATTGTGTAATTAAAATGTCAAAACCAGAGGGGGAAAAAAAATCTTAAGAAAGGAGTATAAGGATGTGTCTCTTTAGAAGCAGGCAGACAATGAGTTCTCAGCTCCCAACGTTTGTTGACATAGGTCCATAATCTTTTCTCTGCAATTCTAAAATCTGAAAAGTTTTGTGGAGGGAAAAAAAAGTCATTTTGTGAGATCGGCACCAAAAGGTAGTTGGTTGCAAAACCTGACTTTGACTGATATTCACACTTGTGTGAATATTTGTAAGTAGCTGCAGAAATTGAACCATGTTTGATTGCAGGTACTGTCCCCGGATCTTACTGGAAATGCCTTTTAATGCCTGTTCCCAGATCTTATTGGAAATGACTTTATATGAACTGTGTTACCTCTGTAAAATTCAGAATATTCATAAATCTGGAACACATCTGGCCTTAAGAATTTCAGATAAGTGATTTTAGACCTAAAACAATTGCCTAATCTATGAACCTGTGAGAATGCCTACCTACCAAGCCACAGGGTTTAAGAACTAGAAGGAAAGGTGTTCTCAGGGTATATGGAAAGGACTTTGGATTGACTGCCCTTAGAAATGATGGCTTGGGTACTATGAATTTTAACACATCACTGTAACAACTCCAAATCTGACCCAGTGTTGCATGAAACACACTCAAATACTTTAGTATGTGCTGAGTTCTGTGCTAAACAGTTTGGAAATTAGAAAGGTGGGCCTTAAGTCTTAATAAAATCTTTATTAAGCTAATAGGTTGCCAGATTTAACAGCAATTATATATATTATATATATAATATATAATATATATATCGCCTATATATATGTGTGTGTGTATATATATCCTATATATATGTATGTGTATATGTATATGTATATCATAAATACATGCCATCTTATAGATATTTATATATAAACATAAACATAAATATAAATATAAACGTATAGGATGCTCAGGTACATTTGAATTTCAGATAAACAGAAAATAATTTTTTGGTGTAATTATGCCCTAGGCAATATTTGAGACATACTTACATTAAAAGATCATTTGTTTTTTATCTGAAATTCAGACTTAACTGAGTGTCCTCTATTTTATCTGGCAGCCCTACAAGCTAATAAAGTAAGCATCTTTTTAGAGTAATCTTGAACCATCTGCTTACCAAGTATTACTTACATGTGGTAATATTATTTTTTCTTTGGTATCCAAGAATTTTCTGTGTAATATTGAGATTCAAATAGAGCTAGCAAGTTAAATTTCAGTTCCTTCAAGAATACAACTTAAAAGAGAGAAAACTTGTGTTACTGTCTTCTAACCACATGTCCAGCAAAATAAGTGGTCCTATGATGAGCTTTGGATTATTCAGTTCATTAAGAATTATTGGTAATTCATGTGTACAAGTTCCAACTATCTAGGGTGAACCCATACACATTCCTGATCGTTTGTATGACTAGAAGAGGGCCACTTTGCCTCTGAACTTGAAATGCATCATCCCTCTCTGAATGCACCATGGTTATTGGAATCTCACAGTTCTTTTGGTTTACTTGAGACATTTAATCTGAATGTAAAAAATCACACAATTGCGGTGTTACTTCTAAGAGGGGCCTTTTACACTATAAAGTAAAGGTGCTAAAGTCAAATGTTTTAAGAACAGTCATTGGTGCCTTGTGTATTAATGTCCCATGTCTTCATTAGAAAAATCAAATTGTTGGGCCACCTGGGTGGCTCAGTCGGTTAAGCATCTAACTTTGCCTCAAGTCATGATCTCATGGTTCCTGCGTTCAAGCCCCACATTGGGCTCTCTACTGTCAGCACACAGCCTGCTTTGGATCCTCTATCCTCCTCTCTCTGTCCCCCCCTCTCAAAAATAAATAAACATTTAAAAAAAGAAGAAGAAAGAAAAAGCAGATTGTCAATTGCCTGTGCCTCTCACATCATCTTAGTTGGCTCATTCAGTGGTTTCCAGCCTGGCTGTGTATCAGAAAACATGGAGGGATTTTTAAAATGCTCATTCCCAGGTTGCCTGGGTGGCTGGGTCGGTTAAGCCTCCTACTCTTGACCTTGGCTCAGATCATGATCTCATGGTTCGTGAGTTTGAGCCCTGCATCAGGCTCTGCTCTGACAGTGTGGAACCTACTTGGGATTCTCCCTCTCTCTGCCCCTCACCCACTTACGCACCCTCTCTAAATACATGCATACATGCGTACATAAATGAAATAAACTTTAAAAAAAAATGCCCATTCCCTAGCCTTCTGCTCCTGGATGTCTGACTGAGTGGAGACCTGGAAAATAGTATATTGAAAAACCCACCCAGGTTTTTCTAATGTAAAGTTGGGGCTAAGAACCATAAAGCCAACTGGGCTATATTTTGTGAGGACAGTGATCAGGCTCCCTCTTTTCTCTACTTACAGTCCCCTTAAATATTTACTGAGTGAATAACAATAAACAATTCACCATGGAAACAAATGTAAGTCTGATTTTATATACTGACTTCTGCTTTAATTTGCTGTGAATAATTTACCTTTTAGGCACATCCATCTTAAATATTAAAAAAAGAAAAGGCAGAATCTGGCAATGAATGTGTGACCCAGTTGCATTTTGCCAGTACAGGAAAACAAGTCAACTCAAGAGCAGTGCTAACATAAGCAACCATGTCTCCAGTGAAGTCACATTCTGGTTTTGGTCGTGTAAATGCACCCTCGTACATCTGGTTTTCCTGGAGTGTTCCAGTTCCTTGTAATCTTATTTTTTCAACAAAGTTATATCTGTTAAATTTACTTAAGATTTATTAAATGGACTCATTAAAATTTAATAAATTCATTAAAAGTTTAAATTTTATTTAATTTAAAATTTGTTACAATTCACTCAAATACATTTATTTCCTGAAAATAAATTCGTGACTCCAAAAAAAATGTTATGCTTTCTGCCAATTTGGTGTTTGCTGTGCCTATAGTAATTAGAATAGGTGAGTTTGCCAGTTTAAATCTGGGGAAAGGAAATAACACCAGTTTTCATACCTTACATGTCAAAAGCAAGAATCTCTGAACCCTGGAATGCCATCAATTTGCCCATATATTTGTCTTCACTGTAAAAGGTGAGGTTTTCAGTTCTGATTAACTAGTTGCCTAGAGCCAATTTTCCCTTGGAAACTTCCTGGACAATAAATAGAAGATAGGAATATTAATTTCTTTCTGGCTGGCACGGGAGTGATATCACCTCTGTGGTCCTCTCTGATTTATGGCCAGGCCCCAACTGCCACTAGACCTTTCATCCTTCCTTTGCCCTAGCTTTGGCCCCACTAAGCTTTCGCTCTGAGACCCAAGTAGTGGTCACAGCATTATTGGTAAACCAGAGGAGCTGCGGAAGGTTCTGATGGTGCCCGCTTGCATAATTCTTCTAACTGCCCCTTTGTATGGGATTGCAAAGCATTTTCAGCACCTCAGAAGGAAGGCACTATGCACACAGAAGGTACTTTTTATTAGTTATCTGTGCTTATTAGTAGTAATAAAAAATTGAAAAAAATAATTTTAAAACTTGAGAGCATGATAAGAATACTTTGGGGGGGCCTGGGTGGCTCAGTCGGTTAAGCATCTGACTTCGGCTGAGGTCATGATTTCACGGTTTGTGAGTTCGAGCTCCGAATTGGGGCTCTGTGCTGACAGCCCAGAGCCTGAAGCCTGCTTCAGATTCTGTGTCTCCCCCTCTCTCTCCCCCTCCCCACTCACACTCTACTTCTTGCTAAAAAATAAATAAACATTAAAAAAAATTTTAGGGGCGCCTGGGTGGCTCAGTCGGTTGAGCATCCGACTTCGGCTCAGGTCATGATCTCACAGTTCGTGATTTCGAGCCCCGCGTCAGGCTCTGTGCTGATAGCTCGGAGCCTGGAGCCTGCTTCTGATTCTGTGTCTCCTCTCTCTGCCTCTAACCCACTCGCATTCTGTCTCTGTCTCTGTCAAAAATAAATAAACATCAAAAAAAAAAAATTTTTTTTAAAGAAGAATACTTTGGTTATTTCTTTGGATTTGAGACCTATGTTTCAGGCCAGTGCCTTTCTATGTAATCAAATATTGTATCAATGTTTTCTAGCAAATGTAACTTTAAATTTACACTTTTGCACATACTGGATTGGATAGTTTTCTTTTTTCTTTTTTTCTTTTTTTTTTTTTTAGCTTTCTTCTTGGATCTAGAATTGCTGCAAAATCCAATGATACAGTATCTAGAAATAGAACTTTTTTTGGATAAAATTCTTTTTTTTTAATGTTTATGTATTTTTGAGAGAGACAGAGACAGACTGAGCGGGTTAGGGGCAGAGAGAGAGGGAGACACAGAATCTGAAGCAGGCTCCAGGCTCCGAGCCGTCAGCACAGAGCCCGATGCCGGGCTCGAACTCAGGAGCTGTGAGATCATGACCTGAGCTGAAGTCGGAGGCTCAATCAACTGAGCCACTCAGGCGCCCATTGGATAAAATTCTTTTGCTGTGTAAATAGGGCAATCTTTGATCCATACACAGAAGAAATAATACATTTTCTTATCCAAAAGTCAACAGGTGTTTTGTATTGCTGGTTGTATTAAAGGGGAAAAAAATGATTCATTCTGAAACTAAGGAAAGAATCTAAGTGGCCCTAGTGTTTTGAACTTTACTGTGAATGAACACATGATAATCCTTCATTCTGTGAACCATGCCATTCTCTCTCCAACTTCTGCACTGTCCATGTGCACGGTGGACACAGTTGCCATTAAAGACTGAAGAACTTTCTGGATAGTCTCTGAAAGTTGCAGAGGCATTTTTAGATTGATATAGGAAATAGGATTCTCAGTTTTATGACTTCTGGATTTAATCATTTTGAGAGAAAAAAGAATGTACTTCTAAATCTAAATATACATTTCTTTTTTTGTTTATTTATTTTATTTTATTTTTTTATTTTGAGAGAGAGATAGAAAGCAGGCAAGGGAAGGGCAGATAGAGGGAGACAGAATCCCAAGCAGGCTCCACACTGTCCACACAGAGCCCGATGAGGGGCTTGAACTCGCAAACCGTGACATCGTGTCCTGAGCCAAAGTCAAGAGTCAGACGCTTAACCTAAGCCCGAGCCACCCAGGCACCCCTGAATATACATTTCTAAAATGCCCTTGACATTTTCAAGTTTTCTGCCAAAAATGGAGACCTAAGTGAACTGGTATGGGTTTTTGTGTCGTACAGTTTTAGATTTAAACCATAACCTCTTTTGTAAAGAATTTAAATATATGTTTACCCAGGAAATCGTGGCCATTTGGATGAAGACATTATAGTAAGTATTATTTTATAGGACTACTGCAGGAGCTTCATCTTTTAAACAAACCCTTCTCTGATAATGCTTAGAAGGCAGTGTCACCGCCACCAGTGTGCATAGAATGAACTAAGGAGAGTCAGGTGGTGGTCACTGCGTGTACTGAGGGTCAAGCCACGGTAGTGCTTCATGAAGTAGGCTGTGTAGGCTGAGAGAGTTACACCAGGTAAAATTTAGCTTTCAAGGCTTCAGAGCCTCATGAAGAGAACAGGAGTTGGGAAGCAACTACACAGCACTACACAGGTCGAAGTATTGTTTCTCGACTCAATAGGTGACACGTCAAGCTGGATAGTCACTGAATTACAGGATTTGTCTGGTAGACCTGCATCCAGAGTCACTTTGGAGTGTGTGACTGGGAAGGACTGAGTGTTGTCTCCTCCTTTCTCTTCTGTTTTCTGATTCCCGGTGTTCTCCTTTCCTTTTCCCCATAATCCATGTTTCAAGTATTTCTTATGTCAGTCAGTGTAGAGAAGTCTTCATCTCCACAGTAAACGTCACACGTTGTTGGTGTATCTGAACTGCACAATACGCCTTCCCTTGCTGTTTTGTCAGGCTTGATTTCTCCCTTGCTCTCTCAGCCTTTGAATTCAGTGCTCCTCTTAGAATCAGATTTTCTAATTGCTTAAGCTTTGAAGTTTGCTAAACAGCTAGACTTATTTCAGATGACCGGGGAGACAGCTAGTGCATCTGGCAGACTTCCGACCTGAGAACAAAGTTACAATAATTTCCAAAGCTTGCTTAACAAATGTCTTGAGTACATTGGAGCACGACAGTACTTGAGGTAAATGCCTGGTTTCCTTTGTCTGGTTCGCTGCCAAGGGACTCTTTGCAAGGCTGTCTTATAAATTTGGTTGGCATTTCTTTTGTTCTTGGTTGACCGTTGACCAACATCGCCGTTGCTTCCTTCGCTCTGTAACATGGTGGAAGGAAGGAGGAATGGAAGGAAAGGCGGGGGTCATTGCCTACACTCAGAAAAGTGGGCCATGTTTTGAGAATGCAGAAATGGGACCCCCTTGTCTTTACTTCCACTTATACCCCCTTATCTTAGTCACTAGCAAGGTACGTTTCAATATTCATAGGGTATCTCATTTGTGTGTATGTGTGTTTGTGTTACCCTTGGGAAATATTCACTAACGCCTGCCTCGGGTATGAAGGTAATTTCTGTTCTTCTATTTTCTGATTTCTGAACTTCAGGAGAAGGTAAAGCTTGATGCTGAAAGGGAAAAACTAGAGAGGCTTCAGGAGCTTTACTCCGAGCAGAAGACCCAGCTGGACAATTGTCCTGAGTCCATGAGGGAACAATTACAACAACAACTGAAGAGGGTCAGTAGCAAACAGGAATGTGTCAGGTTTTTTTGTTTTTGTTTTTTGGTGTCTTTTCGATTAAGTTCTACTTACCTATGACTTCTACTTCACGTAGCGTAAATTTGCATAAGTTCTAGTCATTAGATACTTTTTAAATAGAAATATGCATGCTGACGATATATATATATTATTTCATGCTAATCAGTTAAACAACTCCTTGTCAGAATCCTTCACTAATTTATAATGCAGAAACAGTCCTGGAGTCATTCTCCAGAACAAAAGAGAGCTATTCCTGACATATAACTGACACCAAGATTGTAGCATTTCAATCGACTGACATCTTTCCCTGCACTCTCTGCTACATCATGAGTACTGTTTGCCCTTGGATGATTTTATACTTTGGTCCAAAAATTATCCTATTTTCTGACTTGCTTCCCATCATCACTCGTTGTTGTTTTTTTCTTTCTGCTTCTTAGTGACATTGAATTCATTAGCACAACCACAGCAAACGCCAAGGCCCAACCTGCAGGTCAATGCCTTCAACGTCTTCTCAGGCGAGCTTCATAATTTTTTAAAGCTCAGTGCCGCACGGGCTTTGTAGTTGGACTTTATTCTCGGATCATTAAAGTTGGCAGTGCTCACCGTGACCACGCTGTTATCCGCTGCAATGAGGCTCCTGGGGTAGATAGTTTCACAAACACCAGCAAGACCACTTGATATTTCAGAGTCTCTCATCAACTGAGTTATTTGCTATAAACAGCGACCCAAATAAACTCTGACCTTGGCGGAGCAGTCATGAACGGTCTGAGGTCTCGAAAGGAGTCACGTAATAGTAGTTTGTGTGAAGTGACTAACAATTTATGATTCCATGTGACTAGAAAAGAAGGCACGTTTCATTCTTGGGAGTAGGCAAGTTGAAACATCCGCTAAGAGAGCCACCCTTGAAAATGTTTAAGATTGCTTTTAATACAAAAATGTTTGATACCTTAGAGTATCACCAGCTTATGAAAAATTACATCTGAAACTTGAATGTATCACAGAGACTGAAAGCATCTTAATAAATAGTACCAAAGGCAGACAGGTTTACCTGAAGCATAATGATTTTAATATTTTAACAAATAGTAAATTTCTTACTAATATTGGATGAAAAAAGTCCCAGCAGTGTTTCTTCCTCGTTACTCATGTTATTGTATACAGCTGAATTTGCTGGAAGAAGATAAAACTTCCTGTCCCTCAATGTCATAATTCTCTGGAAATCTTATGATAAAAACAATTGGGGAAAATAATTGTATTTGTAAAATCATTTTCATTTGCAATTTGTTTGCGTTTATGCCAGTTCACCATAGAGACTGAGAGACGGACTTTTATATTTGTTTCCTGTTTTTCAACTCTCCTTATTACTGAAGATTTTACACCGTGGCCGTAAGACTTTATTTAGAGTCGGCAGCAACTTCTATATGTTGTTCTTCTCTGCCTCTGGTTACCTAGTTATTGCTTTGCCTTCTTTATCAACATGGCTGCACATAACAGTTGGAGGATTTTATTAAGAACCTGGACTCAGACTGATACAAATAATGATGGCTTCATCTAGCCTCTACAGGATAACTTATAAACTTATGTCTGTTCTAAGGATGTTGACTGCAAAGGAGGACAGGGTATTCCACTCTTTCAAGGCAGAGACCCCTTCTTCTTCCTCTCCAAGCGGAGTGTAAAATTCATATTGCAAACCCCTGTCCTTGGGAGAGATAACTGGCTTGTAGTAGTAACAGCTTCTGTTCACCTGTATTAAGAAGTCTACCGATTCTATTTTACAGGGATGACGACCAGAGTAACTTTTCACCAATCCCGTGACCTAATCAGTAAAAAGTTCACGTAGTTCATGAGAAGTCCGTTCATGCTAAGAACTTCCTGTGTTACCACAGCTCATTTCCCTTCAGACTTCAAACACATCAGAATACCACCTCATTACAAAGCTTTCCTGAGGCATTTAAACTAGATCCAATAAAGGTGGTTTTATTACAACGAATTTCATTAGGTGGCGAGTCATACAAAATAAAAAAATAAACAAAAAAGAAGAACATCATTGTTTTAAACCATGTGTTGTCCCAAATACTTAAGCTGAAATTCTGGAATGATTTTTTGCATACAAAACTATGGATTTATGACTGGGCTTCTCCATCTTCTTTTTTTTTTTTTTTTTTTAAGTTTTTTCATTTTTGAGAGTGTGAAGAGAGAGAGAGAGAGACAGAGCATGAGTTGGGGAGGGAGAGAGAGAGAGGGAAGGAGACACAGAATATGAAGCAGGCTCCAGGCTCTGAGTTGTCAGCACAGAGTCCGATGTGGGGCTTGAACCCATGAAGCGTGAGATCATGACCTGAGCCGAATTCAAACACTTAACCCACTGAGCCACCCAGGCACCCCAGACTTCTTATATCTAATTCCCTGCCTTAGAAGCAGAATGCGGTTTCTGTCTGAGTAGTTGTATACATACAACTAGACATGGGTTCACCAGTTGAATTGTTCCCTGGGATGCAAGCATTTTGGAAAAGAAAGCAGAAGTTAAAGGTGTCTTTTGTTTGCCAGGATAAGTTCTACTATTAAACGAAGGAGACACCTGGCTAAGACAGTTTTCAGATGCTTTTGATGATTTACTCAACTGAATGGTTGATTTCAATCTCTTGATTTAAAAAAAAAAAAAAAAATATATATATATATATATATATATATATATATATATATATGTATATATATTCAGTGATATCTATAATTAGGAGACCATTTTTCTCACTGGCTTTACAATCAGTTTCTCCTTTAAACTTAGACAAGTCATTCAACCTCTATGGGCCTCAGTGTCCTCATATTATGAAATGAGGAGGTTGCTTTAATGATTTCCATTGTCTTCCAAATTCCAAAGATGTGCATTTGTTAAAGTGTTTGACTATTGGGCATAAGATGGAAAAGTGTTAACAAATCCTGAGCCCCACTTAAATTTGTTTTCAAAGTTGGCCTTGAGCTGTCATGAGATTGTTACTGTACCACATACCGTATCTATTCTCTTCTTCTGTCCCTCTGCTAAGCAAAGAAAACATTAAGGTCTGCACATAAACTTCTGCCATATAAATTCTCAAAACAATTATTAGCAAGAAGGAATGGCATTGAATTTTCTTGGGTGCAGCTGTTTTATTTCCTTTCACTCCTGGCCTTTGAGGTTGCCAGCCAGTAGAGATTTGTAATGTTCCTTTTAGAGAGTGAAGTTGAGTTACAATTTTCATTCAAGTAGTCATGGCCTTGACTTTGAGCTTCCTGTATATATTACTCTGCGCTCAATGAAGCTACTCCTGCCCCCAAATTCCATCCCCTGAATTCTTATTCTTATCCAAAATCTTTGCAAGCTTTTTTCCCCCACCAAGTTGTGTTTCTCTTACAGTGTAAGTTTACATACACACATTCTAATTGTTTAGATAACTTGATCAGATGATTATACCAGCAGATTCTGAGTGCTCAGCCTAGCTTTAATTTTCAACCTTCCTACCCAGTGTGCTGTTATTGTCATGCAACAGTTTAAATATTTACTACAAATTAGTGGCTCTGTGACCTTCATGGGGTTAAGATAACAAATGCTGCATTTTAACCAGATGTGGAGTAAGTGACTGACTGGTGTAGTGTGTATATTGTGAGACATATGCCCACTTCGAATAAAGATTATTTATATACTAAAAAAAAAAAAAGGTTTATGAAATTATTTATCTCAATAATCTTTAGCCACAAACCAAACTTAATGGAAAGACCTTAAAAACTTGGGCATGCATGACCACATGGGTAAATATATTCACTGATGTATTGCTTCAAGACTACAGGTATTTTGTTTCAAGACATGATACTTGAGTTCTCTCTTAATTACTTCTATAGTGACTAGATTTGGTCCAAACTCATTAATTCCTTTAGAAGTTATAAGCATAACATGTCTGATAAACTTGAAATGTCAACCAATAACTTCAAACCAAGACCACTTTCTGTTTGGCCAATTAAAATATAAAAAAGTGCTAAGAAACGCTGAATATATTTTTCAAACTGTTTTTCCTGCTCTTAAGTTTTAAGAATCCACTGTGTTGACATAATAATCTTGTTGCTATAGTGTTGCTTGTAATTGCATGGTAGCTAATAGTCCTTCTATGAATCATCTCCAGAATAAAATTCATTCCAGAAGGCAGAAACGTATTATTCCATTTGATTAAAAGGCTCAATTTATCACTTACATTAAAAAAAGGGGGTGGTATGTTTAAAAACTGATATAAATCTCATTTATCATATTTATTTATCCAACTCTTTGTGATGTTTTGGTTGAAAGAAAAAATGCCCTGGCTGTTTTACCTATGTAGAGTTGTAAACCATATAGCCTAGCTGCTGTTTCTTTTGGCCATATATTACTTACAAATTATATATTTTTAAAAAAATATTCTATACATATACCGCATTTATGGTTTTGTCAAAGGCTCCAAAATTAAGTTTTTTTCATGTAAATTGAAGAATAATTTATACAACATGAGCCAGACTCTGCACAGATACAGATTCACGTCTGTCTTCAGACATTTCATAGGTTAGGAAATACCTGTCCTAGACCATCTGATTTTTGTGATTTCTGATCTTTCTTAAATGTCTTCAAATTGTTCCCAAATAGTAGTGCTTAACCATTTGAGTGACTCTTTGTGCCTAATGAATGCTGTGGTTCCACTCTTTCCAGTAAAAATCTTTGTAAGCAATTTTACGGGATTCGCAGAAGCCCAGTGTAAAAATACCAACCTCAAACTGTTTTCAATGACTTCTCTTTTAAATAAAATTATTTGAGCATACATGCCTATGTATATGAAGATAGGTCATATAATATTATAAATATGTATACTGCATACGTGCTCAAAAATATATATTTATTCAAAATAGTGTACATAGACTCTACCTAAATATACATTAGAGAACATTTATTGAGAAATTGTAAAAGACAAGAAAAACTAAAAATAAATATGAAGAAGGTCTAATATTTTCTTCTTATACCCCAGGGGATTGTGTCGTGTGCCACTTGGGGCACACATACCCCTCTTAGAGACCTCTAATCTGTATGTGTGCCAGAGTTTGAATCTTTTTTTATAGTCAATAACTTTGGGATCTTGAATTTGATCTCTATGCCAAATTCTCATTTCATTTGAAAATGTGTGGAAAATAGGAGTTTTCTCAAGAGATCATGTCACACCTTGGTCAGCAGATAATGTTTAGTAATTTACTGAGTCTTTTTATACTTTAGGATCTATTTTAAAACCACTTAGTTGATTTAAAGCAAGAATTCCAATATCCAGGGGCCCCTGGGTGGCTCAGTCAGTTAAGCATTCGACTCTTGACTTCGGCTAAGGTCATGATCTCATGGTTCATGAGAGCTAGCCAGTGTTGGGCTCTGTGCTGACAGAGCAGATTCTCTCTCTCTCTCTCTCTCTCTCTCTGTCCCTCATCTGCTCATGCTCTCTCTCTTTCAAAATAAATAAATAAACTTAAAAAAAAGGAATTCCAACATCCACAGAACAGTCTAAAACTGAGTCAAATAAATGCTCCTCTCCCACCCCACCCCCAGTTCCTTTCAATACCACACTAATGGCCTTGGCTCTGGGATTTAACTCCAAAAGAGAGGATTATCATGTTCCCACCCTGGTCAGTTTAGTAATTGAAAAGATATTTTGGACTGTTTGCTTTTAATAATTTTTTCTTCATGTTAACAAGGCTGCAGCCATACTGGTATGTCTTGTTTTCATTTTGTTTTCTCCCCAGGATGCTGACCTGTTGGATGTAGAGAGCAAACACTTTGAAGACTTGGAGTTCCAGCAGCTTGAACATGAGAGCCGCCTGGATGAGGAAAAGGAGAACCTGACCCAACAGCTCCTGCGCGAAGTAGCTGAATATCAACGGAACATTGTTACCAGAAAGGTACTTTAGCCAGGCGTCATTCAGTGTAAAAAATCCAATTCGCCTCTCTCTCTCTGTCTACCAGTCTTTATATCTGAACATCCCTGTGTGTGAAACCACATGTGATGCTGGAAAGAGTATGGAGCCTGCCATCGATATACCATGGGGCGCTCCAAACTAGATAAACTGACATGTGGTCTAGTTATCATTACTTAATGCTACAGATGCATTTAGAAATAATATCTGGTTGTTTCACATGCATGGAAACCAAGGGAGAGAAAATCAGAAATCTAAATATTTGTCTTAAGTTACTTGCTTTTGCAATCATAGTAACTGGATTTAGAATAACTCTGTGAACAAAGCCTATTTTGGAATTGTCTGTTGCCATTGCTCATAGTTGTCAAGCTAACTGGTAGCTTACAACCATTAGAAATAACCCCGTGGGATGCTATCGACATTGCTGGCCCACCTAGTGGCCACACCCAGATGTCCAGCCCAGGATTCACCTCTTTTTCCAAAATTTAGACTCACATCCCAGGGCTCGGTACTAAACCAATAAAATTGAGGGAAAGGAAGATGAAGAAGGTGACATCTTAAGCTCTCAGTTTAAATAAGAAATTCCATTGTTATTTTTTCCATAAGGCGTCTCCCAAGATGATGTCAAAAATTCATTTATAATCTAAAACAAGATTTCCTGTTGACTTCTGGATTCTTCAAATAGATTTTTAAGTCACTTGGACTATATTGACCTCAGGTAAAGAAAAGCCTTGAGCTTGGGAGGTCAGAGAAACTACCTCACAGTCTCTGGGTAATGATAATCACTGGCTGCCACCAACGAAAATGTGGCCGCTGCTGATCCAGCTGTAAACACTTTCCTCCCTTTTCCAGAACATACTGGCAAACTTTTGAATTGTCTAACATGCATCTACATATGATCATGTTTTTCCCTGCAGGAAAAGATTTCTGCCTTGAAAAAGCAAGCCAATCACATTGTTCAGCAGGCTCAGAGAGAACAAGATCATTTTGTAAAAGAAAAGAATAATTTAATAATGATGTTGCAAAGAGTAAGTATTTCCTTTTTGCCTCTGGTTGCAAAAAAACTCAGGTGCCAACTTGGGGAAAGTTGCTTCCTTCAGAGCAAGTACCTTTTACTTGTGAATAGTGAATTATAATTTAAAGAAGCTTTTTAATATATATTTGTATTTTATCCTCCACATTAATAAGCTGATGATCTGTGAATAATTAACTATAATTCAGAAAATAGGCAAGGACATTTTCCTCATGCTTTTTCCAGTGTGAAAATTCAAATTATGGAAAATATGTACATTTTCTGATTGTCCTCTTTTAAATCGTATTTTTCATCGAATAGGCAGAACATATTCTGCTTTTTTTTCTTTTTTTCTTTTTTTTTTTTTTTTTTGCTGCTATCAAATATTTGGCTCCGCTGCTGTGGTATTTTTAACTCCAGTTATTTGCATGTGGCAAATTGCCACATTGAGCTTAGTCAGGCTTAATTAACTAGGGAGACATCCTACATGGGTGACAAGATCATCCTCTCCAAAGGGACTGTGTGTTCCCATCTGCCCAGCACCTAAAATGGCTGCATTAAAGGGATTCCTTTGCCCAACCTGCAGCCTGATCTTCTGACATAGTCCCTGGCCTAATGTTAGGTCTAAGATGCTGAGAGATAAAGTTAATGGGGCTAGTCTCAGGACTGAGCCTTGTATCCAGGCCACTACCTAGGATGTGATTCTGAAAACATGAGATGGACCCAGAATGGGGTACAGGAGAAAGAATGATGGATTAAAGCATGAGGCTGTACCGTGGTCCCACCTAGAAGAAATGTAGCTGCACTATTTTCATCTTGGCTACTCAGCTATTTTTAGGTTGAAAAGAGAGAGAAAAGTGGTCCTTCACATAGAATTATGAGTTCACTCAAGGTGCCTATGTAGCCCACACAGATCCCTGATAGCTCCCCTCCTCCTGCTTCTTCAGCACCTGGAAATCTCAGAATGGATGTATATTTTCCACCCCTGTCTCCTGTTCTGGGATGAACTCTGGTTCCACTAACCTCCCCATCACCCTTTGCATGTGATAGTCAAAGACACAGCTTAAATTAGATAGTGTAATATGTAGTATTTAAGTGGTTTCTGAACCTTTAGGAAAAATGGGGGGAAAGTCTCATAAGAGATAGATTTTTTAAATGGGTAATCACAATCATAGAAATGCCACTTTCTCATTAAAATATATAAAGTATAATTCTATTCTAAAAATTGTGGTCTAAAGGTTATGGTTTATGTTTTCCCAAATTGATCTATAGATATATCTCAATCTTTATAAAAAAGCTTTTAATGTTTATTTATTTTGATGGAGAGAAAAAGCATGAGTCAGGGAGGGGCAGAGAGAGAGGGAGACACAGAATCCAAAGCAGGCTCCAGACTCTGAGCTGTCAGCACAGAGCCCGATGCAGAGCTTGAACCTATGAACCATGAGATCATGACCTGAGCTGAAGTCAGATGCTCAACCAACTGAGTCACCCAGGTGTCCCTAGATATATCTCAATCTCGATCAAAATCCCAACAGACTCTTTTATAGAAATTGACACAAGTTGATGCTAAAATTTACAATTGATCTGCATTATTTATGAAGTTTATATTTGTGAATTTGCCGGCTCACTAAGATCTATTTGTAGTCCCCAAATCAATACTTGTCTTATGGTTCATTGATGGAAATGTGCAGAACGGTGGCAATTTGTAATCACTCAGCATACACCATCCCAACTGAGGTTGAACGAAGCAACACTGTGCCTTTGTGCTCCAAGTGTCATAGAGTAAAGAGATGTGTCCTTTTTGTGGGCTAGTTCGTGCTATGTTTTCACATTCTTTGTGCTTTTCGTTGATGATTTTGCTGTTTAAATTACCTCCCGAGCATAGTGCTAATGTACTGTCTACTGTTCCTAAGGGCAGGAAGTTTGTGATGTGCCTTATGGAAAAAATGCATGTGTTAAAAGAGCTTTATTCAAGCATGAATTATAGTGCTGTTAGATGTGAGTTCAGTGTTTAGTAATCAGCAATATATCTTAAATAAGATGCCTTTGAACATGAACACCCAGAAAGCAAAATTATGTATTGATCAGTTGATGAAATGATTTCGACCAGAAGCCCACAGTAACCCAACTCTGTCTTTTCGATAGGAACAACAGTTCAGTATTTACTAATGCAGTGTTCACGGCGATGTTATAGAACATAAGAATTACAAGTAATAAGAATCAACTCTGTATGAAAATGCCAAGGGCATAGAATAACCAGAATAACTTTGAACAAGAACCAAGTTGGAGGATTTATACTGTTTGATTTCAAGGTTGCCTCTAAAGCTATATAGTATTTAAAAATGTTGTGGTGCTGACACACAGCCAGACATGCAGATCAATGGAACCAAACAGAAAGCCCAGAAATAGACCCACACATAAACTGTCTATTGATTTTTGACAGAGGGTTCCAAGACAATTAATCCAGTGGGGAAAAGAAAGTCTTTCCAACAAATAGTGCTGGATCAAGTGGGTAAACATGGGGAAAAAAAGAGCGCTAACACGTCTGTCCTCACACCATGCATATAAATTAACTCAAGGCGGATTGTAGCCCTCAACATAAAGTGATAAAGTTTCTAGAAGAAAATGTAGGACTGCAAGTGCACTTCCCTGGCCTTGGGATAAGCAAAGGTTTTTTAAAGAGAGAATGACAAAGGACTTATACCCAGAAAATAACAAAAACTCCTATAACTCATTAATGGTCAATAAACACTCAATAAATAATTAAAAAAAAAAACAGGCAAAAGAACTGAATACAAACACTTCACAAAAGAAGATATATGAAGAGACAATAAGTCACATGAAAAAATACTCACTATCATTAGTCACCAGGGAAATCTAAGATTGACTAAGCTTAATAGATTTTGTGTTCCTTCAGGAAAAAGAAAATCTTTGTAATCTGGAAAAGAAATACTCCAGCCTCACTGGGGGGAAAGGGTTTCCTGTCAACCCCAGTACTCTAAAAGAGGTAAGCTATGATTTTATATGTCCACTCATATCACCTTGGAAATCAAGAGATATGCCTCAGTTTTATGTGATCAGCTAAATAGGAAAACGTTCACTTAAGTGACTTAGAAAGCATTCAATGCTTTTATGGTTTCCCTGCCTTTTATTTATGCTTTGAAGATTTCAGGGCTTATCTTTGTGTCTAATGCAGATGCACTCGGTGTGTGTGTGTGTGTGTGTGTGTGTGTGTGTGTGTGTGTGTAGACTGACAGTGACATTGTGGGTTAATTTGGAGTTTCAAACAAGTTGGGATTCAAACCAATACTAGTCTTAAATTCTCTTCTCTGCAATTTTCTTTTTCGGTTCCTCCTCTTTCTTACTTTATGTCTCTTTCTCCTAAGTCTGATAGCACATGAAAATGCCTCTGCACATTTGATAAGATGGTCTGGTTTCTTCCTTTCTCTGTCTCTTTTTTCCCCCAATGTTGTTTCTGCTACTTCCCTCCTTAAATCAGAAAATACTATTTACATTAAGCTATATACACTCTTTATTCCAAACATCCATCTTTGAAATATCTTCTTATGGAGCTACACCGCTACAATGGGAGAATATTTTAACTCTAATTTGGTTATAACCCTGACTGAAAAAGAAAATAGTCATTATTTCTTTAGCATGGTTGACACGCCATGTTGCATTAATTTCAGGAGCACAACACAGTGATTCAGCAAGTTTATATATTATGCTATGTTCACAAGTGGAGCTATCATCTGTTCCAATACAAAATAGTTTTATTTATTTTTATTTTTTCCAGAAAGCTAAAGAAAAAGCTTGCTTCTGTGTAATAACAGAATAAACAGTTGTGTAATAACAAAAAACCCCACTTTATTTATAAGTATCTATTTAAAAGGCAGCAGAGTTAAGACTTCCTACATAGGGAGTAGTGTGTGTGTGTGTGTGTGTGTGTGTGTGTGTGTGTAGGTATATGAAGTAAATGCTCATCACACAATAAGTATGAATAATGTGTACCTCAGAAGCAATTTGAACTGTTTCCACAAGAGCTTTATTAGCTCATTTAGTTTTGTAGTTCCTCTCTATTATTCAGAACACAGAACTGGCAGATTCCGTGAACAAAGGGTAATAGTGGTTGGAGTATGGTGGAAGGAGAGAATGTCAGTGAGGTGGGTGGGGACCAGGCCTTGTGAGACATGTTAAAGAAATATGGCGTATCATATATGTCTGGGTTATCACGGAGTGAGTGGTTTTAAGCAGGGAAATGACATTATTCAATGTCCACTTGTTAAATGTCACTCTGGGCTGCTCTTCTGGGTTCTAAGGAGTAGGAGGAGAAGCAGAGGAACCAGGAAGGAGGTTATTGCAGTGGTACAGGCTGGAAATGCTGGTGGCTTGCCTTCACACCATGGCAGAGAGAGGGAGAGAATTAGCTCGATGTGGATAAATTTTGGAGCAGAGTTGACAGTTCTTGCTGATAGATTGGATGTGAGGATGAAGTAAATTAAGGGAGGTGTTGGGAATGATGCCATTTTTCCAGTTTGAATAATGAGCCTGATAGTGAGGACCTTTTCCTGAGGTAGTGAAGACAGGAGGAAGCGTAGGTTAAGAGGGAAGATGTGCAATTTGATTCTGGACATACTGAGTTTGAGGCACTGTGGCATCCAAATGAATTAGGCTCTTGGGTCTTTTTACTTCTTAGTATAGTAATAAAATCTTTCCTTTTCTGTTGATGGATTGTTCTTTTTCTATGCAGACTCCCTGTTGCCAAAAGCCCATTTGGCTTTTTGACTCTGTGTGTGTCTCCAACGCTTGTGTTTGTTGAGTAGCTATGTTCCCTTTCATGGACTAAGCTGACTTGGCTCATGGGATGTTTTGAATTTCTTCCTTTCTTCCTCTCTCTCTCTCTCTCTCTCATTCACTGCTTCACTCTCTCTATTTTTTTTACAGAGTGATTAATTTATATACAACTCTTTTAAACAAGTCCCACTTTTGATGAATGGCATACATTTTCGAAGCAATGAATTAGGTCATATGGTTTATGACGTGTGAAGAATGAAATGTTGGTTTTGAAGCACTGCACTGTCAACTGAGCAAAAGAATAATTTAAAGTGGTGACTCTTCACCCTCATTCATTATCAAATAGAAAATGAAATTTAACAACCCAGTTGTCAACTTCCTTTCTTCGATTTAATCTTATGAAACTTTACATGGCATATATTGCCATGAAGTGCAAGACTGTCCTCAGCAGCATTTTTAAAACTACAGTTTTATAAAAGAGTCAACTTTAGCTTTCTCAAATTGTTGTAATTATAAATTCTCAGTAAAACCTTGCTTTCCAGCCTGAAAAGTTTGCTTCTCCAGCATAATGATATCTTACCTATCCTGGAGCCACTTTTTCTTTTTAAATTTTTTTTAATATTTATTTATTTTTGAGAGAGAGAGAGAGACAGAGTGGGAGCAGGGGAGGGGCAGAGAGAGAGGGAGACACAGAATCTAAAGCAGGCTCCAGGCTCTGAGCTGCCAGCATAGAGCCCGACGCGAGGTTTGAACCCATGAACCGTTGAGATCATGACCTGAGCTGAAGTCCAGCATTTAACCCACTGAGCCAGCCAGGTGCCCTCCTGGAGCCACTTTTTTAAAGGATTGATGGGCTAATAGAAGAGCCCAAGTGTTAAATTTCACTCAATTTTACTTTTAAAAGAGAAATACTATTCTGTATTCTTTATTCTATTTTTTCCAACTGTTGGTGTGGTGAAAATCATGATTGGTCGGTACAATTATTTTGGATGAAAATTTATAAGTGCCTTTTCCTCAAATATAAGTGGAGGAGTTTTGATTCTTGCAGGTTTTGATTCACAGACATGTTCTCTAACCTGAAGCTGGAACTGAATCATTGAACTTAAAAGTCAATGAGCAATTCTCTGTCCTGGGGTAGAGCTGAGAGTTGGGGAAGCTACCTGGAATTGAAATAGCCTCGAGCTACAACTCCACCTGAGGGTGTGTGTGTGTGTGTGTGTGTGTGTGTGTACACATTTGTCTTGCTAGGGAAGGCTCATGAGCGGATGAGTATCCCTTTTATTCTCATTTAGGTGAGATGCCTGAAAGCTAGATTCCATTACAAATAAATGACTACTTATAAAATGTCTTCACACAAAACCCAGAAGCCCTCAGCCTACTGTTACTCACACTCTAACTCATCGGGAAACAGAAGAAAAGGGGAAAATCTAAAAATAATGATTTGTGGGAAAAGCTCTTGAAGTATGAGTGATTGCATTGTAAATTTTATATCTCAGATTTTCATGTATGTGATTATTTTAAATGTTGTATAGTGACCCCCTCATTCAGTCAACAGAATGAATGGCTGATACCTCTGGATATTTTGAAATCGAAGGCACGGGTTGTTTATAATATAATCATCCTGATTTCACCTCCCAAAAATGTATTTGTAGTGTTTGGCGTATCAGTTTTCAAGATTAAGCGTCGTAAATCCATTTTAATGGCTGATGATTCCCTTAATGAAACATTTGGTAATACCACAGATATTTGGCTGTGCCGCTCAAAGCTAACTCCATTGTACTGGGAGCATTAATACTCTCGCATGCCTCAGCTTTTGCTTTCTTTGTGTTTAACTTCTGAATTCCTCCTTTTAGGGCTATATCAGTGTAAATGAAATTAATGAGCCATGTGTCAATTCCACGAATCTATCCCCTTCCTCTCAGTTCCCTGCTGATGCTGATGCTGTTGCCACTGGGCCTCCCACAGCTGTGCCGGTGAGCCAGCCACAAAATAAAGAGGTGTGTTGGCATGACATTTCATTCATTCACTGCTTTCCTCATGTCAAAGATTAACCCATGGTTACCTGAAAGGGAAGGTGTGTGTGACCAGTATACATCTGGTTGACCAGCGGGCCGGAGTGATGCCGGGTTTGAAAAATGTACCAATTTGGGGTCCTGTTCTGTCGGCCATGATACTAGAAATCATGAGATGGATGGTACAGAGTGGAGTAGTAGGAGAATTAAGTTCAAAACCATAAACTCTAGATCGTAGCACTCTAACCTGACACCCTTTTCATAGAAAACAAAAAGCCTTCCTAAAATTGTTAGTTTGAATCGCTTTTCCAGTTTGATTTTTTTTTCTGTTGTGTTGTGCAGTATGGATTTTTTTTTAATATTATGCCTTCTAAAAACATCTGGGGAGGGGCAAATAATAGTAAATTAAAATACCTTCTAACTGATCCAGGTTGCTCGCAGAGTGGGATTTTAACAAGAGACTAAGTTGAAAGATACTGCCTGTCATCTGCGACTTCTTGATTAAAACACAAGAGAACAGAATAATGAGATTATCGATTTCATTTCTTTGTCTAATTCTTTCATTTCATATGGACACATATATACTTTTTCTTTCTCCTATAAAGCAAAGATCATCTGTCTGTTCTGGATTTATGTTTCCTTCCACCCTTTCTCCTCATCCTATCACTCAACCTCCATCAGCCCCTTGGCCCGAAGTCCTGGCTCCATCTGTCGATCCTTTCCCTTTAAATGACACACCTCCTCCTCTACCAGCTAAGAAACACAGAAGGCAGCCACAGCAGCAGGAGCAACAGGTAACTTGACACTGGTGTTCAGAGTTTGAGAGCTTGACCTTGACAACAAAGTTACTTACGTGGAATCTTTCCATCAGCTTTTCCAAAGGTATCCTTAAAAAGACCAAGTACATATTCCTTTGCTGGGTTTTCTTTTGTTTGGTTGGGTTTTGTTTTTATTTTTTTTAAGGCCATTTAGTATTTTTTAAGGGTGTGGGGGATTGTTATAAACTTCAACACTTGATTGCCCTCTCCTGACTTTTGATATGTTCAAGCTAGGTATGTTTCATATCCTCAGGCTTCAGTTCCTATTCAACCAAAATACTGCAACTTATCTCAGGTATTTTTCAAAAGGATAATAATTTTTCCATTAAACCCATGGTATAAAAAGTTGCTGGGTCAACACAAAATAGTTTTCTTACACATTACTGAAGTCATAATAATAGACATCATGCCCTTACATATGTGTCAAAATTTGCTGAACATTTTACAAATAAATATCTCATTTCTTGCTTCTACTAATCCTATGAAATAAGAATTAATTCCTTATTGCCTGAGGTAAATAGCTTGTCTAACGTCACACCACAAAAAAGACATTTGGGTCATAGAAGATTTTTATTGATCACATTTTTAAATAAGGAATTCATTATTATGAATGTCACCCTTCTTCAAGCACATTAGTGCATATTCATGCTTGGGTGTTCAAAAAAATCTGTTTTGAGGTTCCTTTCAACTACAATCAAATTTCTATATGAGTTTGGCTCATATAGAGAAGATACTAAGGAATCATAGTCACTAGATCCCCAAATTAGAGGAGCTGTGGTTTGCTATGCCCAGCTGTTACTTTTCTTTTTTCTTTTTTTAATGCTTATTTATTTTTGAGGGAGAGAGAGAGACAAATTGTAAGCGGGGGAAGGGGAGAGAGAGAGGGAGACACAGAGTCTGAAACGGGCTCCAGGCTCTGAGCTGTCAGCACAGAGCCCGACGCGGGGCTCGAACTCACAAACCACGAGATCATGACCTGAGCCGAAGTTGGACATTTAACCGACTGAGCCACCCAGGCGCCCCCAGCTGTTACTTTTCTTGAAGTTACCTTTACTGCCTTTTACCTTTTGTTAAAGGACTATATCCCCTCACTAGTTTTAGGTTAATAGATATTAACTAGAATAAATAGATAATTATGAGGTTAAAATGTAGATATTTTTCATTATTGGCATCTTTGAAGAGTAATCATAAATTTGGTAACTCAAATTGCATTCATTTTTATGTGTTTCAAAAGCTTGAACTTAGTCTAAATATGATCAAACCCTAAGAGCCTTTAATTAGGAATTAACTTTACTGCTAAGTAAGACCTTTTGGGGGAGGCTAAGAAAAATTTGGATACATTTCAAGTTAGCAAAAATTTTGCCTTAGGAATATATACTAAAAAAAATAAAGAAATAGTCAACAGGAGGATTTTTAAATGTGAGGAACTACTACAGGGATTTCTTGACTAAGATCCTTTTTTAAAATAAAAGAGTAACCTAGCAGGATGTCTTATATGGAAACGTTATATGGATTTGGAGTGTTTATATGTAATTAAAATATTCCGACTTTAAAACAACTTCCCTGTTTACTCGCTCTTTCTCTCCATCTTCTTCCTTCTCCCTTTCCTTGTTCTCCTCACACTGGGATCTGTGCCAGCACACAGAACTGTCCAGACAGACAAGGGGAGAAACTGCTTACTTGCTTTGTCCACTGGCTGTTCCGCCATCCACATGGCGGCCATCATAATAATTTGTAAGTTGTCCTGAGGCCCCAAGGCAGCAGGCACTATCTATGAAAGTGAAAGGTGGATTTTTTTTTTAAGTTTCTAGGTCCAGTAATAAATTCTTCCAGTGTCTATGTATCTTACCGAATGTTAGCCCTAGTCTGTTAGTGAACACAAGTATAAGCTGAATTTTTTTTTAATTCTGTGTTAAAATTCCAAAACTTCTTTGTGAATGCATACTTCTTAATTTCTTCAGTGACCTGTTCCAATTAGTCAAGTTTTGCTATTCTGCTTTACATTTGCATTTAAAGCATTTTAGAAGTCTGGAAGAAAGGAAAAAACAGCATAAAGAAGGCCTCTATCTGAGTGACACTTTGCCTCGAAAGAAAACCACACCTTCCATATCCCCACATTTCAGCAGTGCTACTATGGGGAGAAGCACCACCCCAAAGGTAGGACGTGGGGTGAACCACGGGCTTCACATCAGTGAGTCTTCTTGTCCTAGCGTTGACCAACGTGCAAAGGCTCTTAAAGAAAATGCTGAATAATAAACCACTAAGTTTGCTTGTTGGGCAGACATATAACTGTATTGCATTTTCGATCCGATTCAGGGGACACTTGAAATTGTACCCTCCGGGGCCTAAGGACCCCGGTCCAGGGTTTTTTTTTCCACCACCATACAAGTGGTGGGTAGCATTTGCTCAGGTGACAGATTCCAATGACTGCCTCCTAGATCTAGAAATTGGAGGATAGACGCTCTGGATTCCAGGAATAATAGCAACAAGTATGTATTGAGAGGCATTTCTATATGCCCGATCCTGGAATAAACCCTTTACGTGGATTGCCTCATTTGAATATCCAGCAGCACTATTCAGTAGAGGTACTCCTTTTCCGCATCGTACTTATGGACAGACTGAGGGATGAAGAAGCAGAGTGCCCTCAGCTGGTTAGCAGTGAAGCTGGACTACGAACCCACACTCAGGTGTCACACTTGAGTCCTCACTCATGTTTTGCTGACACATCCAGAGGGTCACTGCAGAAAGAGGGGGTGAGGCAGATGAGAAGGAGGTTCTGAGTGGGCCAGGCTTTTGGGCCCTTCCCTTACCCTTAATCAGAGTAACTCGGTTTGAATCTATTTTATGAACTGGTGTTCCGAGTGTATTTTACCCTAAGGATTTTCTATTTTGAAAGAGTGCTAAACCCGCTGGGGTAGTTGATAGGTTTCTCCAGTCGCCACAGGGAGACGGAAATGGGTGCACTTATAACAAGTGTAGATCTTCTCTTCTTTGTGCATGATGTGCATGCATTCTTGTCCCTGCATCTGCCCTCGGCTCCTTATGCATGAAGAACTTTGAGTTGTTCTCTAAAGTGGTTTTGGACAGTGTTTCCCCATCTGTCTTCATTTTTGGAATTACTGCCACTGGAGAAATTACTGTGGTGTCGAGCCTGCCATGGAGCTCCTTGGAAGGGTCGGTGACTGGCCTTGGCCATTGAGTGTGAATAAATGGGACGCATTCGTTCCTCCTTCCTACTTTCCCTGCCCTCTGCACTTGCATTGGAGCTGTGGAAACAGGGATGAGGCCATGTCCCAAAGGACCATTTGGCCTGCGGTTCACCTGAAGTATTTCCCCCCGGTTCTCACAGGCCCACCTGCCCCTGGGACAGAGCAACAGCTGTGGCAGCGTGCTGCCTCACTCCCTGGCAACGATGACCAAAGACTCAGAATCTCGGAGGATGCTCAGAGGTAAGCACGTTTTGAATCAGACATCATGGCTTTTGTTACGCATCAGAATTTCTCAGGGAGAGCAAGAACAGAGTTGGGGATCGATTAGAAAGGAGGTCAGATCCTCAGTTTCATTCTTTTTTTTTTAATTTTTTTTTACATTTATTTACTTTCGATAGAGAGAGACAGAGCACAAGTGGGGGAGGGGCAGAGAGAGAAGAAGACACAGAATCCTAAGCAGGCTCCAGGCTCTGAGCTGTCAGCACAGAGCCTACCATGGGGCTTGAACTCAACAAACCATGAGATCATGACCTGAGCTCAAGTCGGATGCTTAACCAACTGAGCCACCCAGGTGCCCCCCTCAGTTTCATTCTTAATGAATCTTCTTGGGGGAAGGATGTATATCTCCTTATTGTTGTACTAAAGTAACTTTTTCTATTATACACGTGGCTGGTACCTTTTAAATATACCCACTGTACTTTATAAATTCAATAGAATTCTTAAAACAGGAAGGCCCCTACAGCATTACTACCCTTCCCATTTGGTAGAAAGAGAAGAGACACCACTGAAATCCAGAGAGATCACCAGGGCACTTAACCAAGCCACTTACCTGGTCTGTGGCTAAGCCACGCTGTTGAAACATATGCTCAAGAGTCACTGAGCTAGCACAGTAAATAGAACACTAGTGGCCCTGGACAGAAGTCCCTAAGGCCTTTTAATGTGGTTTGAGCTTTTATTCTATGTGATTGTTAGGTTTCAGGTACACTTTGATTCTCAGCATCTTTTACTTCTTTGTGATAATAGATTGCATTTATAATGAGGTTGTCAAATAGTCTTTGTGGGGCTAGGAAAAATTACAGTAATGCAGTTCCAGAGGTGAGCTTCTCCTTGAGAGGATTAGATGTGCGTTAACAGTCATCTAGGTCAGTAGCTTATCTTGACCCTAACTTTTGAGCAGGCATGGTGCCAGAGACCAAGAACACAAATGAATGACACAGTCAGCCCTGACATGCTTGTAGTCCAGTGAGGAAGAAAGACACATAACAGAGGATGTAAATAAAATATGGTAAATGCAGTGATGGAGGAATGCCCAGGATATAAAGGGGGATGCTGACAGAGTGGTGGGCATTCATGCATTTGTGAGATTGGAACGCTTCCCTCCAAGCAGGCCAGGATTCAGTTCTGACTGTTCAGCCCTTCTGCCGGTGGTACCAGGGGATAATCACTGGTTTCCTGCCAAAGAAAAAAAAAAAAAAAAAGAATATAAAAGAAAAGAAATATATATAAATCGGGGTGCCTGGGTGGCTCAGTCAGTTAAACGTCTTACTCTTGATTTTAGCTCAGGCCATGATTTCACAGTTCATGAGGTCAAGCCCCATGTTGGGCTCTGCGCTGAAAGTGTGGAGCCTATTTGGGATTCTCTCTCCCCTTCCCTCTGCCCCTCCCCTGCACCCACTCTCTGTCTAAATAAATAAGCATTAAAAAAAGAAATGTATATATATATGAATTTCAGTATACATAAAATGTGTGTATGTGTGTAATATATATAGTATATCACTTGGATGAGGTTTTTGAATCATTACTAGAAGTGATTTAAGAGTTAATAGAGTCTGTAGTATTCATAAGAGAGGTTTATAACTCATGAAAGGTTTACAATGTTACCATGTGAGTCGAATGCAATTGATTAAGCTTCTCTTATTTTCTTTACTATAATTTCTTAATAAGCTAAAATATCTCTTATGATTTATAAATAATAAACATAAATGAGTCTTGATATTCTGGCTGTCATTCCTCATTGTTCACTTGTGGGTCAAGTCTATTTTCTGTGAAAGCATTTTCCTGTGGTATTTATAGACTTTTTAAACGTATTTTTCCCACTGGCTGAAGACATCAAAGCTTGGATTGGCCACAATGCCCTATTTTATGTGAAAAGTCTTTTTCTTAAAGAATAAGAAAAACTAGACCTTTATACTAAATGGAGAGATTTGTAAATTCAAGAGGTATTAACATTATTATGTAAGAGGATTCTTAAGAGAATGTGGTGAAACCAAAGGATGTTTGATCTTTCGTTTTCTGATCTCACTTTGCCCATCAAATGATGGAAATCCCCATGCTAGGTTCCTAGAGGAAAACTGACCCAATTCCCTGAGGTCACATTAGGACGTACTCTGCAAAATCCATTGACTTTGACCTATCTTTCTGCTCTGGTTCTTCATCAATGCCCTTCACTTTGGAGCATCTGGGAAGACGGCAGCTTCATTCTTTCCTGCTGCAGCTCTAAAGTGGGGTTCTTCTTGAAGAGTTTCATGTGGTGCTGATGAGAGAGCCTCTGAGGAAGTAGAGAACCATCTTGTATGTGTTGATCAAAGCGGACGTGATGTGTCTTATGAAGCCAGAGGAGGAGGGGACAGGGACTGCAGTTCTTAGAGCCACACTGGAGCATAAAATTGACAGGATTTTCCACGAAGCCCATCCAGGTGGCCCACACAGACCAGGAGGGATGAATCATTATTTCATTTAGAATTGCTTTACTGGTACCTTGTTGCCTTCACTAAAATAGCAAACAAGTAAAATTCCATGGTTTTGAACAAATTGCACCTAACACGTTTTCATTACTCAAATTTAATAGATTTTATCATGGGGGGGGACTTACATAATTAAATTAAATGAACTGTGTTTTTTTGCTGCTTATTCATAATGGATACATCAAGGACAATGGTGTAAGTATAAGCCTTCCTTCGATCAGCACTGTTTTCATAAAACTGACAACCTGAGCCATGCAAACAAAGATCTTTGAGAGCCGAGTTTAGAGCAAAGAGCCCAGGAACTCAACTCTTAAAGTTGTAATGGTTATTGGCTTTTATACAACTTGTGAACTGGTCCTTTGTAAGCTTTAGAATGAATGAAATCTTTGTCCTTTTGTCTTCTGTTAAATGCAGGGAAGTCCAAGAAAGGTAGGACAACCTCCTTGTGTGGTGTTTTTGTTGCCAGCAAATTAGTGAAAGGTCATTGTGGAGTCAGTCATCTTTAAGAAATGATCACACTTGAAACTGTAAAATAGTGGATTTTTAGTCTAATGATCATTCCTTTCACACAGTGGGGGAAAATTGTTGCACATTTGCTAGAAATGCAGCATGAGTACAGCTGCTGGTCACACACAAGCATTGTATTGTGAGGCTCAGAATCGAGATAGAGATAAGAGTAGGCACTGACATGTGTATAGGCTAAGTGTAAAACATGATGTTCCTCCTTTCCAAAGGCCAGGCATAAATAAGACTGGGAGGAGTCTTATTTATACATACATGGGAGGAGGGAAGGATTCAGGATGCTCCTGCTTACTGACTCTGTTTAAGTCTATTTTAGAAGTAAGACCTCATGGTGAGTGAAGACCAGTTTAAATGACTGGTTTGAATAAATATGAGGCTCATTACTGTGGCTACTGGTAGAGATGCAGGATGTCGGAGGACGGAATGCTTATAAAGTGTGATGGACGGTGCTTCCAATAACTGAATGGCAATTTTGTAAACCCTAGCTCTTAAAAACTATTCGTTGCTGTCTGCTTGAGAAAAAGAATTGTCTTATCGTTATGATCTTGTTTTTATTCTCCCTGTTTTCTGGTCGGCAAGTATGTGTGAAAGCTGTTAGTTTCCATTTTTTTTTTTTTCACTAACTGTATGTATGTCTCGTGAGCTTGTTATTTTTTGACTTCTCAAGTCCTTCTCTGTACACTCAGATTTAACCTAGAAATGTGAAAACATCTTGCCTTGTTGATCTGGTGTTGTTATTAACACTGTCAATGACTGCATGTTGGAAGTGTTGTATATTTTTCCTGTCCCCTGTCATCCTTTTTTGATCTTGTCTCTTTCTCCCTTTCTCCATCATTCTCCTTCATCCCTGACTCGTCCTGTACCTTCATCTCCCGGCTGTGGACTATGGTTAGGAAGAATGAATTTCTCAGCAGGTGAGCTATGATAGGCTAACTTGTCAGAAATACTGATTAATTTTATCCTCTTAAACCCAGGTTATAGTTTTAAGTCATCTCATTTTCTATACTAAGCCCAGATAACCATTGAAAATATACAACACACATTGGGAAGATATTGGCAAGACTATATGTCTCACAATGGTTAATTCACAAAGGACTTTCCAGGTCTAACTGGCCAGAATTCATGGATAGGCAATAATAAAAAAATAATAATAAAGTAAAAAAGTAATAATAAGTAAAAATTTAAAAAAATAATAATTAATAATAGTAATAAATGGGCTTTGCACATCTATTCTACTGACTCTCTGAGACAGTGAAGACAGTTGAGTTGGTTTGGGTTCTTTGCATGTGCTATGCTTAGCGATGAGCCTCAGATATCATCAGGTCTTACTTTATAAACCTTATAAACATTCCCTCAAATGGCTATTTCTGTCTAGATAGAAAGAATTTAGAGCATTTACAAGGCCCTTTTTGCTTTTCAGTTGCTATCCCACTGCTGAATGTTACTCTTGCTACATAATTTAAAAACAAAACAAAAAATGAGTAGTCTCAAATATTGGGAAAGTCTCATTTTTCCCAATGCACTTACTCTACCCCATCCCAGACAGTGGATGCATTCCACTTCCTTATTTAGCCACTATAAAGCTGGAATTCACAGATGAGAAAATGAATTGATTCAGTGGCTCTTTAGTTCATGACATCCCTATACTAAATGAGTGAGGATCCTGTGGTGATCAGGACACATGTGTCCCCCTCCCTGTTAAAGCTTGCACCTGTCTTGGGGCTACCTAATGGCAGGAACAGTTCTTCTTGGACATTCTACCAGGGTTTCCTCTGGTCTGCTGCTCTCCTCAAGTGTTTCCTCTATCAGAAATACCTGTACCTTTAAACGGACAGGCCAGAGCCCGAATCCCAACACCAGCTGTTTGGAATCACCCTGGTATAATCCCAGGATCACAGGGACCAGGTCCATGCCCTTATATGTGATTGCAGAGGTAACTTAATTTTTTGAAATTGTTCAGGAGGGAGCAGTTGAATCCAGGTGACTAACCCACTGCGATTAGTAAAGTGTTGCCGGTTGGGAGAAACGGGCCTCTGCATGAGGTAAAACATTTCCACTCACGCTGGATCCACAGGAAACAAAACGCCTGCCCTGGGAAACCTATGCTCATTAGCAGAAGGCTCTTTCACTAAAATTGCAGAGAAAATCTAAGGTACTCACCCTACCACCAGAATGGCGGAAAGTTCTCACAGACACAGAGCCAAACCTCCACAGGTATTGAGGTGATCTGGGGTATTTATGATGTTCACAATCCTTAGCACAGTACACATTGTGACACAGCTGTCCCTTGTGCCCATATCTGAGCAATTTGAATCGTTTTAGTGTACTGTCTATCTCACCTGAAGGTTGTAAATTCATGTTCTTATTTTGTGATACTTTTGGGGGAAAAAAATCATGGGGGATCTGAGGATCAGGACACACAGGGGCTTTAAGAAGAAATATACTCGCCATCTTCTCTGCTTTTCCAAGAAGGTGTTAGTTGCATTATAGGGATTGGCCTTTCCTCATTATGAAAAACCGAAGGGGAAGAGGAAGTTGTGGCACATGTCATTGCCAAGGAGATAAGTCTCATATGTTTTAAGTTACATGGCTGTCTTTTAGGGATTTGTTTTTCATACTAACAGGGAAATGGCTTCCACGTACTCAGTGCCAGTGCAGAAGTTTTCTTTGCCAACAGGCCTTTTTTGAAAGCATAAGGAAAGATACGTGTGTGACTTTTTCAAATAATTTCTGGTGTTTTTTTTTTGTCCCCCTCCTTTTCATAATGAATAACTGGAAACAATTTAAAAGGAGCAATTAGTAATTCCAAAAGTTCAAGTATCAAAGGTAAATATTTGAGTAATAAATTTTTTTTAAAGGCACAAACTCCATGCTTATAAACGTACTGGCTTCATTTCATGCTTTCTGCATTAATCATTACGAATAATGATATTCTATCTAAAGTCTCATGGTGTGCTTTTTTTGTGTTGCATCTTCCCTTGGCCAAGTGATCTGTCGCTTTTACATATGTATTTGTAATTTATAATTACAGCTTATATTAAGGAAACATTTTCCCAGAAATGCCATAATCTGAACTAACATATTTTCACTTAGATATCTAAAACCACTCCAAACTGTTTGGCATGCAAACTGTCTGTGGAACTAAAATCATTTTACAGAAACTTTTGGTGGATGATGCTTTACTAAAGCCCTCCTGGTTGTGGCTCTGCTTTTCAATGGAAATGTTCAACTGATAGCTGAGGAAGCTGTTTGGAATCACTGCCCTTCTTTCACCCTCTGGCTGCTTTTTTGACTATTTCATTACCAATTGAGAGCCTCACTGAAGGTTGGTAGAGTGCAAGGAAAGAGGTGAAATTCAAATGGTCGAGTTGTAAACGCTCAATAGGTCCGGTAGTAAATTTGATGAGAGAGAAAGAGATCGCAAACCACTGCTGGCTAGAGAAATGTCTTTTTCATAAATCGAGGGATTGGCTGATCATTATGATCCCTGGTTCCTACATATATATGGTAAAGAGAGAATTGAAAGGAAAAATAATTCAGTTTGCATTGCCCAAAAGCTCCCACCAGAGAGCAAGCCATAGCAATAAGTCAAAGTAAAGCCAATACCTAAGACACCAGCTGACCAAGTACCAGGGTAAAGATGAAGCCTCTTACTGATGGCACTTTTGCTGCTATTGATCTAAGTGCGACGGTTTTGTATGGTTGGTACCACCAACTAGCTTGGGCTGACATTTCCGGTGGAAGAAGAAGAGAGCTCTGCCTACGGTAATTAGGAAAAGCACAACCATTTAGGAGGGCCGTTCACTGCAAAGTTTTTAAACAATTGGCAGACCAGAGAAATTGAAAAACGAAGAATGAGAAACGGACACGGTTTGGATTTTTACCAGATTAAAAGTGTTTGTGGCAATATGAGTGAGACCCAAGACTCTTACATCCTGCGCCTAGATGATCCACCTGCTGTTTTATGACCTTATCGAGTCCTCAGACTGGAATACTGCTGAGCAAGTGACTGCCCTAAGACCCTGCTGTTGCTTGCCACCGGGAGTTCTCTTGCTTTACTTGAGCCCAGCTATTTTTAGAAGATACAGGGCCTTTGACTGTGTTTCCATTTTTTTTGTTTTTCCCTTTTTTGTTTTTGTGTGTGCTGATGAATTCTTCTCAGTTGCGCTGAGATGTGGGAATGGCAAAGGGAAATGTGAGGTGATCCCCTGACCAAAAAGATCGCTTCCAAGACCACTTCTCTGAAACTCTTGCTTGCACTGAGCATGATGTTGTGTCTTTGATCTTCTTGGCTTCGAAACAAATTAGACCAAGGCCCAAGTTTCACAGGCAGATGTTTTGGGCTGCTGGTTTGACTCTCAGAAGATCTAAGGCTGAAAAATGAGGCATACTAACATATTTATGGCTCTTCCCTCAGGGTATAATCACCAACAGATGAGTGAAGGACAAAGGCAGAAATCTTCTGAATTTTACAACCGCACGGCATCTGAATCAAATGTCTACTTGAACAGTTTCCACTATCCCGATCACAGCTATAAGGACCAGGCCTTTGATACTTTGAGCCTAGACAGCTCTGATAGCATGGAGACCAGCATCTCTGCCTGCTCACCTGACAATATCTCTAGGTAAGATATATTCACGGCTAAGGTTTCCAGTTTATAAAAGGACCTGCTGGTCTCAAAAAATAAAGCCATTCGCTTGGGGGTAATGTATATGCACCAGCCCACATTTCTGAGACATACAGAGTCCACGGTGAGGAGGAGGGCTGAGTGTCATGGCAGCCTTTGAAAGTAGTTTCCTTGTATCCTGTGTGACTTAGCCAGTCAGACACCATATAAGCCATTTTTCTCCTTTGCTTTATGTCTTTACATTTGAGTTCACATGTATTCCGTGCTTCAACATTGATTTGCCTCTGTTGGTTGACTCCGACCTTCATTAGGACTCCTTTTGATTGAATAAAGAAATAATTTCCAACAGTATAGTAAGACTGTTGAAGGATTGCTTACACTTATGTTTCATTAAAAGGAAGGCTTTAGCTCTTCCACATATTAGAATTTTTGTAAGGGTTTAACTATTCACATTTGTGTTCATACTTTGAGGCAAAGTATGGTCTTAAGGAATTATGGCTAACGGCACATCTAAAATATAGATCTGGTCATGGTACTCTGCCCCTTCAAGAGCTGTGATGATGCCCTACTACCTTTTGAGAAAAGTCATACCCTTGAACCTGCATTCTACATCCAACTCAACTTCCCATTCACCCTCTCCTCCTGATACACCTCACAGAGCTTCTTAATACTCAAATCTCTGAGCCTTTGACCATATTAGTCCTGGGCCTGGAATCAAATAGTTTGTTCATTCATCCATTTACAGGCTCCTTCATTCCACAAATACTTATAGAGTGCTCTAGAGTCAACAGTGGGCTGGACTTGGCTCATACTAGCTGGCAAGTGCCACGTGTGCGTCTTTCCCCCTCCGAGTGATCAGTGATGTCATGTTGGTAGTTTGAAATTGCCCATGGGGGGAGCATGTACTCCACATAAATTGATATTTGCCATGTATCAGGGTTTTATTTCCCTCCAGAGAACGGGTTTACCAGCACAACACTGACTACGGTCAAATTAATCCTTCCTTTTTTGTATTCACTCAACCTATATATACTTACTGAGCACCGGTAGTGTCTGTCATAGCAAAACATCTTTATCATCTCCAACCCCCTCTCCTATCTGAGCCTGAGGAATTTTCCTCATCCTTCAGGCTTAAGCCTAAGTTGGAAACTCATGAAGATTTCTTCCTTTAGGGCCTTTTTCTTCTATGTTTCTATTGCGCTTGATGCTTTTTTCTATTATATCCCTGATCACATTGTGGTATGAAATTTTTCCTTTGGTAATTAATTGGTGAATTCCTCAATGGCAAGGAGGATGTCTAATTACCTTTCGGTTTCTCCACCCAGCAGAGATCTTAGCAGATAGCAGGTATTCAGTAAGTGTTGGCTGAGTAAATACCTCAGGATATAGTGAAATGGACATATTTTCAATTTTGGTATTTTTCTGTGTTTGATCTATTTTAATTGGCTGAGAACCATTATGATTTCAACCTAAGAAACAAGCCAATATTCAGTAAATGTTAACTGAGCACTTGTGTGTCCTAAATGTAAATGTCTGGCTGGATAATTAATTGCCATCAACAGACTTCCATATATTGGAATGAAGCCACAGGTGGGAGCAGGAACTTCCTTCCGCTTGTGCTCTATGGCTTTGACCAGACAACTGATTGTCCTACTTGAAACAGATCACACAATGCTCTTGGTGCTGATTTGCTTCTGGTGTGCAAAATGGAGGGGTTGTTTCTTGAATACAAGATGATGGTAAATTTTAAAACATCTTAATGGAGGGGCGCCTGGGTGGCTCAGTCAGTTAAGCATCCAACTTCAGTTTAGGTCATGATCTCACGGTTCATGAGTTCTAGCCCCACGTCGGGCTTTATGCCGATAGCTCAGAGCCTGGAGCCTGCTTCGGATTCTGTGTCTCCCTCTCCCTCTGCGCCTCCTCTGCTCATGCTCTGTCTCTCTCAAAGAAAATAATAAACGTTAAAAAAAAACCCACATTTTAATAGAAAATTACCATCATGTAAATAAAATTTATTTCATTGCAAAGGTTCAAATAATCTGCTCTCCCTCTACCTAAAATTAAAAAAAAAAAAAATGACAGAGACAGAGGGAAAGTAATATCGGCAAGGTCTACTCAGCTTTAGGTTTTTTTGTATTTCATAAATGAAAAGAATATGAGACCCTTTATTGGGGCGCCTGGGTGGCTCAGTTGGTTAAGCATCCAACTTCGCTCAGGTCATGATCTCACGGTTCGTGGGTTCGAGCCTCATGTCGGGCTCTGTGCTGACAGCTTGGATCTTGGAGCCTGGCTTTGGATTCTGTGTCTCCCTCTTTCTCTGCCCCTCACCCACTCACACTCTGTCTCTTTCTCTCTCTCAAAAATAAATAAACATTAAAAAAATTAAAAAAAAAAAAAAAAAAGAATATGAGAGACCCAACTATAGGTAGCCATTATAGCAGGAAATTTTAGGGGTGGGGGGAAAACGAGAAAAGGACAGATGCTACATTCTGCGGTAAAGAACAGTGAATTTTAATTTTGGCATTAATGGGTAGAGTATTAATATTACTGGATATATCCTGCCAGAGAAAGAAAGGAGTCTCTGGGGGAAAACACTAACGCAACGATGAGAATCATATTGCTGCTTGTCACATGGAAATGACCTCAATTGAAGGAGGAGATTATGTAATGATAAAAAATAGGATTTTTTTCTTTTTTGCTGCCATTATGATGTCAGGTTAGAGGGCTGAGTGTTTTACATTATTCAATATTAAAAGATGCAATATCTCACTTTTTAAAAAGTTCAGTATGACTGCTTGGGGGGCAGACATTGAGTATGGGGAAGGGCTTGTCTGGGCCATGCCGGTAGGTGCTGGGAGCTGATGTTTTCAGAACAGAAAGCCTTGAATTTTGAGTAATTATTCGTAAATGACAGTCAACTGACCAGTCAGATGTGGTGCTTTTGAATAACAAGACACAAACAAAAGTCGGCAGCCCACCAACCATCATGCCATAAGGGCAAGAGGAATAAAAGTGGGCATTAAAAGCAAGAACACAGATGGGTCGCCTGGGTGGCTCAGTCGCTTAAGCGTCCAACTTCGGCTCAGATCATGATCTCGTGGTTTGTGAGTTCAAGCCCTGTGTCAGGCTCTGTGCCGACAGCTCAGAGCCTGGAGCCTGCTTCAGATTCTGTGTCCCCTTCTCTCTCCACCCCTCCCCAGCTCACACTGTGTCTCTCTTTCTCAAAAATAAATAAACATTAAAAAAATTTTTTTTTTTTTTAAAAAGCAAGAACACAGAATGTAGGATGCAGGCTCCCAGTGTCAGAGTGACTCCCATTCTGTGGCACTTTGTACTTAGTCGTTATTTTGAAAACATCAGACTGTCCTCCCCTCTTCACAAATAATTGTGAAGTTTTCATGTCAATATTTCCTTCATGAACTCTTGATAGTTTGATCTTTTATTTTTCTATTCGTGAGCCGTCTTTTGTAAAGAAATACACTCTATGCGGTTTCCTGTCTTGGCGTTTTCTACTCCCCACCTCATCCTCCCCTCCCAAAATTGAAGTGAATATTCATCCCTTCAAATTACCACTCCTCATGTCTCATATTTATTTTTTTATTATTTTTTTAAAATATGAAATGTATTGTCAAATTGGTTCCCATACAACACCCAGTGCTCATCCCAACAGGTACCCTCCTCAATGCCCATCACCCACCCTCCCCCCCTCCCACTCACCATCAACCCTCAGTTTATTCTCAGTTTTTGAGAATCTCTTATGTTTTGGCTCCCTCCCTAACTTTTTTTTTTCCCTTCCCCTCGCCCATGGTCTTCTGTTAAGTTTCTCAGGATCCACATAAGAGTGAAAACATATGGTATCTGTCTTTCTCTGTATAACTTATTTCACTTAGCATAACACTCTCCAGTTCCATCCACGTTGCTACAAAAGGCCATATTTCATTCTTTCTCATTGCCACATCGTATTCCATTGTGTATGGTAAACAACAGTCGTGCATCAGCGGGTACAGGAAATTACCCAAAAAGGAACCACTTCGATTCTAAGTACCAAGCATTACACGTTCAGCTCTGGACACTTAACACAGTGACAGGCAAAAATTTAATTTATTTTTATTTGCTCACCCAGTTGCTTTTTACTAAAATGGCTTCCAAAGGTAGAGAATGAGCATGGTTCCCCTAACTATGCCAAATGAGGAGGACAGCATCACCGTAGAGCATTCCTGGCAGGGGGTTATTCGTGGCCATGATTATCTTCCATTCTTACTTCACGTAGACCTGACTCAGTGGTAATACCAATCACAGATAACCAATCACCATGGTCAGAAATTACTAATAGTATTTATTCCATATGACTGTCTGATCCTTTGAACGTCAAAAAAAAAAAAAAAAAAATGAAGCCCAAGTGGAAGATACTTGTAAAAGGTCTAGTGTAAAAAAGAAAGAGAGAAACAAACATTTTTCTTCTGTACCACCATCTACTTTAAAAAGTTCATGCTACCCTAAGATAAGCTTGTATCCACTATTATAATGGAAAATAATATGATAAACATCAGGCAAATGGGTAATAAGAAACTAATGTTTGGAATGTATATTACGACACCACATCCTTAATGAGAACTTTTTGAGGTTAGATAGAGAAAGAAAAGACTAAAACATTTTCCCTTTGTGTGATTTTTAAGTTATGTATGAAAATCCCCTAAAATGATATGTATATTAAAGAGGTAATTCCATGCTGAAATTCTAGTGACATAAACCTGGTCTTGTGGTTTATTATGTCACAAAAAGCCATTTGTAGAATTATAGAACTACTCAGAGTTGTGGGTACACTGGCCTTTCCCTTTTTGTTGAGACATCATTTTTGTGTCTGCCAGAGAGTTACTTGAGTCACATAATGTTTTTGCTTTTTCAGCATCATTACTTACACCATAAACAAACAAAAAGCTAAGAAAACAGGTCTTGGGTCATAGAAAACAGCAGCTGAGAGTCAATTCTGCATAAAACCTCTACTCTGCTAAAATTACTGACTTGGCTTATACCATGCAGATCCCTGCATACCGCCTGCAATGATATGTTATTATCACAATTGCTATTACTAATTTCCTAAGCCCTGACCTTGTGCTCATACTTGGAGAAAATGTTGAGGAACTTGATCCCTCATTATGGCTTAAATACCAGCAGTGTGCATGGGTGGTGGGGAGCAAGACTGAGTATGGGGTTGAGGGCAATCCACGGCTGAACTTGGCTTTAAGGGATGCTTTCATCCAAATTCCGCATGCTTCTAATTTCTTCAGTTTAGGCAAAGGTTGGTATTCTGCTTTCTTCCCCAGTATGTCAACACCCAGTGTATGCATTTTATTCTCGGGAGTTCTTTCAGAAGAGATCCAGACAACCAAAGTGATCGCAGGGGAGGGCAGCCATGTGTCAAAGGGACTGGATATGTCAAACCATGTGAACGATGGTCAGGAGGGGTTAGAGGGCTTGTGTTCTTGTAATATTCAAGGAGCTACTGACTAGAGAAAAATTAGACCCCTTATAAGGAGTAATAATTTGCTTAAGCTGAAAAAGTACTTGAGAAGATTCATTGAAAATAAATAATCTAGTTCTTCACTTAGTGGTAGTGTTAGTGCACTGACAGCAGTCCTGGAAAAGTTTTGTGTGTCTTTATGGAGAATTTTGTTTTGCTTCCGTTGGTTTTGTTTCGGTCTGGTTTTGTTTACTTATTTCTTGTATGACATCGTTCTTAGCTTTTCTCTCTTCCTTTTTTGTTTTTGCCTTTGCCTATGAATGACTATTCTGAAAAGCACCAAAACCCCCAAATATGCTATTTGGATGCTTTTCCCCTTGATGGAAGCTTTTTTTTTTTTCTTTATGTATATGGTTTTTGCCAAAGTCGGTCGGTAAAAAGAGGTCTTCAGTTGATAAAATAGAACGTTACTAAGTGGGAAAGGCAGTCAAAACTAGTCATCTGTATACCATTAATGGCCCAATGACTCATATCACCAGCATCCTTACAGCATTGACATCGAAATTTATGCCTGCCTTTTAAGGAAGGTCCGAAGTTGAGGCAATGGCAGGACACATTGCTCCTCTTGTAACTTTGAGAGGCTTGCGAAAGCAAAGATGAGTGTTGTGCTATAGGTAATGCAGGATAAAGCTTATCTCCAGTGACTTCAGACTCTCCTCCTATATGGCAGGTGCTACACCAGATGGCATTTCATTTGCTGACATTTGGGTATACCATGGATGCCATGGTATTGACAAGCCTAGACTTCTCCCTACATTCCTGTTGTAGTGGCCTTTGCTTGTCACTCTAGGTGCAATCCCCATGGGACATAAAAGCAAAACTGGTGATGACATGGTAGGACACAGCAGAGAAGTTTTGCTGAATAAAAATGGTTTACACGTCAAGGAAATACTAAACTCAAGAATAGTTGAAGTAGAACCACAGAGAACAAGTAGGTACTCATGGATACAAATTATTTTTTAAACAAAATAACCAAAGTAGCTTTAAAAGTATAAAAGGAGAGGGGCGCCTGGGTGGCTCAGTCGGTTAAGCCGCCGACTTCAGCTCAGGTCATGATCTCGCGGTCCGTGAGTTCAAGCCCCGCGTCGGGCTCTGTGCTGACAGCTCAGAGCCTGGAGCCTGTTTCAGATTCTGTGTCTCCCTCTCTCTGACCCTCCCCTGTTCATGCTCTGTCTCTCTCTGTCTCAAAAATAAATAAACGTTTAAAAAAAAATTTTTTTTTAAAGTATAAAAGGAGAGCTTAAAAAAAAATAGGTGACTGTAGGTGCCTAAAAGTTATGAAGACAGGAAGTGGTAAATGTTAACATGTACTTTCTGTCAAACGTTTTCAGAAAATTGAGTTTCTTTGGAGCGGAAGTTAAGACATTTATGGAATATTGCCAAATAGGCAGATTTAAATATAATTGGCAGAAAATAATTATAAATATTTATATATTTTTTATATATATAATATATATATTATTTATATATATATAATATTTATATATATTATTTATTTATTATATAATTATGTATATATATTATATATATATTATTTATATATATATTTAAATATATATATATATTTATATATATGCCTGAAAAAATTCTAAAATAAGAATGAACAGAAATATTTAAAGACAGGTAATTGTTTTAAAACTTGCCCCCAGGATATGCCCAAATTACAGATACATGAAAAACCATGGGCTGAAAATATTTGTTTCTAACCGAGTTATTTCCAACCAATTCATGTGGATAGGTTTCATGTAGCTCAAGGTCATACTTAGGCCAGTAATTGGAAGCTTTAGAAAGACAGATTTTGATTCAACTTAAGTATCAACATTCTAAGAATGTTGTCCGGTCGATGAAGAAATGGATACAATAAGTTTTCTGTATCTAACAATGTTCAGGCACAAGCTGGACGAAAAGTGAGTATGTTGTAGAAAGAACTATAGGGTAGATGGAGGTTAGACTCTTGGTGAGGGCTTTTTTGGTTTTGTTTAATTGATGAGTTTTTGAGACCTGAGACATAGTGAACAAATTATTTATTTCCAAATAAACTGGAGACATAAGACCTATATATCTGATGTCACAGAGAACACGATAGAATATAAACATGATTTTGTGCTGTTCTAGGGCCTGATGTTTGTCCGGGGCTTTCTCAGTTGAGCTGACAAAGTGTGCCCCTTTAACGTCTGTGAGGTTGACTATTCTTAATAAGGAGGAATACAAATTCTTGCACAAAAATTTAAAGATTTTTTGGGGCGCCTGGGTGGCTCAGTCGGTTAAGCGTCCCAACTTCAGCTCAGGTCATGATCTCACAGTCCATGAGTTCAAGCCCCGCATCAGGCTCTGTGCTGCCAGCTCAGAGCCTGGAGACTGCTTCAGATTCTGTGTCTCCTTCTCTCTCTGCCCGCCCCCCCGCCCCCCGCCCTCAGCTGTGCTCTGTCTCTCTCTATCTCTCAAAAATAAATAAACATTTAAAAAAAATTTTTTTTCTTTAATCCTTGCTGGTTGAAGAGAATAGAATTTACCCTTTTGTACCTCTCCCAACAGTTCATGGAAATAATGAGGAAAAATTGCCATGTTTTTGTCCTTGTCAGGAGAACACTCCTGGCTAAAAATGGGCCCAAAGTAACCCTGCAAAGTACAGAGATTAGTTAACTTCTAAGGATACAGCATTCCTAAGGATGTCCCTTTCCTGGATGAATGCATTTTGTAATAGGGCCGGAAATACTGATTTTTTTTTTCTAAAAGATAATTTTTTAGAGCAGTTTTTGGTTCACAGCAAAACTGAGCGGAAGATACAGAGATCCCTGTCCCTGCATGTACATAGCCTCCCCCATTATCAACATTCCCCATCAGAGTGGTACATTTATTACAGTTAATGAACCTATGTTGAGGGGCGCCTGGGTGGTTTTGGTGAGGCATCCAACTTCAGCTCAGGTCAGATCTCACAGTTTGTGGGTTCAAACCCCACGTCGAACTCTGTGCTGACAGCTCAGAGCCTGGAGCCTGCTTCGGATTCTGTGCCTCCCTCTCTCTCTTCCCCTCCCCCACTCATACTCTGTGTCTCTTTCTCTATCAAAAATAAATAAACATTAAAAAAAATTTTCTCATGAACCTATGTTGACACATCATTGTCACCCAGGGTCCATAGCTTACAACAGGGTTCACCTTTGATGTTGTGCATTCTGTGGATTTGAACAAATGTATAATGTCACATATGCATCATTAATTACAGTGTCATACAGAGGGCTTTCATTGCCCTAAAAATCCTCTGTGCTCTGCATTTTCATCCTTCCCTCCCTCCCACCCGCCACTTCAAACCGCTGGCCACCACTAAACTAATCTTTTTACCGTCTCCATGGTTTTGCCTTTTCCAGAACGTCATATAGTTGGAGTCATACAGGGTGTAGCCTTTTCAGATTGGCTTCTTTCGCTTAAATATGCATTTAAGTTTCCTCCATGTCTCTTCATGACTTGATAGCTCATTTCTTTTTAGAGCTGAATAATATTCCATTTTCTGGAAGTGCTGCCATTTAGTTATTCATTTACCTACTGAAGGTTATCTTGGTCGCTTCCAAATTTTGGCAATTATGAATAAAGCTGCTATAGAGCTGCTATTACTGACTTTAAGATAAACTGTATGTATGACGTTGCTGTGGTCATTGATCTCTAGAAAGGAATTTAGCCCTATGCTTGAAACAACCTAGATTTGAGTTGATCAACAATATAATTTGGGGAGATATACTAAAAATTATCCTTTTCATTTTCATATGAATTTAACTTTTTAATATTTATTTATTTTTGAGAAAGAGAGAGAGAGAGACAGAGTGCGAGCTGAGAGGGGTGGAGAGAGGAGAGGGAGACACAGAATGTAAAGCAGGTTCCAGGCTCTGAGCTGTCAGCAGAGCCCGATGCGGGGCTCGAACCCACGAACCGCGAGATCATGACCTGAGCTGAAGGTGGATGCTCAACCGACCGAGCCACCCAGGTGCCCCTTATTTTCATATGAATTCGTTTTTATATAAATGCATCTGACATGAATCCCTACTATGTGCCAGTCTCTATGCTATGGAAGATACAGGCACAAAAGCATCTCTGTCACCAAGAGAGTCTAGAAAAGAAGACCTATATTCAATGGCTATACAAGGATACATGCATAGGAAATAACACTGGTTCTCTATGGCTGGAATATCAGAGTAAATAAGTTTTGACCTAGGTCATGCCCTTGTTTCCAGAACACTCAAATAAAACGTCAGTAAGAGAAAAATAACATTTTTTGGTTTGCGTTAAACATTTCCAAGTTCTTCTATTTCTCTTTTAGTTACTTACCCTAACTGTTCTTGCAGCTTTTACTCCTTAAGGTTTTTGCCTTCACTTGTTTGCATGATGTCTTTCTCGGGATGCATTTCTTATAAATTCTCCGATTAAAAAAAAAAAGATGCATTTCTTTTGAAGCTCTTGAATCTTTTCATAGCGTTTCCTCATTGGTATATGGTGGATGAGTATTGGGTATCATTGACAAAACTAGCCACCCACCACCCTTCTGTTGCACCTACAAGAAAGGTCTTTTTTTAATTGGCATCGTCCTGTAAGAATAAAATGTCGGGGCACCTGGGTGGCTCAGTCCGTTAAGCGTCTGACTTGGGCTCAGGTCACGATCTCACGGTTTGTGAGTTCCAGCTCCACATCAGGCTCTGTGTTGTCGGCATGGAGCTTGCTTTGGATCCTCTGTCCCCCTCTCTCTGCCCCTCCACCCTCCCTCAAAAATAAACATTAAAAAAAGAAGAAATAAAATGTCACAAGTATGTATTTTTTTAGTAATCTCTACACCCGATGTGGAGCTTGAACCCATGACCCCGAGATCAAGAATCACACACTCTTCTAACTGAGACAGCCAGGTGCCCTCTAAAATGTCCACGTGTATAGAGGCACAGCAAAAAAGCGCTGAGAACACATATTTCCAAACCAAATAAAGTGTCTTCAAACCTTAGGTATCATCTGCATAGAACTCTGTAGATAGTCTTATTGGTCTGGTATCTCTGAACGTTTAAATTAAAAAGAAGGCCTCCCACAGTCCATTAATTTTTAGACCTTGGAAAAAGTATTTTGAGAACACACTTTGTAAGATTTAGTTTGCGTTTATTTATTTATGAGTAAAGCACTCTACTTTAGTATTATTTTCCTTGCCTATATTTTGTCTCCTAAACTGAGATAAGCCAATGTCACCTACAGTTTTCAGACCTGAACTGAGTTTCCTTTTCAGGCCAATGACTCTCCTAAGTAACATCCTTTAAATTACATTGGATTGCATCGTTCACCATCCTGGAACCTGTGAGCGGGTGTGCGTGTGCACATCTGCGTGGGTACTTAAAGAGACATCCCTCCCAAACAATATTCTTGAAAGGGTATTTTGTGTTCTGCTGTGTTCTATTCAGTGCCAGCACTTCAAATATTGCCAGAATAGAAGAAATGGAGAGACTTTTGAAGCAGGCGCATGCGGAGAAGACTCGGCTGCTTGAATCCAGGGTAGGTACAAAATCTTTCCACCAGAGGTCAATGAGCTCATGGTTCAAGCTGTCCTGCACCTGAAAGGAAACCGTCCTTGGGCCTTATTAACCAGTATAATCTTGGAGTCGTCACTCAACCTTTTTGGTCTCATTTTTGTTACCTGAAAAGTAAGGGTGTTAGGACTTGGCCTCCTGACCACACTACAATATTTTGTAATTTAAAATAGGTATAGTGTCAACGTAGACCGAAATGAATGCTTTGTATTGAATTTTCCCTTTGATGGCCACTGTGGTTGCCTGCCAAAGAACAAGGAGGAATGTCATGTCTTTATGTTTTCTCTCTTCCTTGCCAGTTTGTGTGAACTGTGCTATTGTAATATTTAAAATCCCACATTATTGTGACTGCATTTCAAGCCAGAATCTGAACTTCCTTAGGAATCCCCCTAAATGCCTTTGCATCCTGCTTTAAAGGGCCCCTCCTTTCCTCTTCCGACTTCCCCGTGGGCTTCCTCTGCTACCTCCAGCCAGGAAGCCGCGAAGCAACAAAGAAACCAGAGGGACCGATGGCCTTCAGTTAGAAGATGGCCACTGAAAGGAGGGCTCAAGGTCATGACTAGTGTTGGGTGACCAGTTTGATCCTTTGTTTTAAAAATGCGAGGGTTGTAGTCACCAGCATGAAATGACTGAGTTCCACAGCTGGATGTTCACTTAATATTCAGTTGTTAACTAAATGTCATGGTTGCCTTTCTGCGTGGGATGATTTTAAAAACTATGTGAGGGGTGATTCTAGTCTAGAGCCCAGGCTATAAAGCCAACAATTGTCTAGGGAGAATTTTCTTTTCCATTAGTTGGAATCATCCAAGTATAACCAGTATATCTTAAAATTTGTTCGGAATAATGATATTTAGGAACGGGAAATGGAAGCCAAGAAACGAGCTCTGGAAGAAGAAAAACGACGCCGAGAACTCCTGGAAAAACGATTGCAGGAAGAAACTAGCCAGCGGCAGAAGTTAATTGAAAAGGAAGTAAAAATAAGGGAGAAACAAAGGGCACAGGTTGGTCGGTCAGTCTGGATGGATTAGAATAGGTTGCCCCCTGCTGGTCATTGTTTAGAAGACAGTCATGCTGTGCCAGGATGGCTTTCTTGTCACTGTGCTCAGCAGCCCTTCTTGACATGTAACTGCCGGGACAGAAACAAACAAACAAACAAACAAACAAACAAACAAAATATATGCTTATCTCAAAACTCATTGAGGGGCACCTGGGTGGTGCAGTTGGTTAAGTGTCCCATTTCGGCTCAGGTCATGATCTCATGGTTTGAGAGTTTGAGCCCCACATTGGGCTCTCAGAGCCTGCTTTGTTTGGATCCTCTGTCTCCCTCTCTCTCTTCCCCTCCCCCCCCCCTTTCTCTCTCATGCGTGGTGTCTCTCAAAAATAAGTAAACATTTTAAAAAAACTCATTGAGACCTACTACTCAAATGATACTTTGGTCACGCATAGAACAATTCGGCGGGAGAGGCAGTTTTTCTTCTGCCCATTTTTGGGAGTATATTTAAAAGGACCATGTTTTTCCAAGCAGCTTTGAAAAATGCAGCCAGATACTGAAAACAAATACAACACCCAAACTAAAACCTTTGGCTGAGGAAGAGAAAAGCTTCTATGAAGCCATTTTTGGAAGCAAATACTCCAGAACAAAATAATTTTACCAACCCAATTTCTTGGTAGTTTTTTTTCCTAACCACTGTATTGTCACACATATCCCCTTTGCTACAGCCGTGCACACATGTGTGCAAGGTTACTGAGCTCCAGCAAAACTCAGGAAAATCACCCATTTCCTTTCACTTCCTATCCCGCTTATCATAGAGTTTGAATCTTTGCAAGTAAAAAGCTGCTTATATAATGTAGGTCGGCTGAGGAGCTAAAATAAAATCTTGTGAAGTGCCAATTATTCCAAGTTCAAACCCATTTTACCAAGTTTTACTAGACTTCATAAAAGGTACCGTTCCTCTTAGTCTTCATAGTTGCTGGCAGTTTGGTAGCATGGCAGTGAGAGACCCATCTTGGAGACTCTGTGTGCTTTTGAGGTATCAGTAAGTCTCTGGCATCTGTCTAAAGCCAAAGTACCACAGACTCAAAGGCAAAATATTGCAGGAAAAATTCAAAGTAAAACTTGTTCATTTTATTTCATTATGCCTATCCTTTGCCAAATTATGATTCGCGGTGAAGGTCATCCCTGGCTATTTGGTATTCGAAGCCAATCCAAAAAAGTACAATTCTCTATTTGAATCCTAATTATAAGGTTTTCCTCCAAGTATATATGTAGGTCATTTTCCCCAGGGCAGAGGGATGGGGTTATTAACAGAATAAAGTCAAACGCCATTTTGGAAACGTGACCCGTGGTGATACGTGCTTCCTAGATTAGATGAACTTCTCTACTCCAGCCATAGTAAAATAAAAGACATCCACATACATCTTTTCCATATCTGCTCATTGGATAGCTCATTGAGTATGGCTTTGATTCCACATCTCACCTTATTTTAGCTTCACTTCTCAAAACACACATCTCTGCCTTCAGTTTCTACCAGAGGGTGTGTATCAGCCAACATGTATAGCTTTAGGGGATCTCGCAGGGCCGGGGGGAGGGGGGGGCGGTATACTTACTAAATACTGTTCACCAGTCATATCATGTCTGAGATTATTTAAGAACTAATGTTAGGGGTGGTGATAGGGAGAGGCCCAGGGAACTTCGTGCTTCATTTCCCTGTGTTTTGAAGGGCGATATGCCTCTTGTAAAACTAAGGTTAATGACGTTTTTCCATTTTCTCATCTGCCCTTCTCAAGGAGTAGAACCTGTCCACCTGAGTTTATCCCTCCCCCTCCCCCGCATATTGTAGCATCCTTCTGAAAACGCTATGCATTTTTTAAACTCCAAAGAATAATGTTTATCTTCAGTTCTCATAATCACATAAACATTTGAATGCTTAGGCTTTCCAGTTCATGTCCACTCAAATAACTGTGACCTTAAACGAAATAAGTACTTAGCTATATATGACACGGGGTTGTGCTTTTCCAGGCCCGACCTTTGACACGCTATCTGCCCGTCCGGAAGGAAGACTTTGATTTGCGAAGCCACGTAGAGACTGCAGGCCACAATATCGATACCTGTTATCATGTATCGATCACAGAGAAGACCTGCCGAGGATTCCTTATCAAAATGGGTGGAAAAATTAAAACTTGGAAAAAACGATGGTTTGTGTTTGATCGGAACAAGCGCACATTCTCTTATTATGCAGGTGAGTGATAAAAAACTCTTAAGTGATATATTCAAATCAGGAACTCTCTGCTAAAGAGCAAAGGTAATAAAAGTCAGTATAAATAGGTTGATTGGTAACTAATAGAATTAAGGGTGATATTAGCTTTGTAGGTCTATATTATTTTATATTAGGGTTGTATAGTCCCATGATATGTATGATTTCCTCCCTAGAAATAAAAATTTGGGGCACCTGAGTGGCTTAGTCAGTTGGGCATCCATCCGACTTTGGCGTGGATCATGATTTCAAGGTTCAAGGGTTCGAGCCCTGCATTGGGCTCTGTGCTGATAGCTCAGAGCCTGGAGCCTGCTTTGGATTCTCTCTCTCTGCTTCTCTCTCAAAAATAAATAAACGTTAAAAAAAATTTTTAGGGGCACCTGGGTGGCTCAGTCGGTTGAGCGTCTGACTTTGGCTCAGGTCAGGATCTCGCAGTTTGTGAGTTCCAGCCCCTCGTCGGGTTCTGTGCTGACAGCTCAGAGCCTGGAGCCTGCTTTGGATTCTCTCTCACTGCCTCTCTCTCTCTCTCTCTCTCTCAAAAATAAATAAACGTTAAAAAAATTTTTAGGGGCACCTGGGTGGCTCAGTTGGTTGAGCGTCTGACTTTGGCTCAGGTCAGGATCTCGCAGTTTGTGAGTTCCAGCCCCACGTCGGGTTCTGTGCTGACAGCTCAGAGCCTGGAGCCTGTTTCAGATTCTGTGTCTCCCTCTCTCTGCCCCTTCCCCACTCATGCTCTGTCTCTCTCTGTCTCTCAAAAATGAATAAACGTTAAAAAAATTTTTTTTTAATTTTTAAAGAAATAATAAAAATTATCTATTATTTTAAAAGTGTGAATTAGTCTGTTCAGGTTCTGAAATAACCTGAAGTCTGAACAAATATTAAATGGAATTTATCCTTTTAGACCAAAATATTGACTTTTATACCACAAAGCCAGAAAAAAGGTTTCTGTTTATTTATTTATGGTCATATGCCCTATTTAAGTCACACACAATTAGGCAGCCTTAGCTGACAGACATCCAGCTACAGTTTGTAAATTAGAATGTTATTTAAGCCGAGAGTAAAGCTCATCAGTGAACAAGTGACCAAGTATTTATTAACTGACTGAAATATTTTTGGATTGCTTAAATGATAGATTGTGAGAAACATACCCACCTGAGTCTTCAAAAAAATACAGGAATATTTATGTAACTGCTGTACTTACTAAAAAGTCTCGGGGCCCCTGGATGGCTCAGTCCATTAAGTGTCCAACTCTTGATTTCAGCTCAGGTCATGATCTCAAGGTCGTGAGATGGAGCCCTGTTCTGCATTGAACGTGGAGCCTGCTTAGGCTCTCTCTCTACCCCCCCCCACCCCCCTCTCTCTCAAAAAAAAAAAGAAAAGAAAAGAAAAAGAAAAAAGTTTCTTACTTACTCCTGGGTCACATATGAAACACGTCCATTGTCAGCACAGATTTAGCTCTGCTCTCTTAAGCAACTAAAGAAAAGTAATATCATGCAAGAGTTTATGAAGAGACCCTGTGGTGACTGTATCAGCGTTTATGAGCAATGTCAAATAAAGAATCAATTGTTAAATCAATGTAATAAGAAATAACAGTCTAGGGGCGCCTGGGTGGCGCAGTCGGTTAAGCGTCCGACTTCAGCCAGGTCACGATCTCGCGGTCCGTGAGTTCGAGCCCCGAGTCGGGCTCTGGGCTGATGGCTGGGAGCCTGGAGCCTGTTTCCGATTCTGTGTCTCCCTCTCTCTCTCTGCCCCTCCCCCGTTCATGCTCTGTCTCTCTCTGTCCCAAAAATAAATAAAAAACGTTGAAAAAAAAAAAAATTAAAAAAAAAAAAAAAAAGAAATAACAGTCTAGTCACTTAATCTACATAGTGTGAGGTCAGGATATGTTTATGAAGAGAAGTATGAGGCACCAAGAGGCATGTGGATAACAAGGAGACCCTGGCTGGGGGGCCCCAGAGTTGGGGTGGGGAGGACCCAGGAGTGCATGCTGTTCAGTTAGGAGCTCTTTGGTGGGGCTCCAGTATGCAGTTAATGCTGTAGTGGCCCCAAGCGAATGGCCTAAACCCCCTTCTGGGTTCCCTGCTTGCCTCTTTTGGGCCTTCTGATCTTGGGTTCTAAGAAAATCCAGAGACGTTCTCTTCAGTTAGTACAATAGGAAAGATGACAGTTTAATGAGAAATGCCAATTTATGTCTGCAAAATCCATAAACAAAACTTTGCCCTGTGCTAGTCTCCAAAGACAACCTCACCCAGAATTTTCCAAAGATAACATGTTAATTAACTTCAGACAAAACAGCTTCACTCTTCTTCTCTGCTTCTCTTCTCCGAGACCCTTATTTCATTCTTTCCTCTGTCAGCCAGGTCAGCTGCTCACTCCCTCCTCCTTCTGACCCATGTTAGAACCTGTGCTCCTAATGACCACGTAAACGCATTTTTCCAAATGTAAACTTCTTGGTGACCAGTTTTCTCTTTAAAAAATATATTATTTTTAAAATATTTTTATTAAAATATTTTATAATAGTTTTTATAATATACAACAAAAATATATTTTTATATATATCTACATGTTTTATGTAATATATAATAAAAAATATCTCTTTTTGATAGATGAATGATTACTCAGAACTGTAACATATAAAACAGGCAAAAATTATGTTTCATTTAGCTTTTTAATATTCCCATATTATATAACTGACCAGTGCGTCCTAGTTTGACAGACACTGTCCATTTGGCTCTGTTTACAGCCATCAGTAGCTTGTCCGCTCCCCTGGCCTCCGCCCCTGCTCTTTTCCCAAACATCACCAAGTGCAGGAATAGATCAGTCCACAGGAAGCCTTGCAGATTGCAGTTCAGGCTGGACTTGACCCCACAGACACCACACCCGCCCCTTCAGCTTGTCGTGAGATAAAGGGTACCGTGCGTGTGAAGGAGCTGTAAACATGAGTTCTGACAGCTAATGTCATAAGTCTCTGTGCTCATCACAGAGTCTCTGTGCCTCCATGCTTGGCCTCCTACATATTAACTGGGTAACCTTAGAAGAGTCTCTAAAGAAAACTGAGACAGAAAATATATCTGAAAATTGATGGGCTAATGCTACCAAAAGGAATGAATAGCTTTGTCGTGTCAAGTTACAATAGCGTTATTAATTCTCTTAGTTCACAATGCTCTTGTGAGGCCAGCATTTTTGAGAGTTCTTTCTCAGATATGAACTGCCCTACAAACAAAAGGTTCATTCCCCAGTTTTCTGCCTCCTTGAAACACTGATGAAATTTACTTTTAGCTCCAGATTTTATTTTACACCTGCTTTCAGAAAGTAAAGTATTATTGTATTCCCATTAATACTGCAGTATCCTTCCCAGTGAACTGATTGAAACCCACTGAACGTGGCATTAATTAAAACGGTGCTTCCCAAGGAAGAGTAAAACAAACAAACAAAAAACCAGAACACATACAAATATGGCCCATGGTCAAACATGGTCAAATAAGTTTGGGAAATGCTGAGTTAAGTGTAATTTAATAGCTTTATATTTTCCACTGAACTTCTCAGGGCTATTGTTTTTCAGACTAGCTTTCCATTGTTGTTGGAAAAAAAGGGACATTCTTGGGTAAAAAACTTAACAGTAGAACAAAAGTGTAGGGGGCACCTGGGTGGCTCAGTCAGTTAAGCATCTGACTCTTGATTTCGGCTCCAGCTCCGGTCATGATCCCACCCCACATGGGACTCCCCACTGATGACACGGAGCCTGCTTGGGAGTCTGTCTCCCTCTCTCTTTGCCCCTCCCCCACTGGTTCTCTCTCTCTATCTCTCTTTCTCTCAAAATAAAAACAAATAAACTTAAAAAAGGTCTATACAATGAAAATAAGTCTCTTTCACATCACAAAAGTTCTGAACTTTCACATCACAAAAGTCTGAAATATCTTTTCAGATTTTCTCTATTCATTTATATATACATTTTTTCAGATATATGTTTATATATGTATATGTTTCAGATAGATGTATATATATGCATGTGTATATATATATATATATATATATATATATATATATATATAATACATATATATGTATTCTTTCTTCTTTAATACAGTTAAGACCAGGGGCTCCTGGGTGGCTCAGTTAAGCATCTGACTCTTGATTTCGGCTCAGGTTATGATCTCACAGTTTGTGGGTTCGAGCCCCACATCGTGCTCTGTGCTGACAGCGTGGAGCCTGCTTGGGATCCTCTCTCTCTCCCTCTTTGTTTCTGTCTCTCAAAATAAATAAATGAACTTCAAAAATACACAGTTGAGACCAAATTCTTCACTCTGTTCATAACTTTTGTCGCATAACAGTATTTCAGGATTTTCTCTGACGAGCACTTGCCGATCCAGCTCAGTCTTTCCAGTGGCTGTGTGGATTCCATTATGTGACCCGACCATAATTGGATCAGTCCCCTGTTAGAGTTCAGACAGATTTTTTGCTGTCTTCTGCTGTAACAAACACAAATCCGTGTGCATGTGCATGAGTGGCTCTTATACAATAAAGTTTTAGAAGTGGACTTGCTGAGTAAGAGAATTTTTTGCATTTTTAATTGGTGTATTTTCCCAAACCGCCTTCCAAAAGGAGCTTTCTTATTTGCACTTCCACCAACAGGCTCTCTCTTTTTGCAGCCTTATCCACGCTTTGAACACTTTTTAATATGCTCACATGCATTTATGATCTTCTCTGTGTTTAAATTACAAAATATTTCAAGAACTTATTAGATCGTAGAGTGATGCTGTTTGGTTTGTGATTTGGTTGCTTTTGTTTTTGTTTTACGTTTTTGTTGGGTTTTTATGGCAAATTTGATGAAATCTTGGAAACAGTTTGAAACATGCTGCATTGAAAGATCACTAAATTATTGACATGAAGCCCTACTGGGAACGGGGAAAAAGCATGCTGAACAAGAAATTCATAGAAATATAAGTGGAATATTAATAAATAGAAATATAAGTAGAATATTATTTTAAGTTAGGTAAAAAAAAAACACCCTTCTTAAAAAAACAAAAACCTTCTTACAAATCTCGTTACAACAGCTCTACATATTAACATTTCCATTACAACCACAGTTTTGGAGAACGTGGGGAGATAATCAGTATTGGTGTCAGCAGTGTTTATATTTTGTGTGCTAACTTGACTGTCAGTAGCTCTGGGTTGTCTTTTTGACTGCAGATTTGCTAGAGAGCTTTGGGCAAAATCAATTAGTCCCCGAGGTTTGGGCTGATGGTTCCCTTTTTGTTTGTTTTTTTTTTTTTTTCAAAATAGAACTGGGCTAATGCCTTCACCTAAATTATCTGAATTGATCTCAGGTAACTTAAATACTAGGTAAATATTGTAATAATTATACTGAAATTATAATCTTCCCAGTCTATCGTTGGTGATAAGGTATTTAACTATTATTGCAGACAAGCATGAAGCTAAATTAAAAGGAGTAATATACTTCCAAGCCATTGAAGAAGTGTATTATGATCACCTCAAGAATGCTAATAAGGTAAACACTGATTTTCAGATGTGAATGGATAATTGGGTTGGAAAAATGGTTTTTGAACTGCAAGCAATTTAGATGTGTTGCTCTGACATAACAGATTGATATGAGCAGAATCACTCTAGAAAAGCGAACATAGAGTAATTAGTATCGCTGATCTTTGGTGGAAGAAAAAATCATGGTGAAATGAGAAAATATTCTGGACATATTGATTCAGGAGACCTGCTAAGTGACTTGCTGAGGTTCGAAGAAGGGTCTACTACCTAGTTATAAGGAAGGATCTTAGTAGGACTAAGAATAGCAGCGGTTATTTATTGCGTACATTATCTAGGCACTGGGCTGGAGCTTTATCTGCAAAGTAGCTGCTAAGAGGATTGATTGGTGAGCTGTGTGAGAGTTATTGTGCAGTGAGGCCAGAAAGATAGTGCTGAGAAAAATGCTGGAGGTGGGGGTACAGGTTCTACGAGAGCAAAAGTAATACCAATTGAGATTTCCACAAACTGGAAAACTTTTGAAGAGGAAAAAGCTCCCATAGATGTCTGTGTTATTTAATGTTACGATTTCAAGATGTTTGTTTTACATTCTTTTCCGTTTTTGATTTTTAGAGTCCTAACCCATTACTCACCTTCAGTGTCAAGACGCATGACAGAATCTACTATATGGTCGCGCCATCGCCGGAAGCCATGCGGATCTGGATGGATGTTATAGTTACTGGCGCAGAAGGTTACACCCACTTCTTGTTGTAGCGAACTGGCGCCAACAGTGTACTTCCGGGCAGACTGCAATAGTCTCTTACAAGAATGAAGCCATATTCAGTCCGGGATGGAGAGACCCGGACCCACAGGCCCATCCCTTTAACTGTGTATACTCAGAACTCTTTTTTACATTAACAGGAAGTCATTTGTAAAAGAGAAAAAGGGGGGTTGAATTCAAAGCTTGACTACAAGTAGCGAAAGGATTGAAGCACCTGTGAGAAAGAAAACACTATTTTGGTAAATAGCATCACTTATAGGAACACTTCTTATAAACTGTTTTTTATCAATTGTTTACTTTGGTGAAATAAACTGAACAGTTTACAAAAATGTATGTACTTGGAAATACGAAATTATTTTAGCACCCAAATTATTGGCATTGACATTATTCGTTAATCAACTGACGTTTTAAAAACCATTTTGCCGAAGGTTATTTTGTAAGTAGAAGCAAATAAGGGGTTGGAGGAGAGTTTTAGGAGTTTTGCCCTAATTATTAAGTACTGCACCTAAACCAAAGACTTGACGTGACTTCTGTTTAATAGTGGTAGTTTCAAGTGATGAATTGTATTTGGTGTTACTCTACATTTTAAAATGGTACTTTGATGCCATCAGTTACCCAGGAAGTTGACTCTGGAGAGTTACCACTGGCATAAGCGACTGTACATATATAGCAAATCACTTGTTGTAAAAGAAGAAAAAACAAAAAGTTGTGTGTTTTAGACAGAAGCAGTCTTATTAGACAGGCATTCTGTCACTTGGAGCGATTAAAAATAAAGAGACTATTTCATGTTTTGCTAAAGATTTCTCCATTCCCGGTGCTGAGAATAAAGGTAGCCAGTAGCCAATTTCCTTAGGTTGTCTGTTTGCTCTTTATCGTGGAACACACCTTTTTGCAGCCTCACGTGACATAATGATGAAACCAGAGCCCTATTTTCACCAAAGAACAGACCAGTGAAAATACTTACTTACAGAAGTAATGTTATAGAACAAGGAAAATGAACTCCAACTTAATGTTCTCTGTAATGTACTATTTTATTATGTATTTCTTTACAATTAGCTTTAGTTTTTTTAGAGTTAAGTTAATTTTTCTTGAATGAAATGACTTCAGGCAAGTCTCTTTTATAACAGTTTTTCAAATGCCACTTATCCTGGTCTGTCATGTTGTGTGTATTTGTAAGTATGAACGTATTCTTTCCTAGAAGTTTGCAAATGAATAGAAGTAGAGAATAATTAATGGCTTTGCTTACTAGTACAAGGTGAAATGACTAGATTGGAAGTGTCCATAACATCTTGATCTGGCCTGACTGGGTACAGTGTTTAAAAATTTGCATTCTGGTTTGCACACATGTATACACGTTGCCAATAATAAGATTTTGCAACTGGATGACTCATGATTTTACTTGAACAGTGGAGGACAAGGTCACTATTGCAGAAGACAGTTTTATAATCTGTTTTTTTCAGACATCAGCCCTAAACCCTTGTAATGATCTAAGAGAGTGAAATGCAGTTGCTAAAATTTTGTTGGTTAATGTAAGATATAACTTTTCTGTACTGTACTGTACTTTCTCTACAGGATTATGAAGATATTCTAATCAACGTTATATTATGCATGATGTAGTAAGCCTTTTAAAATGTGTGTTAAAATATGTTGAGTATGGATTAAAATGTTGACCAGATTTCACAGCTGAAAATAAACTCATCTCTCACCAGGAGGTTACCTATTGGTGACATAAGAGGAGATGGATTAATCAGCAAAAGTCAATTGTCAACCTCCATAAAGGTGGAGATTTTGTGTGCTAACATTATGATTTGTAGTTTTATAAAACTGAAATGAGATGACTCCTGACAAATGTGACATCTGACCGTCTTTTTGCAAAGATGCAATTATTACTGGGGATTGCAAGGGCTGTGTTTACTTATCTGACAGGGGAAAAAAAATCACGCAGGTGAGAAGTAAAGGATTTTACTTGAAGGCAACCTCACTTGTCTCCCTGGACTAAGGCAGCAGATTTCAAAGAGAGAAATGGCCCTGAACAATATATCCTTACACTCCTGATAATGAAGGCAACATTGACAGTGGGTACGGAAACAATAGGTCTACTTCAAGCCCATCACTGTAGGTAAAAGCATCTTCACTTGACACTAGCCACAGTTTTTCATGATTTGTTATACTGATAAGGGCGGATAGAGAAAACAATCTATGGGGTTCCCTACTCTTTTGAGCAGTGTTTTTCCCACTATGGAGACAAGTCAGATTGTTTTCATTTTGCTGTACATAAAATGCAAGACCTACAAAAATAAAAGGAGAGAATAGGGACAGGAATGATTGAGGATATTTGCAATTATCCAAAACCCACAGTGAGAAATGTTTATTGTTAAGATTTAAAGGACGACGAAGTGACACACATTGTCTATCACCTTAGTGATTTAGTTTCTTTGGAATCTACAACAGGCCTAATGGAGAACTGGCAAAATAGCTCAACAACTTTTGGAGTGCATCCTGAAATCGAGCAGCCGTCCTTGCTATCTGTTTCTGGCACTACACCACTCAAGAAAGATCTATTTAGTTTTTATTTATCCAACTTTTCCCAATGTTCCAATAAGACAGGTTCTCAAGACTCCAAAGATAGGCTGGATTCACTGTATCCAACATTTGCCTTTAACTTTAGCACCAATCATTGCTCCAAAATGTATGACTAACATAGTAAAGTGGCTTTACTTAAGTATTTTATACCAGCCACCTTAACCTTAAGTAGAAAAAAACTAGATAAGATCTTACTTGCTGATGCCTGGGGCCCCCAGAATTCATTTTTTTTTCTTCTGCTTGCTTATAAGAATAGTGGTGTAGGGGTGCCTGGGTGGCTCAGTCGTTAAGCCACTCACTCTTGATCTCAGGGTTTTGAGTTCAAGCCCTGTGTTGGGCTCCAAGCTGAGCAGAACCTACTTAAGTAAATAAATAAATAAGATAAATAGGGGTGCCTGGGTGGCTCAGTCGGTTAAGCAACAGACTTCGGCTCAGGTCTTGATCTCACGGTTCGTGGGTTCGAGCCCCACGTCAGGCTCTGTGCTGACAGCTTGGAGCCTGGAGCCTGCTTCAGATTCTGTGTCTCCCTCTCTCTGCCCCTCCTCCACTTGTTCCCTCTCTCTCTCTCTCTCTCCCTCTCTGAAAAATAAAATGTAAAAAAAAATAATAAAATAAAAAATATATATATGGTGTATATATTTATGGTGTGTGTGTGTGTGTGTGTGTGTATAT